>NC_069783.1:47473154-48100099 GCF_027406575.1 Nycticebus coucang
CCCTGATCTATTTTTTTGTTGTCAGCACTTGTCACTGTCTAGCATTAACACATTTCACCTACTTAGCTTATGTCATTAAAATTTGTTTACAGCTCTCTTCCCCCTGCTTAATTGAAAGCAGGGATTCAATATATATTGGTTGAATGAGTGAATGAATGAATGGAAAACAAAACTGTGTAGGCTTGTTCAGAGTTAGTTTTGATTTCTTTAGGTGGCCACCAGTGGATATAATTTATCCCAACACCAAGTATTTGCACAGTTCTAAATGTTCACTCTTATGTCTTTTAATTAGACTCTCTCTCAAAAATAAGTTTCATGAATTTTGATCTAAAGCTGTTTTCTGAAGTACCTAGAAAACCAATCTTCCATAAGCAGCCCAGATTACCTAGCAAGCAGGTCTACCTTGGCATATCCACTTGACTGATGCACAGCCAGTGCTCCAGGTGGATGGAGGTCTTTTGGGGCCATTTCCTAAAGAAGCATGGCCTTGGCTTGTGGCATGGGGAGCGCAGGCTGGAGGAAGCTCATGCTGCGTAGGGGACAGGGGTGGGGGGTTGTTCAGGGTCTCTGTGGAGACGTCATTTATGAAGGGTGCCCATCACTTTATAGGCAGAGGCAATCTGCTCTTTGTGGTATTTTTCATATTTTCTCCCTCCCCACCCCCGACCTCATTCCTTCTCTCTTCCCTTCTCTTTTCTTTCTGTGTAGAGGGGTTGACCTAAATCTCTTTTGGAGGTGGAGCATTTGCAATTGCATCAAGGAGATTTAGAGAAGCATACAAGGGTAGAAGAATACAAGGGTAGAGATTTAGAGAAGCATCTAGGAGTTCTGTACCTCTTGTGGTCACCAGAATTCAGTGCACCCAACCTTTTCTCTCCTTGTGGAACATTTTGAGAGTAAAGATTAGAAATTAATACAAACTGATACAAACTGAAGGGCAAATATATGAATCTTCACAATTCTTTTAAAGTCTTTAAAAAAATCCTTGATATTTAGTTACCCAGGATAGGTAGGTTTTTAGGCTGACTTCTCAATCCAGGCAGGCTGGCTGGCTCTGTTTAAGTGTGGTGTGTAGGTGTGTGTGTGCTGTCAAAGCCCTTGATTTAAGGACGAAATTATAAGGAAGAGCCCTGGCTGCAAGGCACAGCTGAATTCCAGTCCTCGCTTGATCATTATTTTGTCATATAACATTGGGCAAGTCAGTTCTTTTTTTTCTCTCATTTTCTCATCTTTGAATGAAGGCCTTGGATAAATCAGTCACTGGTTTCCTTCAGTCTTGAAATTCTTTGACTCTGTGCAATGGAGAGTTAAGCTAGACTGTCCTGGGTGGTGGATGTGCTGGGCACACTTTCTGTACCTCCTAGGCTCATACTCCAACCTGATTTGCAAGAACAGATGGGAGTAACTCTTTCAATTCCTGGGCCTCAATGCTTTCTAACTTGGTCAATTGCAGGAGGCAGGAAGTTATTTGGGTTACCAAATTTCACCAGGTGTCCTGGGTATCCTTCACTTTCATCCTGCACTGGCTGCCTGGTTTCTATAATAAGAAAACAAAACTGTCAGCTAGATTTGTACTTTAGAGATAGGAACCCTGTGGTATAGCTTTTGCTGCTTTTGCAAACAAAAACTTAAAACCTTCCCTCACCAAACTATGTCTTTATGCAACTCATTAATAATTGGCAACATAAGTGACCCCAGCTAATGAAACATGGGGGAAAAAAACCACCTGAAAGTTCTCTAAATGCAGAGCCAAAAGTATTCTTTGCATTTTATCATGTGAAGCATATCACTAAAAATAAGATTTTTTTTATATTCTCTTTTTCCTGTGTGTTTAGAAAGACTATCTCAGGATTCATGGAACCCTGTGTTTATAAGTAGAAGAAAAGGGAGCAAGAGTACAGGAATAGATTGCCCTGACGAATTTTGGGATTTAGTGCATTCCTGAAGCCCATCTATCCTAGAACAGAAAGCTCAGGAGCTGTGTCTGATGTTGTTGGAGAGAACGTGACAAAGACCTTGGGCTGTGGATAGGACCCAGCTGTCTTTGCAATGTCTGACGTCTGAGGTGAGGAGGCTTTGAGATCTTCAGAGACACTTTTCCATTACTCATCCTTTGAACTACAATTGGGGCCCCCAGATCGTGGTATAGGGAGCCCTGGGAAATTTAATCATGGCATGATTAGGATGTAAGACTTCCGCCTAGAATCTAAGACTGAGCTAATTCAGTATTTTGAGTCAAACTCTTTACAAGTTAAGGTTTTCTTAACACATAGATGGGCAAACAGAAGCCTGGAGGGACCCAGCCATGGCCGGGCTTTCTTCCACATTGCTGCTTTCTTTGACCTGTCTTATCCTTCTCTCTCTCTCTCTCTTTTTTTTTTGCAGTTTTTGGCCAGCCCGGGTTTGAACCCGCCACCTCCGGCATATGGGGATGGCGGCGCCCTACTCCTTTGAGCCACAGGCACGGCCCTTATCCTTCTTTCTTTCTCCCTCATGTCTCCTCCTTCCTATCCCAGTCCACTTTTAATTCATTACTACTTTTTCTTCTCTCTTCTTTCCCTTTTCCACACCTTTTCAAACAGGGAATTTCTTGGGCAATGTCTGACTCTAGTGGTGGCCTTCAGATCTAAGTGGCTTCTGAAGTTTGCTTTAGGGAGGAATGGAACAGACTAATCCTGGGAGTGAGGCTTAACTGCAGGGTATAGATGGAGGGAGGGGTAAGAGGGACAAGGACATGAATGTGAGGTGAGAGGGTGCCACGTGTAAACTGACCTTGAGACCCACTGATCTCATCCCATGAAAGAGGATTTGGGTGACTTAGGTTGTAGGACAAGGTTGCCTACCCAATCATTCCCCCCAGTCTAGCAACTTTTTCTACCTTCCTTGTTGGCAGAGGCTGTCTTCCACTGTAGAGGTTGAATATAGTAAAGGCTCATTTTGTTGCTACTTTTATAGCCTGGACATCAGTCTTTAATAATGAGTAGGAAGGAATGCTTTCTTAGGGTCTTTGGGGAGAAATTTTCTTCCTTTTGAAAGGAGAGACACATGGAAGGAGAGATCTCTCTTCTTTGTTCCTGGATTTGGTCATGCCTGCATGTGGCATCTGTGTAGCAACCTTGCTACAATGAAGGAAGCCATGGCTGAATGCTCCAAAGAGCAGAGCACAAAAATGGAAAGGTCCTGGGTCCTTGACATCATCGGGCTGCCAATCTAAGCCTGGATCATCTTATATAACTGGCTTTATTGTTTAAGGCATTTTTAGAGTTTCTGCTTCTCGCAGCTAAAAACATTTTGATGAGAATCAGCAAGCACAACCTTATGGTTGAGCTTAATTTTTGTGCTTTTATTTAGTTCCTATAATGGACTCAATTATATTTTAAACAAATAAACAAAGCATCCTACACACACACACACACACACACACACACACACACACACACACACATACATATCTCCTTTCTCCAGTGTCCCATACTATGCAGTAGCTGAAAGATTTCTTCCTTGCTTATACCTTTCCCCAAATAAAACACTTTATGAACACAAAGCTTGTGTCTATCAGATTCAGTGATCTTTCTCCAATTTCCTAATTAATGTCATGTGATGCTGGCCTAAGTAAAGCAGAGTGCCACTGTGGGGAGAGTTGCAGGATCTTGATGATGCACGTGAAGAGGGGCCTTCCTCCTAATCTCTCCCTGGCTCCATTTATCGCTCTTAGAAACAAGGTCTGAAGGGTTCTCATGTTTAGTAGTACACGGAGCCGTGTAGTGAAACTATACTTTCCTGTGCCTCCCACACCAAATCCCTTTCACTAAAAATTACTGCTTCTATATATGGCAAGACAAAAATTGTTTATCAATGTGTTTACCCAGTTCATCTCTCCATTCTACCTTTTTAAAGCTTCTGGATTTACCCATTCAGTCTCTTTGCTCTGAAACCTTCAGAGAGGATCCTGCCTTATCAGACCTTTCTTTCTTTCTTTCTTTTTTTTTTTTTTTTTTTTCCGTTTTTGGCCAGGGCTGGGTTTGAACCTGTCATCTCTGCTATATGGGTCCAGCGCCCTACTCCTTAAGCCACAGGCGCCGCCCCAGACTGTTTCTTTGAAGGAAAGGAAGGAGGGAGGAAGACAATATGAGGCCAGCTGGGATGGGGCTGAAGGAGTTTATGGTAGGTGAACATTTGAGGAAAAAGACATGAGAGCCGTTCTAGGGTAAGGTCAGGGTCAGGAGGAATCATACAGGCTGGCATTCACCCAGGATGGCCAAATGAAATGTTCACAGCCAGTATCCATTCTGAGACATCAGTACTTGAGCTGTACCAGTTGTTAATATTTTGAATATTATTTGAATATTAATTGAACTGGAGATATGGGCATTGTAAGAAATCTCTGGGAGCTATTAGTCCTCTTTATGGTTTTTGAGATTTGAAATAAAAGCTTTAAAAAAAAACCCAGAAGCAAACAAATATATTATTTTGAAACCTCTTTTGAGAGTGTGTCTATGTGTATTTGTTTTCCATCTGGGTCACCATTCGGACTGATCCTCCACTGTGGGAGACCCAGCTTTAGATGTGTTGCCTGTAAAATCACTCTTTGGGGGAAGAGTTGTTGATATACTAGATTTCAATTGTTTTTGTTCCAGTACAGAAAGTATAGAAAATGTTTATTTTTTTTTTCCTTGAGATTTGTGGAAAGGGTTTAGAAGCACTGAATTTAACTACTCATCAATGTTTATTTACTTGAGAAAAGTCTTATCTCTTACCAGGAAGTAATGATACAGTGATGGAAGGAATGTCTTCTGAGGATCCGGAAGTCTGTATTTGTCTCTGAACATATTCTTGCCTGTCAGAGTCACAATTTCTTAAAGCAATGAATGGGTCATCAGAAGCTATGTAGTAAAATAACTAATCATCTATCAAATTTTTAATTTAACTTCTACTTGCCTTTGAGTTCAAATTCAGAGATACACTGCCTCTGGCCACAAACAAGAAAGACAAATGATTACAGATGGAGCTGGGCAGCCCAGTAGTGAGGAAGTAGGTGCATGAGGGATTGGTAAGGAAAATGCTACATGAAAACACTTTATTTTCATACAGTTGTAGATCAGTACCCTCCAAAAGAAATATAATGCAAATTACAAATACACATACATGCCACATATGTAATTTTAAATTTTCCTAGCAGCCATGTTAAAAAATATAGAAGAATAGGTGAAACTAATTTGTAAATGTGTATTTGTCCTGTACGTTCAAAATAGTATTGCTCTGAATACATAATCAGTAAAAAAAATTATTGAGCTAAGTATTTGAAATCTAGTATGTATTTTATAGATAGCACATCTCAATTCAGGCAGTTACATTTTGAGCACTCAGTAGGCATATGTGGCTATTGGTTACTAAGCTAAACAGTGAAGCTCTAAACTATAAGGATAATTATTTTTCATTTGATGCTTATAATATATCAAGATGGTACCAGTTCAGATGAGAAGAAATGATTCCCTTTTCTTCTGGCTCTATAAGAACTTCCTCACTAATGCATTTTGGGATCAACTTTTGAAATGTTTGCCAAAGGCAAGAGGAGAAAAGATTGGTTTTAGCACTGAGACTCTGAGAGGAGACTCAGTCTTTTGGGCTAGCCAAGGCACAGAGCCTGGTGGAATTCATGATTGAAACTTAAGACCCAGATTATCCAGATGGAGCCATTTATGGAAAATAGATGTGTGTAGTATGATTATTTATCAAGAGCAGGATAGTGTAATGGAATGAGTTCTAGACTGAGAGTCAGGGGAAGGCACTAGTCCACGCACTGGCCTGGGAGGAGAAAAGTAAACTAAACATTTACCAAGCTGATTACAACACTAGCCACTGTACAACCATATTCTTACCTATTTTTTACAATAAGTCAAAAAGTTAGGTATGTATGTAACCTACTCTAGTTTACAGAAGAAGTTGAACCTAGAGAGGTTGAGTCCTGGTTTATCATGGAGTTCAAATTAAACCTCAGTACTGGCCAGGAATGGTGGCCAAGGCCTATAATCCTAGAACTCTGGGAGGCTGAGGAGGAAGCATTGCTTGGCCAGGCAACTGAGTCTGGGCAACATGGTGGAGACTCTGCCTCTACTAAAGTTTTCAGAACTTGGCCTGGTGCCACGTACCTGTAGTTCTAGCTGCTCAGGAGGCTGAAGCAGGAGGATCACTTGAGTCTAGGAGTTCAGGGTTATATCTGCCACTTCACTTTAGCCTGAGTGACAAAGTAGGACCTTGTTTCTTAAAAAATAAAATAAGAACTTTCTGATTCCAAAGTGGCTGCATTCTTAAAATTATAACCCATATGCATGTCACCTTTTAGGTATCTGTTCTGTTAGTTAGGGTTCAACCAGAGAACCAGAACCGGTCACATATACATATGTAAAACATGCATAGCTGGTAAGTATTTCTGGTAAGTATTTGTTACAGGGAATTGGTTTACACAATTGGAGGGCTGGTTAAGCAGTCTTTGTAAGGATGTTTTCACATCTGATGCTGGAGCTTCATGTCCTCAGAACAGGCGTTTGTGATGGCAATACCATGAACATGCTGGAAACAACAGCAGAAGGTGGTAAAATTCCATGAGGACAAACTAAGCCCCATGCATATGCCTCTGACCTTGGTGATGAAAGTATCCTGTAGATGCTGAGCCCTTTGTCTGGAGCTAAACACATACATCTGCCTTAGGAGTCAAAGAACCTGGAGAAGGATCCAGAAAGTGGAGCAATTGCAGACCCAGCCCCAGCTGCTGCTTCACAGCACTGAGCTGAGTCAGCAGCAACAGTAAAGTGTGTTGAACTACAAAATGGCTGCTGTTCCCTTTGCCCTCAGAGAATCTTCCCTGTGGCCAACCCTGACTGGAAACAGGAGAAAGGAATTCTGGGAAACACAGTTGAGCACATCCAAGTTGACACATTATAAAGCCATTACTTTGGTACTTAAAAAACATTTGTTAAATGAAAGAATACTGTTGGTGCTTCTCTTGGATATTCTGTGGAAGTCAGAACACCTAATTCTGGCTCTGCCTCTTACAAATCAAACAATTTTGAGCAAGTCATTTAATCTTAGAGTTTTGGTTTCTTAATTTGCAAAACTCCAAGAATATCCTTGTTGGCCTATTTAAAACAGTTGCATACTGGGTGGTGCTTGTGGCTCAGTGAGTAGGGCGCCAGCCCCATATGCCGAGGGTGGCGGGTTCAAACCCAGCTCCGGCCAAACTGCAACCAAAAAATAGTCGGGCGTTGTGGCGGGCGCCTGTAGTCCCAGCTGCTCGGGAGGCTGAGGCAAGAGAATCGCGTAAGCCCAAGAGTTAGAGGTTGCTGTGAGCCGTGTGACGCCACGGCACTCTACCCGAGGGTGGTACAGTGAGACTGTCTCTACAAAAAAACAAAAAACAACAACAAAAAAGAAACAGTTGCATGCCAATGTGTGGGGGAAGTCAGGGTCAGTTTGATTTTGTATGTCCCTAACAACCTCCCTCCTGCCCTGATGAGTTTGTCACTTTGATAGATTTTTATTGGGATCAGTTTAGATTATCTGAATAAAAGCACTTTAAACATAAATGTTCAAAAACAACATGCAAAAGCATAAAATGTGATATAGTATTGTATTAAGTATTGTTATTAATAATTCAGCTTCCTAATGTATCACATGGAATTGATATTAATAGTTCCAGACCAATTTACCTTCTAGGTATGACAGGAAGATTAAATTAGATAAAATATGTAGAAGCACTGTCAGCTCTGCAATGGTATACTCTTCAAAGGCAAGACTTAATTCTCATTCAGCACATGGGCACATTTTCACATGTGTTTTAGTTCTGGGCTAAATGCCTTTAGAGGAATGAGTATGTATCTGGAGCCACTGGTAATTCTAGGACTTGAAGCACAGTGGCCATTCCTTGGATGGGAACTGTGGGCAGCAGATGAGGTTTCTGTCTTATAGATTTGGGCTTGCATTTCATAGCAACCAAATTTGCTCAGCAGAATGAAGAAATCCCTGCGAAAGTTTTTGGTAAAGATGGCATAGAGAAAGGGGTTGGCACAGGAGTTGATGGGGTAGAATAGGACCAGGAGAATCTTTGCCTTGGACACAGTGATCAGGGGCACCTTGAGGGAGGCAGAAATGGCAAAGAAAGAAATGGGTGCCATGCAGAGGAAGTCAGTAAAGATGAGCATGGCCATGCGCTTGGCAATCTTGGTGTCACTAGAGGAGGATACGATGTTGGGATTCCTCACTGTGAGGTAGATGTGGGAATAGCAGCCACAGATGACCACAAAGGCCAGGACGTTGAGCACAAGGAGGGACATGACGTATAGCTGTGACAAAGAGCTGTCAATATCCATGGGCAGGCAGATGCTCACTTTCATGTAGCTGCTGATGCCAAAGATGGGCAAGAGGGCAGCTGCAAAAGCAAAGACCCAGCCCATCACCATGACACTGGCAGCATGACGGAGCTGTACCTTGCAGTCCAGCTGCATGGCATGGGTGATGGTGTGCCATCTTTCCAGGGTGATGGCTGTCAATGTGTAGACTGAAAGCTCACTGGCAAAGACAGTGAAAAAGCCAGCAGCATCACAGCCTGCTCCAGTTTGCCAGTCAATGGCATAGTTGTGGTATTGGCTCTTGGTGTGGATATCAACTGATGCTATGAGCAGCAGGTAGATTCCAATGCAGAGATCAGCAAAGGCCAGGTTGCACATAAGGAACCGGGGAACTGTGAGTTTGTATTGGCTGGTAATCAGGATCACCAGCACTATGATGTTCCCAGTGATGGCTAGGATGCTGATAAACCATATCAAGACTCTGAGGATGTTGTACCCCATAATATCTTCGCATGGGTTGAATGCATCTGGCTTAGGGGAGCAGGTCACACCAACCGCTTCATTGCATAAGTCATAGTCAAATTCATTGTACAGCATGTCAAATCCTTTGCCATAACTGGACTCATGGTCTTCTGCTAGAGAGACTCTCTGACCCCTAGCCTGAGTCATATCATCAAATTCTTGCCTTAAAATAGACTTGTTGCAAATTGGATGAAGCTCAGAGCTAGAAACAAACAAACAAACAAAAAGGAAGAGAATCAACATCCTGGATCCAGAATGGCAAATACATCACTCTTTGTGATGGAAGGAATGATGGGATTTCTTTCTGAGATTATTTTTCTTCTAACATTTTGTCTGCCTTTGTGACTAAGCTCAAGGGTTAATGCTGCTTACTGTAAATGAGCATAACAACTTGTGCGTATATTCCTAGAGTTGGATGGCCCACTGGGGAAACCATCTGGCCACAACCTGAATGTGGGGAGGAAGGCGCCTGACACAAGCTAAGCTTTGCTGTTAAGTGCAAATAATTTACAGACCTGTAAATATTTTGATAGTTGCACTATCAACTCTATGCTTTTCCTTCCCCTATCTCCATTCAGCTCTCTCTCAATATGCCCAAGTAGGACAGGACCCTATTTCTGTGCTCTATACTCCAGTCACTGGGAGATTTGGACTGTTCTCTGCCTCAACTGAAAACTCATTTGCTGCTTCTATCTACATCAAGTAGAATGTCAGAACCTGTAGTTGGTTCCCAGCCAGCTCCTGTTCCCTTGGCTCTTTGTTATGCAAGGCTATTGGGAGGCCAGCTAATTTGCCTGAAATGGGGTCCTTCTTTAATATCTCACTCCTCAGGGGCCACAGTAGTCATTAGGCATGTGTCTGCAAGGTAAGCATGGCTCTCTCATATTAAATAGTTTCCTAGTGGGTGCCCAAAAGAGCAAATGCAGATTGCAAAATAGCCTCATTTATTCCAAGATTGTAACTTACCCCTTGGGAAGCCTGGTTCTTCTTGGGCTACTTTCCTGTCTTGCTTTTCCCTTTAAATCCACATGTACAAGAGACCTTGTCAACAGGATAGAGGTACTTACAGATGGATTTGAATGAAGTCCAGATGATAAATATTAAATCCATAGTTATAAATATTCTACCCCAGAGTGTTCTACCAATGTACTGCATGTAGAGACATAGAAGGCAACGGTTCTGTTTTGCAGCAAAGGCTGTGGAATGAAAATGTTGGGAGTCTTTTTGGATGGGAGAAAAAAGTCACACATGCCTCACCAAAGGGAAAATTTACAGCAATATTAAGTGACTGTATCTTTCTCTCCCTTTCCAAAGGGCAAATTCATAACAATGTTAAATGATTGTATCTTTCTCAAACCTTAACATTAACTCAGATGTTAGTGTGGAGGTAAGTATCAAGCCTTTTAGTAAAGCATCACAAGAATGGAGAAGCATGAATCCTATGTACTCAATCTTGATATGAGGACAATTAATGACAATTAAGGTTATGGGGGGGGAAGCAGAAAGAGGGATGGAGGGAGGGGGTGGGGCCTTAGTGTGTGTCACACTTTATGGGGGCAAGACATGATTGCAAGAGGGACTTTACCTAACAATTGCAATCAGTGTAACTGGCTTATTGTACCCTCAATGAACCCCCAACAATAAAAAAAAAAAAAAAAAGAGAAAAAAAAATTGTGCATACGCCTGAGCGACAGTGAGACCCCGAGATTCGTGAAAAAAATGGAAAAACCCAGCCGGGCGCCGTGGCGAGCGCCTGTAATCCCAGCGGCTTCCGGAGGCTGAGCAGCGGGGTGCCCGCAGCCCGAGTCTGAGGTTGTGGTGAGCTACCACGCCCACTGCACTCTGCTCAGGGGCATAGGGTGGGACCCTGTCTCAACAAAAAAAAAAAAAAAAAAAAAAAAATGTTCATACAAAGACTGTTGGCTGGAGAGTGAAGGAAGTGGAGGAGGTAAAGACTTTGATGTTAAAAGATGAGTTTTGCCAAATGTTCCCACATACACAGGCTGAACCTTTCCCGATCAACCTCAGGGAGAGGGGGCTGCTGCCCTCTCCTCCCTTCTCTCAGTTTTGGTAGACAAATTGTATTGCCAGGAACTCATTTTCTCTTGGCTGGAGAGATTCCTTTGTTGTTGGAGAGTACATAATTTTTTTGTATTAGAGACTAGTATGGCTTTTCAAATTAGTGACAGGTTGTACCAAGGAGGAAGAGAACGTATATGTAATTAAAAATGAATGGAACCAGAGCCCAGAAAATCTCTTGGTTTAGTCAGAAATCTTCTAAGGAAGGTAAGGTAAGATCTTTAACGGGCATAGAGGGGACAAGATGGTCATTCTGTGGTCCAGAGTCTAACTCCTGACTCCTAAATCTATTGGATTAGCTGCAGCCCAATTCTAGGAACAGAAAGGAGCCTGGTACTTGTTGACTGCAGTTTGGTCCATTAAGCTGAGATCTGACTTAACCATCTAGACAGTTTTCACATCCTGGAGCTTATGGTTGGCTTCTGTGGAGCTCCTTAATGTTGACACTATTACTGACATATTTCAAATACATTGCCTCCCCATTCTGGAAGAGAAGAGTCTCAATGCTATGGGGTGGTGAGAAGGGTAAATAACGGATGCCTCTGAGATGAGAACAGAAGCACAGTGGACACTGAGGAAAATACAGTCTTGCCTCTGCCTTAGCAAATCCCAAGTATCACAGGAGTTGAGAATTCAGTTTAGTGTCACTTTAGAAAGTGACATTCTTGGATCTGATCAATTAATGAACAGATACTTAGAAGGCGACATAGTAGAGTGTCCTTGAGTCTGAGCTTTGGAGACAACAGACCAGAGCGTTTGGATTTGAATTTGGTTTGTGCTGATCAAGCTATTTGGTATCTCTGAGTCTCAGTTTCTGCCTTGAGAAGGGAATAATAATGAATTACCTTTGTGAGAATTCGATGAGATAAAGGTATAAAAGCATTACCGTGCTTGGCAGTGATTACTCAGCCAAGGTCAGCAATGTGGAGACAAATGATGTTGATTACTGATTGAGTTCTTGTTGGGGTCCAGGCCCTGTGTGGGTAAGTATATGTCACAGTGCATCAATTTAAAATCTAGTTGTGAAGAAATGGCCTAAATATAAGAAAGATCAAAGAATGAAACGAGAGGACATTACACAAGCTAAGTACAGAACTATGAAAAGGAAATATTTGGTTGACAAATGAGGGGTGTGATTGACACAGCCTTTGGCAGAAGTCTGGGAGGACCACTGGGGGAAACCTCACAGTCACAAAGGGCTCACAATTACACTTTGGGCATTATTTGCAAATGAAGACCAGAAGAACAATTTCATTATACAACTTTAAAGTTGAATCCTATCATTAAACTATTCCTACGATGGTATACAATGAAATGATACTATTTGAGGGACAAATTCAGAGATGATTTCTGAATAGAATAATTATTTTGTATTATTTGTGTAAAGCTGCTACTTGTAAAAATCACTCATTGCAAAAGAAAACACCTATCACAATTATTGATACTCCAGTTGGTATGTCATGGAAGAAGCACATCCTTTCCCTACTGTACCCTAACAGACCCAGGTTTGATAGCAGGGACTAGAGGGGATGAGAGATGAGTGGTCTGGAGGGATCAGGGAGGGCCTCATGTCTTGGGACAATGTGAGGCAGACCTGGAGAATTCTGGCTGGGAGAACCCTAAGGCTACATCTGAAATGCTCAGAGTTGGCAAGACCAGAGGAGCCTGAGCCACACAGTGAGATGATGACTTCCTATGGAGTGTTGGCATTGGGCCAGCCAGCACATGCAAGGTGCTCTTACAGGGACCGTAACATCCTTTAAGATTCTCCATAGGGGTATTCGGTTCCAGGGACTTGGCAGTGAATTGGTATATTTCTTGCTGAGGCTATAAAAATTCTTGTCTGGAATATAAAAGAGGCAGGCCTCTGCCTCAGCCCAGGACCTTAAGTATTCTGGTGTCAGGAAGAAATTCCATGGCTTCATGCTAATCTTTGAGGAGTGCCCAATTCTGGGTAGTTTCTCTACGTGCTAATTCTGCAAAGCAGCCTTGTTTTTTTCCTGTAAATCCTTCAAATGGGTCTTAGTATAGACTCCTAGTTACTTTGGAAATATTTTAGGGTGTGTACTGTTTTGTTGCCTTTTTTTATGTTATGCTTTTGAGCAAGAGATATGTCCACAGGGGCAGATCAATCTATGTTAAAGGTAGAATAATAGAAGCAACTTTTAAAATGGTGAAATAATGTCACCAGAAAGCTATATTAGTTCTAGGCTATTGTACAAAGGTCGTGAAAAGGTGTCATTTGGGTACAGTCTGACTGTAGATATCCTTTTCTGACCTGCTCTCCTGGTTTCGGATACAGGTTGTATGAGTGAGTTCAAGGGAGGGTAAGAACTTTGTGGACTCCTGGTATTCAGCAACTTCTTACCTTGCAGTGTCTGGACCATGTGCATTCTCTCCAGCCATTCTCTCTTCACTCTTTCCAGATCCTGTCTATGATTAACCTCAATGTTTTAACCAGTGACCTACTGGGACTTGGCTCTGTTTAGATTGTCCTCTTTAAATCTGGGCTTCTTTAAGCTGACACTTCCTTGAAAGCCAAAACAAAGACATGTCTCAATCTTTGTCCTCCCTGTAAAGTGGTACGATCTGAAGTGGATTAGAGAGGCTTAAAGTGGTTGGGACATGCTGCAGATATGTGCCTCAGTCTCTGGCCTGGCATTTATGCCTCTCTCCTCCAAAGTCAAAGTAGGTGGTAGTAGATTAGGGCAGAGTTTGGGATATGAAGGATAAACCCCATAGGGGTACAAAGGAAAGAAGGAATAGATAGCAAGCACCAACTATGAGTCATATTTTTGGTGTTTTTCATGTTTTCTCATTTAGTATTTGGTAGATATTCCACTATGCGGGTAGCCCTCCCCTGTGGGCCCATTTTCAGAAATGGTCCAACCATCCCCCAATCTCCACAAAACTGAAGTTCTGATTCAGAATGTGCATATCGACCACAGTCAGGGACTTTTTTCTACAAGTAGATTTTCTTCACATCATAGATATGAAGTGGTGGACTCAGTTCTACATTGGGGAATTGCCCAAGCAGGGCTCAAGGGATGGGCAGAAGTAAACTCACATTTGCCGTCTCCAGTTTGCAAAGGCACAGCAGTGGCTGGGATAGGTGAGGCTGGCCTCCATGAGGGCAGCAAGCTTTTCCAGACTGGGAAGCTTTTTTAAGTTGTAAGTCGACCTGGCCCTCAGTTTCTTAAGATTTTCTAAGCCATAGCTAGGCAGGGAATGGATCCTTGTTCTTGAAATATCTCTATAAAGAGAGAAGGTAAATATAGTATGATTACTATGAACCTGAAGTTTTCTGTTCTCAGTTAACCAGGCAAAATAGCAGGCGTTCTAGTGGCAGTCTTACATGGATGAGGAGGAAAACTCCAATTAATTCAATGCACCTGAATCAGATGACTATTTGGCTAATAGGACATTTGATTTGATAACACTCCTGGCCCTTGTGTTCCTGATAGGAGGAGTTAGATAATAGGTCACCCTCATTCCTGGACAGCCTGGCTGATTGGGACTTCACTGTTGCTGGTAGAATTAGTCATTTAATTCTATCTGGACTCATTAATTTCTACAGGACTCAGGGGTTGAGACCATTTGCCCTTACCATAGGACAAGCTATAGAAATATTTCTGATGAGCTGATGAGGAATCTGTGGTCAAATTTCAGAAAAGGGTAAGAAGAAAATACACCCTAAGGAGAAAAAGTGTCTGGCAGGCAGTAGAGGAGGCTCCAGTATGAAGTCCAAGTGGTAATATAGAGTGGTGGTTATGACCTGTGTCTGCACATGTACCCTGCCCCCACCATCTACTGGAATTAAGACGTTGATCAAGTATATCACTTCTCTTTCTCTCAGTTTCCCCAGATATAAAATGAGAAGATAAAACTCATATTGACCTCAGGGGGTGGCTGTGAAAATTAAATGAATTAAACTACAGAAAGAACTTCATGGCCAACGAACAGCACGTCATGACTGGCAGCTATTATTAGTAAACATCACACACGTAGAGGCAGTTGTTCATTCCGGGAAAGTCTCTGCCTGGGTGAACCAGCAGAGATCCAACAGGAGCCAGCACAAAGGCCATTTTAGCCAGTTCTCTGTCCCTGTCGGGTTCTAAGTCCCATCCTTTCTGGCAGAAACACTAGAGATGGATGCTTTTCTGGCAGCTGCAACCCTGAAAACCAAGACCAGCTGGTGAGAATGAGATTTAAATGGCACCAGCTCAGACCTGTTGGGGCCAGCAGTGTGGTCAGGAGTGGGTGCTTCGATGGGGTTGGTGGCAAGTGATGATCAGGATGAGCTCATTTCAGCACCCTTGGGGACTTGGAAGTGCTTGAGGAAGAAGGATCTTCAATGCTGGCATTCCCTGTAAGTCAAAGCAGTAGGCACTCAGAGCAGTGTAACTTGGGGGTGTGAATTATATTTGCTACCCCATATGTTCTGACAATCTGGTGAAAATTACATTCTGAAAGTCTTGTTTTCATTCTGTCATTCTCTTGCTTAAAATTTATAATGGCTTCCTATTGTCCAGTGAAGCGCATTCCAACTGGTGCCCTGCTTGTCACGTCCCTTTCCCAACCAAACTGATGCTGGTGTTTGTACTTGACATCACTATTTCCTCCTCTCACGGTCCAGCGTTTCTCCCCACCTTCTAGCAAAATCATGCTCACTAAGGCCAAGCCTTGCTGCTAACAGTCTTGATCTCTCAATCATGTTGCATGGGGGAAAACACTCCTTCTTTCTGAGATCCTTTTTCTCTGCATCATATTCTCTTGAATTTCTTCTGATGTCTCCTTTGACTTCTGATTATTTTTTTTGTTTTACTTCTGTTTTTTAAATATTGGCATTCTCCAGAATTAGATCCTTTTTGACTGTACATAATCTCTTGTTAATCTTACCTACTCCCTTAGTTTCAGATACTAGGCACATATTGGGTTTCCAAACATATATCCCCATTCACACTTTACTCCTGAACCTCACGCTCCTTCTCTTTCTCAGGCAGCAGCTGAATCTCCGTGACTCCAGCTTTTATTGGACAGATCTGCTGAGAATCCGACTTCTACCAGTTGGCCCAGTTCCTAGGCAGTACGGCAGCTTCCTCACTTGCTCCTAAAGTCCTAGGCTTGGTAGAGGTTGCCTATTGTCGGTAATCTCTGGATTGTTGAAGTCCTGTTTGATATTTAGGCAGATCTACATTTTCAGAACTAACGATTACCTTTATTTAGTTCATACATGTTTATATTACACTTTTTGCTTTGTTAGATGCCAAATTTGATCAGATTTGTGAATACTATTCAAATCTTTTGTATACTTATCAATGTTTTGGTCATTTGTTCTATCACTGCTGAGAGAAGTACATAGAAATCACTATGATTTTGGATGTTTATACATCTAGTTTTGTCAATTTTTACCTTATATGTTTTTGATTACTTCTTATTTTGCAGCTTCATTTGTTAATTACTCTTTTCCCCCTCCCATCTTTTTAAAAATTACAGAAAATTATGGTGGTACACACATTTCAGTTACACAGTTTGCTTTGCTCATTTTAAGTCAATATTATCAGTGTGCCCTTCACCCAGAATATATGCATTGTCCCAGTTCAGTTGGGCCCATATGCCTTTAGAATTTTCATAACTTCTTGGTAACTTTCTTGGTATCTAGTAGTACTTGTCTCTTGACTTTTTGGAAATTTCCTCATATTTGCTGGTTCCTCTCTGACTTCAACTGCTAATTCAGTGCCTGGACTTCTTTTCTCTATCTCCACTTACTTTGTAGGTGAGCTCATTCAGACTTATGATTTAGATACCATTTATATGGTGATGGATTTAAAAATTTTATTTCTGATAGGTTCTTTCTCTTGAACTCCAGACTCTTCTTCAACTATCTCCTTGTAATATGCACTTAGATGTCTAGTAGACAGGTCAACCTTTGGATATTAAATGTTGACTTCCTGATCTTTTCTGAGAACCTGTAGCTTTCCCTTTTGTTCATACAAAAGTTGTGAAATTATCCTTGATTTCTCCAAACTCTCACAGAAAGTTCTTGGCTTTACATACCACTTATATCTGGAATCTAACTACTTCTCATAACATCAAACACTTCCTGTGGGGTAAAAATTCTGGTGTCCCACGGTATCTTTTCTTGTTCCACCCTTGCATTATGATTTTTTGGATTTGGGGTCCCTGGAGATAAAAGTCTGGTCCATGAACCCTCGTCTTTGTGGTAAAACTTCACTCTCTGCTGCTAAACGTCCCAGCCTGCTCTCCATTTATACTTCCTGTTGTTCCAAAGCTTCCCAACTTTCTTCTCTGCCACAGGAGATCTTTCTGGTTTCTCTCTTTTGACCAGTTCTGCTATCAACACTCACTCTGTTTTCTGTGATCAAATTCTCATTTTCTTGGGTATTTGGATTCTTCTTTGTTTTCTCAAATGTGGAAGAAAGCAAAGATGAGACCTAGTTTTCTGTTTTTTTAAAAAACGGTTCAAGGATCCTTATAAGGAATGAGATAAAAGCATTAAAAAATGTCCTTCAGGGAGAAGTTAAACAATTAAACCATTACCTGTCATGAACATTTTTCATATTTTTCAAGGCAAGCAATATAAAACAGAGGACTATTTTTTCTTAATTATGCATACCGTCTTGAGTTTAGAATGTTTTTAAACATTACATTAATTGAAAATTTCCAAAGAGGAACAAATTTTTACATGCTATGGAATACCATTCTATTATCTCATTTACTCTGTGGTGGATCAAAGATGTCTGCAAATTCTTTGACATTGTTCTTATCAAGGGCCCATTTGTCCTACATTTGAATCTTAGCCATAGTTGCACCAGGCATAGGATGAAAGGAACAACTTGGAAGTGGATCCCTCGCACCCAGCCACCTGAGCTGACATGGCATGGATTAGAGACAGGCCATCTAAATTTGTGATACACAGAATTGTGAGCAAATGGAATGGTTGCTTTAAGCCACTAAGTTTTAATGCAGCAATAGAAAACCAAAACAGACTCCAGTGAGGTCTCTGTGACTTCATCACTGCCATAATTTTTAACATTTATGGTAGCAATTTTTCCTTGAAAGCCAGTTAGGGTGCAATAGCATTATATTCTGTATACTTTCTGCCTTTCTTAGCACTTACTATCTTTTGCTTTATGCACTAGCTATTTGTATTTATATTTTGTCTTTCCTTAAAGGTAGAAAGTCCTACCATTCTCAGCACTGCCTTTAATATAGTAAGTACTCCGAAAATTATTACTTTGTTTGAAGATATACTGGCGAGTGACATTGGAGAAGAACTGGGAAAGGGAATAGATAGATAGATCACCCCAGCCAACTGTGATCTCCAGAGTCCCGTCTCTTGTGTTATCTTTATAGCTTCATGTTATTTTTATCATGTATGTTTGTTTGTCTTCTCCACCAGATTTTGGAAGGCCTGAGAGCAGGGATTGTTATAACACTTTTGTGATCTAGATCATATCTGGCACAGGGCTGGGCTCATGAAAACTATTCAATAAGTAGTTGTCTGATTAGCAGACATGCTTCAGTATTGTCAAAAATGAGAAGCTGGAGCAAGTCTTACAGGTAAGAGAGATGAAAAGCAGACTGAGAAATCCAGAGGCTTGGATTTAAAGTGAGCTCAGCAAAATGGTGCTTCTGCAGCAGGAAATTATATGTAACTGAGGGTATCAAAGTTACCAAGGAAGGCAGCAACCTTGGGCAAAGTTTATAAGGAGGTAGACATGCATCAGGGAATAAGCAGGATGATGTGTTGGGGGGACTGACTCGAATGCAATTCAGTATTTAGATGTTAGATTGGGAATGTCCTTGAGAAACTTCAGTGCCTTTCTGTCCGCCCTGCGTTCTGGACCCAGCTTGTTATCTTGGATTCCTTCTTATCACAGCTACAAAATATTTCTGCTGCTGCCATGTGCGCAGGTGCTTTGCTCCTGTGAGACTAAGGCCTCTTGTCAGTGTCCTGCGATCCAGAGCTTCTGTTGGTGGATGTTGAAGGAAGATGTGTTTAGTGGGAGAAAGAGGAACAGTCACTTAAAGTTTGGCAAAGCAAATTCTTTCACTAACGTGGGACCAGGATGATAGGGAAATAAAAATCTTTGTAAATGTTTTCACTTAAAGCTCACTGGCTAGAGTGACCATGTATACAACCCATCAAGTCTTCCATATTTTGGACTGAGAGAAAAATAAGGTTTCTCTGGTATCTCCATGAATTAAGGAAAATCCATAGAAATTTATATTAGTAGGGACAAAGATAAGTAGCACTTATTCAGTGTGGTTTGAGACTTAACTACATTAGTATTCTGATGTTTGCTCTGTTCCTCTAAAGTAGCCACATGCACAAACACATGGTCTATTCCCTGGTCATGATCCTTCCACATGGCCTGGAAATCTGATGTTTGATTTTAATCCCCTTTTTAAAACACTCCTCACTTTTAGGATGAAAATAACACAAAAACCCATTATCAGTTATTCATATCTTCGTGGAAGTTGGTGATGGTTAATTTTAGGTGTCAGCTTCTCTGGATTAAGAGATATGATATCCAGGTAGCTGAGTAAGCATTATTTGGGGGTATCTGAGGGTATTTCCAGAAGAGACTGGCATTTGAATCAGTGGGCTGAGAAAGGATGATCCACCCTCACCCAATGTGTATCATCCAATCAGCTAAGGCCCGGATAGAACAAAAAGGCAGACTCTCCTAAGGCTAGGACTCTTTTCTTCTCCTGCCTTCAGACATCAGAACTCCATTTTCCGGCCTTTGGACTCAAAGACTTGCAGTGTCCACCGAGATTCTCAGGCCTTCAACCTCAGAGTGAGAGTTATACCATTGCTCTCCTGTTCTCAGACCTTTGGGCATGGACTAAGAGTTCCATCAGTGGCTTTCAGGCTTCTAAGGCCTTGGGACTCAGGCTGAGCTATGCTGTGGCTCCTGTAATTTTCCAGCTTGCAGACAACCTATCATTGGATTTCTTGACCTCACAGTTGCATGAGCCAGTTTCCCTAATAAATCCCCTCTCATCTCTCTCCCTATATCCTATTGGTTCTGTTTCTGGAGAACCCTGACTGCTACACTGATTCTTGGATAAAAGATGGACTCAGAGAGAGGCCTGGAACACAAATCATGACATAGTGTGGAGTATTTAGAATAAATGTTCTAGGCAACCGTAGTTTGAAGAATAAAAGGAACCATGAGATGGGGTCAGCACTTTAGCCTTGAAAGCCAGGCAAAAGAGTTTAGAATTTACATGAGCAGAAGAATGACCTATTGAAAGTCATATTTTTGTAAGGTTAGTCTTCAGAACCCTGAGACTAGCATGTAGTAGGTGCTTAATAGCAATACTTGTTGATGAATTGGAGAAAGGATCAAAGGTAGTAAGGAAACAAAGAGGCTGTTGTAGAAATTCAGGCCTAGGATGACAGAGACTCTGTCCTCCTACATAGTTATTTTGCCTGTCGAAAGACATTGTGTCACATGACAAGGATTTATTGGGCATCTGCTCTGTGTTACTATGACCTCCTGGGAAGATTTCTGCAGTGCTTATTTTCCTGGGCAGTAATGTTTATCCCTCTATCAGACATTCATTAGGGCAGATACTGTGTTTGGTTTTTATATCTCTCTACTTCTTATGCCTAGCTGGTGTCCGGCATATACACAGTAGGTGTTCAGTCACCATCTACTAAGTGTGTGTCACCTAAGCCTTGGTCTTCTCAATGAGTATCCATTTATCCTTTTATTCTTGCCCTTGTCACTGGAGCTGGTGAGCTGGACAAAGGGAAAATAGTAGGTATAGGCTGCTGTCTTTAATCCTTGTCTTTCTGGGCTGTCTGGTCCAATGACTATGGTCTTTTTAAAATATCACTGTGGTTAACATTTCAACACATGCTATATTTGGGCAGTGAGTGGTTTTAAGAATTAAAATTCCCCAAAGTGCCAATAGAAACACCATGGGATGATGGCTAGCACTAACGAGATTTAGTAATCTTAAATTGTTTCAATATTGCTAGGATTCTCAGTTTTGAGAGACAGAGTGGCAAGAGAGACAGCAGTTGGTGATATGACGCTGAGTCAGGAGAGGCAGGAGTTAAATAGTGCTCCATGCCCCATTTAATAAAGTGTGTTATAGCTGGTGCCACAAATTTGATTTGAACAATTTCTATTTTTCCCAGCAAAGATGTTATTATAGGTCAATCATTTCCATAAGTGAGAGCACATTTCTGGTGTATACTACACTGACAGATGGCTAGAAGACCTCTCTTTCATGATCCCAGGCGGGATAAAAAGGCAATTTACTATCTATAGGACTGTGGGTACACTGGTAATGGAAGAGAATCATTCTTATACAAATAACGCAGTGTTTGAATCTGAACTATCAAATGAATCTGAGCTATAGCCAAATCAATTTGATAAACCATCAGAATATGATTGTACTGGCCCCAGCCTGCAAAGGCAATGTGTTAAATTTTCCCCACAGGACACTGTTTCCCAAGAAAACAGCAATTGCTTGATTGCTTAAAAAAAAAAAAAAAAAAAACCAACTTAAGTGAGTTCTGAATATTAGGTGAAAATTCAGATGGCTTCTGATGTTCAAGGTCAAGACTCATAAGAGGGAAATGAGGATTCTGGATTGCTACTCTGAAATCTGATGAAGCTTGTCTGGGTGTTGCTGGCTTTCTCTGCAGTGGAGCAGCTCTTATTTGCACTGTCAGCTGTTCTGAGGCTCCATGTTCTTCACTCAACTGTAGAAAGTTTGCCTTTTGGAAAGGAGCTGTCATCTAAGGAATGCATTCCCTTACAATCCATTTCCTATATTTGGTGGAAACAAAAGCGTGAGCCTGTGGGGCAGAAAGATCCACCACAACTTGTGGAGGAGATATTTTAGGTCTGGACAGTGAGTCTTCAGATGCTCTATGGACCAGCAGCATCAGCTTCACTGGAGAAATTCTTAGAGATACAAGTTCTCAGGTCCCAAACCTGAAGGTGGGTATTAATAGTCTAAGGTTTTGCAATCCCTCCAAGTGATTTTGATGCACAAATTTAAAACCGCATCTTGAGGTCAGTTTTAGGATCGCTCTGAGCTGGGGTGGCAAATAGCTGGGTTCTACTCTAAAAGTTGCCTTTGGCTGACTTACATAAGGTTTGGCTTTTCCCTGGAAACAACTGGTATCCAAATGACTGTTGGTGCAGAGCATTAGCCCTTTGCCTTAATTCAGTACAACTCTGAAGGACCGTCCTAACTCCAGAGCTCCCTGTGGGATCTGCTGAGCCTTCTTTGCAAGTGCATCGAGGCTTGACTTCCCTCTGTACCTGATTCTGCTTCCATCAAGCTTTCCCCAGGTATTCTGAGAACATTCTCCATTAAGTCCCCTGCATCTTATTTTTTGGTGTGGAGGGAGTCTGGTCCAAGGCACAATCATAGCCTTGGCACAGGCACCATATCCCTTGGGGTGAGCAGTGTACACCACAGTCCCACTCCTAACTCATAGCACCTGAGGTGGGCCGGTCTTCTTTTGCACAAGCATGTTTCAGGCCAGGCCTTAGCTGGGTTGGAGCTTGATGCTTTAAGTTGTAGAAGTGGGAATGAGATAGGCCACTCATCTTCTTGCATTTTAAGTGAGCAGGTGGGGAGACTTGAAGAACATCTCTGGATTAACCTGAAAGCCCCAGAAAAGGAGGCTTGATGTTAAGGTGATCAATTCTCATGCCTGTAATGGAGGAGAAGGAAACTAGTAATTATAGGCTGGGCTTTCAGCCAGTATCTTGTATTGAGATGAAGAGATGTGGGAATATATTACCACTCTCTACTCTTTTAAGTCATGGGAAGTGCTTTATAATTCCATTGGATTTTCTGTAAATTTTATTCACTTAATTCTGACTCTGGTAAAAGGGATAAAACAATAGCTTGTAACTTGAGGACCCTGCAGAACTGCTTCTGATGCTTCCACCGAGCCTCTCCTCTGGCCCTGCATTCTGGGGCATGTGAGTTTTGTGCTCTCTGTTAAACATGTTTAAGAGAAATGTTGTGCAGTGCCCCAGCCTGGAACCTGCCTGCTCAACTTCAGGAGATGTTCTTCTGTGCCATGTTTACATAACATTGACTTGTGTTTTTAGGTTGAGAGGCTGGTATTAATAATTAATTTCCCCTCCATTTCAGTTTGCAACCCATTGCCAAGGCCTTATTGAATGACTTTTAGACATTTGACTATACTTACTTATGGCAACATGATGTGGTGAGAACACATGGAATATGAGGTGGAGACCCAGTTCTGGTCTAACAGCTGTTGAGTGATCTTTCTTTAACAATTCACTACCCTCTTCTTTCCCTGGGTTCCTCAGTTGGATAATGAATGAGATGGGGGTCTCATCCATCTTAACCATTCTCAGGAGCAGACCGTGGGTTAATGTGCTATGGATTCAATATTGTATCTGCTACAGATCACATATGGAAATACACCCTTTGACTGATACATTCTGCCATGAACAGATAAAAGTGCCTATTTGGGAACATTCAAAACTCTTGAGCCATGTAGCTAAGTGAAGTTGACAAATTGTTATCATGGGGATCAAAGATAGCAAAGATACTTTGTCAAAGGTCATTTGTCTCCCTAGTGGTCCAAGAACAGGGACCACTAACTAGGCATCACAAGTTCTAGGCACTTTGTATGTGTGCAGCACTCTCCATCTTTTAGAATTATAGGTGTTCTTCATAGCACCTATCGTGACCTCATACTAAGTTCTGTATTACTGTCTGTACCCCTAGAGCCCTCTACCCACATGAGAATAGAAGCTTTCTGTAAGGAAGAACATTCTTTTTTGTTCCCTGCACTTTACACAGGGCTGGTGCTTAAAATCTAAACTATTTAAATGAGAGAAATTTTTTTGTTTTTCTTGTTATGCCACTCTGAATTTTTTTTATTTTCTTATTTCAAATTAATACACATGTATTTTTAAACTTCAAACAATATTAAAAAGAGGTATTACTATTTTGCCATTTTTTTAAGGCACTGAAACTGAGGCTTGGGGAGGTAAAGGAACTAATTTTAAGCCAGGGATTCTGGTTCTGGCACTTTGGCCTTACTCATGCCATTATTGCCTCTGTTTGTGTAGGTTACCTATCTTAAGACAGGTATTCTGTAATGATCTTTGAGTTTGGTCAGAATGACAAATATATCATAAAGCATACATTTCTTTCTAAAAAGAGAAGAGTCCAATGTATGGGTAACAACACACCTATTATCAGTCATAAACAGTCCTGGAGTTCCCATTCTACCAGTGTCTAAGTCTATGGATATATAGGTTCCAGCCTAAAGGAGAATATAAGGTATTTGGTGAGAAGAAAAGTGATGTTGATAGATAGTTAATAGGTAGGTAGATAGTCCATGCTGATTGCTAAATAAGAGGCTCAGGTGAATGGCTTCCAAAGGCAGGTCACCTAAGTTTCGCTTGGTAAAGCTTTAGATTTAGTTACATATTTATTTCTTTGCTCACCATCCCTTCTTATATCCCATGCCTTCCTTCTGGTTTTCTTTCTTCTTCCTGAAGTAAATTCTCTAGTAAACATAGTAGATCTTATTCAGAGCCCATAAAAACACATTTTTTTTTGTTTTTTTGCAGTTTTTGGCTGGGGTCAGGTTTGAACCCATATACCACCTCTGGCATATTGGCTGGCACCCTATTCCTTTGGGCCACAGACACCTCCCTAAAAACACATTTTTAAAAGTCTTTGGTAACTGTGATTCAGATTACCCCTTTCCTCCAAAGACTATGAGAGCCACAGGAAGAAGTCACTGGTATCTGAGATTGTCAGAGAGGCCTCAGGAGTTTGGACTTAGAATGATGTTGATGGAAGAGGCGGAGTAGATAGGAGAGAAAAGGGCCAAAGTCACTTGGTAGAGGGAAAGATGGGAGTGGAGAAGAGACAACAGTCCTGTGGATATAGAGCTATGAGGCACTGGTTGTATCCCTAGGATTTTGGCAAGATGATCCCAAAATAATGTGCCTGTGTGTCTTGTTCGGTTGAAGGAGACTCTTGGGTATCGAGGGTGAGGGAGGAGAACTGTCCTTTCCCTTCCAGGGAAGAGACAAGTAGCAGAGTGGTTATGAGTCTGTATCATGGGTCAAATCAGTTCTCTGTCATAATGCTCACGTTATCTTAAGTGAATTAATTAACCCCTCCAGAGAAGCCTGTTTACCCTTTTCTAAATTGGGAATAACAGCTCCTGCCATAGAGAGTTGTTACAAGTATTAAACAAGAAAACTCATGTTAATTTCTCCAAATTCTGTCTGACCATTCAGTAAGTGCTCATTACATGTCATTATTACTGTTGCTATGTTATGGAAAGTTAGACTATGAATCACCCTTAAATTATTTCTATAAATCTTTGTAGATGACATGAACAAAAATCAGCCTTGACTGCCAGCCTATCTTGGAAATGTCTGAGGTGGAAAGAGTTGACTTCCAACTTACACAAACTGAGGTCTGATACACAGAAAAGGGGGATGCTACTCACAGAACAACTGGTCCAGAGGCTCCTTGGAAAACATCATTAGGCATTTCTTCCAAATTATTGTTATCGCTTAGATTCCTAGGGATGAAGATGAGGAAAAAAGGAAAACAGAAAGCCAGATAAATATTACTGTTGTAAGAGCCATTTTCATTCAAATGCCCTGGAAGACTAGTCAGGACTACTTACAGCTCATCTAGTTGAGTTCCATTGAATGCACAGTTGTGTATTTCTTGAATCCCATTCTTATTCAGCCGTCTGAAATAAAAGGCCCATTAAAAAACCAATAATGTCAGATGCAAACAATACACAGGTTTCATAATTGAAAGAGCTGGGCAAGGTCAGACAGTGCAGGTTAGTGGTGTAAAGAAAGCGCCACCCTTAAAGCTCGGACAGCATTGGGAGGGAGACTGATTTATCACTGTATAACCTTTTGTAACTTTTAAAGTTTGTATGATGTGCATGTATTACCTATTCAAAAGAATAGATGAAATTTAATTTCGAAAAGACATTCTTAGGCAGAGTAGCCTGGATTCTGTAAACTCCTGTATAAGGTCTTTGTATACATGAGTAAGAAGCCACAGAGAGAGGAGGCAGATCTTACCCATCCTTAAGGACAGGAATTGTACAATTATTGACAAGTATTTAAAAGACAGAGAAAGAACATTTTGTGTCACCTTTCTCTAAGGCCTTAAGCCTTTCACCCATGCTCACCCACAGCACCAGCCAGCCTGGCTGTCATCAAAAGTGATCTAATTAAGTTGTCAGACAACCTGAATATCTCCTGAGACCCAGGGGCACCTGGTTATTGGAGGTTTGTGGAGGTGGCTCTGGGTTAAACCAGAAAAGAAGAGAAATCAATTATAGAGGCTGTGGCAGGG
Source organism: Nycticebus coucang (assembly GCF_027406575.1). Lineage (NCBI taxonomy): Eukaryota > Metazoa > Chordata > Mammalia > Primates > Lorisidae > Nycticebus > Nycticebus coucang. Next base: position 47,499,500 of record NC_069783.1, read on the forward strand.
TAATGTGGTGTGAATGGGTAAGGGAAAAGTCTCTAAGGCAGGTGGGGATGGGATTAGAACAGACATCTTCATTGTGCTAAGAAGGTCAGTGAGCAGGGTTGCCTTGACAGGGGACCTCAAGGATGCAATGGGCCTATAGTTCTGCCTTGTTTTGCTCCTAAGTGGATCTGAAAACAAAAATAGATATCCAAGGTCAGGAGAGCTTAGCACAAAGAGCCTCTGATCATCTGCTCTTATTTTGCTATCAGGGTCTTTTTCCTGTCAGGCTCTATAGGATTATAATAATACTGTTCAAAAAGCAGACCCAGAGAAGCTCCTATGCATTCAGGAATTTATTTCCTGGCCTTCAAGTGATTAGCCAGAAAACACTTGAAATGACACGAGAATTACTGTGGTTTTTTTCCCTCCTTTTAAAAGCAAATTAGCTACAAACTTCAGAAAGGAGCAAGGTAATCCTTTCAAATATTTTTTAACAAATTGGTGGCTATGTACCCCCATCCTGCTCAGCCCTCCTACCCAAGGGAAACCCCCTCTCAGGGACTTCCAGACTCCTTATATATTTGTCAGCCTAGTCTAGGATAGTGAGAGTTGGTAGGGCAGCTGCCTCTAACATGTGGGATGTGGATCTCTGGGGGACTTTGGGTCAAACATAGGGTTTAGCAGACTTTTTCTATAAAAGTTCAAACAGTAAAGTTAGAGTTTATGGGCCAAGAGGCAAAATCAAGGATATTATCTAGGTACTTATAAGACAATTTACACAAACTTTTTATTGACAAAATTTAAAATATAATAATTGAGTAAAACTTTTTTGTAACATAAGTCTAATATTAAAAATTACAGAATTTTGAGGGTGATATTGTTTTGCTTGATTTAGGCTTAAAGTTGTTATTTCCTATCTTAGCTCGTGAGCAGGATTTGGAATTTGGGCTGTATGTAATTGGCTGACCCTTAAATTAACACAAATGGTGTGCAATCTAGATGGCTTCACCTAATTTTTCTATAGACTAGATAGTTGATATTTCCTGCATATATGTGTCTTGCAAACATTTAAAAGAATTGTGTTCAAACTAGCCCTTTGTCTTTATGGATTTTCTCAATCAACAGATACTATTATGTGGGAAGGGGATTTGTTTCTTTTTTGATGTTAACATAGCTCAGCACACACAAAAAACCAAATCATTTCTAGAAGCAATTCAACAAGAAGATATAAAATCCTAAATATATATGCAACCAAATATAAGAACACCCAGATTCCTAAAGAAAATTCTACTATAGCTGAGAGATAACTGCTAGGATTATAACTGACAGAACTAGACAGATCAAGTAGAAACATTGGACTTAAATGGGGCTCTAAAAAAATGGGTCTAACAGACATTTATAGAACATTTTACCCTATACCAACAAATATATTCTCCTCATAAGCACATGGAACATTCTCCAAGATTGATCATATGTTAGGCCAAAAAACATGTCTCAACAAGTTCAAAAAAATAGAAATCATACCATGTCTTTTCTTAGATCATAGTGGAATGAAACTAGAAATCCTACTCAAATCTACACAAAGTCATGGAAATTGAATAATCTGATGCTGAACAATTATTTGGTCAATAATAAAATTAAGATGGAAATCAAAAGATTCCTTGAACAATAAGCTATGAAAATCTTATAGGATTCAGCAAAAGTAATCCTAAGGAGAAAATTCATAGCTTAAAATCCCTACATGAAAAAGACAGAAAGATCAGAAATTAATAATCTAAATACACAGCTCAAGGGTCTAGAAAAGACCAAACCAAATCCAGCAGAAGAAAAAAAATAACTAAGATCACAGCAGAAATAAATGAAATGGAAAACAAAAAACAATAAAGGATCAATGAAACAAAAGGTTGGTTCTATGAAAATATAAATAAAAGTGATAGATCTCTTGCTAGATTAACCAGAAATAGAAGAGAAAGAACTCAAATAGCTCAATCAGAAATTAAAAGAGGAGATATTACAACTAACACTACAGACATACCAAATATCTTCAAATCCTATGAAAATCGCTATGCACATAAACTCGAAAACATACAGGAAGTGGAAAAATTCTTGGAAACACACAAGCCCTCAAACTTCTGAACAGACTAACAATGATGCAGTAATAAAAACATGTTCCAAAAAAAGCCCTGGAACAGGTGGATTCACAGCTGAATTTTATCAGACCTACAAAGAACTGTTACCTATAGTGCAGAATTCTCCCCAACTCATTCTATGAAGCCAGTATCATCTTGATACCAAAGGCTGCAAAGAACACAGCGACAAAAGCAAAACTACAGATCAATATTCCTTATGAATGTAGGTACAAAAATCTTCAAGAAAATACTAGCAAACTGAATTCAACTGCACATAAAAAAATAATAATCCACCATGAACAGTAGGCTTAATCCCAGTGATGCAAGGATGGTTCAACATATGTAATTCATCATATAAACAAGCAAAAATAATGACCATATGATCCTCTGAATAGATGCAGAAAAAGCATTTGAAAGAATCCAACACCCTTTTGTGATAAAAAACCCTCAACAACTAGTAGACATAGAAGGACCATATCGCAAAATTATAAAAGCCATATATGACAAATACACAGCCAGTATCATACTGAATGGGGAAAAGTGAGAAGCATTCTCACTAAGTGCTGGAACAAGAGAAGAGTGCCCATTGTCACCATTTCTATTCAACACAGTGCTAGAAGTCTTAGCTAGGGCAATCAGGCAAGAGAAACAAATACAGGGTATCCAAATTGGGAAAGTAGGAAGTCAAACTACAGCTTTTTGTTATGATCTTTTATCTAGAAAACCCCCAAGACTCCATTGAGAGACTCCTGGAATTGATAAATAAATTCAACAAAGTTGGAGGTTGATCACTAGCATTCCTATACACCAATAATAGTCAAGCTGAGAGTCAAATAAAAGACTCAGTAGATTTCAAAATAGCTACAAAGAAAGTGAAATACTTAAGAATATATTTAAGAATATGAAAAGATCCCTACAAAGAAAAGTACAAAACACTGAGGCAAGAAATGGCAGATGACACAAATGGAAAAATATACTATGTTCATGGATCAGTAGAATCAGTACTGTTAAAATGTCCATACTACCAAAAGTGATTTATAGATTCAATACAATCGCCATCAAAATACCAATGACATATTTTATAGATCTAGAAAAAATAATTCTACTCTGTTTAGAATCCCCAAAGACGCTGAATAGCAAAAGCAATCTGGAGGCAACTCATTGCCAGACTTTAAACTATATTACAAGGCCAGAGTAACCAAAACAGCATAGCACTGGCCCAAAAATAGAAACATAGACCAATGGAACAGAACAGAGAAACCAGGCATAAAATCAGCCAAATATAGCCAACTGATCTTTGATAAAGCAGACAACAATATACACTGGTAAAAAGAAGCCCATTCAATCAATGGTGCTGGGGAATTGGACAGCCACATGTAGAAGAATGAAGCAGGATCTGTATCTCTCACCACTCAGAAAAGTCAATTCAAGATGGATAAAAGATTTGAAAGTGTAAGGCATGAAGCCATAAGAATTTTAGAAGAAAATATAGGAAAAACTATTTTGGATATCAGCCTAGGCAAAGAAAAGATGAAAAAAACCCCCATGACAATCACAGCAACAACAAAAATATTTAATAAATGGGGCTTGATCATATTAAAAAGCTTCTTCTCAGCTAAGGAAATAGTCAACAGAGAAAACAGACAACCTATGGATGAGGAGAAAATATTCACAAGCTATATGTCCAATAAAGGGCCAAAAATCAGAATCTACAAAGAACTCAAGCAAATCAGGAAGAAAAAAAAAATCCCACCCCATTTAAAAGTGGGCAAAGGACATGAAGAGAAGCTTTTCAAAAAAGATAAAGGGTTAATAATGTTCAGTAAATGTGAAAAATGTTCAGTGTCACTAATCATCAGGGAAAATATTTCATTATGAAAAAAATAGAAAAACTGATGTCCAGAACTGTAGCCTTTGCATTGACATTAATTAGGTTGCAAGAATCTCAAACTCTAACAAAGGGAAGCCAAGCCAACATTTAGGAAGTACACTTCTAGTCTCTTAAGATGATGATAATGACATCCCCTGGGCAGAGAATCAGCTAAGGAATAACTGCATCACCAACTTACCTTAACCTTTTTGTTTCCCTGAACTGTGTGCTTGCTCAGCAGAGGCCCAAGGAAGCTACAGAAGCAGAGTCTGCCCTCATCCTAAAGAGGCAAGGTGCTGGGGGATTTGGCTGATTAAAACTTATTGAGAGGTGGGCAAGGGAGAAGAAAGCTGACAGAAGGGAGGAAACACATGTGACCAAAGCCTCCCTGAGACCAGAGTGTACTGGGAGCTGTCCTTTTTACATCTTCTGAATTAGGCCATTCTTCTGGCTGGCCATAGCTTGGTGTTTTCTCTATTCAGGCAAGAATGGGGCTTGGGAAGGGCTCAGAGACCTCCACATGGTGGGCTTTCCTTGTTCATTTCTCTAAGTCACTAGCCAAGTATCTGATAATCCCTCATTATTAGAATGTTTAAAAATATATTTATTTTAGAACAGGGCATCAGAATTTTGAAAAATGCTATTAATAGAAAGATTTATCAGCTATCAGTGCAAAATAGCATGCTATTTTGTATATATTTTCTCTTTTTTTATTGTTAAATCATAGCCGTGTACATTAGTGCAATCGCCTGTACCCATTCTAAGATGTACCATAGATGTGGCCCCACCCATTACCCTCCCTCCACCAAAACCTCCCCACTCCCTTCCCCTTCCTTGGACCTTTCCCCATAGTCTTGTGCTATAGTTGGGTTATAGTCTTCATGTAAAAGCTAAAATTTAGCTTCATAGTAGGGCTGAGTACATTGGATACTTTTTCTTCCATTCCTGAGATACTTTGCTAAGAAGAATATGTTCCAGCTCCATCCATGTAAACATGAAAGAGGTAAAGTCTCCATTTTTCTTTAAGGCTGCATAGTATTCCATGGTATACATGTACCACACTTTGCTAGTCCATTCGTGGGTCGATGGGCACTTGGGCTTCTTCCATGACTTAGCAATTATGAATTGGGCTGCAATAAATATTCTGGTACAGATGTCTTTGTTATATTGTGACTTTTGGTCTTCTCGGTATAAACCTAGTAAAGGAATTATAGGATCGAATGGCAGGTCAATTTTTAGGTCTCTAAGTATTCTCCAAACATCCTTCCAGAAGGAACGTATTAGTGGGCATTCCCACTAGCAGTGTAGAAGTGTGCCCTTTCCTCCACATCCACGCCAACATTTCTGGTTTTGGGATTTTGTTATGTGGGCTACTCTTACTGGGGTTAGGTGATATCTCAGAGTAGTTTTGATTTGCATTTCTCTGATGATTAAGGATGATGAGCTTTTTTTCATGTGTTTGTAGATTTTGAATTGGTCTTCTTTAGAGAAAAGTCCCTTGCCACCCTGAAATGGGGTCATGTGTTTTTTTCTTGCTAATAAATTTGAGTTCTCTGTGGATTCTACTTATTAGACCTTTATTGGAGGTATAATCTGCAAATATTTTCTCCCATTCTGAGGGCTGTCTGCTTGCTTTACTCACTATGTTCTTGGCTGTGTAGAAGCTTTTTAGTTTGATCAGGTCCCAGTAGTATATTTTTGATACTGCTTCAATTGCCTGGGGAGTCCTCCTCATAAAATATTCACCCAGGCCGATTTCTTCAAGAGTTTTCCCTGCACTTTCTTCTAGTATTTTTATAGTTTCATGTCTTAAGTTTAAATCTTTTATCCAGTGAGAGTCTATCTTAGTTAGTGGTGAAAGGTGTGGGTCCAGTTTCAATCTTCTACAGGTTGCCAGCCAGTTCACCCAGCACCATTTGTTAAATAGGGAATCTTTTCCCCACTGAATGTTTTTAATTGGCTTGTCAAAGATCAAGTAAAGGTAAGTAGCTGGATCCATCTCTTGGTTCTCTATTCTGTTCCAGACATCTACTTCTCTGCTTTTGTGCCAGTACCCTGCTGTTTTGATCACTATGGATTTATAGTACAGTCTCAGGTCTGGTAGCGTGATTCTTCCTGCTTTGTTTTTATTGCTCAGTAATGTTTTGGCTATTTGAGTTTTTTTCTGATTCCATATAAAACGAAGTATTGTTTTTTCAAATCTTTAAAGTATGACAATGGAGCTTTAATAGGAATTGCATTAAAATTATATATTGCTTGGGGCAGTATGGACATTTTAACAATGTTGATTCTTCCCAGCCTTGAGCGTGGTATGTTTTTCCATCTGTTAATATCTTCAGCTATTTCTTTTCTTAGAGTTTCATAGTTCTCTTTGTAGAGATCTTTCACGTCCTTTGTTAGGTATACTCCCAAATATTTCATCTTCTTTGGCACTACTGTGAAAGGAATAGAGTCCTTGACTGTTTTTTCGGCTTGGTTATTGTTGGTATATATAAAGGCTACAGATTTATGGGTGTTGATTTTGTAGCCTGAGACATTGCTATATTCCTCGATCACTTCTAAAAGTTTTGTAGTAGAATCCGTAGTGTTTTCCAGATATACGATCATATCATCTGTGAAGAGTGAAAGTTTGATCTCTTCTGACCCTATGTGGATACCCTTGATCACCTTTTCTTCCCTAACTGCAATGGCTAAAACTTCCATTACAATGTTAAAGAGCAATGGAGACAATGGGCAACCTTGCCTAGTTCCTGCTCTAAGTGGAAATGATTTCAATTTAACTCCATTCAAGACGATATTGGCTGTGGGTTTGCTGTAGATGGCCTCTATTAGTTTAAGAAATGTCCCTTCTATACCAATTTTCTTAAGTGCTCTGATCATGAAGGGATGCTGGATATTATCAAAAGCTTTTTCTGCATCTATTGAAAGAATCATATGGTCTTTATTTTTAAGTTTGTGTTGAATTACATTTATAGATTTACGTATATTGAACCCGCCTTGAGACCCTAGGATAAATCCGACTTGGTCATGGTGTATAATTTTTTTGATGTGTTGTTGGATTCTGTTTGTTAGGATCTTATTGAGTATTTTAGCATCAATATTCATTAGTGATATTGGTCTATAATTTTCTTTTCTTGTTGGGTCTTTCCCTGGTTTGGGGATTGAGGTGATGTTTGCTTCATAGAATGTGCTGTGTAATATTCCTTCTTTTTCTATATTTTGGAAGAGGATTAGTAGTATAGGTACTAGTTCTTCTTTAAAGGTTTGGTAGAATTATGACGTAAAGCCATCTGGTCCTGGGCTTTTCTTTTTAGGGAGATTTTGTATAGTTGATGCTATTTCAGAACTTGATATAGGCCTATTCAACATTTCCACTTCATTCTGGCTAAGTCTTGGTAGGTGGTGTGCTTCCAGGTATTGGTCGATTTCTTTCAGATTTTCATATTTGAAAATGAAATAGATGTCTGTTAAGTCCAGATGTTGAATGGTTAAGTTTAAATCTAAAATTTCTTTGCTTAGCTTCTTTTTGGAGGATCTATCCAGGACTGCTAAAGGGGTGTTAAAATCTCCAACTACTATGGAAGTGGAGGAAATCGAGTTGCTCATGTCTGTTAGAGTTTCTATTATAAATTGAGGTGCGTAGTGGTTGGGTGCATAAATATTAATAATTGAGATGTTGTCATATTGAGTATTACCTTTGACAAATATGAAGTGTCTATCCTTATCCTTAATTATTTTGGTTGGTTTAAAGCCTATTGCGTCTGCGAACATGATTGCAACGCCTGCTTTTTTCTGCTTTCCATTTGCCTGGAATATAGATGACCATCCCTTCACCTTGAGTCTATATCTGTCTTTTAATGTCAGATGCGATTCTTGGATGCAGCAGATATCTGGCTTGAGTTTTTGTATCCAGTCCGCCAACCTACGCCTCTTTAGAGGACAATTTAAACCATTCACATTAATTGAGAGTATTGATAAGCCTTTCGAGAGACCGTTGGGCATTTTTAATCCTTTTGCGACTATGGAAGTTGGAATTTGATCAAAAAATTTTTGGGTGGGTTTACTTTTGTGGTGGAGAATTATGCTGGTGTTTATGGAGGATAGGTCTAAGAATGTCCTGGAGAGTCCTGGTTTAGTTGTGGCAAGTTTCTTCAACATGTGAATGTCGTTGAAGTATTTAATTTCTCCGTCATAAATGAAGCTCAGTTTAGCTGGGTACCGGATCCTGGGTTGAAAGTTATTTTGTTTTAGGAGATTAAAAGTCGATGACCATCCTCTTCTAGCTTGAAAGGTTTCAGCAGAGATATCTGCAGTTATTCTGATATTCTTCCCCTTGTAGGTAAGGGTTTTCTTTCGTCTGGCAGCTTTCAGAATTTTCTCCTTCATATTAACTTTAGTGAAATTGATTATGATGTGTCTGGGGGATGTCTTATTTGGGTTGAGTTGTGCTGGAGTTCTGAAACTGTCTGCTATCTGAATTTTGGAATCTCTTGGCATGTCTGGAAAGTTCTCCTTCATAATCTCATGGAGAAGAGACTCTGTGCCTTGTGAAGCCACTTTGTCACTTTCGGGGATCCCTATAAGATGAATATTGGTTTTCTTCATATTATCTGAGAGCTCTCAGAGAGAGTGGTCTGTTTTTGCTTTTGTTTTCTCCATTTCTCTTCTTTGAGGGTTTGGGAGCATTCGAAATCTTTGTCTTCAATGTCAGAAATCCTTTCTTCTACTTGCTCCATTGTGTTACTGAGGGATTCTACTGTGTTTCTCAGAGCTTTGAGGGATGCAACTTCTTGTCTCAATGTGTCGAAATCTTTGGTCATTTGGTCTTTGAATCTGTTGAATTCTTGAGATAACTTTTGGAATTCTAATTCGATCTTATTTGCTATCCAGATTCTGAATTCAATTTCTGACACCTCAGCTATTTGTTTGTGCATGGGATCTTGTGCTGTGTCTGCCCCATTGATCCTTGGGGGAGTTGATCTACTCTGATTATTCATATTGCCAGAGTTTTTCTGTTGATTTCGCCTCATGATTGTTTTTTACCGGTGCCTCTGGCTGTCCTCAGAGTTGGGGAGGTGTCTCTCTAAGATTAGACCCCAGCGGGATCACTCTATTGTTGCTGGATCTTTGTAGGGTGTGACCCTGTGTAGTTCCTCTGGGGCTGCTCTAGCTAGGGAGTTCTGATTGTGGAAGGAGCTCCTGTTTGTGACACACCCAGATCCAGCAACAGGGTTCGGGGTGGTGCGCACGTTTCTGGGAGTGCTAGGCACCCAGTGACTTTGGCACAGAGAGCCCAAGGCTCCAGCAGTCTCTGGCCAGGAGAAGAGCTCTGCGCAGAGGCAGGGAAGGCTCCAAAGGGCATGCAGCTACCAGAGTCACTGTCCAGATGGATGGGCTAGTGTGGAAGCTGGGAGAACACAGGAGTCAGGATGCAGGGTTGTGTGGCTCCCGCAATTCCTGGTCAGGGAATGTGGAGGCCCAGTGGGTGCGGGTCACTATACAGCTCTTATGGAGGTCTGGGCGGCGCCAAGCCCAGGAGTTTGAGGTTGCTATGAGCTGTGACGTCACGGCACTGTACCCAGGGCAACAGCCCAAGGCTCCAGTGTGCCAAAACTGTCTCTCTCTGTCCCTAAGGAGGCTGTAAGGCAGCTCAGTCCCCGCCTTTAGGCTGCTCTGTCAGTAGGTTACTTTGACCTGCCCCATCCTTGCTCTGAGACCCTGAGGGCGGAGCTTTCCGGGGCAGTTCTTTTACAATGGCTTCATGCACCCAGCTCAGTGGCTCAGTCTGGGGCCCCAGACAATGCCCAAAGTTCTCCACACTCCTGCTTGAGCTCTCCCCAAGGCAGTTCAACTGAGTGCCAAGTCCAAGAACACCAAAACAGTTCACTGGTAAGGCCTTTCCGGTTTGTAGTCTCACTGCTGCTTGTACTTACGGTGCCGGCGTGATTATGTTGATCGAACACACGCAACCACTTGCCAGTTTTCCACTGTTTTTGTCCTCCTCTTGGGGTCCAGGAGTCCCTTGCTGGCTCCCTGTATCCTCCAAGGGATGATTATAGGCAGATCCCACCGGCCAGAGATGCCTGGAGTCTTGTCTCCCCAGACTCGCTGTTCCCAGTTGCAGGGAAGCTGTTACTCAGCCGCCATCTTTAATCTCTTTCCTAGCGTGCTATTTTAAGCCATGCTTTTTCCTTGAGTGCCCTTAGATGTCTCTGCTGGAAGAAAGCATCCCTGGATCGGATAAAGAACCCAAACTAAGATCAATTAGAGACTTAAGCTGTGTTGAGCATGAATCTCGTGATCCAGCGTCTATGGAAGAAAGGACAGCTGAGGTAGGAAAAATGGAATCTTGTTCTCACAAATGTGTATTTATCCTTTGGAGATATGTCTGAGAAGCATTGACTCTAAAACTATCCGTTCTTGAAAAGTATGTTCCTAAATTCTGGGGAATCACAGTATCCATGAACAGGAATTAGGAAAGACCAGACAAGATCTATAATATGCTTTTGTAGCATTGGGCTTGCAAGTTTTTGTCAAAAGTTGTTTCCTCAGGTTCTTTGCTTCCAGTGGTGGAGAGCTGAGACTAGATAGCTTAAAATGCCTTGTCTTCTGTCTCACGGTTTAGACAAAAAAGATGTGTTTCAATGCACAAAACTGTGTCAACGACATTAGCACACTTCTACTAATTACATATTTTGTTATAATGTGGCAAATTTATTGATTTTTTAACATTATTAAAAATCACACCTTTCACTTAAGATTCAAAAGCATATAACTGTCCAGGTCCAGCTGATGCATTTATCACGCATCTCTGTCCACGTTGTGGCCCAGGAATCCTTTTATTGCTGTGTGTGTTTTACATTCCAATACACCAGGACTTCTCAGGTGCTCACCATTTCCCAAAAGCTCTTTGTATTATTATTTTTGTTTTTAAACTTTATGGCCTGGATCATTCTGTCTCCTTTGCCCCTTTCCAGCTCTCTAGCTAACTACCATGTCATCGTTTAAGCCCATGTCGAACACAACCTCTTTTCCAGCTTTCCTTCTTTCTTTAACTCTTTAATTCTTGTATTGCAGAATAAATTGTCTTGGATAACTGCTGTTCTTTTTATTTTGCACACCATTCATTTTGCTTGTATTCTAATGAGTTTGCTTCTTTTGCTTGCTTTCTTTCATTCTTCTCACACCCTATTACCTCATCTCAAATATCATGAGCATAAGTGAAAGGATTTCCTATTACTCATCTATATATTTTTTGTCCTAATACAAGGTACACTGAATACATGCCTTTGATTTTATTTTCCCTTCACACATTCTATTTTATGCTAATCTGTTTTCAAACCTTTTCTATCATTCCCTATAATGAATTGATGTCAAATACAGTAGTTGGCTTTACTCATCAATGTATCTTCATCTCTGCCTAACAGTTCTCTCGCTCTCTTAATAGCTTGGTCTCTGAATCAAATATTCACTTTGAAAAGGACTAAAATTCTTTCTGGACTGGAATTTACCTTTTTGTATGTATTTGTATATTTTAAAAACTCATACTGGCATTTTTTTTAATGCCATAATTTATAAAATAGAAAGATAAACTACTTTTCTTTTTTTTATATTTTGAGAATATAGTATTTATTGTGAAGAATAACAAAAGCATAATTTTTTTAATTTCTAAAATAAGAAATCTAAATATTACAAACAAAAACTAAAAGCCTCACTTGTTCACATCTACAGTGAGATGACAGGATAAGCTACTACTTTTCTTATATTACATATGTTCACAATTGCTGGTTCCTGAAATGTCAACATGTGCATCTCATTTTTATGGACATCCTGGGCAGTAGGTAAAACTACCACACTGGCCACTGACACAGATGATTAGTAAGGTCGTTCATTAATGACATAGAGTGCATTTAAAAACTTTCCGCAAAGTCAGAGTAACTCAAGCTCATTAAAAATGTAATTATTACAAGAAAATGAGAAGTCATCTTATGCTCAGCATGGGCATGAACAGGAGCTGTTTAATGTGGTTATGAAGAAATAGCCATATCTTCCCTATTCTGCCTCCTTCCTCATCTTTTTCTTTGGGCGACAAAAGACTTGCTGGCAATAACTAGCTTTATTGATGCATGAGTTATTCTGTCCTTCGAAACAGATGTTGCCTCACAGGAGACCATCATTCAAAGAGCAATTTTAAATACTTGAATTGCACCACAGAATCATAAATTATTAACATGGCTTCATGTTGTGATTCTGAAATGTAAAGATGAGAGCAAAACACAGAACCAGAGAGTGATTTAAATGGTGAAATGCCAGTTACCCAAACAAAAGAGGAACATCCCATGATGAGAAAGAGGTCATTAAGGGAAAAATCAAAATGTTACTCTGGTGGATTTTTCCCCCCTTACTTACAGAATCACGCTTTCAAAACTCAGCCCCATGAAAGAATTTCTTTCAACTGCATGAATGTTTATGTTATCCTGAATGTCTCTAGAAGAAAGAACAGAAAATTATTTATGTCAATTTCATTCATGTAACCTTTCCACATTTAGTTTACTTGGTCTAAGGTGGTCTTTAGCTGGCATCAGGATTTAATAGTTATTGTTTAGAGGGTAATGAGCTCAAAGTTTGGGAAATACATGGCCTCTGATTTATCTTTAGTATGTCCATTCTTCTTAAAAATAGATTTTTAGACATAGAATGTGTTCTCTTTTTGCAGGTTTGCTTAGCCAATTTTGCTGTATTAAAGTTCTCTTGCTTCTGCAGTTGATTTCTACTCAATGCAATGAACACTTAAGCTGACTTTTTACCTGTATACCAAGTTTCTCTTTCTCTATTCACTTTAGCTGGGCTGCCGCCTTCTCTCATCTCAATCCCTTATAGCTCTTTCTCAATCCCCTTCTTATAGCTAGTTCCTTTTCTTCTGTCCTCTTTGGGTCACAGAACAATTTTATCATTGATTTTCCCTTTTCTGAATGAAAGGATGGAGACAGTTCTATTTTTCTGTTTGTGTTGCTCCTTTTCCTGTCAAACTTCCCTGTTAGGTCTGATGTAACATATAAATGTAGAAGGAACAGCTACAGAAGTCATATAGTAAAGAGCTTGGCACAATTTAAAAAATTCTAAAAGATTCTCTAACTCTCTCTCTCCTCCCCGTCCAGCTCCTTACACCCCTTCTCCACCTATTCCTTTGGTTCTGTCCATAGTCTTATAGTTTCACTACTGGAAATAGTTGCCATTCTACATTGCCTTTTCTCCTCATCTTTCAACATACAGATACCTTTGGAAAAGGCAAAAACATCCTGCCACTAACACATGGGGATGAACTTGTCTGTCAGATAGTTTCTTTATGAATTGAGAAAAGGAGTGACTTCCAGATTTTTCTATAAGCTGGCTCTGTGTACAGCACTCCTATTGAGGAGCCTATGACTTCTTCCAAACTGAGACTCACTGCCTTGCAGGTAAATCCAAGGACATTACTGCTTGTCTTCCCATCGCTGCTCACCCAGAATGACACACCTGGAGGCCCAGGAGGCTGCTGGGCAAGACAGCTACTGAGTAAAGGGCTGGTAACCACTCAAGGAAAAACTTACAGTAAAACCTTTTGGAGAGAGTGAATCTTGTGAACATCTGGCAAGTGATTAATACCTGTGTTGGATATTAACCTAGAGAGAGACAAAAATAAGAGTGAGTAAAAATGAAGCTGGGTATTTAAACAATTTTTAGAGTATAAATGTCCCTACATCAAAATATCAGTTTTGAACCATCAGAAAAATCTATAAGAAAAGCCAGTAATATGCATGAATTATATTTGTGTTTTCTGTTATATTTTAAGATTCTCTTCAGGGTCTAATAAGTTACCTATCTCCTAGAGAAAAGAAACTTACACTTCAGGCCCATGAGGCTAGGCAGCCACAATGTACTTTATTGAGACAAAAGGTGATATGTTAATATGATCCCAAAGCAACTTCCAACTAGATAACATAAGTATCCTAAACCGTCCCCTACTTCCAACCTTGTCATATTTATTGAAAAACTTCCACCTCCCCACTCCACATGATTCTCTTGGGATTAGAGCATGAGACTCCGTGCTCTTTGACCTCAGCTGGGCCAATTGGACTCTCCCCTGGAAAGTGGCTGGAGGTTGGTTAGAGGTGAGTTTTCTGCTGCTAGCACCCTTAAGGGATGGTCATAAATTCTTGTCACTGAAAATTACAGACCTGCCCTGGATCTTTCTCAAGGTCTGGTTGTTTTAGTCTGCCCTCTCTAGGAAGCAGAGCCAGAGATGAAGTTTGGCAATATTTTTGATAATATGAATGCAGAGCTTTCAGGACAGGGGGAGTGAACAAGGAAGGAGGAAAGCTAATCAATACAAGGTTGAATTATTGAGTTGGTCATCACTACTGGCGATTGGTCCTAAATCCCTAGGTCTTAGGAGAATTTCAAAATGATCCTCAGAACTATTGATCAAAGTGGGGAAAGTAGTGAGGGGAATATTTATCCATAGACTTTTATTTTGGCCACAGGTGACCCTGTATGGTGTTGACTTCCCACTTCTGGCTTACACGTTTGTGAGTTCCTGACAAGCATCTTTTACAGTGGTACACGAGAAGCCTCAGGGCAGGAAGAGGAGAGGGAGGTTTCTAAGGCCAGGCTGGGTGATGTCCAGCTGCACCGTCATTAAACTGGGTCACCAAAAGTAGCGGTGAAGGCTTTTAAGTGGCACATGAGAACTGTATGACACATTATCCTTTAGCATTTTGCTCAGTCCTGTGAGTTATTTGAAATCCTTCTAATACTTCTCCACTCCCATTTCCTTTTTCTGGGTGCGGTTTACCTAAGCTGGAGTTGGTCTTCATTGCCTGAAACCTAAAGAACCTTCACTGTTAATTCACTTTGAAAACTTTACGTACAGGTGGGGTGGGTGGCTCACGCTTATAATCCGAGGACTCCGGGAGGCCAAGGCAGGTGGAGTTCAAGACCAGACTAGGCCAGAGTAGTAGAGACTGTGTGTCTACTAAAAATAGGAAAATTAGCAGGGCATTGCTGCCCATGCCTGTAGTTCCAACTACTCAGGAGGCTGAGGCAAGAGGATGGCTTGAGCCCAGGAGTTTGAAGTTGCTGTGAGCTATGATAGTTGCCCACAGCATAGAGTGAAGCTCTGTCTCAAATAAACAAAAAGAAAAACTTACATAAGAATGAATTTTTTGCTGTAAGGTCTATAGGTTAAGACAAATGCATATAGCTGTGTAACACTAGTACAATCCAGAGAGAGAACAGTGATGTCACTCTTTGAATTCTCATGTTTCCCTTTGTAATTAAGCTCTCCATGTGTTTCCTATACCTGTCCACCCCTGATGAGTCTTCTGTTTCCATAATTTTGCTAAAATGTCTTGTCAGGGTAATTGTCTAGAATGCAACCTGGGAATCTGGCTTTTTTCACTCAGCACAATGCCTTAGTTTTCTCCCTTCATTCACAGCAAAGTGTCCAGAGTTCCAAAGAGTTGTCTGTACATGCTGTCTTCATTTTCTCATACCCCATTCCACCAGCTCCAACCTGCATTTATCCTACACTCTACAAAGTATGACTATCACACCAAACATCCATCACTGTGCTAATTACCAAATCTATCAAACACTTTAAATTCTCATTTCATTAGGCCTTTCTGTATGATTCAGAACTCTTTGCCAGTCTCTCTCTTCTATTAGTTTCTGCCATTTTGCTCTTTTGTGTTATTCCTTCTTTTCTTCCTATTACTCCTTTTTAGCATTCTGTTTATTCTACTTCCTTTATTTGTATTCTGCATTTTTGGTTTTATCTCTATAATCTCACTAGGTAGGTCTTGTTTCACAAAGTTCTAAGTAGTATCAATATTGCGTAGATTCAAATGTGCCCTCTGACCTCCCTAGTCTGTTGCTAATTAAAGCTTACTTCACACAGCCTTCTGAATGTCTCATTGATGTAGCCAACTAAGTGTCTCCCCCCCATGGGTACCTCCACCACTTCTTTACAGTTCCTCTTTATAGATGTCAGTTAAAGTTGGCTTCTTCTCCTCTCCTATCTGGTATATTTCAGAGTCCTCTTACATTCCCAAATATATCTTGAATTCCACTTCTACTGACACTATGCAAAAGTAAGCTGCCAACTTCTTTCCTCTGGATTTCTGCAATAGTCTTCTGCTTTGAACACATTTAATCTTGTCCTTTTCCAACCCATTCTCCATACAGCACACAGAACACTCTTTCAAAAAATATAAATCATATTTCTTTTTTTTTAATTAAATCATAGCTGTGTACATTAATGTGATCATGGGGCACCATACACTAGTTTCATAGACCGTTTGACACATTTTCATCACATTGGTTAACATAGCCTTCCTGGCATTTTCTTAGTTATTGTGCTAAGACATTTACATTCCACATTTACTAAGTTTCACATGTACCCTTGTAAGATGCACCACAGGTGTAATCCCACCAATCCCCTTCCATCCCCTCCCTTTCCTCCTTTGCTGCTAAGGTTTTGGTTCTCTTCCATAAGCTCAGAGCATAATTTCTACTCCTCACTGTCTACTCTTACACCTTTATCTCCTGCTATTTCCCCAAAGCACTTAGGCCCCAGGGCCTTTCTCTCAGAGACAGTAAATTCTTTCCTGTCTCTAGGTATTTGCATATGATTATCTGAAAGTCTCCCACCTGGCCAAATTCAACTGATCCTTCAGAGTTTATTTACAAATGTCATTTCTTCAGAGAGGAGCTCCCTGAATGCCAATCTAATTTAGGCTCCCTGATTTGTTCCTAGGATAGCCATATCCTTTTTGGCACTTTTTCTTTTTTTTCTGTAGAGACAGAGTCCCACTTTACCACCCTTGGTAGAATGCCATGACATCACACGGCTCATAGCAACCTCCAGCTCTTGGGCTTATGCAATTCCCTTTCCTCAGCCTCCCAAGCAGCTGGGACTATAGGCGCCCGCCACAATGCCTGGTTGTTTTTTTTGTTGCAGTTTGGCCCGGGCCGGGTTTGAACCCACTACCCTCGGTATATGGGGCTGGTGCCCTACTCACTGAGCCACAGGTGCCTTTTCAGCCTTCATCAAGATTCTGAGATATATATTATTTTGTGTTTATTTTTCCCATGTCCATCTCTTCCACCAGATTGTGAATCATGAGAAGGTAGCATTCATGTTTTTCCTGAAAATCCACTGTTGGCTCAGTGGCTGGCATGTGTAATGTGCTTGATCTTTACCAAGCTCTTTATGCCAGGTAATGTGCTGTCAAGAGATGAGCTCAAAAAGAATTATTCATCATCTATGCTCATAACACCCAACTGATTTGACATTATAAGGGTAGCAAGTTGCTCACCTCTCTTAGTGGATGAATAAGAGTTTTATATAATTGAAGGAATGAAGGATCGCCTGATCAGAATGGATAGGTAGATCATTTAACACCAACACCATGGCTTTCATAGCCACTATACTTATGGAATATCTATCTATATATGTATCTGTAGATGCACATTGAAATTGTTGTTCTTTACAGTAAAGAAAACACATTGCAAAAATGGCTAAAATTATTCCAGTAGTGCTGAGTTTAAGACCCTTAAAAAAGATCTAGTGCCCATCTAGTGAGATGGATTATTGGTGATAACTCTGTAGTTGAGACTCTCTATAACCCCAAGATAACATAGGAAATGGAGTTCAGATGAACACTTAGTTTTCAAATCATTTTTCCCCTCTGATCAATAAATTCATGTCTGATGGAGACTGCAAGTAAGTAATCAGCTAGGAACTCTGTGTCTCAATGGGTTTTCTCTGGTCAAATGACTGTTTGCTGCAAAATTATTTTGATTCACTCAACCATGGTTTATCTTTAAAAAACAGTTAAAGGCCTGAGGGTAAAATGTCAGCAAATTTAAGTTTCTGAAAATGGGTCTTCTAAAGAATAGTAACTGGCTCAGAGTTTTCTCTCTTAACAGCTGGTTTCACATTCTAAGCTGGTGTTAACACATTGCATTACTGTCCCTAAAAATTAGGCTGCAATAATGAAAATGAGCACCTCTCCTGTTAGGGTGAACTTAGTGGGGTCCCTGTAGTTGGTGGGAAACATTCTCACCTATCCCGTCTCAGGATAATATACTCGCTTTTCAGGAACAGGTGACCCTGTGGCTCCAAGACTTAGTACCCTAAACATCATTAGTGCTGGTGTTGGTGGGTTCTTGATTTGTCTTAATTTAACACAGTCTGTGTGTGTGTTGCTGGCTTCAGGGAGCTTGCAAGTGAATTGAGAAGCCTAGGACAGATGAAGCACCCAGACTGCTTTAGTACTAACTGTATGCTACTGCTTGTGAGAATCTTTAGAGTTCAGAGAAGGGGAGAGCAATGTGGGCTGGTAATAGTCAGAAGCACTGCTTATATGAAGAAGAGAAAACCAGATATCTTAGAGCACAGAGCCTTCGGCATAAACTAAGAGTAGTAAACATGCATAGCTGGATCACAGGAGAGGAGCTGGGAGGATGGGAAACAGAGAAAAATAAAAAGGAGTGGCATGATTTCAAGAAACTTTAAAGTGACGAAGAGAAATGTGGGCTTGCTGGGCCAGCATTGGAAGGCATTTAGAGTACAGAGAGGGGAAGCAACAAGACTTGGGGGTTTCCTGAGCAGAGGTGGTACATATTCTCACAGTCCCTCACCTGAGAACTTCACAGTAGTAATCAGGCCAAACGAATCTGCGGTTATGGAGAACCTACTGTAGAGGTGAATATTTAATCTACTGGACTGAGAAAAGTAAGGCAGGACAAAAGACAAGATATCCCTTCTTTTAAACATGCTAACCCAAAATGCTGCTCTTTCTCCCTCCCAATCCACCAGAGCATGGAATGATCAGTCTGAGACTGTGAACCAGCTCTTGCTTAGTTCTGGACTTGAGGCAGCCAGAGTTCATGCTATGACTTGAACAGGTCTTTGAGATGCTTTAGGCAAGTTCGATTTTGGGAGGGGATGCAGCTAGCAGGGAAGGCATGCCCCGCTTATCACTTCTGCCAGAGAATGTTTCCTAGGAGCCAAGGCTGAGGATTTGAAGCTGAATTCCTTTCTCTCTGCCTTCTAACTCATTTCCTATAATAATAGAATTCTTTTGCTTTTAAGCCATTTGAAATTTGAAATTAAAAAAAAAAATTTTAAATAATATTTTTAAAGTCTCCTATATAAGGTTGGAGTTGACTCTTTTCTTCCTGTCCATTCTGGAAGAAGTTAGGCCGATGATGGATAAGAATAGTAAGAGTAAGCTCAGCTTAATCATATATAGTTGATTCTCGTTACTCACGGTAGTTATGTTCTATAAAGTCATCTCAAGCACTGAATTAGTAAATCATTGGCCCTAGAGGAAGTGCAAGGGCACATCCTATGAGCCTTTTGTCACAACATTCTTCTCATGGTTTGATCAATGTGTAACCCTTTTTAGTGTGGTATTCCTTTTTAAAGACACCTATTTAATATATATTGTTGATTTATTAACATTGAACTCATGGCCTGCAGCACTATTAACTCATGTCTGAAGGAAACTTACATAAAACACATATTTTCCCTAAGGCACATTAATTCTTCTGCTAGGCTAGGAATCCTAGACAACAATTTAGCTCTATTCTTGGGGGCCATTTTAAATCGTGAAATCACCACTAAAAAGCACAAACATGACAAAATTTGGTACTAAGTAGACTATGCCAAAGAATACTTGCTTTGCCTTGAAACAAGAAGGCAGAGCTTTGCCTTGTTCAGCCTCAGTTGGTAATACTTGTCTCTCTGCATGTGTCCAAGTCCGAGGATAATTGACATTAGAGAAGAAAATTTAATTTATGTGTTTGAAGTATTGATTTGGGGTTGCAAATAAATTTAGCAAGTAGGCAAGTTAGCAAATACGGAATCCGAAGATAGTAAGGATCAAATGTATTGAAAAGATTCCTTTATGAAAGTTGCTGATACTGAGATTTCTAATAACTATTTATTAATCAGGAATTTGCATATCTATTTACAGCATCATGAAAGATACTGACATATGTTTTCTGAATCATTAATTAAACATCTGGGTAGGTATAGTATCACAGAATCTTGGAGTTAGATGGCAGAGTTAAGCAGCTGTGGTACAACAAAAAGGGTCTTAGGTTAGAGACCCTGGATTTGAGTGTCAACCCTACAGCTAGCTGGATGACATTGAGCCGTTCATTTACCTTTTCAGAGTCTCAGTTTCTCTTGCTGTAAAATAATTTTGTGTAAGGAATTGCATGTGACAGTAGGAGAGCCTGGTTTGCTGCCTTCCCAATCTCATGTCTTCAAAACTGGATCTAACTAGTTCTCATAGTTAACTGGGCCTATTTCAGTATCCATGGAACCAAACTCCTCAGCAATCAGGGAAAAGGTACACAAGGGCAGCATTTCCAAGAGGTTGGTGCTGTCAACTTGGCTGCAGATTCTGTTTGGACCTAGTGTCTTGGTTTAGCAATCAGTTTCTGTTTCTGAGCAGGGCAGATAGCACAGCTCAAAGGCAGTGGCTGTCATGCCAGGTGATCTGGGTTCAAACCCTGGCTTTGGGGGTTAGTTGAAGTCTCTAGAACTCAGATACTTTTAACACAGGGAGATGAAAAAATTTACCTTTCAGGAATTCTTAATATTCTGCTTAGTCTCTAGCATCATACCTAGGCACTGTTGCTGCTGTGGCCAGGCTCCAGCTTTATATTCCAGTTGCCATATCTGAGAGCCTGTCTGATGTCCTGGTTCTGCTAGGACCTGGGTCATGTCTTGCATGTCCCAGCCCTTTGGGGTGCTAAATGTTGCTTCCATATCTGAGTCCTTGTGGGACCTCCATGACACCTGAGTGAGCTGGTCTCTTTTTTTTTTGTTTTCTTTCTTTCTTTCTTTTTTTTATTGTTAAATCATAGCTGTGTACATTAGTGCAATCAAGAGGTACAATGTGCTGGTTTCATATACAATCTGAAATATTCTCATCAAACTGTTCAATGTAGCCTTCATGGCATTTTCTTAGTTATTGTATGTAGACATTTGTATTCTGCCTTTAGTAAGTTTCGCCTGTACCCATTCTAAGATGCACCATAGATGTGGCCCCACCCCTTACCCTCCCTCCACCCTAACCTCCCCCCTCTCTTCCCCTTCCTTGGCCCTTTCCTCATAGTCTTGTGCTATAGTTGGGTTATAGCCTTCATGTGAAAGCTATAATTTAGCTTCATAGTAGGGCTGAGTACATTGGATACTTTTTCTTCCATTCCTGAGATACTTTGCTAAGAAGACTATGTTCCAGCTCCATTCATGTAAACATGAAAGAGGGAAAGTCTCCATCTTTCTTTAAGGCTGCATAATATTCCATGGTATACATGTACCACAATTTGCTAGTCCATTCGTGGGTCGATGTGCACTTGGGCTTCTTCCATGAGTTAGCAATTATGAATTTGGCTGCAACAAACATTCTGGTACAGATGTCTTTGTTATATTGTGATTTTTGCTCTTTTGGGTATAAACCTAGTAAAGGAATTATGGGATCGAATGGCAGGTCTTGTGGATGTGGAGAAAAGGGAACACTTCTACACTGCTGGTGGGAATGCACACTAATACATTCCTTCTGAAAGGGTGTTTGGTGAGCTGGTCTCTTATCTGCTACCCGAGACTCCTGGAGCTCTGCTGCAAACACTGGAAGCCACCGTGGGGTTTCCTGGGTCCTTCCTGCTTCTGTTCTATTTGCACCCCCAACCCCACTTCTTTCTGATATGCCTGCTTAGATCAACATTCTCACTTGTCTGATTCTGCTTAGTCTCTAGGCCCTGGCTTTTTCTGTTCAGGATCATACTATCACTTAGAGATTTGTTGAGGGCAGGGGCAATTAATACAAAGAGATGACAAAAATAAAGATGACTTACACATTTTTTACAAAAAACCAAGTGATCCAAATTTGTCAACTTTTTCGGTGATGACAAATGGCTACCAGAAATAACGCTACAAAGCAGATATTTTCAAATTGGAAACATTAAGGGAAAGGTGACATATTAATAAGGGAGAAGATTAACAGCATTGAAAGAAATCTATGCAATGGAGAGAGTATGTGGGAAAAATGTATGGAAATGGTTAATTGCTGAAAATGATGTATGTCATCACATATGAAAACTCACATTGCATATTTAAAAATAAAAAAATACAATTTTCTAACTAGTTTTTCATGGGGTTTTGAATGCTTTCATTAAAAATAAAAATACAGTATCTTCCAGATGGTTTGTAAGAACATCTGATTGACATTAGGGAAGAAAATTTACTGGCTGAATATAATAAAATATTTGCATAAAAGGAGTGTAGAACTGATTTAAGAATGATGACTGAGAAAATGTATTTATGGAGCTGGTCTAAAGTTTTATTCTCAGATTTGACAGCCATTATAATCGACTATTGATATGACCTGTGAGTTAAATTAAGGATTTAACAAATAAAGCACTGGCTATAATGTTTATGTCTCTAAAATATTGTTATAGTTAGAGCAAAATCGGCTTTTTGTGCCATGTAAATGGTATATCCGAGAAGATAAAAATATAGAAGCATTTTATTTATCTTTATTTCATCCTTTCAAATAAATATTATTTTAGTGTATGTTTTGGAATGCACAAAATACTACAATCATATATGTATATAATTTATAAATTATTTTGATCAATTTTATCTTGTTTTTGGCTGATGGGAGGAATTAAGGCTGTACTATCCAATGCATAGGATATTTTGCTTGGAAGAGAAGCTTGTGACTTTGAAATTCTGCCTGGTGGAAATGGTAATAGATTTGTGTTGTTCTGTTAAGTAGGTATAGGATTCATAATACTAATGGCTAACATTTATTGAACACTTCCTATGTACCAGGTACCACACTGAGCACTTACCATCGATTATTTTATTTATTCCTCTCCACTACCTTAGGAGGCAGGTGTCATTACCATACTCACATTAGAGCTGAGGATGCTCAGCTGAGAGTGGTCTAGTAACTGGGTCAAGGCCACAAGGAGAAGCAGAGCTAGAGATTAAATTCAGATCTTTCTGAATCTAAGGTTTATGTTCTTACCATTACCTGGCTTATCTTAATGACAGCTTCTAAGAGTTGCCCAACAGAGGGATGCATTTTCCTGCTAAATTCTTGGTTCCCTTCCCAAATTCTTGGAAATGTACCCAAGAAACTCTATGCACACGTTTATTCCTGAGGAGGAACTTGGACTCTGTGACCTCTCAGATGACTTCCAACTTAGAAACTGAGTATTTCTCTAGAACCACTATTTCTAGAGGATATAAAAGCTTTGCTTACAAATTAAATGCTACAATGGTTAATAATTTAGGGAAATTTTGGGTTAATAAGCTTAAGCAGTTTCCTGAGGATTCTCAGAGCTGCCCTTTACCATGAGATCATGCATTATAAATGTCCAAGAGAAGGAAATAGTATACTGGCTTTCCCAAACATACTGACCTAGGAGTCCCCCTTTCTTGTGGAGTACCTCCTGAGTTTGGTGTTTCCTAGTTCAACCTGGAAGCCATTTTATTGTAGACTCATTCTTCGTGAATGCTATTACTGTTAGGATATGTTGGCAAATTATCTCTTAAGCAGGGAAATTTATTAGTCAGAACCCTCCATTCCTCCACATCAGAAAGTTTATTTCACAGAAAGTCAGAAATATATTGGTGAATGGGCAGACTGGGTCAAGTGAAATTTGGTTTACATTCTCCTAAATTTGGGACATTTAGGATGGACCTTTCTAGATTTAGACCAGGAAAGATAAGAGAGTCTGAATAACACACTTCGTAGTATAGGATCTTAATCAGAGTCCTACTTTCAGCCCAAGAATTAGAGTTGATATAACTGGGTCGGCTTAAGAAGAAATTATAGCAACCTGAACCAAAAGACAACTAAACTGAGAAGAAATCTTGACAAAATGGGCTTTACCTGAGTGTAAAAAAATATATATATATAAGGTTTGGGAAGGGCTGTGTAGCTCTCACTGTCGATGTTATTTGCCCTTTAGAGCATGACACTTTTGTGGCTACGACAGAGCTCAGTGTAACAGGATGTCATGGTCCATTTTTCCTGTGATTATAAGATCTGAAAGATGCTACATTTTGGGTGTCTGGAAATTGGTTATGCAATTCTGAACCTCTCATTGGGCTTGAAAATGATGGGGAAAATTAAATTTGGGGACAGATTTTGCAAGAAGGGTGATCTGGAGATAGTTATGAATTTTCCCTTCATATTCCCTCACCATGGAGAAGTCAGGGATTTCTTGGTGCTTCATTTAGGTTGACAGTGGGACTTTAAAAAGACCATGTTGCAAATTTCATACCAGCCTGGGGACATCGTAACCAGTGTCTGACTTAGGCTGGCTAAGTGGCAATAGACGGAAAGACTTAATTGGGAAGTAACTGAATTCCTAGGATCTGGTTCCACAGATCACAGTTCTCTCTTAAGAAGAAAAGACTTGGAAATAACCTTGCTTTATTATTTGTGTAGTACAAATAACTGACAAAGCTATTTTAAATTATCTCGCATGACTTTACAGTGAGCTTCTAAGGTGAGCATAATTATGAACCGTTTTACTGACAAGAGAATCAAGGACAAACAGAAGGCAAATGACCTGCCCAAATTTCTAGACTTGAACTCAAAAGAATAACAGTTAATGCTTGCCTGTTAGATTGCTACCAGCTAGGAACCATTGTAAATACTTTACTTGTATTAAAGGTAAATCCTGCCCACAACCCCATGGAGAAAGTACTATTATTAGCTCCATTTTATAGATAAGGAAACTGAGGTTTAGAAGTAGAAGGAATGGATGGCCAGCCGAGGTGGCTTACGCCTGTAATCCTAGCACACTGGAAGCCGAGGTGGGTGGATGGCCGAGCTCACAGGTATGAGACCAGCCTGAGCCAGAGTGAGACCTCATCTCTAAAAATATCCAGGCGTTGTGGTGGGCACCTATAGTCTCAGCTACTTGGGAGGCTAAGGCAAGAGAATCACTTAAGCCCAAGAGTTTGAGGTTGCTGTGAGCTGTGATGTCAAGGGCGACAAAGTGAGACTCTGTCTCCAAAAAAAAAGTAAGTGGAAGGAATGGAATCTGAACCCAGGCACCCTGATTCCCATACCTCTTGGTGATATTATTTCTATTATACTACATTGGCTATACAACAACTTTAAAAACCTAGAGATTTCTCTAGGTTAGATTTGGAGCTAACAATGTTGCCAAGTGATAATCTTTTGGGACCTTCTTGGATGCTGATGTAAGAATTACATCTGTGGCAAGCATATACTTTTAAATTACATATGGGAGTCATAAAGAGTTGATATTTTAAACAGTTTGCACACCCTTCCCCACAACTCATTTCAACTATTAATTATTTAGAAAGCTATTTCTTAGGTACACTTCAACTTAGCCCAAGTAGATAAGTTCAAACTGGCAAACATATTAATAAGGTGTCAGTGTTGTGCTCAGAATGCTGGGCACATTCACGGTGGTTTCATCTACATCCCACACCTCTCTAGCTATAGCAGGCTGGAAAATGGGATGAACTGGGTTGGAGTCACAGATTCCTAGCTTCAATTCTCAACTCTGAGTTTCAAAATCCTCATCTATAGATTGGGGAAAATGCCTACCTCCCTGTTGTGAAATATTGGAAGATGAGACAAATTATGTGAACAAAATGCTTCGTTCAGAGTCTGCATATAAGTACCAGTTTTCCTGGACTTTCAACCCTTAGCTAATTTCTTAACTTCATTTTGTAAGTTTGGGTAATTCAGTTATCATCTCTGAAACTCAAGCTTCTCATCTGTAAAATGGAGCCACCAGTAAATATTCACAGGGCTTTTGCAAGGTTAAGCGAATTAATACAAAGTGAAAGTGCTTTCTGAATTATGATTCCTGTGACCACCCCCACCACCCAGCACTGCCTTGTACAACTAGTCATGCTTGCCCTTGTTAGTTGCTTTTAACCTTTGAAGCACTCTCATACTCAATTTCAACTTGTGCCTTCCCTTCCTTTCTATACAACAACCTCTAGTAGGAGATGGGGCAGTTATTTTTCTCTCTGTATTACTTGCTTACACGTTGTCACAAGTAGGGCCAGGGCCAGAACTGGGGTCTTTGGCTCTTCTGTAAAGAAAATGGTTTCTCCTTGGTGTCTTGCTAAGTCTGTGACCACGTGGCCCCCCAATTTTGGTTCTTGTCTAGAGAGACCAGGCTGGACGAATGCGGGGAGGGAGCTTGCCTCGTTCTTTCCCTTACAAGTGCCCCCGACACTCTTCCTCGCACTGCTAACTTTGAATTCCAAATGGAGGAGGGAAAAGCTCACTACCTCTTGAACTAGACATTATTTGTGGGTTTTTTTTGCTGTGGGTAAACTTATGATTAAACCACCGCAGAACATTTCTGTGATGTCTGCTCAAGATGGAAATATTCTCCTTTAGAGCATTTGTTACTTGAATGTTCACACTCTGTGACGCCCCAAGATATTTCTCTAAAAACAGCAGCTGCTCCCCTCTCACTACCCAAACAGAAAGTCTCCAAGTCAGGCCCGCATTCTCCGTAAGGGCCTATCGTATACACACCCTGCACTCTGTGGAGAACTAGAGGTAAATTGAACACAGCTCTTGCTCCGGATGGGAGGTCAGTGCCATCCGTTGGGGATGTCTCCCAGCACTTCATTATTTCCTGGTTCTGCTCTGGCTGACTGATGAATTCCCTGGATGCACTCCTCTGGCAGCCTTGCCCTCGGGAAGGCTTTCCTTCTCAGAGGGATAAGCCAAGAGTTAGGGAGATGCTGGGACATTCTGGGACATGCCTATACCAGGAGCTTAATGCCTAAGAATACAAGTCATGAAAGATAAATCCCATGAGCTGAATGTATGGAAAAAGGAAAAAAGATGAGTTTCTCTCAATGGGCATTACGGAGGGAGGTGAGGAGAGAGCCAGGTGTAGGAGGTCTGGGTCAGAGCCAGGCTTCTCTAAAGCAGCAGTTTTCCCCAGGTTTCCTGTTGCGACCCACAGGAACTGTATGAAAGGGCCGTGGCATTAGGAAGGTTGAGAACCACTTCTCTAAAGAAAAATGAGTAATTCGCCCGCCTTGCTGCCTTCCTCTGCCATGCACTGGGGATGAGGAAACCTGGTCCTCTCTCTGGAGTAGTATAAAATGTAATTGGACTGACCTGGGGGATAATCTCTCTCTGCTCCACATCCTGCCTGCTTCCCTGCCCTGCCTCCTCTGACCCTTCCCCACAGAGATGGTAGTTCTTAAGGTGTGGGCTTTCCCAGGTTTAATTGCAAATATAAAGGTATCTATAAGGAATAAAATGCCCTTGTCTTTGGAGATAGGTGAAGAGGCTGCAGTTTGTTGCCCAGGGTTATGGGCTTTGCCTGCTGCCTTTTTCAATGTCACCATCCAATCTGGCTAGCATCCTGCTTGTCCCCCATGCAGGCCCTGCCAAGGACCCTCCCCACTCCCCAGGCCAGCTGCAATGGCTGTGGAGTACCGTTTGCCTCTTAAATCTTATCTCTACATTCAGGCCCTCTCAGGCTCTGCTGAGGTGGTTGTACACATTTGTGAGGAATTGAAGTATCAGAGACACAGCCTAGGACTGTCCTCTAGTACCAGGAGTTGAGTTTCAGCTGTATTTAATATCTAAGCAAGTTACAGCTGGTTTAAGTCTCTTACTGAACCTGCAGGATCCCAGCACTTAAAGGGTCGTCTTGATCCTGGGGAAGGATGCTGGATTTTCTTGCAGAGCAACTTTCTCCTTTCACACAAAGCCTTTCATGGTGGGCCTGAATAGCTGAACTCAGGATAGGCAGTGACCCTGGGAGCCCCAAATTCATAAAGATCGCTATTCAGAAATCAAGCACTAGAGGGCTAGAAGAGATCTTGGAGGATGTACAGCTCACTTTCCTCATTGGACCAGCCTCTTGAAGCATATTTTGTTATTTTCATTTTTTTAGATGAAGGAACAGAGAACTGAAGGGCTTAGTAAAACACAGAGTGGGTGAGGAGGGTGATACTAGTGAGGAGGGAGAAATTGGGGCTGAGCTTCACTCAGCCAACCTGAAGCTTGTTTCTCATTGGACTCTCTCTAGAATCATTTTTATGTCAGTCTGGTGATGAGAGAGACACGTCCTATTTTATAGTTAATGAGGTGAAGATACACCTACCCCATATGCAAGTATAACTTGTGAAAATAAAATTGCACAGAATCTGCAAGTGGTAGAGGAGACGATTACTTATGTGCTGAGTGAGTCTTTAGAACTTTTATTTGCCTCTTAGAAGCCCCTGTGTCTGGGAGTCCATCATTATCAACTCTTAGGTTTAGCAGTACCTTTCTTAAGTTCCTCTTTTAAAAACACAGATTCCCTTGGAATGAAGGACTGTAATAAGGACCCAGACATGTTGATATGAATTGGATCAAGTGGTTTCCTTACTAGCTACTTTTTCCCCTAAGAAGGTTTTCCTGACTAGTCTGGCCCTGGGAGAAGGGTCAGTCCTCTCATTTGTGACCAATGCCACACAAGTCTACAGATAGTTATTGTCGGGGATAATGGATGACAGTCTTTTCCCCCAAAGGACAGAGCTCCTTGAAGTAAGAGCTATTGCTATCTCTTCCATCACACACAGGCCTTCCCCTACCTCCCTTCTCAACTACCCTTGCTAAAATATTGCTCTCTTTTTTTACCACTTTATTTTTCTTCCTGCACTATTACCATCTGACATTATCTAACACTGTTTCATGATCTCCCCAACTAGAATTTAAGCTCTATGAGGACAGAAATTTCATCTTCCCTGTCATATTTTGAACACTTAACAGCTCCAACAAAGCCGGAGATGGATGTAGTATGTCCCCTACTAAATACTAAATGATGGAATGACTTAATTAGTTCTTAACTAATTGGCCAATTTACTTCCAAAATAATGCAGAAAAGGGGAGGCACTAGTCCTTTATACTATGCATGTAGCTACATAACCTAGTACGGCTCTTTTTCTAGTCATCATTGAGAGATGAACATAGTTGCTAGTGGTCTGTTCCCCGGGGATATTGTATGTTCCCATTAGAAGAGCCCTGCAACCAAGGACTATAGGCAAGTGAGTATGCTTCTCCTAAAAAGCGAATGTACTTTTAGTGTCCTGCCTGCTCTATGGGTTGTTGTGATGTTCCAATGCGTAAAGTATGATAAAAAGTATTAGATTATAAGAATGAGAAGCATTATCCAATCAGCTATCTGTGTGAAGAACTGTTATTAATTCAAATGGAGATGGCAGAAGAGCTTGTGGACCACTAGTGTTGAAAATAAACATTAAAAAAGGCAGGGTTAAGAACTCATCTTTAGAACTCTGAAGGATTATATCGTTTTGCTTGTCTTAAGGACCTTTCTGAATATGGCACGGGTTCTGTAAGAAGGATTCCTTTGTTTTTGAGAAACACAAATTATGCATTTCCATGTTGAATATAGCTCAGTTATCATTAGAAATATTGGAAGAGTAAAGAGACAGCCCCACCACTGTTGCTTCTGCCACTGCCACTGCCACAACCATGATTATCATCAAATCAGAACCATATATTGTGGATGGTTGACCTAACAAAAACTTTACTATTAGTGCCTCACTTAATCCTTAGGTAGGTATAACATAATTTTCTTTTTTTAAGCAGAGGAAAGAACTGAGGTGTAAAGAGATGAAGTCCTCTGTTAGAGCACTTTTTAAATTAGTAAATGACAGGATTAGGAATTTAATAAGAATTGCTAACACTGAGAATTTTCTTAATGCCAGTCATTCTTCTAAGCACTTTGTTTGCTTTATCTCACATGATAAAGTTGAATTAAGCAGGAAATGTTAACATTCCTATTTCATAGAAAGTGAAATTGAGACTTAGAGGCTAAGCCAATTACATAGGGTCACATAGCTAATGAGGGAAGAAGCTGAGCTCTGAGCCCAGACAGGCAGCAGTGGAGTCTGTGTGCTTCCTTGGGAACCTGATGCCTCTTCCTCCACCCTCATCCCTTTGCTGTGCTATTGCAACAAAATTTTGGCTTTTATAATCAGGAAAGCTACTTCTGTTACTCCTACCAAACTAATTGAAAGAGAGGAACACAGAAGAGAGAGACTTAGCAGAGGAAACAGCCTCGATTGCTAAGGGGAGTCCCCAGTGAAGAATCTCCTGGAATTGTTCACAACTGGAGAAAGCAGATGGCATGGCAACCGCTAACAGACATCCTAAGTAGGTCTAATAGGCCCACATCTGAGTGGAAGATGGTTGTCAGTGGCAAATAGGGGACGGGCCTACACAACTGTGTGAAAGCTTTGCTAAAATGGAATTATGGTTTATTGAGTAGTAAAGAGCAATATGCAGCTGCCTGAGAATTACATTGACAGGATGCAAAGGCAAGAGAATATTGTGTAAAGCTTATTTACAGATCAATAGATAATCTTTCATACATAAAAGGTCAGCTCCAGGAAGGCAGAGCAGTAAAGAAAGAAATACTGCCTCTAAATGTAATTATCGACTTAAAAAATCCTACCCAGATGAATCCTTTGATGCATATTCTTCTAGTTAAAGAACATTTCTTTATTCATGAGCTTTTTTTTCCCTAACCACTTCAGGTTCCTCAGTGAAGCAGGAAAGCATTGATAAAGAGTGCTGATTTCTAGTTGTCTTGAATTCTGTGCCATCAAATGAGCAGCATAAAATGGCATCAACAGGGAGAAACTTCAGAACAACATTTCTGAGTATGTGTGTGCAGCAATTTATGCTCAAATCAAAGAGCGACTAATTTCTATCTCTTGTAATCTCTTAACGGCCATGCTGATAAATGTCCAACACCTCAATCCTACTGGTCTCCACTGGATTCCTTCATCCATTTTGTGTTTTTTTCTTTGCCTTGAAGCAAGTAGTTTATTATCCCAAACACTATCTGAGATGATTGCCATTTACCTCTACCTGGTTGCTGAATCATAAAGCTATTAGGACTGGGGCTCAGACCCAAATCAGCATGGAAAGATATATGCTGTGGATTGAACTGTGTCTCCCCACCCCACTGAATCCATGTCTGGAAGACCTAATCCCTACTGTACCTATATTTGGATATAAGACATTTAGGAAGTAATTCAATTTAAATAAGGTCATAGTGTAGAGCCCTGATCTGATAAGATTAAGACCCCAGAAGTGCTGTTGCTCAGTTGAGTACACCCTCTCACCCGCCCCCCACTTCTCTCTCTGTGCCTTGTGATGACATAGGAAGAAGATGGCTGTCTGTAAGCCAGGAGGAGAGCCATCACCAGGAACCAAATCACCTTGCACCTTCATCTTGAATTTTACTGCCTTCAGAACGGTCAGAAATAAATTTCTGTTGTTTAAGCCATCCAGTCTGTGGTCTTTTGTTATGGCAGTCAAAGATGACTAACACAAGGTGGAAGCTCAACTGGGCTTTGTTTCCCTGATAGACTCTTTCAGATTCAAGGGCCAACTGTGGATTTAGGTGATCCCCCTCAACATTTTGGCAAATATTTATAAATATTATAAATACTATCTTAGCCATGAATAGGTGTTTTGCTGGTAGAAATGCCCTTGGAGGGGGATTATCCTGTGCCACATCATGAGGAGGAATGAATGTATAACTGGGAAATGTCTGCTCTGCCCAAGAAGTCAAAGGCTTAAACTAGACAACTCTTAAATTCCAGAAGTGGATGTGAAAAGATTTTATACAGTGTTGATTTATATAACTGCTAAGGACTGAATGATTGTGTGTATTCAAATGTATATATTGAAAGCCCAAACCCCAGTGTGATAGTATTTAGAAGTAGAGCCTTTGGGAGGTAATCATGGTTAGATGAGGTCACGGGGGATTGGGAAGAGGTAGCACCTTCATGATAGGATGAATGCCCTTATAAAAAGGGGATGAGACTCAGATTTCTCTTTCTATGTATATGTACCATGGGGGAGGCAATGTGAGGATACAATGGGAAGAAAGCTGTCTGCCAACTCACATGAATGGGAACCAAAAGAGACCAAGTGTGGCCATACTCATAAAAGATAAAACTGACTTCAAATCAATAATGGTAAAGAAAGACAAAGATGGTCCTTATATAACGGTAAAGGGAGCAATTCAACAAGGCACAGTGGTCTTAAGATTAATAAAGCAAATTCTACCATATCCAAACAAAGGGATAAACAATATAATTTCTGGGGGCTTTAACAATACACTGACAGAGATATACCATTCATAAAAGCAGAAATAGGACTCTAGAACAAAGGGAACAGACATTTACAGCTCATTCTACCCCCAAACTACTGAATATGCATTTTTCTTATCAGCACATAGAACATTCTCCAAGATTGATCATATCTCAGGCTACAAAACATGTCTCAACAAATTAAAAAAATAGAAATCATACCATGTATCTTATCATGCTAAAGTGGAATAAAACTAGAAGTAAATTCCAAGAGAAATTTTCAAATCTGCACAGTCATGAAAATAAAACAGTTTGAGGCTGAACAATTATTTGGTCAATAATGAAATTAAGATGGAAAGCAAAAATTCCTTGAACTGAATGACAAGGTTACACAAGCTATCAAAATCTGTGGGATATAGCAAAAGCAATCCTAAATGGAAAATTTATAGCCTTAACTGCCTACATGAAAAGAATGTAAAGATCAATTAACAATTTGGGTTTTTCTCTTGAGATGTCACATTAAAGTCAGCAAAAGAAAAGAAATAACAAAGGTCAGAGCAGAACTAAATAGAAAATAAATTTTAAAAATACAAAGGATCCACAAAACAAAAATTAGTTCTTTGTAAAGAGAAAAATTTATAGACTTCGGGCAGCATCTGTGGCTCAAAGAAGTAGGGCATTGGTCCCATATGCCAGACGTGGCAGGTTCAAACCCAGCCCCAGGCCAAAAACAGCAATAACAACAACAAAAAAAAATTATAGACTTCTTGCTAGATTAACCAGAAATAAAAGAGAAAGGATCCAAATAAGGTCAATGAGAAATCAGAAAGAGATATTACAACTGATACCACAGAAATACAAAATATCATCTATGAATACTATAAAAAAAATCTCTGTGCATATACACTGGAAGACATAGAGAAACTGAACAAATTCCTAGAAATGTACAACTTCCAAAGACTCAATCAGAATGAAATGGATTTCCTGAACAGACCAGTAACAAGTAATGAGATCAAAGATGTACTAATAATAAAAATCCCTCAACAAAAAAAGCCCCAGGTCAGATGAATTTACAGCTGAATTTTACTAGATCTACAAAGAAGATCTGATGTTCATTCTATAGAAATTATTCTTTAACATCAAAAAGAAGGGAATCCTCTGCAACTCAGTCCATGAATCCAGTATCACTTCAGTACCAAAGCCAGGAAAGGAAACAATAAAAAAAGAAAACTACAGACTAATATCCTTTATGAATACAGATGCAAAAATCTTTCATAAAATATTAGCAAACTGAATTGAATAGCACATTCAAAAATAATCCATCTTGACCAAGTGGACTTCATTCAGGGATGCAAGGATGGTTCAAAGTACATAAATCTATTATTGCAATTCACTACATAAACAGAAGCAAAAACAAAGTTCATACAATAATCTCAAAACATTCAGAAAAAGTATTTGATAAAATTCAGCACCATCTCATAATAAAAACCCTCAAAGAGGGTAAGGAATTTAAATTATAAAGCCACATAAGACAAACCCACAGCCAATACCACACTGAATCGGAAAAATTGAAAGCATTCCCCCCTAAGAACTGGAGGAAGTCAGGGTGCCAACTGTCACCACTTCTATTCAGTGTAGTATTAGAAATCTTAGCCAGAACAATCAGAAAAGACAAAGAAATAGAGGGTATCTGAATAAGAAAAAGAGGAGGTCAAATTATTGCCTTTCCCTGATGTTATGACCTGTGTCTGGAAAATCCCAGAGACTCCACCAAAAGACTACTATAACTGATAAATAAACTCAGCAGTCTCAGGTCACAAAATGAATGTACAGAAATTAGTATCATGTCTACATACCAATAACAGTCAAACAGAGTCAAATCAAAGACTCAATGTATTTCACAATAACTACAAAGAAAATAAAATACTTAGGAATATACTTAATCAAGGATGTGAGAGATCTCTACAAGGAGAACTACAACACAGTGAAGAAAGAAACTGCAGATGATACAAATGGAAAACATATGCTTATGGCTTGGTAGAATAGAATAACCTTTGTTAAAATGTCCATACTGCCCAAAGTGGTTTATAGTTTCAAGGCAATAACCTTCAAAATAACAAGGCTGCATATCACAGATCTAGAAAAAATATTTTTATACTTTAGATCCAAAAAAAAAGAGCCCTAACAGCCAAAGCAATCTTAAACAAAAGGAACAAATCTGAGGCATCACATTACCATATTTAAAACTATACTACAAGGGCTTTTGCATGTACTGAACTAACCTCTCTCCTATGCATCTCAAGTGGCATCGGTTACATCGATTGAGGAAATGATCCCCCAATCCTTGTGTTCTGTGGTTCAGATGAGGAAGCCCAGTGAGAAGCACTGATGCATGGCCTGCTCTCTCCAATTAAACGAGAAATACAGGAGGAGAAGGGATGTAATTTTTGAGACAGAGTCATGAGCCGAGTAACAGCTTCCTTGCATCTGGGCACCGTGAGTCTGGGGATATAGGACTCCAGGCATCTCTGGCTGGTGGGATCTGCCTATCATCATCCCTGAGAGGATACAGGGAGTCAGCGAGAGACTTCTGGACCCCAAGAGGAGGACTAAAACAGTGAAAAACCGGCAAGTGGTCGCATGTGTTCAATCCATCTAAACCCGCCCGCAACTTCCACAGGCATGAGAACTTAAAGAGCAAGAGGAAGTGAAAGGAAAATTAGGGCAAGGAAACAGATAAAAGAAATCACCCATGAGGAAGAATCAGCAGAAAACTCCAGGCAACATGAAGAACCAGTCAAGAACAACCCCGCCAAGGGACCATGAGGGAGCTACTGCAGAGGATTCCACCTATACAGAAATGTTAGGAATGACAGAAAGGGAATTTAGAATACACATGTTGAAAGAACAACAATGAAAGAAATGATGGAAACAATGAAGGAAACTGCTAATAAAGTGGAAAATTACCAAAAGGAAATCCAAAAACAGAATCAAATAAGAGATGAACGATATGAAGAATATAAAAAGGATATAGCAGAGCTGAAGGAAATGAAACAGTCAATCAGGGACCTTAAAGATGCAATGGAAAGTATCAGCAACAGGTTAGACCATGCAGAAGAAAGAATTTCAGAGGTAGAAGACAAAGTTCTTGAGATAACTCAGATAGCAAAAGAGGCAGAAAAGAAGAGAGAGAAAGCAGAACATTCACTGTCAGAATTATGGGACTTTATGAAGTGTTCCAACATACGAGTTATAGGAATTCCAGAAGGGGAAGAAGAATGCCCCAGAGGAATGGAAGCCATACTAGAGAATATTATAAAAGAAAATTTCCCAAATATCACCAAAGATTCTGACACACTGCTTTCAGAGGGCTATCGGACCCCAGGTCGCCTCAACTCTAACCGAGCTTCTCCAAGACACATTGTGATGAACCTGTCCAAAGTCAAGTCAAAAGAAAAGATTCTGCAAGCTGCCAGGAGTAAGCGCCAGTTGACCTACAAGGGCAAATCCATCAGATTGACTGCAGACTTCTCTAATAAAACTTTCCAAGCAAGAAGACAATGGTCATCTACCTTTAGTCTACTTAAACAGAACAATTTCCAGCCCAGAATTCTGTACCCTGCTAAGCTAAGCTTCAAAATTGACGGAGAAATCAAATCATTTACGGATATACAAACATTGAGGAAATTCGCCACAACAAGACCAGCTCTACAGGAAATACTTCAACCTGTTCTGCACACTGACCACCACAATGGATCAGCAGCGCAGTAAGAACTCAGAAATTAAAGGACAGAACCTAACCTCCACACTGATGCAAAAGATAAAACTAAGCAATGGACTCTCACAAAATAAGACGAATAGAATACTACCACACTTATCAATTATCTCAATAAATGTTAATGGCTTGAATTCCCCACTGAAGAGACATAGATTGGTTGACTGGATTAAAAAACACAAGCCATCCATTTGCTGTCTGCAAGAAACACACCTGGCTTCAAAAGACAAATTAAAGCTCCGAGTCAAGGGTTGGAAGACAATTTTTCAGGCAAATGGAATTCAGAAGAAAAGAGCAGTTGCAATCTTATTTTCAGATACATGTGGATTTAAAGCAACTAAAGTCAAAAAAGACAAAGATAGTCACTTTTTATTGGTCAAGGGAAAACTACAACAAGAAGACATTTCAATTCTAAATATCTATGCACCCAATTTAAATGCTCCCAGATTCTTGAAACAGACCTTACTCAGTCTGAGCAATATGATATCTGATAATACCATCATAACAGGGGACCTTAACACTCCTCTTACAGAGCTGGACAGATCCTCTAAACAGAAATTAAACAAGGATATAAGAGACTTAAATGAGACCCTCGAACAATTGTGCTTGATAGACGCATATAGAACACTCCATCCCAAAGATAAAGAATATACATTCTTCTCATCACCCATGGAACATTCTCCAAAATTGATCATATCCTGGGACACAAAACAAATATCAACAGAATCAAAAGAATTGAAATTTTACCTTGTATCTTCTCAGACCATAAGGCACTAAAGGTGGAAATCAACGCTAATAAAAACACTCGACCCCACCCAAAGGCATGGAAATTAAACAATATTCTGTTGAATAACAGATGGGTGAAGGAAGAAATAAAACAGGAAATCATTAACTTCCTTGAGCATAACAACAATGAAGACACAAGCTACCAAAACCTGTGGAATACTGCAAAAGCAGTTTTGAGAGGAAAATTCATCGCTTTAGATGCCTACATTCGAAAAACAGAAAGAGAGCACATCAACAATCTCACAAGAGATCTTATGGAATTGGAAAAAGAAGAACAATCTAAGCCTAAACTCAGTAGAAGAAAAGAAATATCCAAATCAAATCAGAGAACAATGAAATTGAAAAAAAAAAAGAATCATTCAGAAAATTAATGAAACAAGGAGTTGGTTTTTTTAAAAAATAAATAAAATAGATAAACCATTGGCCAGACTAACGAGGAATAGAAAAGTAAAATCTCTAGTAACCTCAATCAGAAACGATAAAGGGGAAATAACAACTGATCCCACAGAGATACAAGAGATCATCTCTGAATACTACCAGAAACTCTATGCCCAGAAATTTGACAATGTGAAAGAAATGGATCAATATTTGGAATCACCCCCTCTCCCTAGACTCAGCCAGGAAGAAATAGAGCTCCTGACCAGACCAATTTCAAGCACTGAGATCAAAGAAACAATAAAAAAGCTTCCACCCAAAAAATACCCTGGTCCAGATGGCTTCACTCCAGAATTCTATCAAACCTTCAAGGAAGAGCTTATTCCTGTACTGCAGAAATTATTCCAAAAAATTGAGGAAGAAGGAATCTTCCCCAACACATTCTATGAAGCAAACATCACCCTGATAACAAAACCAGGAAAAGACCCAAACAAAAAGG
The DNA here is from genome assembly GCF_027406575.1 of Nycticebus coucang. NCBI lineage: Eukaryota > Metazoa > Chordata > Mammalia > Primates > Lorisidae > Nycticebus > Nycticebus coucang. Next base: position 47,537,129 of record NC_069783.1, read on the forward strand.
AGAATTTCAGACCAATCTCACTCATGAATATAGACGCAAAAATTCTCAACAAAATCCTAGCCAATGGATTGCAGCTTATCATCAAAAAAGTCATTCATCGGGCGGCGTCTGTGGCTCAGTGAGTAGGGCGCCAGCCCCATGTGCCGAGGGTGGTGGGTTCAAACCCAGCCCCGGCCAAACTGAAACCAAAAAATAGCCGGGTGTTGTGGCAGGCGCCTGTAGTCCCAGCTGCTTGGGAGGCTGAGGCAAGAGAATCGCGTAAGCCCAAGAGTTAGAGGTTGCTGTGAGCCGTGTGATGCCACGGCACTCTACCCGAGGGCGGTACAGTGAGACTCTGTCTCTACAAAAAAAAAAAAAAAAAGTCATTCATCATGATCAAGTAGGCTTCATCCCAGGGATGCAAGGCTGGTTTAACATACGCAAGTCCATAAACGTTATCCACCATATTAACAGAGGCAAAAATAAAGATCACATGATCCTCTCAATAGATGCAGAAAAAGCATTTGATAAAATCCAGCATCCTTTTCTAATTAGAACACTGAAGAGTATAGGCATAGGTGGCACATTTCTAAAACTGATTGAAGCTATCTATGACAAACCCACAGCCAATATTTTACTGAATGGAGTAAAACTCAAAGCTTTTCCTCTTAGAACTGGAACCAGACAAGGTTGTCCTCTGTCACCTTTACTATTCAACGTAGTGCTGGAAGTTCTAGCCAATACAATTAGGCAAGACAAGGAAATAAAGGGAATCCAAATGGGAGCAGAGGAGGTGAAACTCTCCCTCTTTGCTGACGACATGATCTTATACTTAGAGAACCCCAAAGACTCAACCACGAGACTCCTAGAAGTCAACAAAAATTACAGTAATGTTTCAGGATATAAAATCAATGTCCACAAGTCAGTAGCCTTTGTGTACACCAATAACAGTCAAGATGAGAAGCTAATTAAGGACACAACTCCCTTCACCATAGTTTCAAAGAAAATGAAATACCTAGGAGTATACCTAACGAAGGAGGTGAAGGACCTCTATAAAGAAAACTATGAAATCCTCAGAAAGGAAATAGCAGAGGATATTAACAAATGGAAGAACATACCATGCTCATGGATGGGAAGAATCAACATTGTTAAAATGTCTATACTTCCCAAAGCAATCTACCTATTCAATGCCATTCCTATCAAAATACCAACATCGTACTTTCAAGATTTGGAAAAAATGATTCTGCGTTTTGTATAGAACCGGAAAAAACCCCGTATAGCTAAGGCAGTTCTCTGTAACAAAAATAAAGCTGGGGGCATCAGCATACCAGATGTTAGTCTGTACTACAAAGCCATAGTGCTCAAGACAGCATGGTACTGGCACAAAAACAGAGACATAGACACTTGGAATCGAATTGAAAACCAAGAAATGAAACTAACATTTTACAACCACCTAATCTTTGATAAACCAAACAAGAACATACCTTGGGGGAAAGACTCCCTATTCAATAAATGGTGTTGGGAGAACTGGATGTCTACATGTAAAAGACTGAAACTGGACCCACACCTTTCCCCACTCACAAAAATTGATTCAAGATGGATAAAGGACTTAAACTTAAGGCATGAAACAATAAAAATCCTCCAAGAAAGCATAGGAAAAACACTGGAAGATATTGGCCTGGGGAAAGACTTCATGAAGAAGACTGCCATGGCAATTGCAACAACAACAAAAATAAACAAATGGGACTTCATTAAACTGAAAAGCTTCTGTACAGCTAAGGAGACAATAACCAAAGCAAAGAGACAACCTACACAATGGGAAAGGATATTTCCATATTTTCAATCAGACAAAAGCTTGATAACTAGGATCTATAGAGAACTCAAATTAATCCACATGAAAAAAGCCAACAATCCCTTATATCAATGAGCAAGAGACATGAATAGAACTTTCTCTAAAGACGACAGACGAATGGCTAACAAACACCTGAAAAATGTTCATCATCTCTATATATTAGAGAAATGCAAATCAAAACAACCCTGAGATATCATCTAACCCCAGTGAGAATGGCCCACATCACAAAATCTCAAAACTGCAGATGTTGGCGTGGATGTGGAGAGAAGGGAACACTTTTACACTGCTGGTGGGACTGCAAACTAGTACAACCTTTCTGGAAGGAAGTATGGAGAAACCTCAAAGCACTCAAGCTAGACTTCCCATTTGATCCTGCAATCCCATTACTGGGCATCTACCCAGAAGGAAAGAAATCCTTTTATCATAAGGACACTTGTACTAGACTGTTTATTGCAGCTCAATTTACAATCGCCAAAATGTGGAAACAGCCTAAATGCCCACCAACCCAGGAATGGATTAACAAGCTGTGGTATATGTATACCATGGAATACTATTCAGCCATTAAAAAAAATGGAGACTTTACATCCTTCGTATTAACCTGGATGGACGTGGAAGACATTATTCTTAGTAAAGCATCACAAGAATGGAGAAGTATGAATCCTATGTACTCAATTTTGATATATGGACAACTAATGACAATTATGGTTATGGGGGGGACAGAAAGAGGGCAGGAGGGAGGTGGGTGGGGCCTTGGTATGTGTCACACTTTATGGGGGCAAGACATGATTGCAAGAGGGACTTTACCTAACAATTGCAATCAGTGTAACCTGGCTTATTGTACCCTCAATGAATCCCAAAGAATAAAAAAAAAAAAACAAAAAAAAAACTATACTACAAGGTCAGAGTAACCCCCAAAGCATGGCATTGGTACAAAAATAGAGACATAGACCAATGGAATAAAACAGAGTACCCAGATTTAAAATCATCTACTTACAACCAACTGATCATCAATAAAGCAGACAACAACATTCACTGGGGAAAATAAGCCATATTCAATAAACGGTGTTAGAAAAATTGGATAGCCAAATGCCCAAGAATGAAATGGGACCTGTATGTTTCACTACTTACAAAAATTAATTCAAGAAGGATAAAAACTTAAATTGAAGGCATGAAACCATAAAAATTTTAGAAGAAAACATAGGAACTTCTCTAGGGACATTGGTCTATGGAAAGAATTTATGGCCAAGACTTCAAAGGCAATTGAGCAATAAAAATAAATATGTGGGACTTGATTACATTAAAAGCTTCTGCGCAGTAAAGGAAGTACTCAACAGAGTAAATAGACAACATAGAGAAAGGGAGAGAATATTTGCAAACTGTACATCCAATAAAGGGTTAATAACTAGAATTTATGAAGAACTCAAACAGTTCAGCAATAATAAACAACCCCCCTAAAAAGTAGGCAAAAGACATGAACAGAAGCTTTTCAAAAAAGATAGATAAATGGCCAATAAACATGAAAAAATGCTCAACATCACTAATTATCAGGAAAATAAAAATTAAAATCATTATATCACCTTACTCCTGTTGAAATGGCTATTATTAGTATGTCCAGAACCAATAGATGCTGTTGTGGATGCAGAGAGAAAGGAACACTTACACGCTGTTGGTGAGACTACAAATTAATACAACCTTTATGGAAAACAGTATGGAGATTTTTCAAAGAACTAAAAGTAGGCTTACCGTTTGATCTAGTAATTCCACAAACGAAAAGAGGTAATTTCATCAAAAAGACACCTGCACTTGAACGTGTATTGCAGCACAATTCACAATTGTAAAGATGTGGAATCAGTCTAAGTGCCCATCAATTCATGAGTGGATTAACAAAATGTTATACACACACACACACACACACATACACATCATGGAGTACAATTCAGCCTTAAAGAGGAATGAATTAATGTCTTGAATTTAAATGGACCAGTATCCTAAGTGAAGTATCTCAGGAATGGAAAAATAAACACCACCTGTATTTTCTAATAATTTGGAACTAATGGATGGGCACACATGGACACAGAAGTTAAATCTATTGGAAATCAAGAAGCAGGGAGGAGGGAGGAAGGAAGAAGGGGAGAGCTAAAAACCTACCTAATGGGTACGTTGAACTTTATTCAGGTGATGGGCACACTAATAGCCCTGACTTAAGCTTTATAAAAGCTATCCACGTGCAAAAACATTTGTACCTCCTTAATACAAAAAAGAAGAATGAATGGTGCTGGCACAGTTGTGGGCCTGTAATGAGATTAAATTCTGGAACTTTTGGTTTTAAACTTTGCAATGATTCCTCATTTACTTGCTCCTAGTTCACCATTCTCAAACATACTATTATCCTTGCTGTGGGACATCTGTTTGAAGGGCTGGTTTTCTTAGTGGACCTGTCCTTAGCATTGTGCTTTGCATTAGCTGCATGTGATAGTTTGTGAATGGGGGTGTCCTTGGGGAGTCTTTTCCATGTCCTAGAGAGCTCTTGTTTTGTTACTAAAGGCTCTGTGGCCCCTGTATTCTATTTAAGCATTTTCTAAGACAAAAGGGAGAGAAGGAGCCAGAAGGGAGGGATAGCAGTTGGGAGGGAAAGAGGAATAGAAGAAGGAATGAGGGAAATCAGCTGGTTAATAGGCACTAATTTTATATTTGTATTCTATAGTTCTTTATAGTTTTTATATTAAAAAACAATTTGCAAACCTTTTTTATAGTCATAATCTGATTTGGTTTTTACGATTACCTATTTGCAGGTAAAGAAACTGGGATTTAGAGAAAGTAATAGCTGAACAGTTAATAAAGGTCAGTGTTCTATCTGGATTCCAATTCTTCTGACTTAATATATGCTTTTTATCTTTCTTTCCTATACTGCTCCATTAAATACAAAGTCATATTCCATCCTCCTCTTTCTGAATCTATACCAAAATCTCTATATAAGAGTTTATACAGAGAGGTCTTAGGGGTCACCATAACTTTTCATTTAACACTTACTTAGAATTTTCCTGATAGATTGGTAGACTTTGATTAGTTGTCTAGAAATTAATATTCTACAAATACAATTATTAATGTTTTGGAGCACTTATAAAGTGCTCAAAATTTAGATATTTTCATATATAAATTTCACTTATGCTCATTTACATCATATATACCTCTGAACTCCAGTAACTGGCCCAAGATTTCCCAACTAGTGAATAGCAAAGTCAGGATGAAGCCCTGGATTTTTAATTCTGAAGTTCATGCTTTTTCTGTTACCATATGTTTCTAACCAAGTTAATGATTGCAGAGAGCATAGAAAAATCTCTGTTCCTAAGGAATGAAGTTGACTTAAGGATTCAAGACTTTCAAGCCTGAGGCTAGAAGATATCATAACCCTAACCTCTGAGCGGACTGACTAATTTGTGGGGTGCAGTACAAAATGAAAATGTAGAGCCTCTTATTAAAAAATATTTAAGCATTTAAAGATGGTTACTGCAGAGAATTAAACCTAGTGGGAGATCATCTAACCATGAACACAGTGCCCTGTGTAAATTGCACTGGTCGAATGCCAATGAAGCCAGCCTGCCTCTAACATTAACCCAGGAGCAGATGACCTTTCTGGGGCACCTATCAGACAGAAGTTGTTTCAGGTCATATGGACTCTCTTCCACTAAGCCTTTTATTTCAGTCCCTTTTCAGAGAGCTAAGGCATATAATGGCCTAGTGTTTCTTATTATACCTACTAACTTTAGTTCTGGGAACCAAAATTTAGGGACATAGTCCCAATATCATTAATAGCTAATATTTATTGAGCATCTATGACAGGAACTGTGCAAAATTTCTTATGTACTTTAATTTGATTGCAAAATGGCTCCAATTCTATATCCTTCCATCTACCCGCACTCCTTTGCAACTTTTCCTATCAAAAACTGGCATTTACTTCTCTATGTCTTGGATCTAAGTAGTTCTGTGAACTGCTTTAGCTAATAGAATACATCAGAAGAGATGGTGTGCTAGTTCAGGATTTAGTCCTTAAGAGGATTTCAGTCTTTAGCTGTCTATTCTAGAATTCCAGGACTGCCATGAAAACCAGCATGCTAGAAATGAATAGCACTTGGGAGAGAGCTGAGTTATCCCAGTTAAGACCATTTAGAACAGCCAACCCGCAGCTGACCTGCCATTTCACTATAGATACAGGAGTGAGCTTAGCTGAGGTCAGGCAAACATAGTCCAGATCAGCTGAAGTATTCCACTGACCAACTCACAAACAGGCAAAAGCTGACAAGTGGTTGTTGCTGTCAGCCTCTGTCTTTGGGTGGTGGTTGATTATGCAGTGTAATGATGCTAATAGACAACAGATACACTTGCAATATTTCCATTTTTCTGGTGAGGAGAGAAACCATAAGAGGTTATGTCCTTGCCTTGAGCAGTAGCTAGTACATAGACCCAGAAATTTTAACTCCAGGGACTAAATTCTTATGTTATTTTGTTGAGGCCCCATTAGAATACTCAAGGCTCTGTCAAACCCTCAGCTAAGTTGAAAGCCATTTGAGTGAAGGAGGCAGTGTTTTTGCTGATAGGAATAGCAGGACTCTCACTGCTGATAAAATACTATGTCTGTTATTAACCCAAACTTTCAAAATAAAGTGCTGTAATCCATCAAAGGAAAAATGCATACATGCAGAACAAGAGAGATACACCTTTGAAGTCAAGGTCAGAAGCTAGACACCAGCAAAAATTTTGGCTGCATCTTATTAACACTGAATTATGACTAAGTTCTGTAAGAGGTCTGTGTAACAGTCCCATTAATGCAAATGGCATTCCTTATATCTGTTTTTTGCAAATGAAAACAAAAGGCAATTATATTAGTAGAATTTGCTCATTAGACTAAACTAATGTCCATCACCAAGTGTCTTCTACGGCCACTTCTGCCTCCTCATACCATCCTTGATAAAAAGTAATTGCTTCCCAGAGTAGCAAGTGGGCATTTTACTAAAATAGGCATGCATAAATTGATCATAGAGAGAGTGCCAGAATACATGAATTCTTACAGATATCGGAGGTTGGGAAGGTTCTGGAAAGCCTCAGGGTTGATGTAGAGCAGGTTGTTGGCCTTTTCAATTCTACTGTTAAAGAAGAAAAAACATGCAAGTTATCTCAATAGTGAGTAGTGCCATAGTACCTTTCATGTTATGCAGTATCCATTAATAAATCATCCATACCCTGCACCCATCTATTATCCATCCATCCATCCATCCATCCATCCATCCATCCACAATTTCAACAAATATTGATGAGGCATGCAGTGAGTGCCCTTTATTATATTAAACTGGGCAAACTAAATATTAACCTTGTCCCATTTAACTCCCATTACCTGGGGCCTAGGTAAACAGAAAATGGGCAGGGTGAGTTGTTTTCACCCTGAATAGAGCTGGGTCTTTAACCAGTAAAGATCTCCTAGAGCTTGTGGAGGCTAAGAGGGTCTGGATGAGACTAATCTGGGGAGATGGTCCAGAGACGAGAGAAAGAGATTAAAAAAACAACAAAAGAAGGTGAAAAGATGAGAAGAAAAGAAAAAAGATGAGGGGGGCAAAAGGGTATTGGAGAAAGGGTTAAATGACAAAAATGGAGCTTGAGAGAAAAACAGTCAACATCTCTTTTGCTTTAACCATGAAGTCCCAGCAGACAGTAGCTGGGAATGATCAGGGTTCCCTCAGTAGCCTCATAATGGATACTGAGGCTGCTCCCTTACAGCTCAGGGGAAGGGATAATCTCTGCCCGTGCTGGCCTGGGCCGTGTCCTCATCAATAGTCAGAGGTGAGCATGTTCACATTTGGATCACCACAGAGAGAGCCTGCCCTTTTCCCATCTTGCAAGATCAATGTATATTTGCAGAGATGCTCTCTGTTAATTACTTCCTCCCTGTTTCATTAGCTTTTATGTTGCAGTAACCTGTAGCTACCGAGATCCAAGTACCAGGAAATTAATCACTTTAAGTACAGTTAACACTGCACGGGGGTGAGCAACACTTCATGCAAGGAGGAGATGAGAGACGCATTCCACTGCATCAGGGTGGGAGGGCGCCTGCCCTTTGGTTCATTTCTCCGATATCCTCGTGCGTTTTGAGACCCTGGTCAAGTTTCTTTTCCCAACTTGAGTTCGAAGATACCAACAGGAGAGAGAAGAGAGTAAGGAAGATGAGGGTCGTGGACAGAGGCAGAGAAAGCTTATGGGAGGTGGAGGAAATGAGGAAGAATGAGAGGGGGAGGCAGAGTGAGCGCAAGGAAGGAAAAGGGAGGTCGTCTGCCAAAACGGACAGACCAAGTGCCATTCCTAAACACATCCCCTAAAATATATATCCCCTGATACTTGGCAAATGCTAAAACCAAAATTCTTGCTTTTTAAATAGATACAAAAGAGTCAGACTTTATGTTCAAGTTCTTGTCCTGCTGTGGATTAGGCTGAGTGACTTTAGATAAGTCTCATAACTTCTTTGTGCTTTTCATTCTCATCTGTCAAATTAGGAGGTGGCTAGGTTCACGAATGTGCTTCATGGGAATTTTGTAGATGTTAATAAATGATCCACAAAAGCAACTGTTCCAGTGGCATTGGCTGAGAAACACTTGTACAGTAGCATACTATAGGCTCTGAGAAAGTTTCCTATGGGAAGCAAACCTGTCTAACTTTATTTGCCCAACGTTTCCTAGTCTTATTTGATCACAATTTTTTTCTTTTTTTACACCGAATAATTTTTATCAATGATACACAGAATATACTTTGGAAAATTTTCACCAGTGTCTAAAGTCTCTCTTGGCTTTGACATTCTATGATTCTCTGAATTAATTTATGGTAATTATAGACTGGTATAAAACAGATGTGGATCCATCTGAGTACCGACATATGCAAAAATGGAACATCAGTAAGAGAAAGTTGATATGCTAGATCTAATTTATATTTATCATCTCTTTTATTCATTACAGTCCCATGAGGAATGCAATTTTATTGTTCCAGTTTTACAAATGAGAAAACTTAAGCCTCAGTTGTTTTATATCTTGGCCAAAGTTTCACGGTAAGTACGTGGCATAGGCTAGTATTCAGACTAGGACTGTCCAACTTCAATTACATTATGTGGGATTTGTTTGGGGCTTTGACTGTGGAATAATTTTGAATAGGAGGATGGTGTAGAGGTAATTTATCATAGTCACAGGCTAAAGTACCTGAGTCTAGGGTACAAGAAACTCTAGGAGGCAGGGAATAGGGTGAGATTAGGCTCTGGGATGGTGTTGCACTGTTATGAAGACACATAACAGTGCCTTTTAGGCTGACTTTGACATCTTATCCCTGAGTCTAGGGATCTCAGGACAAAGCACAATAAGGGCCTCTCAGGAATATAAGAGAACTAATACTTTTGCCAAGAACAGCCACAAGCCACCAAACACTCCTCCTCTCCCAGGTTTGTTGCTTACATTTCATGTAGCTTGGGAAGGTTGGAGAACACATTTGCCTCTATCACTTCCAAGACATCATTCTGAGAGATCTCTCTGCAGAGAAAGAAATATCATTTGAGCCAGTTCAGTTACATTCCATAAACATTTTTTGGACTCAGCACAGAGCTTTGTGCCTGGCGGATTCATGAGACACACAAAACTCATTTCCTTCTCTCAAAGAAGACAGCTGTAGTAATGAGACAAAACTACTAATAGATGCTAATATTAATGAAACACAGGAGAATAAACCCAAGGCAATGGATTACTTGGGAGATTATCCAGTCTGTAGGTGTAGAAACCGAGGCCCAGAAACGGAACGAGACTCACTTTAAGGATATTTAGGGAATACAAAAGTGAGAAAAAACTGAGTTCCTCAGGCCAGGGTGTCAGCAAACTTTTTCTAGAATAGTAAATATTTTCATGTAGTAAACATTTTTGACCATGCTGGAAATTTGGTCTGTCACAACTACTTGACTGATGTTGTAGTACCAAAGTAGCCGTAGGTGACCCATGAATAAACGACCATGTGTTCCCATAAAACTTTATAATAACAGATGGCAGCCTGTATTTGGCCCAGGGGCTTTATTTTAGTACACTGACACTGCCCTTGACCATGGAGTCAAGTTCTCTCTGCTAATCTGGCTTTAGGGAATGAGAACCTCAATCCAGCCTCTTTTACAATAAACAAAGATTTAAATCTCTTCCCTCTCCATGCCATTCACCAAGTGGAGGGTGCTATCTGCAAGGCTTTTGGCATTAATGATGTCTTGGCCTAAAACATCCTTCAGGTCTCAACTTGTTTGTAATTTGAGGGCAGTAGAGAATGAAGTCCACTATGCAAAACCCAGAGCTTGTGAGGAGAGAGGGTGGTTTAATTGATTAATATTTATGAAGTGGCTCACAGATGAAATGTGCTATTATTAGGTCTTTCTGAGGAAGACTCTTATGCAGTTTTAATGCAACAGCTGAGAGTATCTCAGGAAATCTCACAGGCAGCAAGCATGCAAATTGGCTGAGGCAGAAGCATTGCTTGCTGGCCTGGGCTTTAGCAGAAGAATTCAGAAAGGCTCTTGATTGAGCGAAAGACCTGGGTAGGGGAGGAGATGTGTGATCCTGAGCAGGAGATGTGGGTGACTTCTGGTGTTGGCCAACCCAGTGGTGGCAGTACCTTTCTCCAAGTCCCTGTGAGTGGGGCGATATTTTGTGAGAGAATGGCTCCTTTCATTCCATAATAACATCTTATCATTCATTTGATAAATTCAAGTCCTCATGGTTTTCTCAGTGGGTCACGGATAACGGAGCTGTGTATGTGTATTTTATTTTTTAATAGAACATGCTGGGTATTGGCCATTGGCCATTTATTTTGCCCTCTTGCAAGTGAAGAGAGTTCTGGGAGGTAGAGGTATGAGGAAGGAGGGGGAGAGAGGTGGAAGAATAAGGTATTTATTTGAGTACTGAAAGACTTACAGGAGTTGAGTGAAAGAGCTGAGTGGGTGGAGAATGAGGGATGGAGGAAAGGGCCAGGATAATAGGGAGGGATTAACTGTAAATGAGGCCCGATCCTCCAGAAGCTTTTTCCAGGTTTATTAATGGTTAGCAATAGATTTGGTCAGACTCATGACAATATCTCAGCCTAATGATGGAGACATAGCTTCTTACCTAAATTCATATATTGAGAGTTCCTTTATCTGAATTTTTTTTTTTTTTGGTCATGAAAAAACCCAGAAATTATTAGAATGAATAAGCCAAGAAATATGTCTAAGTTATTTCACAAGGTAGGTCATATTTTACGGTTTCAACTTCAAAGATGGTATTGGGATTAGATGGGGGGATGCCTTTGGCCAGGTGAGGGTTGGGGAAGTTGAATAGGATACTGCAGTGGAAAAGTACTTCACTGAGAACTTAAGAGATCTTAGTCCAGATTAACCCAGTTTTGTCTCTAGTTATCTCTATTATCATTTATTGGGTGTTTACTGTTTACCAGCCATTTTACATACTCTAAAATTTCTCTCTCTAATCCCTTTGACAACATGCCTTGCTCTCCAATTTAATAAATGGCCCTGCCTGTGTGTGGAACCAACTCTGGCTGATAGCAGGGCTCACATACTTTCTTCAGCACTCCTGTCTTTCAAGCCACATCAAGCCCCTTTCTGGAGCTTGGATTCTTCTTTGTAAAATGAGAGGGTAGATGAAAAGATTTGTCAAGTCTTTTCCAGAAAAGTGGGATTGGGCCTTCATTCTCAAGCACAGAAGCTTTGTAGAAGGCTTATTTCCAGAGATGAGGTTCTTCTCATCTTCTAGGACAGAACTTCTCAAATGCTAACACATATGCAAATCACCTGGGATGTGTTACAGTGCAGATGCTCATTGAGATGGTCTTGAGTGGGGCTTGATGCTATACATTTCTAATAGCTCAGGTGCTGGTCTCAAGACCATACTATTGATTGCAAGGTTCTGTAGGGAAATAGAAGTAATTAATACTTTACAACTCTTTTCTTCCCAATGTACACGTGCATGGCTGGTGTGAAAAGCATGATGGAGGAGTTCAACTACATCAGTTCAAGAAGAGTGAAGTACTTGTTTTTTAAAAAAAATTGTGCACTCCTTCTGAAAACTCTTTACTCTATCATCATTAATATTTTTATCGAAGTTTTTCTATTCTCTAGGTTCTCACAGACTTTTATTTATTTTTCAATTAAAGCAGTTACACCCTGTTTTGTTTGTTTGTTTATTTATTTATCATCTAATTTCTCAGCCTGATTTTGAGTTCCTCAATGGTGTCTTATTCGTCTGTCTTGGTATGGCCAGCATCTACTGGTGAGTTGGTATGTAATAAGTGCTGAATAAATGATTAGTAAGTAGATGAATTGATGCATGGACAGATGAAAGAAAAAATGTCTTCAGGCCTTGAGTGGCATCTGCTACACTGCAAAGGAGATGAAGTGTGTCTGTGGTCCGCCTTTCCTGTAGGCAACATGCCCGAACCCAGCAATGACGGCCACACCTCACTTGTCTATGACTTAGGCTTTTGTCTCAGGGATTTTCACTCATGCAACACACAGCATGCAAGGGGCACATGCATGTGTCTGGTCTTCCACACTAATAGCATCTGAATGCCTTTCCCCTGCTTCTCTGGGTTGCAGTTCTCCCCAGCCCTTCCCTGGCTGCCAGACAAGGTCCTTGAATTGATAAAACACCCATAGAAGAGAAAACAGTAGACAGGACTGGAACCTGTAGGGGTTCATAATGTATGTGATTGGGGGTTAGAGAAGATGACTTCAAAGGCCGCTTCTGTGCATAAGAGAACATGTTTGTGGGAAGGAAGGGGAAATGTGCTTGCATGAGGTGTGGGGGTTATCAGTGCATTCTCTCTGGAGTGGGCTTCAAGGCCATCAGCAAATTTTCCTCCTTCAGATTTCCATTATTCTGATCAATGATGTGATATTCATACACAAGAACATTTTATGGAGGAGTGGAGTGTTTTTCGGTAGCGGGCACTTACAGGAGTAAATGAGCATTTAGAATTCAGTCAGGTCCAACGTAAAGTTTCAACCTATAATAGAGTGTGTTATGGTACTACTGTGTTCATCATTACAGCTGGCATTCATTTGCCAAATGATCTCAAACAACAACAACAAAAAGAAATCAAATACAGAGATTTCTTCTTTGCTTTCTCTCTGATAGAGAAGATAGTCCCCAACTTGGTCTTCCCTATCATCTTCCTCTGTCTCTCTCTTCACAGAGCATTTTCCTCCAATATATCCAATATATATTTCTCACTAACTTGGTAAATTAGAGGATTCAATTGCATTAAAATATTAGTAATACTCAGTGAATCAAATTTCTTCCTTTTGATTTTAATAACCTCAAACTAAATTCCAAGGACTGTTTTCCTTCTCTGAGTCCTCTGTGGTCTAGGATTCCCATGCACCTTCTATTATTATCCCTCACACTTTGCATTAGGTTTGCAAACTGGTTTGTCCTTCCAAGGCAAAGAACTCCTAGAGGACAGTGACATTGCCATTATCTTAGTGTTCCTGCTCTGAGTCAAGTGTTTGCCGAATGAATGAATGATCTTTGAAAGATTATAAAGATTTTCCACCTTTGCTTTTGCACAATAAAGCTGTGTTCCTGAAAACTTTCAGTAAAGAGAGTATTTGCAAATCAAATCATGTATTTGCACAGGAGGAAGTTTCTTGTTTAGCAGAACCTCAGACTGAATCTTTAAAAGAGCAGAGAACTGATTCGAAAAACATTTAAAAGATTTTGATTCAGCAGCTGCTGTGTATCAGGTACTGAGATCATTGCTGGAAATCTGATTTCATCAATCAATCATCTCTAACTCAGCAAGTCTAGTGTTCTAGGCTTTCCTTAACTGGTTGCTACCTTTACTTGATAGGTGACATTTGAGTTGCTAGGAATAATAAAATCAATTTTTGGTGCTTTTTAATATAATAAGATATACATACCCACACACACATATATATACACAAACAGAGAGAGTACATTTTGTATAACATATGAATTACATAGTATAATCAGATATGTAACACACATAGTACATATCTTGTAATATGAAATGTAATATACATACAATGCAATTATAATATATATAATTCTTATATATGTATTGCATTATAGAAGATGGTGTGAAAATGCCCATGAAAATGTGTACCACAAAAGTTCATAAAGCTCTCAAAATATACACTCTAGCCCTCATTTAGAATTCCTTTAAGGTTAGAACCAGAGATTTTACAAGAAAGTAGAGACCTGAGTTTGAATCCTGCCTTGGTTTCCTACTAGCTCTGAAACTGTGGGCAACTTAGTCTCTGAGCTTTACTTCCTTGTGTATAAGATGAGAATAATGACTACCCTGCAGCACTGTCAAAGGGACTGAATGAGATGGTAGGTGTGACAGTGCTTGTGACATGGTAAACATCAGCATCACGGCCTGCCTGAAAATCTCCCTTCTCTTTGTGGAGCTGAGGCCTGAATTTGTCTGTAGCTGGCAGGTCCTGGGCCAGTCAACCACGGTGCTGAGGAAAGGTCTACTAGCAGAGTCCTAGAGATGCTTCTTTAAGCTTTAAATAGGGAAATCCAGGTTATTCCCTTGACCTCATTTACAGAATCATTTAAATTCTTTAAATCAGGCTACGGCATTGTCTTGAACTCCAGCCCCACTCTGAGTCTTACATACATTGAGACTGGCTATCTGGTCTGGTGGCCACACAAACGAAATTAGGCAGAGCACATAGGTACCTCAATGCGAATTGTCTCCCCACCTGAAATCATAACCTAGAAGCGTGCTAGTCCCTCAGGGAAAGGGTCGATTCAGGGTGGGACATGGTGTTGGGTGTGGGAAGGACATTGCCAAGGGGCTTCCTTCCCCTCCTCAGATGGCAGCAGCAGGTAGATGCCTTCCCTTCCTGACATGTCTGGGACAGTCCTACTCTCCCAGGTCTGCTTCCTTTTCTCATGGGCAAGGAGAGTCTTTGCAAAAGAAAGCTCCAAAATGGAGAAGGAGAAAAAAGTACCTTTGGTGGCTTGGCCTCATTCAGAAATTTGAAGTCAATGTACTCACTTTCAAATACATTAACAACAAACTGTTGTGTTCATTTTTAGTTTCATCTTAATTTAAATATTAAGTAATCTACATTTTGGTATGTTTCCCTTGCTTCCTTAATAGATGAAGAAAGGGATTAAAAATCACAGTCACAATAGCTAGCATTTTATTTTTTTTGAGACAAAGTCTCACTATGTTGCCCTCAGTAGAGTGCTGTGGTGTCACAGCTCACAACAACCTCAAACTCTTGGGCTGAAACGATTCTCTTGCCTCAGCCTTCCTAGTAGCTGCGACTATAGGTGCCTCCCACAACATCCAGCCTTTTCGTTTTTGTTATTGTTGTTTAGCAGGCCTGGGCCAGATTTGAACCCACCAATCCTGGTGCACATGGCCAGTGCCCTAACCACTGAGCGAGCTACGGGTGCTGAGCCAATAGGTGGCATTTATTAAGCACCTATATGTCAGGCAATTTTTCTGTGCTTCACATTTATTAAGTTGCTTAATCCTCACAGCAAACCTGTGGGGTAAGTACCATTCTTAGCCCTTTTTATAGAAGAGGGAAAAGAGGCACACAGAAATCAAAGTTCCAAGCAGCAACTGACATATTAAGTGCTTTTAAAGTACATTTTCTATGCAAGAATGAAGCATATACAACAATAAAATTATTGCCCCTGCCTTGCAAAAATCTGCAAAGTGGTTGGAAAAAAGTCATATGCACGAAAAGTTGAGAGGGGGAAGTCAACCAAATAGAAGTGGAGGGCAGTGTGAGGATGCCCAGTGCCTAACATGGAGCTGGGTAAACAGTGGAGCTTCAATACATTTTATTATTTTTCCTCATACACCATATTTCCCTGTGTCACACCCTCTCTAAATGTCAGCACCCCTCAAGCCCACTCTTGGCATTCCTCAAGCTTTCCCTGTTGAAGCTCCCCTTGGACCACCTCATTCCCACTCCTCAGTTAGGACCCCTCTGCTGATAAATCAAATGCCATTGAAATAAACTTTCCTCTTGGACCAGTGTCCCATACCTGGAACTGCCTAAGGTATATTCCCCCATGCATTCTGCAAACCCATCACAGACTAGTCTAGAGGAGGCTGATTATTTTCTTCTCCTAACTCTCTTCCCTTTTCTAATCACAACCTCAAGCAAACAGTTCTATTTGACATCTCCTACTGGCAACTGGTCCTTGGGTTATCTCTGACTCTGCCATTTAAATGTCCAAACAGATCCTAAATTCTTTCAATTTCTTTGTTCAGTACCTTTTGCAAACCTCCTTTCATTTCCCACAATTATTGTCATACTTATGGCTCATTGCAATTTCTGTCAGTGTGATTATAGCTCACTGCAGCCTGGAAATTCTGTCTCAGCCTCTGAAGTGGCTAGGACTATAGGCCTGGCATGTGCCAAGAGATGGGGTCTTGCTATGTTGCTCAAGCTGATCTCAAACTCCTGGCTTCAAGTGATCCTACCAACTTGGCTTCCCAAAACACTGGGATTACGTGGGTGAGCCCCTGTGCCTGTGCCAACCAGCAGTTCTTGACAGTTGTGTGGTGACTTAGGAGTCGTTTGATGGACTTCATGGGTCATCTGTTTCCAAACAAATTAAGTGTCCCAAGGAGTCACATAAAATTCAAGGTTATATATGTCTGTTGGGCGTCTAGTGGACCCCAACCTAGGACAGTGGTCAGCAAGGGAGATGGTGCTGGGGAAATCATGAGACTTTACACCAAACTTATAGCATAAAACCAGAAGCCTATAAGGGCATACATTGTTTCATGTACCTGGTGGAAGCACGAAAATAATTCAGCATCTGTCCTGATTCCTGGAATCTTTTTATTGGGTACACAACAGAGTATACATATAAGGATGCACAGCTGTCATTAGTCAGCAGTCAAGGTTAAGAATGGGTGGGGGGGAGACAAGATGGCTGACTGAAGCCAGCTTTCCACAGACGCTCCTGTTCAGAAGGAGAGTTTAAAGGACAGAAATTTAGCAAGTAACCTGATGGATTAGAGCTGCACCAAGAGAGAAGGTTGAAGAATGCACATCAACCCTGCTGAGGTGAGCTGCGACCCCAAGGATACAAATAAAAGGTAAAAAATCCATCATCAACTGATCGGAGTCCCCTCCCCCCCTGAGAACAGCTGGGAGTGCCCAACAAACAAACGAGCAGAGTTCAAAGGACCTCCCACTATACTCCATGGGACAGACGCTCTAAAAACTGGACCTACCTCCCCTACTAGGGTGCCACGGCATTCTTCTGCCAGGCATAAAACGGAATACAACTGTATATATTCTCTACCTGCAACTCTGAGCTCCCAGCACTCCCCTCCACTCTCACTTTGAGGTCTGGAGGCCTGTCCCCTAGGAGTCCAGATTCTTGGGTGATTTCTCGAGGGGCGTGGACAGGGCCTAAACTGAATTTAGCAGGGACAGGAACAAATTCCCGCAAAGAAGTTCTGTTCTGTTCTGTCAGTAACATCAATCAGGGACAGGGCTGGAAATGAGTGAACACCCCCCAGGCTCCATCAAGTGCCCGAGGTTGTCAGGCTTCACCTTCCCCTGCTAGATAGAGGAAGAGATCAGCGGCTTGAATGAGCAGAAATAGATTTTCTTGTGATTCAGGCAGGTGCAAACCCCTGGAGTATCTGTTCACTACAAGCAACTGGGTCACAGCCCTGCGGGGCTATCAGTGACTGAATGTGACAGAGGTGCAAGGTGGGGAAGGAGGCATCAACCTTCCCAGACTGATCGATTTGCTGAGTGGCTCCTCCTGACTCCGCCCAGTACCAGTGCAAGCCATATCTGAGTAGTCACCAGATCCCTGTGATCAGTTTCCAGAGACCTTTTAAACACGCCCACCTGAGACAGGTGCTCACTGAGACAATTGATTTGGACCTTTTGAACTGAGCCAATTGCCTAAGGACTATTCAGGTGGTGCCCTGGGTGTGTGGTTGTAGGAAGGTTTGATTTTCATTTTCCAATTGTTGCCTGTGGGGGGTGGGTGTGACTTAATTGGTGGTATTTCTCCACAGCTGAGACTTCAACCCAGAGTAACTGTTTCACTAGGGTCGGACAGAGACCAGCTGAAAAGAAGACAGAACCACTTAGCCCCACCACACCAAACAGGTCCCCAGTTTCTCTGGCCATAGCACTGTACAGGTCCTCAACAAAGCTCCAGGGGAAAAATCAAACACTGTAAAACAATCATGGGGTGGAATCAGTGGAAAAAATCTGATAACATGAATAACCTGAATAGATCAAAACCCCCAAGGAAAGATATGGCAGATGTAACTGAAGATCCCATTCATAAACAGCTGGCCGAGATGTCAGAAATCGAATTCAGAATTTGGATTGCAAACAAGATTAATAGAATGGAAGAAAATTTGGAATTAGAAATTCGAGGAGCAATTCAAAAGTCGAAATTAGAAATTTGAGGATAAATTCAAAAGTTGTCTCAAGAATTTAATGAACTTAAAGACAAAACCACCAAAGATTCAGACACACTGAAGCAAGAATTTTCAGCCCTCAAAGATCTCAAAAATACAGTAGAATCCCTCAGTAACAGAGTGGAGCAAGCAGAAGAAAGGATTTCTGACATTGAAGACAAAGCCTTTGAACGCTCCCAAACGCTCAAACAGGAAGAGAAATGGAGAGTAAAAATGGATCATTCTCTCAGAGCGCTCTGGAATAATTAGAAGAAGGCTAATATCCGCCTCATTGGAATTCCTGAAAGTGGTGAAGTGGCCTCGCAAAGCACAGAGGCCCTTCTCCATGAAATTATGAAAGAGAATTTTCCAGACATGCCAAGAGATTCTGAAATTCAGATAGCAGACAGTTACAGAACCACAGCACGACTCAATCAGAATAATACATCCTCCAGGCATATCATAATTAAGTTCACTAAAGTTAATATAAAGGAGAAAATTCTGAAAGCAGCCAGACGTAAGAAATCCATTACCTACAAAGGGAAGAATATTAGAATGACTGCAGATCTCTCTGCTGAAACTTTTTGAGCCAGAAGAGGGTGGTCATTGACTTTTAATCTCCTAAAGCAAAATAACTTTCAACCACAGATCCTGTATCCAGCTATACTTAGTTTCATTTATGATGGAGAAATTAAATACTTTAATGACATTCATATGTTGAAGAAATTTGCCATAACCAAACGAGCTCTTCAGGATATTCTCAGACCTATCCTCCATAATGACCAGCCCAATCCTCTGCCACAAAAGTAAACTCGCTCACAAACTTTTAATCAAACTCCAACTTCCACAGTGGAGAAAGGATTAAAAATGTCCACTGGACTTTCAAAAAACTCAATACCCAAAATTTTACCAGACTTATCAATATTCTCTATTAATGTGAATGGCTTAAACTGTCCTCTAAAGAGGCACAGGTTAGCTGACTAGATACAAAAACTCAGGCCAGATATTTGCTGCATACAAGAGTCACATCATACCTTAAAAGACAAATATAGACTCAGGGTGAAAGGATGGTCATCCACATTTCAGGCAAATGGTAATCATAAAAAAGCAAGTGTTGCAATTCTATTTGCAGATACAATAGGCTTTGAACCAACAAACATAAGGAAGTATAAGAATGGTCATTTCATATTTTGTAAGGGTAATACTCAATATGATGAGATTTAAATTATTAATATCTATGCACCCAACCAGAATGCACCTCAATTTACAAGAGAAACTCTAACAGAAATGAGCAACTTGATTTCCTCCAGCTCCATAATAGTCAGAGATTTCAACACTCCTTTGGCAGTGTTGGATGGATCCTCCATAAGAAGCTGAGCAAAGAAATTTCAGATTTAATCTTAACCATCCAGCATTTGGATTTAGCACACATCTACAGAACATTTCATCCCAACAAAACTGAATACACATACTTCTTATCAGCCCACGGAACATACTCCATAATCAATCACATCCTAGGTCACAAGTCTAATCTCAGTAAATTTAAAGGATTAGAAATTATTCCTTGCATCTTCTTGGACCACCATGGAATAAAAGTTGAACTCAGTAACAACAGGAATCTGCATACTCATACGAAAACATGGAAGTTAAATAACCTTATGATGAATGATAGCTGGGTCAGAGATGAGATTAAGAAGGAAATTGCCAAATTTTTGGAACAAAACGACAATGAAGACACAAATTATCAGAACCTCTGGGATACCACAAAGGCAGTCCTAAGAGGGAAATTTATAGCACTGCAACCCTTCCTCAAGAGAACGGAAAGAGAGGAAGTTAACTACTTATGGAACATCTCAAGCAACTGGAAAAGGAAGAACATTCCTACCCCAAGCCCAGTAGAAGAAAAGAAATAACCAAAATTAGAACAGAATTAAATGAAATTGAATACAAAAGAATTATACAACAGATCAATAAATCAAAATGTTGGTTTTTTTAAAAGGTCAATAAAGTAGATAAACCTTTGGCTAACCTAACCAGGAAAAAAAGAGTAAAATCTCTAATCTCATCAATCAGAAACAACAAAGACGAAATAACAACAGACTTCTCAGAAATTCAAAAAATCCTGAATGAATATTACAAGAAACTTTATTCCTAGAAATATGAAAATCTGAAGGAAATTAACCAATACTTGGAAGAACATCACCTTCCCAGACTTAGCCAGAATCAAGTGGAAATGTTGAACAGGCCCATATCAAGTTCTGAGATAGCATCAACCATACAAAACCTCCCTAAAAAAGAAAAGCCTGGGACTAGATGACTTCACGTCAGAGTTCTACCAAACCTTTAAAGAGGAATTAGTACCTGTATTACTCAACCTGTTCCAAAATGTAGAAAAAGAAGGAAGACTACCCAACACGTTCTATGAAGCAAACATCACCCTGGTTAGGGAACCAGGGAAAGACCCAACAAGAAAAGAAAATTATAGACCAATATCAGTAATGAATATAGATGCAAAAATATTCAACAAGATTCTAACAAACAGAATCCAGCAACACATCAAACAAATTATACATCATGACCAAGTTGGTTTTAACCCAGGGTCTCAAGGCTGGTTCAATACATGTAAATCTATAAGTATAATTCAGCACATAAACAAATTAAAAAACAAAGACCATATGATTCTCTCAATTTGATGCAGAAAAGCTTTTGATAATATTTAGCATCCATTCATGATCAGAACACTTAGGAAACTGTTATAGAAGGGACATTTCTTAAACTGATAGAGGCCATCTACAGCAAACCCACAGCCAATATCATATTGAATGGAGTTAAATTGAAATCATTTCCACTCAGATTAGGAACCCATTTTCTCCACTGCTCTTTAACATTGTAATGGAAGTTTTAGCCACCACAATTAGGGAGGAAAAGTTGATCAAGGGTATCCATATAGGGTCAGAAGACATCAAACTTTCGCTCTTCGCAGATGATATGATTGTATATCTGGAAAACACCAGCGATTCTACTACAAAACTCTTAGAAGTGATCAAGGAATACAGCAGCATCTCAGGTTACAACATCAACATTCATAAATCGGTAGCCTTTATATATACCAACAATAGTCAAGCTGAAAAACAGTTATGGATTCTATTTCATTCATAGTAGTGCCAAAGAAGATGAAATATTTGGGAGTTTATCTAACAAAGGATGTGAAAGATCTCTATAAAGAGAACTATGAAACTCTAAGAAAAGAAATAGCTGAAAATGTTAACAAATGGAAAAACATACCATGCTCATGGCTGGGAAGAATCAACATTGTTAAAATGTCCATACTACCCAAAATAATACATAATTTTAACACAATCCCTATTAGAGCACCACTGTCATACTTTAAAGATGTTAAAAAAATAATACTTAGTTTTATATGGAATCAGAAAAAACCTCGAATACCCAAGACATTACTCAGAAATAAAAACAAAGCAGGAGGAATCACACTACCAGACCTCAGACTATACTATAAATCAATAGTGATCAAAACAGCATGGTATTGGCACAAAAACAGAGAAGTTCTGTCTGGAACAGAATAGAGACCCAAGAGATGAATCCAGCTACTTACCGTTATTTGATCTTTGACAAGCCAATTAAAAACATTCAGTGGGAAAAGATTCCCTATTTACCAAATGGTGCTGGGTAAACTGCCTGGCAAACTGTAGAAGACTGAAACTGGACCCACACCTTTCACTTTTAACTAAGATAGACTCTCACTGGATTAAAGATTTAAACTTAAGATATGAAACTATAAAAATACTAGAAAAGAGTGCAGGGAAAACCCTTGAAAAAATCGGTCTGGCTGAGTATTTTATGAGGAGGACCCCCCAGGCAATTGAAGCAGCTTCAAAAATACACTACTGGGACGTGATCAAACTAAAAAGCTTCTGCACAGCCAAGAACATAGTAAGTAAAGCAAGCAAACAGCCCTCAGAATGGGAGAAGATATTTGCAGGTTATGTCTCCGACAAAGGTTTAATAACCAGTATCCACGGAGAACTCAAACATATAAGCAAGAAAAGAACAAGTGATCCCATCACAGGCTGGGCAAGGGACTTGAAGAGAAACTTCTCTGAAGAAGACAGGCACATGGCCTACAGACATATGAAGAAATGCTCATCATCTTTAATCATCAGAGAAATGCAAATCAAAATGACTTTGAGATATCATCTAACTCCAGTAATACTAGCCTATATCACAAAATTCCCAAGACCAGAGATGTTGGCGTGGATGTGGAGAAAAGGGAACACTTCTACACTGCTGGTGGGAATGAAAATTAATACATTCCTTTTTGAAAGATGTTTGGAGAATACTTAGAGATCTAAAAATAGACCTGCCATTCAATCCTACAATTCCTCTACCAGGTATATACCCAGAAGACCAAAAAATCACATATAACAAAGATATTTGTACGAATGTTTATTGCAGCCCTATTTATAATTGCTAAGTCATGGAAAAGGCCCAAGTGCCCATTGATCCACGAATGGATTAATAAATTGTGGTACATGTACACCATGGAATATTATGCAGCCTTAAAGAAAGATGGAGACTTTACCTCTTTCATGTTTACATGGATGGAGCTGGAACATATTTCTCTTAGCAAAGTATCTCAAGAATGCAAGAAAAAGTATCCAATGTACTCAGCCCTACTATGAAACTAATTTATGGCTTTCATATGAAAGCTATAACCCAGTTATAACCTAAGAATAGGGGGAAGGGGCAAAGGGAGGGGACGGAGGGGGGAGGTGAGGGGGAGGGAGGGTGATTGGTGGGATTACACCTGCGGTGCATCTTACAAGGCTATATGTGAAACTTAGTAAATGTAGCATGTAAATGTCTTAACACAATAACTAAGAAAATGCCAGGACTGCTATGTTAACCAGTGTGATGACAATATGTCAAACGGTCTATAAAACCAGTGTATGGTGCCCCATGATCACATTAATTTACACAGCTATGATTTAATAATAATAATAATAAAAAGAATCAGAGAGGGAAAGGTAGTGCTTGTGGCTCAAAGGAGTAGGGCACCAGTCCCATATGCTGGAGGTGGTGGGTTCAAACCCAGCCCCAGCCAAAAACTGCAAAAAAAAAAGAATAAGAGAGGGAAGAGTAGACCTCCCAGTAAGGTTGAGTAAAGGGTAAGCAAGGACATAGGGTAATGGAACATCTGAAGTGGGCAGATAATGGTGCAACTGGAAGACAGAGGCAGCAGAGCAAGTCTCATCTCTCCAGACAGAAATCTAAGTTTCTCTAGCCTAGATTGTTGGTCCAAGCTTGCCTGCACTGCTGATTTCCCCATGCAGGGATAGTCACATAGACATTCCCCTGATTGGGCACCTTCAGATTTCTTCCTTCTCAATTAAGAGTACATGGGCAGCCCACCTGTGGGCTTACCCCTGGCTTTTGAAAGGCCCATGGGGTCTCAGCCTGTCTATTCCCACATACATGTAATATGAAAAAGACTATAAATGGAGAAGTGGAAAAAAGAGTGGAGCAAAAGTAGGTGGCCCATGAGTCCACCTGGGCCTGGACACAGAAGTATGGCTAGTACTTGTGTTTGGGAGCCATGCATAGGGTATTTGTGGGGGAAAACAAAAGGAATTCAAAGAGGATGATAAAAAGCAAAGGAGGGAGAAAGATTTTCTGAAGGTAGAACCAGATAAGAGTTGGGAGCTAGAAAAGGTAGCCAATTCCTTTCTTACTCTGTGTATGCTTGTCAAAAATTGCTTACATGAAAATTCACTGAGTTATTATTCAGACGGCAGTAAGAGAGAGGACAGTGTGTGCAGAGCAAAAAGAAAAGGCACAATGATTGCGTTATTTGGTTTCAGGGTGACCTGCCAGCTTTGGCAGAGGTCAAAGAAAGGAAGTTGGGCGGTTAGAGCATCCTCTGACACACAGGGACAGAGACAGGGACAGTGAAGTGTTCATTGGGTCAGGACACTTGTAAGTTTGAGCTGTGTATCTCAAGCCTGTAGGAATAATGACAGTGATGATAATTAACCTTTATTAGACGTTTGCTGTGTAGCAGTCATAACACTAAATGCTCTACATGGTAATCTCACTAATGGCCTTGTCTTATCAGAGCCCTGCTGGATTATATTTGTGTTAGTTCTTCTATATATATGAGTAGGAACATAAACCTTGAAGCCAGACAGGCCTGGATTCAAACTCTGGCTTTACCATTGCCTAGTGGTGTGACCTTGGACAACTGTGACCCATGACATTTGTTTATTTCACTGGGGATAGTTAAAAGTACCTTTTAGAGATTTTGTGAAAATTATAGAAATAATACTTGGCATGGAATAGATTGCTAGCTGTCCTCCAAAATGTATTTCCCCTTCTTATTCCTGTGTTTATAGCTAGACTACATTTCCTGGCCAATCTTGCTATTAGTTCTACCCTTGTGAGAAGAAAGCTCTTCCTGTGGAGAGTGAGCAGAAATGAAGTACGCTACTCTCAGCCTGGCCCTGCACCCCCATGTGTGCTCCTAAATACTCTGTCTCCCTTCTAGTTGTTGGCTGGAGGTGCTGGGGGTATTACTGAAAGCCTCAGTTGAAGATGGCAAAGTTGATGTTGTCCTGGCTTAGTAACTAAAGTGTTGAGATGCACCACCGAGACTACTAGCTAGAAAGAAAGAAAGTTGTTCTGAAAATCTTTGGCATTTTGGAGTTTGTTGTTGTCATTGATCCTACTCTAACACCTAAAGTAAGAGTTTAGCACCTTGCATGCTACCTAGTACTTGCTGAAGAAAAGCTCCTTCCACTAGGGCAGGGTATGATTTTGACATCTACCATCTGGATAGAAATAGTACATAAATAGATATTAAGTAAATTCTTATTGGTAGATTCATTAGAAGTCATGCGGGAGTATTGCTTGGCCATTGAAAAGAAAACAAATAAACCAGACTATTCCCTCAGAACT
The DNA here is from genome assembly GCF_027406575.1 of Nycticebus coucang. Taxonomy (NCBI): domain Eukaryota; kingdom Metazoa; phylum Chordata; class Mammalia; order Primates; family Lorisidae; genus Nycticebus; species Nycticebus coucang. Next base: position 47,562,426 of record NC_069783.1, read on the forward strand.
AACTCTATACTTGACCTAATGTAGCCAGAGACTACTCTTCCTTCATGACATAGTATTTATTACCCATGATTGAATTGCCTGGCTTCTTGTGGTGTGCACACAGGTGGCTGCTGCTCATTGAATTATGAGCCCTTGGCTTCTTTTTTCCCTTTTCCAATTATTTTGTAAGAAAAAAAATCTCAGCATGCCAGAAAGAACAATTTTATAACAACAGGAACTCCTAAATTCATTAGCACACATAACCCAGGAGGGAATTAAGGTTAAGAAATTTGAGTCCCTAGTTCTCTAAACTCTAGAAATGCAGAGGTACATGAGGCAAGGCTCTTGAGGTGCAAGAGGAAGCCCTTCATCACTTTGACAAATCAGTGGAGCTCTCTAAGGTTCATTTTCCTCCGTAAGATGTTGCTAAGGTCCTAAGTCCCTCAGTATATTTTATATTCAATCTTTGAAGTTGACTGGGCTGTTGAAGATCATATGAATTATGCATGTCATGTGCTAGGAAAAAGGCACCTAGTGTTATGCAAAGGTCATGCTGCTTACTATTATTTTTATTATTTCATGGGAGCCAGGAGACCTAGGTTCTAGTCAGGAGTCAGGAGACCTAGGTTCTAGTCCTAACTCTGTCACTAATTAACCATTCTCCTTGAGTCAAATCAGTTACCTTCTCTGGGCCTTTGTTCCTCATCTCTAAAATAATACTCTTGATCCAAATGATCTCTAGGGTCCTTTCTAGCCCTACAATTCTGTTTTTTTTTTTTAATTATTGCTGTGATTCTTTTATTAAAAGGCAGTCAGCCACATCATTGGCAGTCCTCCATGACAGCCAGCTTCCATTTCTAACAAGCTGGGGGCAAGGCAGGCTCCCTGAACCATGCTTCTCAGGCATTGAGTGTGTTCCCTTAGGGGGTTGGGGGAACCCATGAGGGAGCCACAGTAGGATAGCCAGCAAGAGCCCTTCTTTGTAAGCCCCAGACAAGGTGAGAAAGAACCCCTAGCCTGAGCTGTTATTCTCTTGAAGATGGTATCTGTTTCATCTGTGGCTGAAAGAGGGCTCCATTGATATCCCCGATAAGCCTGTGTTGATTTCCTTTTGAGCCTCTTTTCTGAAGAAATAGCAAGTGTGTGTGTGTAAGAGTTATTGCAGGATGTCCTATCCACTGCTGTCACCCCACAGTACCCCAAAAGCTTTCTCAGTAATTCTCTCTGGTCTCTGTTGTGCCTTGTTATCCTTGCCACACCTGTAACAAAATACCTCCTTCTCTGATTGGCTTTCCACCTCTGCCAGCCTCTGTTTTCACTCTGTAACTCATATTTACTCTATTTGTTATGCACTTCCATTTTCTACATCATTAACTCTTACTCTTGGCATGAAAGAGCTTCCTCTCTGAGCTGCATTGCAGGAACAACAAGGACCTCACATTTGGCCACTTCTGAATTTGAGTCACACTGATGGTCATATCTTTTCTTTGGAATGTTGAGAGTAGCACCTCTACAGATGCCCTGCATACACAGCTGTTATCTGTTTTGGCCTTTGTGACATTCAGACATTCAGGATAGCACATTCTTCAACTTTGTATTTAATGAATTCTTTTTATCTGTTTCTGAGCAGTAGTTTTTTTTTCCCCATGCCACCCCCAAACAGTGGTAAAAAGTATGATTTCTGCATCTCCTTTGCCTCATGTAGGTCCTGACAGCCTGCACATTTTTCCAACAAAAGACTTGCATGGTCAGGAGAAAAGAGTGAAGGTTTTTAAAAGCTTCCTATTTTCTGAGACTTTGCCACTGCCTGGAGAAAAATGCCATCCTTTCAGGGAGGATGAGAAGAGTGTGGATTCTCTTTTAATGTGAGTCTTTAGATTCAGCTGGTTAAAGCCACCCAAGATGTTGGGAATCCTCAACCTATTCAGTATATGTTTGGGCCTTTTTGTGCCTTGGAACCCTTTGTTTAAGCAAAAGGTTAAGGTGTAGCAACACAAATAGTGGAAGTGTTGCTGTTAAGGATGGAGGGCGCTGGCTGTGTGGGCTGGGAGCAGAGAACGCAGACTCTTTTCTCACGTGAGGCACTTCTGAGGGGCTTTTCCATACCGCTGCAGATTTGTGGAATTTGACTGTGAAATACACATTCGTCCTTCACTAAAATAATTTCAGGTAATGGGGATCTGTTAGACATGTTTTAGGAAATTTTTATTTTTGTTTTTCATTGCCCCTGAAATTAGAATTTCAGAGCAATTAGCTAAGGAAGGAAGGGCATTTATCAGCTATTTTGCAGATTTATCTTCCTACATATTCCCTGCTTATCTTTTTTCTAACAGCTAAAGTAACAGAGGCACAGGAAGCTATAATGATGTGGCTAATTAACAACTGAGCTGGTCTAGGTTAAGATGTTCTTTACGTATGAGACAATAGGAGAGCATTTTCATTAATCTACTCAAGTTCTATTACGTGGGTCTCCTTGCTGGAGCCAGAGAACCAAAGGGTCTAGGCTATTACCTCCTGGGAAGGGGGTACCTAGGTTTGAGCCAGGCAGCAGAGGCAGCACTGTAGACTCATAGAGGTACTTACTACCAGGGTGAAGCTGGCAACATCACCCAGCGTCTCTGACCCTCAGTGTCTTATCTTTGAATTGGGGATAGTGGTATTTGCCTATATAAACTTTGGGAGGATTATATATGAAATAGTTATGTGTTAAGTATCTGAAGCTTAGTAAGTGCTAAAGAAATGGCATTTATTATGATGTTATTTTTTAATGACTATGAATCCCTTAGGGTCAAGGACTTTATACATATATAAAAAGCTTGTATACATACATACATAGCTTGTCCCTGTGCACCCAGCAGGCACTTCATAAATGTGTGTTGAATGGACGGATGGCATCTGCAGGGCTCACAGTCTTTTTCCTTATACTTAATAAAGTAAACATATGCTTTACCTTGCATCTGAGCAGAGGAACAGAAAGGAAAACCCATTCAAATTTTAAGGCTCAAGCTTTAAAGCAGTGGTTCTCAACTTGTTAGTCGCGACCCCTTTGTAACAGTGAAAATACATCAGGCATTAAGAAGGTTGAGAACTACTGCTTTAAAGTGCTTTCCAAGGAAGCTGTCTCTAATCCTCCAGAATAAAGTCATTTTCCCTCCTCTGAGCTTCCCAGCACATGGCTTTGTGCCTTTAGGAGAGAGTTTCATCGCAGTCCAACTAACAGTCATGCCTACTGTATGGGCGTCTGTTTGCAGGCCCCTTAGTGCTGCAGCTGGAAAAACTGTCACATTGTCACATTCTCCATAGTACCAGGCCTCTCGCATCACACTTGGCAGTCTCCTGGTTTTTATTGAGTTAGAGGAAACAGGTATTGACAATGCTTTAGTATTTTTGGCACCAAATCTCCTATTCTTTTCTGGTCCTCTTCAGACATATTCAAGAGAACTTAGTTTCTGTCTTCAAAGAGCTTCAGGTAGAAAATTGTACCATCTTCTCCCATAGTACACAGTGACAGAGGGATTAATTTTCAGAACATCCCAGAACATAGTAGGTGCTTAGTGTGTGATTTTTGATAGACTACATGAATGAAAAGAGCCAAGGCTGCCACCTCATTTACTCATGAAGAATGATAAAGCACAGAAAGGTGAGGTGATTTACCCAAGGCTGCACGGCTATTAAAGACAGGAGTTTCTCCAACACATAATACCGCATCCCCGTCTTATGGATCCCATACCTGATCTTGAGTTATAAATAGCCACCTACTTCTTGCTTGTCCATGATACGTTTTCTTCCTTTTTCTTGTTTTCCCAAAAATATAAGTATTTGGAGAGGAAAAAAAAAAAAAAAAAACATTCTGACCAAATGTGCCTTTAGTAGAAATTCCAGGACCGATTTATTACATCAAATCCTGATTTGGATTTCAGAATTCGTTTGAATACATTAGTTTCACAATTTACATATCTAATTATGTTTTCCTCTGTCACCAACCACAAGCAATTTTCCCCCTTTTAGGATCATTGTGTCTTTAAATGTAAGACACAAGCAAGAGGAATTACCATAGCAACTTGCTTTCCAATTAGAGTACAATTGCTGACAATCAATATGATTGGACAAGGTCAGTGACTGAGTAAGCCCTTTTGTATTTAGACAGAGCTGGGGATGTGCAGGGAGAGCGAGGAGAGAGAAAACCACTGGAAATCTCTCCCCAGGGTCTAGAGTGACTCTGTCATTCCTTGCTGTTTGTATAACCTAAAGATATTTCTTAAAGTAGCAACGTTTATAACCTGCCAACAAGAACTTGGGAATGGGGGCTAAAAGATGTTCATTTATGGTTGGTTTTTATTTCTTCTAGTCTCCAAATACTTTACAAAAGTAAAAATGGAAAATCACCAACTTGACAGTGAGAATAAATAGGAGCTGAAAGGAGTTGTTGGAGAGACAATGGCATAAGGGCTGATTTCAGCTCAGGTAGGGAGTGAGGGTACTTGGGAGGAAAAGGGAGGGACTGCTGTATGCAAGCTGAGCTTGACTCAGGTGTTGTGGGAGGCGTGGCTGGCTTCACACCCTGCATTGCCTTGGCCCCTTTCAAAGTCCTCCTGTCCCCTCTTTCCATCTGCCAGTCTGTGCTCTAAAGAAGAAAAACTCATTCACCCCAAAGTGACAGTGTCTGATGAGTAATTAAAGTCTGATTAGAGGAGGAAGATTACATTTTATCAAGGAGCAAAGCTTTAATAAAATAAGCATCATGAATATTGGGCACAAGGAACAAGTGGTAGGGGTATTTTTTGAGCTATTGGGTCTTTCTAGAACCCCTCGTGTCACATCTGTGAGCAACTGTGATTTCGCACTAGGCTGGGTATAAATGAGCTTGAGGTCCTCACCTACTGAAGAAAAAAATGAAAGGAGGTAATTGTTCCCGTGCTCAATTTGTAGACACCTCTTGGGCATATTGCAGCACTGTGGAAAGCAAGTGCAAAACTACACTGTGGGAACATTTGTGTTGAACAGGAAAGACCTGGATTCTGGAGGGCTCAGGTGTTTACTATCTAGGAGAAGAACTTCAAGTGACATAGTGCCTGGCATTTCTTCTCCTCCCCTTCCCAGGTATTCTCAACCTAAAGACTGAATGGGACAAAGCCAGTTCTAACACAGGAGACAATGAGAGTGGTGCTCAGGAAGCTGGTGAGATAAGGCCTCGGGTTATCAGGGTATCACCTGCCCCCCTAACAAGACCTTGAGTAGTTAAGAAGAGTTGGACCTGCTAAGGTTGTGGTTACTGTCTCCAAATCTCTCTCCTGAATCTGAGATTCTCTTCAGCCCTTCAGGTACCATTAGAAGAAAGCAATGTGTATGGGTATCAACAGCTGGCATCTAGTCTAGTTTTCCAGATGCCTGTCATTGGGGTGGCCTAGGGCAAGACCTTTTATTTCTTCCAATCTCATGTGTAAGCATGTATATACTTTATATGTATTTCATGTGATCAGCATAAAAATTACATGATGCCTATCAAAGCTCTTTGTTAACTGTAAAGCATTAGACCTTTTTTGGAATGATTGGAATGCTTATTATCACTGCTACTAGGTTTTTTTTTTTTTTTTTTTTTTTGTGACACTCCTATCCCCTGCCCCATCCTGTACTATATTTCCTCTTTTCCATTACATTTTCCCTCCAGACACCCATTTTGGGGATGAAGCCCATAACCAAGTTGATAAATTCACACCTAGAGGTATTACTATACATCCAGCATGTCTCATCCCTAAAAAAATGGATGGAAGGGTTGGGGAGTCCAACCTTTTATTTCCTCTGCTGCACATAGGAAGAAGAATAAGAGTTGTCTTGGGCCATACAGTAAACACACAAACACTAATGAAAGCTGGTTAGCTGTGTATAGTTTCCATGATAGCCACACATAAGCAAAAAAATGTCCTCACAATCAGCATGTGACTTATGGGCCACAGGTTGAATACCCCTGGTGATTTTTACCACAGAAGACCGTGTTGGAAGGTGGGGTCTGTACATGAGGGATAAGCCAGGGAAGAAGTTTTGTTTTAAAGTTTTGTTTTGTGGCAAGGAGTCCTTCCAGGACCCCTCGCGGTGCTGCAGTGGGACTACCTCCTCTATGTATACAAGTGGCTACCTACTGTCACATTTGACAAGTTTCAATGTCTTTAAGCATCAAGGCTGGTCTTTATACGCTTTACATTTTACACAAAGCATTGCTCTTTTAGAACTTGGGATGACTGTGTTAAAGATAAACTGTATTCTTTAATGCTGCCAAAAAGACAAATCCCTGGGAATTATAGGAGAGGGAGGGGAACAGAAATGCTAACAATGTCCTAAGGAGGTCCTTTCATGGCTCGCTCCCTGTCGGCATGGTTTTGTCAAGTGCTTCATTTGATTTCACACCGCCTTTCATTTTCGAAGGGTCTTTGCCAGTGACAGAAGGGACCAAGGATGAGCATTTTTATACATTAACATCATGCCCATCAAAGGTGCAAAGCTGTGGAGTGGGGCTCCTTGGGCACCTCCTCTCTCTGCCTCCCACCAGGGAAGTGCTTGGGGTCCAGAGACCTTGCCTATCTTGGCTCCAATTGTCCCTCCACCCCAACTACCCCAAGTGGCAGTTAAGGCTCTGGATCCACCCTGATTCCTAGACCTCTACCAAAACTTATCTGCCTGTGAGATCATCGCAGTACAGGATTACAAAACTACAGAATAATCGCTAATGAGAGGAGAGACCTAAGAGATCATTTATTTCAACTCTCTTAGGAATCTAAGGTCACGAGGAGATGACTGGTCTCCCACCACTGAAGACATTCACAGGTCTACTGAAGACATTCACAGGTACAGGCAGTTTCTATGTAACTATTTCCAGGTAACAGCTTTTCAGTTTAATAAAGGGCTGCAACCCTCAAACCAGGAGTAAGATGAGAATTTTAAGCACTCTGGCAGGCTCATAGGAAGAAAAAATCTTTGAGCAAATGGGGCTTTAGGTATATATTTCTTAGATCAAAAGATGTAGAACACGAAATCTTTTACTTAACGTGAATATCACTAGCAAATTCAAGTGAGCAGAGTTGATTTAAAAAATTCAATGGGGGGCGGAGACAAGACAAGATGGCTGACTGAAGCCAGCTTTCCACAGAGGCTCCCATCCAGAAGGAGAGTTAAAGGACAGAAATTTAGCAAGTAACCTGGTGAATTAGAGCTGCACCAACAGAGAAGGTGCAGCTTGCCTATCTTGGCTCCAATTGTCCCTGCTGTGACACACATCAACCTGCTGAAGTGAGCTGTGACCCCCAAGGATACAAATAAAAGGTACAAAATCCATCACCAAGTGGACGGGAGTCCCCTCCCCCATGAGAATGGCTCAGAGTGCTCCACAAACAAATGAGCAGAGTTCAAAGGTCCTCCAACTACACTCCACGGGACAGACCCTCAAAAAACTGGACCTACCTCCCCTACTAGGGTGCCACGGCATTCTCCTGCCAGGCATAAAACTGTATAAAACTGTATATATTCTCTACCTGCAATACTGAGCTCCCAGTACTCCCCTCCACTCTCACTCTGAGGTCTGGAGGCCTGTCCCCCAGGAGTCCAGATTCTTGGGTGTTTTCATGAGAGGTGTGGACAGGGCCTGAACTGCTGCTGGTAAGTGCTGATTCTGTGGCATGGGAGTGAGGAGAGGATGGTTGGCTGAGAGGGAACCACACTGGACCGGCAGTACCTGGAAGCGCAGAACAGCAGCTGTTTTTTGGCAACAATAGGGCTCACTCCTGGATATTCCAAAGCCACAACCCCTGTCTCCCAGAACAACCAGAGGAGGCCTGGCATCTTCCTAGGTGGCAACCACCATGGAACAGATCTGGGATGGAAATGCAGGCCCCATGAGTAAAGGGTTTGCCTGAAGTGGTACCGCGCGGGGAATAGAAAATGCACGTACAGAGCCAGGAAATTCCCAGGGTGGGGCTGACCCAGAGGACCGCTTTACTGAGCCTAAGATGTACCGGCACTTAGGGGATCGTCAGCCTATAGACAAAGGAAGGCAGGAGGCTGGAACTCAGAGCTAACCAAATACAAACCTGTAGCAGCAAAGACAGGGCCTGGGGTGCAGGCTCTGGGAACTCAAAACAGCTTCTCTTCTGCAGGGGAATTTAGCAGGGACAGAAACAAATTCCCGCAAAGTTGTTCTGTTCTGTTTTGTCAGTAACATCAATCAGGGGCGGGGCTGGAAATGAGTGAACACCCCCCAGCCTCCATCAAGCACCCTAGGTTGTTAGGCCTCACATCTTCCTGCTTGACAAAGGCAGAGCACAGCAGCCTGGCTGAGCAGAAATAGATTTCCTTGTGATTCAGGCAAGTGCAAACACCTGGAGTATCTATTCACTAGAGGCAACTGGGTCACAGCCCTGCAGAGCTATCAGTGACTGGGTGTGACATAGGTGGAAGGTGCGGAAGGAGGCATCAACCTTCCCAGACTGATCGATTTGCTGAGTGGCTCCTCCTGACTCCGCCCAGCACCAGTGCAAGCCATATCTGAGTAGTCACCAGATCCCTGTGATCAGTTGCCAGAGACCTTTTAAACACGCCCACCTGAGACAGGTGCTCACTGAGACAATTGATTTGGACCTTTTGAACTGAGCCAATTGCCTAAGGACTATTCAGGTGGTGCCCTGGGTGTGTGGTTGTAGGAAGGTTTGATTTTCATTTTCCAATTGTTGCCTGTGGGGGGTGGGTGTGACTTAATTGGTGGTATTTCTCCACAGCTGAGACTTCAACCCAGAGTAACTGTTTCACTAGGGTCGGACAGAGACCAGCTGAAAAGAAGACAGAACCACTTAGCCCCACCACACCAAACAGGTCCCCAGTTTCTCTGGCCATAGCACTGTACAGGTCCTCAACAAAGCTCCAGGGGAAAAATCAAACACTGTAAAACAATCATGGGGTGGAATCAGTGGAAAAAATCTGATAACATGAATAACCTGAATAGATCAAAACCCCCAAGGAAAGATATGGCAGATGTAACTGAAGATCCCATTCATAAACAGCTGGCCGAGATGTCAGAAATCGAATTCAGAATTTGGATTGCAAACAAGATTAATAGAATGGAAGAAAATTTGGAATTAGAAATTCGAGGAGCAATTCAAAAGTCGAAATTAGAAATTTGAGGATAAATTCAAAAGTTGTCTCAAGAATTTAATGAACTTAAAGACATAACCACCAAAGATTTAGACACACTGAAGCAAGAATTTGCAGCCCTCAAAGATCTCAAAAATACAGTAGAATCCCTCAGTAACAGAGTGGAGCAAGCAGAAGAAAGGATTTCTGACATTGAAGACAAAGCCTTTGAACGCTCCCAAACTCTCAATGAGGAAGAGAAATGGAGAGCAAAAATGGATCATTCTCTCAGAGAGCTCTGGGATAATTCAAAGTAGGCTAATATCTGACTGATTCAAATCCCTGAACGTGATGAAGTGGCCTCGCAAGGCACAGAGGCCCTTCTCCATGAAATTATGAAAGAGAATTTTCCAGACATGCCAAGAGATTCTGAAATTCAAACAGCAGACAGTTTCAGAATGCCAGCACAACTCAATCGGAATAAGACATTCCCCAGGCATATCATAAGTAACTTCACTAATGTTAACATGAAGGAGAAAATTCTGAAAGCAGCCATACATAAGAAATCCATCACCTACAAAGGGAAGAATATTAGAATGACTGCAGATCTCTCTGCTGAAACTTTTCAAGCCAGAAGAGGGGGGTCATTGACTTTTAATCTCCTAAAGCAAAATAACTTTCAACCCTGGATCCTGTATCCAGCTAAACTGATTTTCATTTATGATGGAGAAATTAAATACTTTAATGACATTCATATGTTGAAGAAATTTGCCATAACAATACCAGCTCTTTAGGATATTCTCAGACCTATCCTCCATAATGACCAGCAGAATCCTCTACCAAAAAAGTAAACTCACTCACAAACTTTTGATCAAACTCCAACTTCCACAGTGGCTAAAGGATTAAAAATGTCCACTGGACTTTAAAAAAATTCGATACACAAAATTTTACGAGACTTATCAATATTCTCCATTAATGTGAATGGTTTAAACTGTCCTCTGAAGAGGCACAGGTTAGCTGACTGGATACAAAAACTCAAGCGAGATATTTGCTGCATACAAGAGTCACATCATACCTTAAAAGACAAATATAGACTCAGGGTGAAAGGATGGTCATCCACATTTCAGGCAAATGGTAATCATAAAAAAGCAAGTGTTGCAATTCTATTTGCAGATACAATAGGCTTTGAACCAATAAACATAAGGAAGTATAAGAATGGTCATTTCATATTTTGTAAGGGTAATACTCAATATGATGAGATTTAAATTATTAATATCTATGCACCCAACCAGAATGCACCTCAATTTACAAGAGAAACTCTAACAGAAATGAGCAACTTGATTTCCTCCAGCTCCATAATAGTCAGAGATTTCAACATTCCTTTGGAAGTGTTGGATAGATCCTCCAATAAGAAGCAGAGCAAAGAAATTTTAGATTTAAATCTAACCATCCAACATTTGGATTTAGCAGATATCTACAGAACATTTCATCCCAACAAAACTGAATACACATAATTCTCATAAGCCCATGGAACATAGTCCAAAATCATTCACATCTTAGGTCACGAGTCTAACCTCAGTAAATTTAAAAGAAAAGAAATTATTCCTTGCATCTTCTCAGACTACCATGAAACAAAAGTTGAACTCATTAACAACAGGAATCTGCACACTCATACAAAAACATGGAAGTTAAATAACCTTATGCTGATGATAGCTGGGTCAGAGATGAGATTAACAAGGAAAATGCCAAATTTTTGGAACAAAACGACAATGAAGACACGAATTATCCGAACCTCTGGGATAACTCAAAGACAGTCCCAAGAGGGAAATTTATAGCACTGCAAGCCTTCCTCAAGAGAACAGAAAGAGAGGAAGTTAACTACTTAATGAGACATCTCAAGCAACTGGAAAAGGAAGACTATTCCAACCCCAAACCCAGTAGAAGAAAAGAAATAAGCAAAATTAGAGCAGAATTAAATGAAATTGAAAACAAAAGAATTATACAACAGATCAATAAATCAAAAAGTTGGTTTTTGGAAAAGGTCAATAAAGTAGATAAACATTTGGCTAACCTAACCAGGAAAAAAAGAGTAAATTCTCTAATCTCATCAATCAGAAACAACAAAGATGAAATATCAACAGACTCCTCAGAAATTCAAAAAATCCTTAATGAATATTACAAGAAACTTTATTTTCAGAAATATGAAAATTTGAAGGAAATTGACCAATACTTGGAAGCACGTCACCTTCCAAGACTTAGCCAGAATCGAGTGGAAATGTTGAACAGGCCTATATCAAGTTTTGAGATAGCATCAACCATACAAAATCTCCATAAAATGAAAAGCCTGGGACTAGATGGCTTCACGTCAGAATTCTCCCAAACCTTTAAAGAGGAACTAGTACCTGTATCACTCAACCTGTTCCAAAAGGTAGAAAAGAAAGAAGACTACCCAACACATTTTATGAAGCAAACATCACTCTGATTCCCAAACCAGGAAAAGACCCAACAGGAAAAGAAAATTATAGACCAATATCACTAATGAATATAGATGCAAAAATATTCAACAAGATCCTAAACAAACAGAATCCAGCAACACATCAAACAACTTATACTTCATGACCAAGTTGGTTTTATCCCAGGGTCTCAAGTCTGGTTCAATATAGGTAAATCTATAAGTATAATTCAGGAAATAAACAAATTAAAAACCAAAGACCATATGATTCTCTCGATTGATGCAGAAAAGGCTTTTGATAATATCCAGCATCCCTTTATGATCAGAACACTTAAGAATATTGGTATAAAAGGAATATTTCTTAAAGTGATAGAGGCCATCTACAGCAAACCCACAGTCAATATTGTATTGAATGAAGTTAAATTGAAATCATTTCCACTCAGATCAGGAACAAGACCAGGCTGCCCATTGTCTCCACTGCTCTTTAACATTGTAATGTAAGTTTTAGCCACTGCAATTAGGGAAGAAAAGGTGATCAAGGATATCTATATAAGGTCAGAAGAGATCAAACTTTCGCTCTTCGCAAATGATACGACTGTATACCTGGAAAGCACCAGGGATTCTACTACAAAACTCTTAGAAGTGATCAAGGAATACAGTAGCATCTCAGGTTACAACATCAACATTCATAAATTGGTAGCCTTTATATATATTAACAATAGTCAAGCTGAAAAAACAGTTAAGGACTCTATTCCATTCACAGTAGTGCCAAAGAAGATGAAATATTCGGGAGTTTATCTAACGAAGGATGTGAAAGATCTCTATAAAGAGAACTATGAAACTCTAAGAAAAGAAATAGATGAAAATGTTAACAAATGGAAAAACATACCATGTTCATGGCTGGGAAGAATCAACATTGTTAAAATGTCCATACTACCCAAAGCAGTATACAATTTTATTTTTGTTTTTATTAAATCATAACTGTATACAATGATATGATTATGGGGCATCATACACTCACTTCATAAACCATTTGACACATTTTTATCACAGTGGTTAACATAGCCTTTCCGGCGTTATCTCAGTTACTGTGCCAAAACATTTACATTCTACATTTACCAAGTTTCGCAAATACCCCTGTAATATGCACCACAGGTGTGATCCCACCGATTCCCCTCCCTCTACCCACCCCCCCTTTCCCACTTCCCCCTATTGTTAAGTTGTAGCTGGGTTATAGCTTTCATGTGAGAGTCCCAAATTAGTTTCATAGTAGGGCTGTGTACATTGGGTATTTTTTCTTCCATTCTTGGGATACTTTACTAAGAAGAATATGTTCCAGCTCCATCCATGTAAACATGAAAGAGGTAAAGTCTCCATCTTTCTTTAAGGCTGCATAGTATTCCATGGTATACATATACCACAATTTATTAATCCATTCGTGGATCGATGGGCACTTGGGCTTTTTCCATGACTTAGCTATTATGAATTAGGCTGCAATAAACATTCTGGTACAAATATCTTTGTTATGTTGTGATTTTTGGTCTTCTGGGTATATGCCCAGCAGAGGAATTACAGGATTGAATGGCAGATCTATTTTTAGATCTCTGAGTGTTCTCCATATATCTTTCCAAAAGGAATGTATTAATTTGCATTCCCACCAGCAGTGCAGAAGTGTTCCCTTTTCTCCGCATCCACGCCAACATCTCTGGTCTTGAGATTTTGCTAGTCTCATTGGAGTTAGATGATATCTCAAAGTAGTTTTGATTTGCATTTCTCTGATGATTAAAGATGATGAGCATTTTTTCATATGTCTGAAGGCCGTGCGCCTGTCTTCTTCAGAGAAGTTTCTCTTCAAATCCCTTGCCCAGCCTGCGATGGGATCCCTTGTTTTTTTCTTGCTGATGCGTTTGAGTTCTCTGTGGATTCTGGTTATTAAACCTTTGTCAGAGATATACCCTGCAAATATCTTCTCCCATTCTGAGGGCTGTCTGCTTGCTCTGCTTACTGTGTTCTTAGCTGTGCAGAAGCTTTTTAGTTTGATCAAGTCCCAGTAGTGTATTTTTGAAGGTGCTTCAATTGCCCGGGGGGTTCTCCTCATGAAATACTCACCCAGACCAATTTCTTCAAGGGTTTTCCCTGCATTCTCCTCTAGTATTTTTATAGTTTCATGTCTTAAGTTTAAATCTTTAATCCAATGAGAGTCTATCTTAGTTAATGGTGAAATGTGTGGGTCCAATTTCAGTCTTCTGCAGGTTGCCAGCCAGTTCACCCAGCACCATTTGTTAAATAGGGAATCTTTTCCCCACTGAATGTTTTTAATTGGCTTGTCAAAAATCAAATAGCGGTAAGTAGCTGGATTCATCTCTTGGTTCTCTATTCTGTTCCAGATATCTACTTCTCTGTTTTTGTGCCAATACCATGCTGTTTTGATCACTATCGATTTGTAGTAAAGTCTGAGGTCTGGTAGTGTGATTCCTCCTGTTTTGTTTTTATTTCTGAGTAATGTCTTGGCTATTCGAGGTTTTTTCTGATTCCATATAAAACGAAGTAATGTTTTTTCAAGATCTTTAAAATATGACAGTGGAGCTTTAATAGGGAGTGCGTTGAAATTATATATTGCTTTGGGTAGTATGGACATTTTGATAATGTTGATTCTTCCTAGCCATGAGCATGGTATGTTTTTCCATTTGTTAACATTTTCAGCTATTTCTTTTCTTAGAGTTTCATAGTTCTCTTTATAGAGATCTTTCACGTCTTTTGTTAGGTAAATTCCCAAATATTTCATCTTCTTTGGCACTACTGTGAATGGGATAGAGTCCTTAACTGCTTTTTCAATTTGACTGTTGTTGGTGTATATAAAGGCTACCGGTTTATGAATGTTGATTTTGTAACCTGAGACGCTGCTGTATTCCTTGATCACTTCTAGGAGTTTTGTAGTAGAGTCCCTAGTGTTTTCCAGATACACAATCATATCATCTGCGAAGAGCGAGAGTTTGATCTCTTCTGACCCTATATGGATACCCTTGATCGCCTTTTCTTCCCTAATTGCGGTGGCTAAAACTTCCATTACAATGTTGAAAAGCAATGGAGACAATGGGCAGCCTTGTCTGGTTCCTGATCTGAGTGGAAATGATTCCAATTTAACTCCATTCAATATGATATTGGCTGTGGGTTTGCTGTAGATAGCCTCTATCAGTTTAAGAAAAGTCCCTTCTAGACCAATTTTCTTGAGTGTTCTGATCATGAAGGGATGCTGGATATTATCAAAAGCTTTTTCTGCATCAATTGAGAGAATCATATGGTCTTTGTTTTTTAATTTGTTTATGTGCTGAGTTACATTTATAGATTTACGTATATTGAACCAGCCTTGAGACCCTGGGATAAAACCAACTTGGTCATGATGTATAATTTGTTTGATGTGTTGCTGGATTCTGTTTGTTAGGATCTTGTTGAATATTTTTGCATCTATATTCATTAGTGATATTGGTCTATAATTTTCTTTTCTTGTTGGGTCTTTTCCTGGTTTGGGGATCAGGGTGATGTTTGCTTCATAGAACGTGTTGGGTAGTCTTCCTTCTTTTTCTACATTTTGGAACAGGTTGAGTAATATAGGTACTAATTCCTCTTTAAAGGTTTGGTAGAATTCTGACGTGAAACCATCTGGTCCCGGGCTTTTCTTTTTAGGGAGGTTTTGTATAGTTGATGCTATTTCTGAACTTGATATGGGTCTGTTCAACATTTCCACTTGATTCTGGTTAAGTCTTGGAAGGTGGCGTGCTTCCAAGTATCGGTCTATTTCTTTCAGATTTTCATATTTCTGAGAATAATGTTTCTTGTAATATTCATTAAGGATTTTTTGGATTTCTGATGAGTCTGTGGTTATTTCGTCTTTGTTGTTTCTGATTGATGATATTAGAGATTTTACTCTTTTCTTCCTGATTAGGTTGGCCAGAGGTTTATCTATTTTATTGACCTTTTCAAAAAACCAGCTTTTTGATTTATTGATCTGTTGTATTATTCTTTTGTTTTCAATTTCATTTAATTCTGCTCTAATTTTGGTTATTTCTTTTCTTCTACTGGGTTTGGGGTTGGAATGTTCTTCCTTTTCCAGTTGCGTGAGATGTCCCATTAAGTTGTTAACTTCCTCTCTTTCCGTTCTCTTGAGGAAGGCTTGCAGTGCTATAAATTTCCCTCTTAGAACTGCCTTTGCAGTGTCCCAGAGGTTCTGATAGTTTGTGTCTTCATTGTCGTTTTGTTCCAAAAAATTGGTGATTTCTTTCTTAATCTCATCTCTGACCCAGCTATCATTCAGCATAAGGTTATTTAACTTCCATGTTTTTGTATGGGTATGCAGATTCCTGTTGTTACTCAATTCAAGTTTTATTCCATGATGGTCCAAGAAGATGCATGGAATAATTTCTATTCCTTTAAATTTACTGAGGTTAGACTTGTGACCTAAAATGTGATCAATTTTGGAGTAAGTTCCGTGGGCTGATGAGAAGTATGTGTATTCAGTTTTGTTGGGATGAAATGTTCTGTAGATGTCTGCTAAATCTAAATATTGGATGGTTAGGTTTAAATCTAAGATTTCTTTGCTCAGCTTCTTTCTGGAGGATCGATCCAACACTGCCAAGGGAGTGTTGAAATCTCCGACGATTATGGAGCTGGAGGAAATCAAGTTACTCATGTCTGTTAGAGTTTCTCTTATAAATTGAGGTGCATTCTGGTTGGGTGCATAGATATTAATAATTGAGATCTCGTCATATTGAGTATTACCCTTAACAAATATGAAGTGACCATTCTTGTCCTTCCTTACTTTTGATGGTTTAAAGCCTACTGTATCTGCAAATAAAATTGCAACACCTGCTTTTTTCTGATTACCATTTGCCTGAAATATGGATGACCATCCTTTCACCCTGAGTCTGTATTTGTCTTTTAAGTTGAGATGTGACTCTTGTATGCAACAAATATCTGGCTTGAGTTTTTGTATCCAGTCAGCTAACCTATGCCTCTTTAGAGGACAGTTTAAGCCATTCACATTGATGGAGAGTATTGATAAGTCTGGTGGAATTTTGGGTATCGAGTTTTTCAAAGGTCCAGTGGACATTTTTAATCCTTTCGCCAGTGTGGAAGTTGGAGTTTGATCCGAAGTTTCTGAGTGAGTTTACTTTTGTGGTATAGGATTGGGTTGGTCATTGTGGAGGATAGGTCTGAGAACATCCTGAAGAGCTGGTTTACTTCTGGCAAATTTTTTCAACATATGAATGTCATTGAAGTATTTAATTTCTCCATCATAGATGAAACTCAGTTTAGCTGGATACAAGATCCTGGGTTGAAAGTTTTTTTGCTTTAGGAGATTAAAAGTTGATGACCAGCCTCTTCTTGCTTGAAAAGTTTCAGCAGAGAGATCTGCAGTTATTCTAATATTCTTACCTTTGTACGTTATAGTTTTCTTTCGCCGGGCTGCTTTGAGAATCTTCTCTTTCATGTTAACTTTAGTGAAGCTAATTATGATATGTCTGGGAGATGGCTTATTGGGGTTGAATCGTGCTGGGGTTCTGAAGCTGTCTGCTATCTGAATTTCAGATTCTCTAGGCATGTCTGGAAAATTTTCTTTCATAATTTCATGTAGAAGGGCCTCTGTGCCCTTGGCAGCCACTTCATCGTACTCCGAAATTCCTATAACCCTTATGTTGTTTTTTTTTCGAATTTTCTGAGAGTTCTCTGAGTGAGTGATCCGTTTTTGCTCTCCATTTCTCTTCCTCTTTGAGAGATTGGGAGCATTCGAAGACTTTATCTTCAATGTCAGAAATCCTTTCTTCTGCTTGCTCCATTCTGTTACTGAGGGATTCTACTGTATTTTTCATATCTTTGAGGGCTGTAAGTTCTTGTTTCAGTGTGTCTAAGTCTTTGGTGGTTTTGTCTTTAAATACGTTAAATTCTTGAGACAGTTTTTGAATTTCTCCTCGAATTCCTAATTCCATTTTATTAATCTTGTCTGCAAACCAAATTCTGAATTCGACTTCTGACATCTCAGCCAGTTGTTTATGAATGGGATCTTCAATCACATCTGCCGTATCTTTTCTTGGGGGGGTTGATCTATTCTGGTTATT
This sequence comes from Nycticebus coucang, assembly GCF_027406575.1. Taxonomy (NCBI): domain Eukaryota; kingdom Metazoa; phylum Chordata; class Mammalia; order Primates; family Lorisidae; genus Nycticebus; species Nycticebus coucang. The sequence continues at coordinate 47,580,084 of NC_069783.1, forward strand.
CATGTTACCAGAGTTTTTCCGCTGATTCCGCCCCATGGTTTACTCCTTTTGGTTTTTCCCCTGGGGTTTTATCGAGGGCCCGTTCAGTGTTGTGGCCTGAGAAACTGGGGCCCTGTCTGGTGTGGTGGAGCAAAGTGGTTCTGTCTTGTTTTCAGCTGGTTTCTGTTCGATCCTATTGCAACTTCTACTCTGGCTTGAAGTCTCAGCTCTGTGGAAAAATCAGCAATTAAGTCACCCCGCCTGCCCACCTCTGGCCCCAGTTGGAAAAGGAGAATCAAACCTTCCTACAATCGCACACCCAGGGCACCGCCTGAAAAGTCCTCAGTCTATTAGCCCAGTTCAAAAGGTCCGAATCAACTGTCTCAATCGGCACTTGTCTCGGGTGGAAGGGTTCAAGAGGTCTCTGGGAACTGGATCACAGGGGCCTGGTGACTCCTCTGACACAGCTCACCCCAGTGCAGTGTGGAGTCAGGAGGAGCCACCCAGCAAACAGAGCAGTCTGGGAAGGTTGACGTCTCCTTCCCCACTTTGCCCCTCCGTCGGACCCAGTCACTGATATCTCTGCAGATGGCTAACCCAGTTGCCTGCAGTGAACAGACACTCCAGGGGTTTGCACCTGCCTGAATCGCAAGGAAGTCTGCCAGGCCCCCGCAGACTGCCGCTATCTAGCAGGAGGAGATGGACATCTTTGAGTGTTTGATGCAGGTGATGGGAAGGAGGTGTTCACTCAGGCTTAGCCCCGTCCCTGATGGATGCTGCTAACAGAACAGAACAGAACAGACAACTTTGTGAGGTTCTGTCTCTGTTCCTGTTGTCGGCTACAGAAGACGGGCTGTTTTGAGTTCAAACGTCTTTGCTGTTGGAGAATTGCATCTGAACACCTCTCTGGGTCGGCCCCGCCCTGGAAGCTTCCCGGGTTTGTGAGCTGTGTGGCCGGTGGCCTCCTCTGGTTGCCCAGGGAGACAGGGGGTGTGGCCTCAGAATATCCAGAAGTGAGTGTTCTGCCGTTAAAGAAAAAACGGCTGTTGATCTACCTCCAGGGAACTGCTGCTCTGGTGTGGGCACTCAGGCGACCCTTTTCTCCTCTGTCCCGTGCCCCAGAGTCAGCACTGAGCGGCCGCAGTTTGTGCTGGGTCCACACACCCCTTAAGAGATCCCCCAAGAATCAGAACTCTTGGGGGATGGGCCCCCAGACCCTGATTGGGAGTGGGGGGGGGAAGCTAGGGTTTCATTCAGTTTTACGCAATACTATGGTCCGGGGAGGGCTCCTGCACTGCACCGCAGGAAAGTGCCACCAAGGCTTGATTTCCCCTCAGCAGAGTGCCCTCTCCTCGCTCACGTATCCCAGAGTCAGCGCTGACCTGACGCAGCTCAGGCACTGAGGGGATAGCCGAACTCCTGGGGGATAGGCCCTCAGACCCCGAGTGAGAGTAGGGGTTCTCAGCTCTCAGCGGGGAGGCCAGAGTCTTATTCAGTCTTGGGCCCCGTATGCCCGGGGAGGGTTGGTGCACTGCACCGCAGGGAAATGCCGCGAGGCATGACTCCCCCTCAGCCCGGTGCCCTCTCCTCACTTGCGCACCTCAGAGTCAATGCTGACCAGTCACAACTCGGGGACTGTCCACTCCCCTTGAGAAATCACCCAAGGATCCGAAGTCCCGGGGGACAGGCCTCCAGACCTCAGTGGGCGGGAGGGGAGCGCCGGGGATTCAGGGTTGCCGGCAAAGGATTCCCAAAGTTTTATTCAGCCCTATGTCCGGCAGGAGAACGCCACGGCACCCCAGTAGGGGAGGTAGGTTCAGTTTTTAGAAGGTCTCTCCCGTGGAGTGTAGTGGGAGGGCCTTTAATTTCTGCCCGCTTGTTCAATTGTGGGGCTCTTGAGCTGGTCTCATGGGGGAGGGGGACTCCCGTCCGCTTGGTGGTGGATTTTGTACCTTTTGTTTGCGTCTTTGTGATCACAACTTACCTCAGCGGTGTTGATGTGCGTTCTTCAGCCTTCTCTCTTGGTGAGGCTCAAGTCCACCAGGATACTTACTAAATTCCTGTCCCTTAACTCTCTTTCTGGACGGGAGCCTTTGTTGAAAGCTGGCTTCAGTCCGCCATCTTGTCTCCCCTCCTCGCAGTATACAATTTTAATGCAATCCCTATTAAAGCTCCACTGTCATACTTTAAAGATCTTGAAAAAAATACTTTGTTTTATATGGAATCAGAAAAAACCTCGAATAGCCAAGACATTACTCAGAAATAGAAACAAAGCAGGAGGAATAACGCTGCCAGAACTCAGATTTATACTATTTATACTATAATAGTTTATACTATATAATAATTTATACTATAAATTGATAGTGATCAAAACAGCATGGTACTGGCACAAAAACAGAGAAGTAGATGTCTGGAACAGAATAGAGAACCAAGAGATGAATTCAGCTACTTACCATTATTTTATCTTTGAGAGGGCAATTACAAACATTCAGTGGGGAAAAGATTCCCTATTTAACAAATGGTGCTGGGTGAACTGGCTGGCAACCTGTAGAAGACTGAAACTGGACCCACACCTTTCAGCATTAAGAAAGATAGGGATAAAAGATTTAAACTTAAGACATGAAACTATAAAAATACTAGAAGAAGAAAACCCTTGAAGAAATCGGTCTGGGTGAGTATTTTATGAGGAGGACCCCCGGGCAATTGAAGCAGCTTCAAAAATACACTACTGGGAACTGATCAAACTAAAAAGCTTCTGCACAGCCAAGAACACAGTAAGTAAAGCAAGCAAACAGCCCTCAGAATGGGAGAAGATATTTGCAGGTTATGTCTCCGACATAGGTTTAATAACCAGAATCCACAGAGAACTCAAACGTATAAGCAAGAAAAGAACAAGCGATCCCATCACAGGCTGGGCAAGGGACTTGAAGAGAAACTTTTCTGAAGAAGACAGGCGCATGGTCTACAGACATATGAAAAAATGCTCATCATCTTTAATCATCAGAGAAATGCAAATCAAAACTACTTTGAGGTATCATCTAATTCCACTAATACTAGCCTATATCACAAAATCCCAAGACCAGAGATGTTGGTGCAGATGTGGAGAAAATGGAACACTTCTACACTGCTGGTGGGAATGCAAATTAATACATTCCTTTTTGAAAGATGTTTGGAGAACACTTAGAGATCTAAAAATAGATCTGCCATTCAATCCTATAATTCCTCTACTAGGCATATACCCAGAAGACCAAAAATCACATCACAACAAAGATATTTGTACGAATGTTTATTGCAGCCCTATTCATAATTGCTAAGTTATGGAAATAGCCCAAGTGCCCATCGGTCCATGAATGGATTAATAAATTGTGGTATACGTACACCATGGAATATTATGCAGCCTTAAAGAAAGATGGAGACCTCTTTCATGTTTATATGGATGGAGCTGGAACATATTCTTCTTAGTAAAGTATCCCAAGAATGGAAGAAAAAGTATCCAATGTACTCAGCCCTACTATGAAACTAATTTATGGCTTTCGCATGAAAGCTATAACCCAGTTATAACCTAAGAATAGGGGGAAGGGGGAAAGGGAGGGGAGGGAGGGAAGAGGTGGGCAGAGGAAGGGGGATAGGTGTGATTACACCTGCGGTGCATCTTACAAGGGTATATGTGAAACCTAGTAATATGGAATGTAAATGTCTTAGCACAATAACTAAGAAAATTCCAGGAAGACTATGTTAACCAGTGTGATGAAAATGTGTCAAACGGTCTATGAAAGTAATGTATGGTGCCCCATTATCACATTAATGTACACAGCTATGATTTAATAAAAAAAAAAAGCTCATCATCTTTAATCATCAGAGAAATGCAAATCAAAACTACTTTGAGATATCATCTAACTCCAGTAAGATTAGCCCATGTCATAAAATCCCAAAACCAGAGATGTTGGCATGGCTGTGGAGAAAAGGGAACATGTGTATACTGCTGGTGGGAATGCAAATTAATACATTCCTTTTTGAAAGATGTTTGGAGAACACTTAGAGATCTAAAAATAGATCTGCTATTCAATCCTATAATTCCTCTACTAGGTATATACCCAGAAGATGAAAAATCACATTATAACAAAGATATTTGTACCAGAATGTTTATTGTAGCCCAATTCGTAATTGCTAAGTCATGGAAGAAGCCCAAGTGCCCATCGACCTATGAATGGACTAGCAAATTGTGGTACATGTATACCATGGAATATTATGCAGCCTTAAAGAAAGATGGAGACTTTTCCTCTTTCATGTTTACATGGATGGAGCTGGAACATATTCTTCTTAGTAAAGTATCTCAAGAATGAAAGAAAAAGTATCCAATGTACTCAGCCCTACTATGAAACTAATTTATGGCTTTCACATGAAAGCTATAACCCAGTTATAACCTAAGAATAGGGGGAAGAGGCAAAGGGAGGGGTGGGGGGAGGTGGGGGGAGGGAGGGTGATTGGTGGGATTACACCTGTGGTGCTTCTTACAAGGGTACATGTGAAACTTAGTAAATGTAGAATATAAATGTCTTAACACAATAAGTAAGAAAATGCCAGGAAGGCTATGTTAACCCTGTGATGAATATGTGTCAAGCAGTCTATAAATCCTGTGTATGGTGCCCCATGATTGCATTAATGTACACAACTATGATTTAATAATAAAAAAATGAAAAAAAATTGAGCAACACTTTTTTTTCCTCCTTGTATCCCTACTCTATGATCAATATGTGGCTAGGTAGATATAGGTAGTATACATATATGCTAGATCTAATAGAAAGAAAGTAGATAGACGGACCTTATATTTTAGATTGTTTGCTATGAACATTAACCAACATTTTTAGCTGTAATTATTTATATGGGGTACATGTACTACATGGACACTCCCAGCAGAACCATGTTTAGAAATTGTGATGAGAGGAACAGTGGCTAATATTTTTCTACTCAAGGAAATTAATTTCTTTCTCTTTGGGAGCTCTGAAACTTATCACCCTCATGGAAGGATTAGACTTGTCTTTGGTCTGTGTCATCATCTCTAGATATCCTTGTTTAGTTTCATTTTTTGCTTGTTTATTTACTCTCCACTCTACACCTTACCATTGTGTCATGTTGAAGCTTTGAATCTCTTCCTTCAACGTTTAACTCCAAAAAGCTTGAAAAGATGCTCTTTTTAAGTCACACACCACTGGGGAGGAGCAGGGATTGATCCCATTGAAGGTTTTTTTGCACATTTGTTTAAGCAAGACAATAGAACATACAAAACAAACCAGTGATGGGATGGGTTTCTGATCCCCCATTGGGGGATCAGAACTGACTGGATATCAGTTAAATATTATCTTACTTTGACACCACAGCTTCTCAAAAGCTTATTGAACCCTGGCATTTCATATTCTATCATGGCTCTTGGTATCCAAAATATGATTCTTTCTGCTTTTCTTGTTCAAGTACAAAAGGCTCATACCATCTGACACACTTGGAGTGAGTGGAAGGGGAAATCTGGACCAGGACTGATGCTGAGGAAGGATGGCACCAGTCTGCGGTCAAGCTTCTAAAGGGAGCAGCCGTATGCCAGGTACCACTTTGTCTAATCTTTGAATCACCTTTTCTTCAATGGTGCCTATCTGCAAACTGGTAAATACACTTATGCAACACTCTAGAAAGAAGAAGGGGTCAGGAGTTAGGAGAGTCACATTTTAGTCCTACTTTTCTATAAACTAGTTGTTACATTAAATGGAGCCCAAATGGTCTCATGATTTCATTTCCTTTCTAGGCTGACGTGAGGATTAGCTTAGAAACATGTGATGAATAGATAAATTAACAGTAGGTAGGAAAGTGCGTTGAAAATGAATGCAGGCATAATGCTATTACTTGGATATGGTGCTGGTATGGTGGGGTGAACGACTTGATTTGTGATCCGACTTAACTCAGTTCTCTTTTGCAGTAGGGTTATCCCAAATCCACTTTCTCATCCCATAGTTTGAAGAGATTTTTCTGTCCTCTGGTTTAGATTCCCAGCTACTCTCACATTTGAATGACTGGATTTAGCTTGTTCAGTTTCTGTTGCTGGGTATATCCTTTGATGTTTAGATATTTACACGATAGCTTTGTGTTCATAAATATGTATTATTATATATAGATATTATATGATTATACACAGACATATTATATGTAGATATATTATTATATAGAGATATAACATAGTATATATGGATATTTACATATAGATAATTTATATGGAAGTATATTTACATGTCTGAATATAAATATATTTATACTATATATTATATAATGTATAGCTATATGGGTGTATTAGATGTGGGTCACTATGAAAGTTCTGAGATATGCAAAATCAAGAAACATAAAATCCTCATGGACTGGAACAAAGGAAGCCCTCCGTGCAACAGTGATAGGCCAAGCAGGTTGAAACATGCATGGGTGATTAGAAAGGATGCTGTTGACTGTGTTTCTTGGAAATGAAATAATAGATCATAGCACATTTTATCTCAAAAACTTTTGTAGTAACCCATGTATATCTCAATATATCTAGCAATACATATGGCTCGGTATGGCTAGAACTTTGGAAAAAATGGCCTTTGGTTTCCTCAGCATCCTGTCTCTGTAACTTTTTCCCTCTTTCTATCATTCCCTTTGACTAGATGCTCAGAATCATCAGGCAGCCCCAGTTTGTCAAAGTAGTAGGTACTCTAAACCACAGCTTCTACTAAGGTATTTGCTACACTCTCTGGAATCCTCCCATCTGCAAAGGAGAAAGAGAAAGGGATGATAACACTTTCACAAAGAATCAAACAGTGGTGTTGAGAGTTCTGGCTAATATGGAAGTCTAAGATAAAAGCCTTTCTGCCTCAGGCCGCATAGACTTGCTGAATATAATATCTCAAATATTTAAAAACCACTTAGTCAATTTGGAAACCATGAAAGTAACCCCATCTCCAATATGGTCAGAATGGTGAGTGTACACTAAAGCTAAAATTTTATTTATTTATTTATTTTTTGAGACAGAGTCTCACTATGTCACCCTGGGTAGAGTGCCATGGCGTCATAGCTCACAACAACCTCAAACTCTTGGGCTTAAGTGATTCTTTTGCCTCAGCCTCCCATGTAGCTGGGACTACAGGTGCCCACCATAACGCCTTTTTTCTTTTGTAGTTGTCATTGTTGTTTAGCAGGCCCTGGCTGGGTTCAAACCTTCCAGTCCAGGTATATGTGGCCAACGCCCTAACCACTGAGCTATGGGTACCAAGCCTAAAGCTAAAATTTTAAATTTTAAATTAGCATAATGGCTGAGTCTTGGAGGTCTGAAACCATGAGGCAATGAGCCCAAGTTGCAGACCCCTTTGTCAGAGAGAAGCTAGAACTTAATATCCTGTATAAATTAGGAGGCAGGAAAAAATTCCTGTTAGTGAAATGGGGACATGGGGTCTAAACCAGGGAAAACCTCAAAGGAGGACTTTGAGGCTCTAGGTGAATATATCACCTGTGGGTGACTATATCCCTCAGGCCCAGTGATATGTGATTATGTTGGGTGAAGATTCACAGCATCCACTGACTACAGTAACCTCAAGCTAAGAAATTAATAAGAAGAACACTATAGGACTGTGGGAAATGAAAATGCTTGGTATCAAATGAGAAACTGTTAGAATACTTCTATACCTAGAACATGGGATTCCTACTTAACACACTTTATCTCTCCTGAGATGGAATAAGGCTAAATGTTACAAATCATACAAGGAAATACCATACTAAAGAGAGTATTTATGCTTTCAATAATTGAGAATTAAAATGAGACTGCAGGAGACTTTCACAATTATTTGTAAGTGCTCAAAGAGATAAAGATATATAAAAATAAGGAAAACAAGAAAGTATAAACAAGGACACATTTTTAAAAAGAATAGGGAATATTTATATACGAATATGAATCAAGATAATAAAAAATTCAATAAATGCATATATTGAATAATAGAATAGATACAATAAAAAATGAACGAATTGGAAAATAGATGAGGCTATCACTCATAATATAGCTCACAGATGAAAAGATAGAATATAGGAAAGACGAGTGAAGGAACGTAGAAGATAGTATAAGAAACTCCAACACAGGTACAATAGGAGATCCAGACAAAGAAAGAGAGAGAGAGGAAAGAAAGAATATGAGGATAGAGATAATAATAAAAGCTTTTCCATAACTGAGAAAAGACTGCCTCAGTTTAAGGAAGCCACAAGCATTGAAAAAAACAAAAAATACTAAAAAACAAAAACTAAACCACACTAAGAACAACAACAACAAAATCCTCAATAGTGAAACTATAAATGAAGAAAAAAATCAGAAAACCTATTCAAGAAGAAAGACAACAGATTACTAAAAATCAGATGGACAGCCAGTTTTGCATAACCAATAATGTATACTAGAAGATAATAGAGTTACCTGTTAAATAGACATTATGGTCAACCCAGGTTTATAAAGTTAACTAGTCTATTATTAATAGATCAGAGTCAAAGAAGACAGTTCAGACATATGAAGACTGAAGAGAGCTTACTACCCATAAATCTTAATTTAAAAGATAATTAAAGGGCGGTGCCTGTGGCTCAAAGGGGTAGGGTACTGGCCCCATATGCCAGAGGTGGCGGGTTCAAATCCAGCTGTGGCCAAAAAAAAAAAAAAAAAAAGAAAAAGAAAAGATAATTAAACAATTTTCTTTAACAAGAATAAAAGTTGGCCTAGAAGAAACAAGTAGAATTTAAGAAGCAAAAATTTCTGGCAAATGATAGTAATAATAAATAGTTCTTCAATTAAAAGTAATACTAATTTTGAGGAATTTAAACACAAGATAGAATTGACGTAGTGGACAAAAATAGCATGGCCAATTTCAAGGGAAAGCACGGATTAAAGTGTTCTAAGATTCTAGCATCTTTCAGGTAGAGCAAAATGATGCTGATTAATTTTGGAGTTTGGTTAACATATTTTTAAGAATTATAAGGTAAATATAAAATAACATGAACAGAACATACAACTTCTAGAATAGTAGAGAGAGACAAAAGGGAGTCAAAGAAACTGTAATGATACCATTTCAAGCACTACCAGGAAAGGTTTTATCACTGTATATGGGGGTGTGAGTGTATGTGCTGGACGCAGATGTCTTCTGAGAGCCACAAAGCCAGTCTATTTCCATGAGGCTCTGTACATTTCCTAACCATAAATCTAAAGCAAAGTTTTAACATATCCATGGACCCTAAATGGCAATTTGTTTTCAGGTTATTCTGTTGGAACAAGTACAATTGTACATGTGGCTGTAGTGGACAGATTCTTTATCGCTGGGAAACCAAGCTGCAGGTGCCTCTAGGGGCCCTTTTATACCTTTTCTTTCTGGTAAATTCTTGAAGGAATCCAAGGTTTTTTTTTTTTTTTTTAACCTTATATTGCCAGGCTTGTATTGTGGAGATCTGATGTCTTTCATATTGATTTCCCTCCCTCCAGCAGTATTCAACCCCCAATGTCCCTATAGGTATATCCCAGAGCCCCTCTGAGAGAGGCCTCTATCCACAGCACTGTGCACACACGGCCTTCATGGAGGAGGGCGCAGAGCAGCACATACAGAAGCACAGGGCTCTGCTTCCTCGTCCCTGAGAGAGGCCTCTATCCACAGCACTGTGCACACCCGGCCTTCATGGAGGACGGCGCAGAGCAGCACATACAGAAGCAAGGGCTCTGCTTCCTCGTCCCTGAGAGAGGCCTCTATCCACAGCACTGTGCACACCCGGCCTTCATGGAGGACGGCGCAGAGCAGCACATACAGAAGCAAGGGCTCTGCTTCCTCGTCCCTGAGAGAGGCCTCTACCCACAGCACTGTGCACACCCGGCCTTCATGGAGGACGGCGCAGAGCAGCACATACAGAAGCAAGGGCTCTGCTTCCTCGTCCCTGAGAGAGGCCTCCTTCCACAGCACTGTGCACACCCGGCCTTCATGGAGGAGGGCACAGAGCAGCACATACAGAAGCACAGGGCTCTGCTTCCTCGTCCCTGAGAGAGGCCTCTATCCACAGCACTGTGCACACCCGGCCTTCATGGAGGACGGCGCAGAGCAGCACATACAGAAGCAAGGGCTCTGCTTCCTCGTCCCTGAGAGAGGCCTCTATCCACAGCACTGTGCACACCCGGCCTTCATGGAGGAGGGCGCAGAGCAGCACATACAGAAGCAAGGGCTCTGCTTTCTCGTCTCTGAGAGAGGCCTCTATCCACAGCACTGTGCACACCCGGCCTTCATGGGGGACGGCGCAGAGCAGCACATACAGAAGCACAAAGCTCTGCTTCCTCGTCCCTGAGAGAGGCCTCTATCCACAGCACTGTGCACACCCGGCCTTCATGGAGGACGGCGCAGAGCAGCACATACAGAAGCAAGGGCTCTGCTTCCTCGTCCCTGAGAGAGGCCTCTACCCACAGCACTGTGCACACCCGGCCTTCATGGAGGACGGCGCAGAGCAGCACATACAGAAGCAAGGGCTCTGCTTCCTCGTCCCTGAGAGAGGCCTCTATCCACAGCACTGTGCACACCCGGCCTTCATGGAGGAGGGCGCAGAGCAGCACATACAGAAGCAAGGGCTCTGCTTTCTCGTCTCTGAGAGAGGCCTCTATCCACAGCACTGTGCACACCCGGCCTTCATGGGGGATGGCGCAGAGCAGCACATACAGAAGCACAAAGCTCTGCTTCCTCGTCCCTGAGAGAGGCCTCTATCCACAGCACTGTGCACACCCGGCCTTCATGGAGGACGGCGCAGAGCAGCACATACAGAAGCAAGGGCTCTGCTTCCTCGTCCCTGAGAGAGCCCTCTATCCACAGCACTGTGCACACCCGGCCTTCATGGAGGACGGCGCAGAGCAGCACATACAGAAGCACAGGGCTCTGCTTCCTCGTCCCTGAGAGAGGCCTCTATCCACAGCACTGTGCACACCCGGCCTTCATGGAGGACGGCGCAGAGCAGCACATACAGAAGCACAGGGCTCTGCTTCCTCGTCCCTGAGAGAGGCCTCTATCCACAGCACTGTGCACACCCGGCCTTCATGGAGGACGGCGCAGAGCAGCACATACAGAAGCAAGGGCTCTGCTTCCTCGTCCCTGAGAGAGGCCTCTATCCACAGCACTGTGCACACCCGGCCTTCATGGAGGACGGCGCAGAGCAGCACATACAGAAGCACAGGGCTCTGCTTTCTCGTCATCTTTCCAAAATGATCAACTGAAATTTACTTATTTGTCTTCTTGCTCGTTTTTTTTTTTTGTTTGTTTTTTAATTTTTATTGTTTGCAAGGCTTTTGGTTCAGGCTAGAGGTAATAATATATTCCCCCACTCCTATCTGCTTCCTTCCACTTATCACTGTGATTGATGAGTTCAGGTTTTCTTGAACTGGGGATTCTTGCCTGTCTCTTTTAATATTTTAATGGACATCACTTTTCTCTAAAATATTTTGTCATTGTAAACAGTTCCATTGAAAAAGTAGATTACAAAAGTGTATGCATAATACAGTCCCATTTTTATTTTTGTTTAAAAAGTGAATTGCAGGAACATCGTTCACCAAAATATTAACCATGGCTATCCTATTATATGTAAGATTATTGTGTTTTTTTGAAAAATAACTACTTTCTGCATTATTTTTTTCTATAGAAAGCATATCTCACTTCAATAATCATAAAAAGTCTTATCCTTTTTGTGACAACACCTAAAGAATTTCTATTAAGGACAGCATTTCTGTCCCCGGAGCCCAGAAAGTTTACAGGTTGTCAAAGCAAGGTATGCAGTAACCATGAGGACTGCTCTGCAGTAACCATGAGGACTGCTCTCCAGTAAACATGAGGACTGCTCTGCAGTAACCATGAGGACTGCTCTGCAGTAACCATGAGGACTGCTCTGCAGTAACCATGAAGACTGCTCTCCAGTAACCATGAGGACTGCTCTCCAGTAACCATGAGGACTGCTCTGCAGTAACCATGAGGACTGCTCTCCAGTAACCATGAGGACTGCTCTGCAGTAACCATGAAGACTGCTCTCCAGTAACCATGAGGACTGCTCTGCAGTAACCATGAAGACTGCTCTCCAGTAACCATGAGGACTGCTCTGCAGTAACCATGAGGACTGCTCTGCAGTAACCATGAGGACTGCTCTCCAGTAACCATGAAGACTGCTCTCCAGTAACCATGAGGACTGCTCTCCAGTAACCATGAGGACTGCTCTGCAGTAACCATGAGGACTGCTCTGCAGTAACCATGAGGACTGCTCTCCAGTAACCATGAAGACTGCTCTCCAGTAACCATGAGGACTGCTCTGCAGTAACCATGAGGACTGCTCTCCAGTAACCATGAAGACTGCTCTCCAGTAACCATGAGGACTGCTCTGCAGTAACCATGAGGACTGCTCTCCAGTAACCATGAGGACTGCTCTACAGTAACCATGAGGACTGCTCTCCAGTAACCATGAGGACTGCTCTCCAGTAACCATGAGGACTGCTCTGCAGTAACCATGAGGACTGCTCTCCAGTAACCATGAGGACTGCTCTGCAGTAACCATGAGGACTGTGCTCCAGTAACCATGAGGACTGCTCTCCAGTAACCATGAGGACTGCTCTGCAGTAACCATGAAGACTGCTCTGCAGTAACCATGAGGACTGCTCTCCAGTAACCATGAAGACTGCTCTCCAGTAACCATGAGGACTGCTCTGCAGTAACCATGAGGACTGTGCTCCAGTAACCATGAGGACTGCTCTGCAGTAACCATGAGGACTGTGCTCCAGTAACCATGAGGACTGCTCTCCAGTAACCATGAGGACTGCTCTGCAGTAACCATGAAGACTGCTCTGCAGTAACCATGAGGACTGCTCTCCAGTAACCATGAGGACTGCTCTCCAGTAACCATGAGGACTGCTCTCCAGTAACCATGAAGACTGCTCTGCAGTAACCATGAAGACTGCTCTCCAGTAACCATGAGGACTGCTCTGCAGTAACCATGAGGACTGTGCTCCAGTAACCATGAGGACTGCTCTCCAGTAACCATGAGGACTGTGCTCCAGTAACCATGAGGACTGCTCTCCAGTAACCATGAGGACTGCTCTGCAGTAACCATGAGGACTGCTCTCCAGTAACCATGAGGACTGCTCTGCAGTAACCATGAGGACTGTGCTCCAGTAACCATGAGGACTGCTCTCCAGTAACCATGAGGACTGCTCTGCAGTAACCATGAAGACTGCTCTGCAGTAACCATGAGGACTGCTCTCCAGTAACCATGAAGACTGCTCTCCAGTAACCATGAGGACTGCTCTCCAGTAACCATGAGGACTGTGCTCCAGTAACCATGAGGACTGCTCTCCAGTAACCATGAAGACTGCTCTCCAGTAACCATGAGGACTGCTCTCCAGTAACCGTGAGGACTGCTCTCCAGTAACCGTGAGGACTGCTCTGCAGTAACCGTGAGGACTGCTCGGCAGTAACCGTGAAGACTGCTCTCCAGTAACCATGAGGACTGCCCTCCAGTAACCATGAGGCCTGCTCTGCAGTAACCATGAAGACTGCTCTCCAGTAACCATGAGGACTGATCTGCAGTAACCATGAGGACTGCTCTCCAGTAACCATGAAGACTGATGTGCAGTAACCATGAGGACTGCTCTGCAGTAACCATGAGGACTGCTCTCCAGTAACCATGAAGACTGCTCTGCAGTAACCATGAAGACTGCTCTGCAGTAACCATGAAGACTGCTACAGTAACCATGAAGACTGCTATGCAATAACCATGAAGACTTCTCTGCAGTAACCATGAGGACTGCTCTGCAGTAACCATGAGGACTGTGCTCCAGTAACCATGAGGACTGCTCTCCAGTAACCATGAAGACTGCTCTGCAGTAACCATGAGGACTGCTCTGCAGTAACCATGAAGACTGCTCTCCAGTAACCATGAAGACTGATCTGCAGTAACCATGAGGACTGCTCTGCAGTAACCGTGAGGACTGTGCTCCAGTAACCATGAGGACTGCTCTCCAGTAACCATGAAGACTGCTCTGCAGTAACCATGAGGACTGCTCTGCAATAACCATGAGGACTGCTCTGCAGTAACCATGAAGACTGCTCTGCAGTAACCATGAGGACTGCTCTGCAGTAACCATGAAGACTGCTCTGCAGTAACCGTGAGGACTGCTCTGCAGTAACCATGAAGACTGCTCTGTGAAGCAATAGATACACTGTAGTTTGTTCACCTACTTGAAAAAGTTGCTGTCTACTTTGTTTTACCTATTCAGTTACAGTTTATTTTATTTTATATTTTATTTCAGGGTAGGGTGGGGGTACAAACAACTAGGTTACAATGTTTGCATTTGTTAGGTAGAGTCCCTCTTACAGTTGTGTCCCATACCCAAGAGGTGTGCCATATACCCTTACATTGTGCCCTTTAACTCCACTCCTCCCACCATTAGGTTTATTTTAGAAAAAGGCCCAGTGAGGTGCTGCAGAGGTGGCTATGGAGATATTACAACACAGCAAGACCAGCACGGACTTTGAGTATTTTACAGACTACGTACCTCAGACCAGGGAGTGAGCCTTCTTAGAAGAGGCACTCCCTATCCTTCTTACTCTGACCTAATTTTTCTCCCCCCAACAACCTCAGAACTTATCATTTTACTCTCTATATAAGTTACCTCTGTTTTGGTCAATATTGTCTCTGCAGATTAGCACACAGTAGGTACTTAGTAAATATGCGTTGTAGGAAGGAACAAACGTGAAATGGTTATGAGTAGAGCTGGAAGGTAAGAAAGGGAAGAGCATAAAAGTGGGGCTGTGAGGAGTCTGACCTAGTGGCAGGGAGGATCGTGAAGATAAGTATCAATAAAGTTGGGTGATTGCACTGGGAAAAGACAATACAAAGGACTAGAAAACAAATAAAATGTGAGCACACTCAGAAGTGTGCCGAGAGCAGTGCAGAATTTCCCAGCACGGCCTTTAATCAGGGCTTGAGCATTGAAACAGAGAGGAGAATCTCTCACCTAGTTGACTTTAAGGGAAATGTGGACACTGCTGTAAGGTGTGGAATAGGAATGGGCTGGCTGGTTTCTTTCATTGTCTGTCTGTGATAATACTCGAATCAAATATTCACAGCTTAAAGGCTTTGCATTCGGAATTATTTTCAATTCAAACCACCTGACAATGCAAGACAGCTATACTCATGCAGAAACAGAATAGTTAAGGAGATCTTTTTTTCTTTAGGCTTCTTTGAAACTCTAATTAAATGAAATGGATCCATTCCTTGTGCTTAGCTCTGATTTTTTCCATACAGTGCATTTGGGAGGCAAACCGTGAATATGTATTTGAGTATTTTGGTAGCGCTCATTTGTGATGAGTATGGATAGAAATGGAACTCACTCAGTATAAAATGTTTACATGCTACAGTGAGCACGCTTTTGCTGTTTCTGAAAAGAGACAGCACGGCTTTTTGCTTAGCCCAGCTTCTGAGGGTGACATGTCAGGGAACTTCTCCTGCCATGCAGAAATCATGAATTACACTAGAAAATAGAAATTATAATTAGGATGGGCAGAACTGAGACCTTGTCTTCTTTCCAGATTTGTGCATGTCTGCTTTGAGATTTCCAAGCTGCATGAAGAATTATTTCAGTTATGTGCTGTTTGATTGATGGCCCTGGAGGATTTCATATTTCCAGATTATTCTGAGGAAGACCCAAAATGGATGTCACTGTGAAACATGGCAATGGAATATTCAAGAATTGAAAGGGAGTCTGAGGAAGTCTGGACAAGGCAATGCATTATTTCCTTGAGATTATCCCCTTGACATCCTTGCCTGAAGGAAAGAAGACAGACCTTCTTAGTCTCAGAGGGAGCTTCCTTCTTGTCTCTGCAAAGTTCAGAAGAGGAAAACACGTTGGGAAGATGGTGCAATGATAATAGCTTAAAGTACCTTAACCATCCTCACTCTATGTACAAAGCCATTCATTTTGGAAAGATTTTTAAGGGCATAGGTGAGTATCATAATTTATACTACACAGCCTACAACTGATGTTTTTGAAACTTTGCCTTTCCAATTTTGCCCAGTGGCCTTGTTCTGAGAAATTAAATTTATGGCTCAAAGCTGGTCAGTCATCCTTGTCTTTAAGATTTATTTGGAATGAGAACCAAATCAGTATTGATGTCAAGGAGGCATGAGGAGAATTTGGATGCTAAAGAAGGAATGGTAGAATTAGAGCAGAGAAACACAATAGCATAAAAATGGGATCATCAGAGCAATAGGGTAAGTGGCACAAGGGGTGAGGAAAATTTGACAAAGGCGGGAGTCGAAGTTCATCAATACCCATGATAGAAAACTAAAGAAATCATTGCCAATTAAAAATTTCTCCCATATGTAGGATGGGCACAGAACTGCCACACGTGTTAACATTATTGTATCTTTTGAATTATTTCACAGAACATAACTTTGCTTTTAATCAGTCACGAGTGAACATTGGAGCAGCGATTTACCTTTTTTTTTTTTTTTTTTTTTTGTAGAGACAGAGTCTCACTGTACCACCCTCGGGTAGAGTGCTGTGGCGTCACACGGCTCACAGCAACCTCTAACTCTTGGGCTTACACGATTCTCTTGCCTCAGCCTCCCGAGCAGCTGGGACTACAGGCACCCGCCACAACGCCCGGCTATTTTTTGTTGCAGTTTGGCCGGGGCTGGGTTTGAACCCACCACCCTCGGCATATGGGGCCGGCGCCCTACTCACTGAGCCACAGGCGCCGCCTGCGATTTACCTTTTTTTCCTGACTTCAAATGAGGGGTAATAAGTTCTAAAGAGCCAAATGTATCTATAAGATTTGTTATTCCTAGACTCCAAGGACAGGAGCAGGTTAGTGCCACCGAGACATAGTTAATAAACCTGAAGATGCGGCATATTTAGTTGAGTCAGATCTTGCCCTTTTCTTTGTTTAAAGGACTACCAAGAGACAGACACCAGCTGTAGTGTTATATCACCCATCAGATCGCTGACCAGACAGCTTGGTTTTTATACCTGAAAAATATACTGACAGCAATTTATGAAAAAAATGAAGACTATAGAGATCCTCAAACTTTTTAAACAGGGAGCCAGTTCACTGTCCCTCAGACCGTTGGAGGGCTGGACTATAGTTTTCTAAAAAAAACTATGAACAAATTCCTATGCACACTGCACATATCTTATTTCAAAGTAAAAAAACAAAACAGGAACAAATACAATCACACCGCTTCATGTGGCCCACGGGCCACAGTTTGAGGACCCCTGTGGCACATACTGACACCTCCTGGGATGTCTACAACCGAGAAGCTGGGCTTGAGCACAGCCACATTCGCCCCTGACTTTCTCCAGAGAAGGTCAGGAAAACACTAGTGTTCCTCTGGCAGGATTTGCATATTTCCCTTTCTGGCTGCATTCCTGCTTAAATTTGGTAGAGGACTGAGGAATTTTACTCTATTCCCAGTAAGGAGAAATACTTCCTTGAGCCAAGAGCTCTGGTTGTACCAAAGCACCCCAGTTGCGGCTGCCACTTCTCCCATGTGTGCTTCTGACTGGGTGGGCAGGCTTGGGGCTGGGCTAGTGCTGTGCATGTTTATTATTTACTCAATGACTACAATCCATAAAAGCAGAGATGGCAGACAATTAAGGTCCTAAAGCAGTGGTTCTCAACCTTCCTAATGCTGTGAGCCTTTAATACAGTTCCTGTGAGTCACGACCCACAGATTGAGAACCGCTGCCCTCAAGTGACTCATGCGTGTGCTCTGATTAGATTACGTAATTAGGCCGAGATAAGTAGGCGCATATATTGTATGTCCCATTTCCTTTGGTTCTGGATGAGTCCAGCCAAGGGACATCTTTGCTATATGAAGAGCTGACTTAACACCAGTTCCCTTAAGTCAATGACATTAAGCAGTCTTAGTTGTAATTTGAGTCTGTCTGTCCTACATAGACCTCAGGACACGTTGAAGGACAAACTCCTAGCATCTTGCAGAGAATCACCAGTGGGGCATAAAAGAAATCAGTATTCTGATATATTCAAATACAGTTATCCCAGTGGATGGAGTTTCTTTTCTTCTACTCCTGTTTGAACTTTCAGAGCTCAGTGGGAGCCCATTGTGTATAAGGTGATCAAATGACAAAGATCCTGGGAGCTTGCAACCTCTTCAGGAAGACCTCAGATTCCCATGAGGACTTTGACTCTCTTTCATTAACATCTGCCACTCACAATGCTTGTCCTTCTTCCCTTTGATAATGGAAATCCAAAGGTCTCTGCAAAACTTTCTTTTGCTTTTCTGCCCCTGTGTTGATCTCTCACCTTGTCAATCTGCTTTAGCAACCACAGTCTGGACAACAACACTTAGAAGTTGCTTATATTCTAGTTTGTACCATGTTTCACGTGAATTCCTATTTCTCTAACTACATTATAAATTTCTTAAGGATTAGAAACAAATCCTGTCTTTTTCTCTAGCTCCTAATATGGAGGACTGGCAAAGGTGGATGTGTAGATAGATTGATAAAAATAGCTTAGGAGCTACTAAGAAGAATAAATATGAGAATTTAAGCAATGTACTTTTTATCCTGATTACACAAAGTCATAAAGAGCTAGGGAAGACTCAATTTTAGCTGGTGAGGAGCACCTCTTCTGTTTATTACTGTTCCCTCCAGGAACGCTTTCTCCCTCCCTCAGTCCTTTTATATACCACACTGAAAATTGGAGGCATAACCTTGCTCGAGAATGTGCAAAACAGGAACATGGTAATGAACTCTTGTTGCTGCTATAAAGTTGATGAATGACTTGTGGAGGGAGGGCATTAAATGGCAATCTCAGTCCAGTGATTAGCTCTGCAGCATTCCTCCCTTGGAGCTCATGCAGATGAGCATAGGTTTCATCCTGCTGTAGATTTCTTTCCTGTGGGCTCCGGCAGGTGTGTGGGAATGTTACAGGGCCTTGGGTGGAAGGGAAGAAACAAAGAAGGTCTTCTGTTTCTTTCCAGCATTCCTGCTGTCTCCCTCCATCTCACCTCCCCCAATACTCTTCACTCACGATTCTAGCCGTGTGCGTGTGGAAGAAACCTTATGGTACGCTGACCTGTATTTCTCGTCTTTTGACCTTTGCCCGCCTCAGAGTGCCAGGACATAACTGTCTAAATTTAGCCTCCTGATGCTGCTTCCTTTTAAAATGAATTTTCTGCATTTTAATAAAATTTCAAAATATTAAGGGGGTATGAATTTTTTAGGTTACATGGGCTGCTTTTGTAATGCTTGAGTCCCACCTATAGTTGAACCCAGGACCCAAATACTGTTCGTTGTATGCATGTGGTAGCTTTTTGCCCCCCCACCCCCGAGTCACCCCAGTAGTTGATTTCCACTCAGTTTTACTCCCCTCTGTGCCCTCCAGGCTTCTGCTTCTTACCTAAGATTCAGACTTCCTGGCGCAAGAGGGCGTGCTCCAGCTCATTTGGCCGGATGAACCGTACAATGGGTATGTTCCTTAAACAGTTTTATGTGGCTTGCCTTTTTCGGTATCTAGCTGTGCTTCTGGAACACCAACAGAGCTGCTTTTAGAAACTGCAACCATACTTTTACAAGTGACTAGTTATACTACAAACTGAAGACCATTTTAACTATTAAATGTGATCTGACAATGACAGAGAGTAAGAAAACGTTCCCATGACCTATCATTTGGCTAATGGCAATGCAGCGTGTGGTTACTCTGCGCTTTCCGATTATTTCATGTGTGTTTTTATCAACAACTACACTGGCGCAGAGGCTGTGTGCTGCTTTTCTTGCATCCTCTATTGCAAAGCTCCTAGCACAGGACTAGTATTTTGTAGACCTTAGTACTCAGTACGGACCACGAAGCAGCAGTGTTGGGTCCACCTGGGACCAAGTCAGTGGTATAGTATCTCAGGTACTACCCAGACCTGTTGAATCAAACTCTGTGTAGTAGTGAGATCCCCAGGTAACTTGTATGCACATTAAAATTTGAGATGGCTTGATGTAGGAGACGCTAAGCAGGAACACTTGAAATGCTCACTGAATTTAAAAGAAAATACTCCCCCTTTGCAGAGATGAAATCCTGTATCTTGGCTAAGAGAATCTGGTTGAATCTACATGTCACTAGAATGTTAATTTCAAAGGAAAGGAGGGAAAAGTAGGCAAAAGCAAGAACAAAGAAAGCCAGTAAATATAGTTGACTTAGAAATTTCCTTTAAAAATGTTTTACTGAGATGGCTTGAGCCAATTTTTATTAATGGTTACACCCTTGGTTCTCCCTGGAATCTCCAGATTTACCCTTGGGTTTTTATTGCTTGGATGGGACACTCATCTACTTCTAAGGCATCCTTTTTTCCCCACTGCAAACTGCTTGAGTGGGAATTATGAGAAATGCTGAGCAGAAGCACCTGTGTGTGAAGGCGACATACCTGGCAGAAATATAAGGGTTACTTTTCTCTTCTGACTTGAACACACTCTTAACTATCCTGTATTGCCATGACAGTAAGGCTCTCAAGATCTAACTGCTCCTTAATAGATGAGAGGCAACATGGCAAGAAGTGCCCCATTACCTGTAGAAAATACAGAGGATATGGTTTCTGCAATGTCCCGTCTCTATGATTTCCCAGCTGTTGATCTCAGAGCAGTTGCCAAACTTCTTGGAGCTTCTTTTGCTCACCTGTGATATGGACACAAACACTTACCATAGCTGCCACTAACAGGTCAGAATGGGAGATTAATGAGCTAATAGGTATATGAGGCATTTTGAAATCATAAAACAGAATAGCAATCCAAAGATATTCAAGCTGCTACTCAAATGAAATGGGTAAGAACCCTGAATTCGTGTGTATGTCCTACTTCTCCCCATTAGAGAGCAAGGCTGTCACCCTCTTGTATATTATCGGGTGACGCTTGTTGCATTCATAGCTCTCACAGAATAACAGATCCCTGCTTGAACTTCAGAGTAAAAATGCCTGGGTTCAAATGTTGGCTACACTGCTTATTAACTGGGTAATGTTGGGCAAACTACATAAATACTTTGGCTTCAAATTCTTCACTGTAAAATTGGGATGATAATAAGATAGTTATGATCATTAAGTAAGATAATGCATATAAAATGGCTTATCTCCGTTTCTGGCAAAATAACCACTCAGCAAACGGCCACCATGATTTTGTTGTTTTTTAGAAATATAGGAATTCCTTGAGAGCAAGGGCTGTGTATCTTCATTTTTACTGACCATAAGGTCTAGCAATGATTGATGCATAAGCTTTATCAAATAATTCCTTCATCTAATTAACACATTTTATGGCTCAAGAGGAATTTGTTGAATTATTGACTGATGGATGGATTATACTTCTCTTAGTCTGCTTGGTCTTTCTCACAAGTAGAATGGAACAAACACGACTGCATATACGCTAGTCAGAAGGAGGCGTGCCCAGCTTGAGGAAGCTCATTAGTTCTGAGCCTCATCCTCCCAGATGTGCAGGGAGTGATGGAGGTTGCGATCATTTGCTCTGAGAACCCTGATAAATCACTTGATGGATTAGCAAGTGTCATCTATCAGCCTGCACTTGTCTTGAGTATTTGACTGAAGTCTATAAATCTGTTCCCTTTAAAAATCATCAGTGATCTCAGATTCAGCCTCACTCTTGGAAGTTAGTGTGAAACATACTCTCTGTGCAGGATTTGTTCTTGTTGTTATGGGACTTGATGTTGCATTGACCCACCATTTCTTTTTCCTCAAAGCAAATATCTGCTTTACTAAATGAAAAGTCACATCTTAACTTGATTGGACTGAGTGAGAAGTTACACGCACATGTGAAGAAAAGCAAAGCAGGAAATTTAAGGGAAGGTATAAGGGGGCTACATTTCGACAAATATGTAAAAGCTGGCACATAAAAATTTTAACATTCAGTAAAGAAAAAAAAAAAGTTGGGCGGCACCTGTGGCTCAGTCGGTAAGGCGCCGGCCCCATATACCGAGGGTGGCGGGTTCAAACCCAGCCCCGGCCAAACTGCAACCAAAAAATAGCCAGGCGTTGTGGCGGGCACCTGTAGTCCCAGCTACTCGGGAGGCTGAGGCAAGACAATCGCGTAAACCCAGGAGTTGGAGGTTGCTGTGAGCTGTGTGAGGCCACGGCACTCTACCAAGGGCCATAAAGTAAGACTCTGTCTCTACAAAAAAAAAGAAAAAAAAAAGAAAAAAAAAGTTGAGTTCTTCACCTGGCCGGTCAGGCAGGGAGAAGCCTATCCTCAATAGATGGGATCTTGAAAGTACTGATGTCAGTGTGATTACAGAAAGATCATCTTTCTGTCAAATTTAAGCTCACGTTCACACAGACTTTGCAATCCAAATAAGTTAGTCAAGATATGGTTTTTCATGTATTAAAGCAAATCTCTTCAAGCACCTGTTCCACACTGACTGAAATCCCACCATTAGTAATTTAGTCCTTCAGGATGGGAATTACCCATTTTTTTTTTCTTTTTTAAAGGCAAATTGCCATGGAGGAGCCAGTTCATGAATTCCTTAGACTTTCAGTGTCAATTAGTTCTTCAGATGCTGCTATCCTTACTGGGAAAGAAGATATAAGATTTTAAAAGATTGAGATCCTGATTTGAAGAAAGACGAGGTCATACATATTTTAATTAATTTGATTGTGGTAATCATTTAACAAATGTGCACATATATCCAAACATCATGTTGGATGCTATACACCAATACAATTTTTATATGTCAATCATACCTCAATAAGGTTAGAAAGAAAAAGTTAGGGAAAATAGTAATAGTAAAAAAAAAAAAAGTGGTTTTCTTATAGAGAAAAGGGAGGAGGGTTCGAAAAGGTTGGGAAAGGTACCCAGAGGCAGAGATGACAAATTCACAAACCTCACCTGCCATGGTCATTTGAGTGTGCTCAGCCCTGTGCTAGGTGTTTTGGAGGTACATGGAGAGAGGCCAAGGCAAGATCAGTCATCAGCTTAACCATCAGTGTGTGGTTAAGCTGAGACACCATGGATAGGAAACAGAGCAAACATGCTCTCCTTATTATTCGTACCTTACATTTCTATGCACTTCTAACTTTTTAAAGCACACTCACATCCAAGTGCAAATTACATGTTTATGAAACATTTGGCATCAATATTTGTTATCTCTATGCCCAGACTCTCTCAGAAACTCATATGCACCAGAATAGTTAACTTCCTCTCGATTCATTTAGGCATCTCTGGAATTTATCCCTCACTCTTATACTTTTCCTCTCTGCCTGTTTAACTTCTGGAATGGGTCATTTGATTTCTGTGTAGGTGGGCTAGGGTGGATCTGAATGCCGCTAGGGAGATTTATGAAGTGTAAGTCTCAGGTAATTTATTTGTTGTGGGGTGGGTAGGCAAATGGGTCCATATTCTATTTGAGTCTTTTACTGTTTAAAACATCTTATTAAGTCATAAACAGCCCAGATAGATGTGGTTGTGATGGGCCTGGGCTAAATGAGGAAATAAAAATAAACAGTTTGTGCATCGATTGCAGTTTGCCTATAGATTGCATCTTTTCATTTCAATACCATTCTATTGAAAAAAAGAAATCCTTGCAAGAGTCCTTAGAACTGAGCCACGAGGATATTTTTAACTTGCGTATTATACTGTATTAATTATATCTTCTCTGGGGGGACACAAACCTTGAGTTACTGGCTAAGAGGAGAAAAAGCCGGTTAATTTTCTGGTATATCTGTGAGTACTGACAAAGGTAACACATTGGAAGATCTTGCTTATAGCTTACCTCTCTTACCCAAGAGAAAGATCAGAAAGCCAAGCATGGCCGCAGCAGAAATCTTAAAATACCTAGAGACAATGACCTCCCTTGGCTGTTGATGAGAAAATGAAGGAGATTGTGTTTGATGATCAGCCAGAAAGGACTGGAGTAACTTGTATCAGGTCTTGCCAACTGGAAGTCTTAGCTCTTGAA
Source organism: Nycticebus coucang (assembly GCF_027406575.1). Classification (NCBI taxonomy): domain Eukaryota; kingdom Metazoa; phylum Chordata; class Mammalia; order Primates; family Lorisidae; genus Nycticebus; species Nycticebus coucang. Next base: position 47,604,068 of record NC_069783.1, read on the forward strand.
TAAAAGGCATCAAGCAGGTCACTAGGATCATGAAGGCTTTGACCATCAAATGACCAAGAGGTTGGAGCATCTTAGAGAGGAAAGATGTAGATGAGGATATAGCTGTGCTTTCTTAAGCAAGGGAGCATCTTGGTTGCTCCCTAGCAATAAGCTTGCTAGGTCACAGGGGGGCTCTCACCTGTCTTCTTCTTATACTCCCTTCCTTGTAATCTCTTCCAGTCAAGGAAAGTCCCCTCTACCCTCATGGATAAATCATAAAGGAGTAAAGTGTGGAGACTTATACTGAGGATAGGGTCAGGAGTGTCTCTAAAATTATCGATCACAGGAACTCGTCTTCCCCATGAGACTCACATACCCGCTTCCAATACACAAGAAGAAATTAAAGCAAAAGCAAACCAAAACCAACAAGCAAAAACCCTAAGCATATAAATACAAAGCTAATAAATTATTCTCTTTCTGAGCTGGGCAGCTCTTAAATATTGCAGGGTTTATTTTAAGGATCCATCTAGAAACAGATGAAAATAAGGACACTTAATGGAAACACTAAAACCACATCACCCCAAAAAGTAACAAGAAAAGAGCTTCTGTGTTCTTAGTTGAAGCAATAAATACAACAAAGATACCTATTTTCAGAGTATTTATGGAGAACAGGAAATTAGATAAGGACTTTCACCTTCTAGACACTAACTCATATTTGATCTGGGTTAATAATGGCAACGTAATTGGCCCAACTCTTCCATTTCCCAACTGCTGACTAAATTAATTTGCAACTGAACGGGCAGTTAGCTGTTTATAAACCCCTGGGCTGAAGCTACTCTGAAGCTGGAACTTTATCCAGGAAAGAGTTGGCATACTGTACCTTGAAGGCAAAAAGTTCCAAGAAGAGGTTTCTTTCCCTCTATGATGCCTCAGTCAAAAAGGACTTAGGGCAGTTCCAAGTGCTTAGGCTCAGTAACATTTCTAATTGTAAATGAAATCAAAGATGGTTTAAAAATCATTAATTTTCCTATTAGTCGCTCTTTTACTCTAGTAAGATAATTCTGAAAAATGGTAGATGCTAACCAAAAGGAAGCCTGATGTAGCAGATAGGACCAGACCGCCTTGGGTTCAAGTCCTTGCTTTAGCACATAGAGACCCTCAGATATTGGTTGGTTGCTTACCCTTTCTATCAGTGTCTTGTCTGTCCATAAAGTATAAATATTCACTGAGATGTAGTATGTAGAATACCTAGCTCTTAATAAGTGTGAACAAATTATTGGTTTTAAAAAATCAACTTTGTTGATGTGTAATTTGACAAATAATAAAATGCATTCATTTTTACTGTTCTACAAAGTTTTTACAAATTGATATATTCTATAACTACCACCACAATCAAGATATAAAATATCTCCACTGTGCTAAAAATGTTCTGTGCTCCTTCCCAGACAATCCTTATCATCACCCTGGGACCCAGGCAACTACACCAATCTGCTTTCTTTAATCATAGATTAGATTTTCTTTTTCTGTGCTCCATATAAATATTCATAGAATCATATGGTATACATCTTTCTATGGCTGACTTCTTTGCTTAGTATAATTTTTTGAGAAATTTTCCATGTTGTGTGTATTAGCAATTTATTCAATTATTATCAAATTATTCAATTTATTAGCAATTTATTAGCAACAATTTCTTCCTGTGTTTTCTTCTAATAGTTTTAAAGTTTTAGCTTTTGGTTTTAAGTCTATGATCCATTTAGTTAAATTTTGTGTATGACATGAAGAAAGGTTGAGATTTATTTTTTTCCCCATATGGATATGATTTAGGATCATTTGTGCAAAAAAATTCTACTTTTTCTCTGATGAATTTTTTAGAACAAACTCTAGGAGAGAACATTTACTAATTCACTTTATAACACAAATGAACAAAACCACATAAAAAATGACAAAAATATAGACAAATATTCCTATAAATAATACATAAAATGTTTAAACAAAATCTTAGCAAATCTAAATTTGTGTGTATAAGCAATCTTAAACAAATATAAATCTTATAATTTCATTTGGTTTCTCAAAACATTCCACTTAATTCCCATCACACTATGCTATGACACTTAAACTTGTTCCCATGGCCCTATAAGGCATTATATGATGTCATCCCCAGTTTCCTCTTTGACCTATGTCCTACCGACTTCCTTTTGTTTTGTTCTAGCCACACCATGTAGACACACTGTACATCTTCATGAATGTTCTTTGTACAAACTGGATTCAAACTTAACTATCATCTAACTCAATGGCTTTCCACTTTAGATGTACATTAGAATCATCAAAGAGTTTTAAAAAATAATTAATGCTTGGACCCTACCATAGACAAATGGAATAAAAAATCTCTGGAAATAATATTTAGTCCTGTAGAATATTTTTAAAGTTCTCTAAGGAAATTCTAAAGTGCAACCTGAGATGAGAACCACATTTCCTTACTATTCCTTACTCAACCTCATTTCCTTACTATTCCCAGGGATTCAAATCACCTTGTTCCATTCAAAGTTCTAACCAGTCTAACATTGGCCTCCCCCCACCCCCTTTTTTTTTTTTTTTTTTTTACCAAGAACCAACAGAATTGTCAGCCTCTCCTTCTTGCTTTATTTGAGTAAGTGGGATTTGATGCTTCTTTACTCATTAACTGTTAGTATCACAGGAGATTGGGATAGAAAGGGACTTAAGTCATCTAACAAGGAAGTGCATACAGAAGCAAAATTGAGTGGAGCCCAAATTTTCTAGTGACATTTCAGTTATAGTTTTAGTTACCTTTCCTTTTATCTGTGCTGAGTGGGCATAAAGAACTGAGAATGGGGGTTAGGTAGAAGAACAAGATGGCAGCATAGAAACGTACAGCAATAGTCTCTTTGTATGAACACCTAATTCAAGCAATTAAGGTACTTCTTAAGTACCTTAAGAAGAACCAAAAATCAGGTGGGTAATCATATTGCCTGGTTTTAAAACAGATTCTGGAGAGGGCAAAAAAAGACAGCCTTACAATGCCTACACCACCCTACCCCTACCTCCAGGAGTGTAACACTAGCACTCCAAGTGGAGAGAGAATCTGTGTACTAGGGCAAAGGGAGAGTGAAATGATTGTGGGGCTTTGAATTGAAATCAGGGCCACTCCGGCAAAGGGGAACACAGCACAGGGCAGAATTCTACCAATGCTCATGGGAGGGAGCATTTTAACCAGTCTGGCTGGAGGGAAATTCTTCACCCAGAAGTCCAAATTCCCACTAGCCCCTCAACCACAGACAAAAAGCAGCCTGAAGCCTAGACTAATTTGTGAGGTAGTCGTACCACAAAGGCTGCTGTCCTTGGGCAATTCCTGCTGCTGTGTTGGCCAGTGGCTTTGGGGTACACATGACCCAGTGAGATACCAGCAGTTACAGCCAAATCAGTGACTGTGCCACCCTTCCCCAGGTACAGGATGTGCAGCTGTGAGTCTTCTTCCACTTGGGAGAAGGAAAGTGAACAGTTCAGAGAATTTCAATTTACAATATTAAATTAAGTGCCAAGAATATTCCTGAGTCCCCTGATTCTAGGACTAGAGTTTCTGGACAGCATTTCTAGACCCATTGTGGGCTTGAAATATGCTGTCTTCAAGAGAAGGACCCAGGGTTGGCAGGATTCACCACTGGCTGACTAACAAGCCCTTGGGCTTTGAATAAACATCAGAGGTAGCTAGGCAACCCTGGGCTTTGGGTGAGACTGGGCTGGTTTAGGTGTGACCTGATACTGGTGTCCACAAGGGAATGTCCACATCATTCCTCTCAAACTCTAGCAGCCCAGCACAGAGAGTGGGAAGAGAGTGAGAGACTTTGACTGGTAATCCAGGGAATTCTCTTCTATCTTATCCAAGCCCATCAAGGCAGTATCACTAGGAGTCTGCAAGAGTCACAACATTACTGGGCTTTAAGTTGATATAGCTATAGTGACCAAAGAAGATCACGATACTCAATTCCCTTTGAGCACCTGAAAGCCTTTAGAAGAATGGGTGCAAACAAGCCCAGGCTGAAAAGACTAAAATAAATACATAACTCTTCACTATCCAGACATCAGTGAACATCCATAGCATCAAGAACATCAGGAAGACATGACTTATAAAAGGAACTAAATAAGGTACTGTGACTAATGCAGAAGTGATTGAGACAGGTGATACTTCAGATAAAGAATTCAAAAAATTGTTCTGAAGAAGCTGATGGACTTTAAGACAACACAGAGAAGGAATTCAGTAGCCTATCAGAAAAATTTAACAAAGAGATTGAAATAATTTGAAAAATCAAGCAAAAATTCTAGAGCTTAAGAATTCAGTTGACAAACCAAGAAATGCATTAGAGTCTCTCAAATAGCAGAACTGACCAAGCAGAAAAAAGAATTAAGGAGCTTGAAGACAGGCTACTTGAAAATGCATAGCCAGAAGAGAAAAAAATAACAAAGAAGAAGAAGAATGAACACCTAATAGAAAATAGCCTCAAAAGAGTAAATCTAAGAGTTACTGGCCTTATAGTGGAGGTAGAGAGAGAGATTGAGATAAAGTTTATTTGGAGAAATAATATCAGAGAAACTTTCTAAACCTAGAGAAAGAAATCAATATTTAGATAGAAGAAGTTCATAAAACACAAATCAGATTTAACCCAAACAGAGCTACATCTAAGCATTTAATAATCAAGTGCCTAAAGGCTGCAGATTAAGAAAAGGTCCTAACGCAAGAACCCCCAACCCCATCTCCCACACACCAAAACCTTATAAAGGAGCTCCAATACATCTGGCAGCAGATTTTTCAGTAGAAACTTTACAGGCTACGAGAGAGTGGCATGACATATTCAAAGTGCTAAAGAAAAGAACCTTAACTCCAGAATATTATATCTTACAAAAGATTTTCAGGCACTTCTATGAACATGAAATAGAAATAAAGACTTTCCTGGACAAACAAAAGCTGAGCAATTTCATCAACGCCAGGCCTGTCCTACAAGAAATTCTAAAAGGAGTTCTTCAAGCTGAAAGAAAAGGACATTAATGAACTAGAAGAAATATTTTGAAAAAATGATTCTGCATTTTGTATGGAACCAGAAAAAAATCCATATAGTTAAGGCAGTTCTTAGTAATAAAAACAAAGCCAGAGGCAACAGCATACCAGATTTTAGGCTGTACTACAAAGCCATAGTAGTCAAGACATCATGGTACTGGCACAAAAATAGAGACATAGACACTTGGAATTGAATAGAAAACCAGGAGATGAAACTAACATCTTAGAACCACCTAATCTTTGATAAACCAAACAAGAACATACCTTGGGGGAAAAACTCCCTATTTAATAAATGGTGTTGGGAGAACTGGGTATCCACATGTAAAAGACTGAAACTGGACCCACACCTTTCTCCACTCACAAAAATTGATTCAAGATGGATAAAGGACTTAAATTTAAGGCATGAAACAATAAAAATCCTCAAAGAAAGCATAGAAAAAATGCTGGAAGATATTGGCCTGGAGAAAGACTTCATGAAGAAACTGCCATGGCAATTGCAACAACAAAAATAAACAAATGGGACTTTATTAAACTGAAAAGCTTCTGTACAGCTAAGGAGACAACAACCAAAGCAAATAGACAACCTAAACAATGGGAACGGATATTTGCATATTTTGAATCAGACAAAAGCTTGATAACTAGGATCTATAGAGAACTCAAATTAATCCATGTGAAAAAAGCCAACAATCCCATGTATCAGTGGGTAAGAAACATGAATAGAGCCTTCTCTAAAGAAGACAGACCAATAGCTAACAAACATATGAAAAAGTGTTCATCATCTCTAATTATTAGAGAAACGCAAATCAAAACCACTCTGAGATATCATCTAACCCCAGTGAGAATGGCCCACATCACAAAATCTCAAAACTGCAGATGCTGGCATGGATATGGAGAGAAGGGAATACTTTTACACTGCTGGTGGGGCTGCAAACTAATACAACCTTTTTGGAAGGAAGTATGGGCAACTCTCAAAGCACTCAAACTAGACTTCCCATTTGATCCTACAATCCCATTACTGGGCGTCTAACCAGAAGGAAAAAAAAATACTTTTATCATAAGGATACTTGCACTAGACTGTTTACTGCTTCTCAATAAATAATTATAATTAGAAAAATGTGGAAACAGCCTAAATGCCCACCAACCCAGGAATGGATTAATAAGCTGTGGTATATGTACACCATTGAATACTATTCAGCCATTAAAAAAATGGAGACGTTACATCCTTTGTATTAACCTGGATGGAAGTGGAACACATTATTCTTAGTAAAACATCACAAGAATGGAGAAGCATGAATCTTATATACTCAATTTTGATATGAGGACAATTAATGACATGGTGGGGGTAGGGGAAGGGGAGAGCAGAGAGAGAAAGAAGAAGGGAGAGTGGGGGGAAAGGAAGAGCAGAGAGAGGGAAGGAGGGAGGAGGTAGGGTCTCAGTGTGTGATACACCTTTTGGGGGCAAGACACAATTGTAAGAGGAACCATACCTAACAAATACAATCAGTGTAACCTGGTTTCTTGTACCCTCAATGAATCCTTAACAACAAAAAATTCATCCTGCTAAGAAAAGCTCAGGACCTGATGACTTCACTACTGAATCTATCAAGCATTCAAAGAACTAATACCAATCCTCCTTAAACTATTCGAAACAATCAAGGAGGAGGGGATCCACCCAAACTCATTTTATGAGACCTGTATCAAGGTCCTGGTACCTTGACCCGGTACCTCAACCAGATAAAGACAAAACATAAAAAGAGAACTGTAGGCCAGCACCTCTGATTAATTTAGAAGCAAAAATTCTCACAAAAATACTACAAACTGAATTCAGCACATTGAAAAGAACATTCAACATAATCAAGTGGGATTCATCCCAAGGATGCAGAAAATGGTTCAATATACTCAAACCAATGCAATATATCACATCAGTAGAATGAAGGACAGAAACCATATGATCATTTCAATTGATGCTTAAAAAGAATTTGCTATAATTTAACATCTCTTTTGACAAAAACTCCTAAAAACTTAGCAAGAGCTTACACAACAAAAACCATATTTGACAGATATGTGGTGACAGTCATATAGAAGGGGAAAAAACTGAAAGCCTCTCTTCTAAAATCTGGAAGAAAACAAGGATGCCAATTTCATCACTACTATTCAACATATTACTGAAGTTCTCGCTAGAACAATGAGACAAGTGAAAGAAATAAAAGGCATCCAAATTGTGAAGAAACAAATCAAATTATCCTTGTTTGCAGATGATATGATTTTATATCTAGAGAAACCTAAAGACTCCATCTACAAACTATTAGGACTGATAAAGAAATTCAGTAAAGTTTCAGGATACAAAATCAATATACAAAAATCAGTCTATTTGCATTGTTTGTTGTCTCCTTAGCTGTACAGAAGCTATTCAGTTTAATTAAGTCCCATTTGTTTATTTTTTTACCCTGAGATATCAACTAACCCAAGTGAGAATGGCCCACATCAAAAAATCTCAAAACTGCAGATGCTGGTGTGAATGTGGAGAGAAGGGAATACTTTTACGTTGCTGGCGGGACTGCAAACTAATGCAACCTTTTTGGAAGGAAGTATGGAGAATTCTCAAAGAACTCAAACTAGACCTCCCATTTGATCCTGTAATCCCATTACTGGCCATCTACCCAGAAGAACAAAAATCTTTTTATTATAAGGACTTTTGCGCTGGACTGTTTACCACAGCTCAATTTATAATAACCAAAAATGTGGAAACAACCTAACTGCTCACTAACCCAGGAATGGATTAACAAGCTATAATATATGTATACCATGGAATACTATTCAGCCATTAAAAAGATGAAGACTTTACATCTTTTGTATTAACCTGGATGGAAGTGGAACAAATTATTCTTAGTAAAGCATCATAAGAATGGAGAAGCATGAATCCTATGTACTCAATTCTGATATGAGGACAATTGATGACCTAGTACACAGTGGGGGATGAGGTAGGGGTATTCAGGGAGGCAGCAGGAGGAAGAGGGGTGGGGGGGTCAAGTGGTGTGACACACTTCTTGGGGATAGGACACAATTATAAGAGGAAATTTACCTAACAAATGCTATCAGTGTAACCTGGTTCTTTGCACCCTCAATGAATCCCTGACAATAATAATAATAAAAAAAATCAGTAGCATTTCTGTATACCAACAGTAAGCAATCTGAAAATGAAACTAAGAAAGTAATTCCAGTTACAATAGATACAAATAAAATAAAATACCTAGGTATAAACTTAACCAAAGAAGCGAAAGATCTCTATAATAAAAACTACAAAGCATTGATGAAAGAAATTGACGATAACACTGAAAAATGGGAAGATATTCCATGCTCATGAACTGGAAGAATCAATGTTGCTAAAATGTCCATACTACCTCTAGCAATCTACAGATTCAATGCAATCCCTATCAAATATCAGTGGCATTCTTCACAGTAATAGAAAAAATAATCCTAAAAATTTACATGGAACAGGGCAGCGCCTGTGGCTCAGTCAGTAAGGCACCGGCCCCATATACCGAGGGTGACAGGTTTAAACCCAGCCCCGGCCAAACTGCAACCAAAAAATAGCCCGGCGTTGTGGTGGGTGCTTGTAGTCCCAGCTACTTGGGAGGCTAAGGCAAGAGAATGGCTTAAGCCCAGGAGTTGGAGGTTGCTGTGAGCTGTGTGAGGCCACGGCACTCTACCGAGGGCCATAAAGTGAAACTCTGTCTCTACAAAAAAAAAAAAAAAAAAAAAATTTACATGGAACAGAAAACTCAGAATAGCCAAAGTCATCCTCAGCATAAAGAATAAAAGTGGAGGAATCTCATTACCTGAGTTTAAATTACATTGCAGAGCTATGGTAACCAAAACAGCATAGTACTAGCATTAAAAAAGACACATAGACCAGTGAAACAGAATAGAGATTCCAGAAATAGATCCACATATCTATGGTGAACTTATCTTTGACAAAGATGCCAAGAACATACCGTATGGAAAAGACAGTTTCTTCAATAAATGGTGCTGGAAAAACTGGATATCCCATGCAGAAGAATAAAACTAGGTCCTTATCTCTCACCTTATACAAAAAATCAAATTAAGTGGATAAAAGACTTAAACCTGAAGCCTGAAAATATTAAAACACTGGGGAAATGCTTCATGATATTTGTATGGTCAAGGACTTCCTAAGTAAACACAGGCAACCAAAGCAAAATTGCACAAATAAGATGACATCAAGCTAAAAGCTGCTGCACAGCAAAGGAAACAATCAACAAAAGGATGAGAAAAATCCACAAAACTGAAGAAAACATTTGCGAACTACCCATCTGACAAGGGATTAATAACTTAATTAACATTAATTAATAATGTAAAAGGAGCTCAAACAACTTCATAGGAAAAAATATCAAATAATCCCATTAAAAATGGGCAAAGGATCCAAATAGACTTTTCTCAAAAGAAGACATACAAATAAACAACAGATATATGAAAAAAATATTCAACATCATTAGTCACCAGAGAACGGCAAATCAAAACTACAATGATGTACCTTCTTATCTCAAGTAAAATGGTTTTTATCAAGAAGACAGGCAATAACAAATTCTGGTGAGAAGGTAGAGGAAGGGGAACCCTCATAGCTATGGACACAGTATGGAGGTTTTTTTGAAAGACTAAAAATAGTTCAAAAGTAGTCCATACCATATGAACCAGCAATCCTCCTACTGGGTATTTATGTCCAAAGGATAGGAATTCAGGATACTGCATTATAGTACTATTCACAATAGCTAAGATATGGAATCAGCCTAAGTGTCCCTCAATGACTGATAAACTGTGGTACATATATACAATGGAATATTATATACGGCCACAAAAAGGAATGAAATCCTTTCATTTGCAACAACATGGTTAGACCTGGAGACATTGTGTTAAGTGAAATATGCCAAGCACAAAAAGACAAATTGTGTATCTTCTCACCTATATGTGGGAATCAAATATTAAAACAAGTGATCTCATGAAGATGGGAAGTAGAATGATGGTAATCAGAGGCTGGGAAGGGTAATGGGGAGGGGAGGATACAGAAATATAGTTAGACAGTTAGGTAAAATATTGTTCATTATGTGATAACAAATAATAACAAAGTCTATCAAACATTGTTCATTATTTGATAACACAACAAAATTACTATAATCAACAATAAGTTAGGGTGTGCTTAAAATAATTAAAATAGCATAATTGGAATATTTCTAACACAAAGAAATGATAAATGCCTGAGGTTATGGATGCCTCAAGTACTCTAATTTGATTAATTCACATTTTATGCCTGTATCAAAACTTCACATGTGCCCTACAAATATATACAACTATTATATTACCCATCATAATTAAAAATAAAAAAAAATTTTAAAGAACTGAGAAATGGGAGGATCCTCAGCTTCTTTAATGTGCCTGCATTAGTTCTCACTAAATAAATCTCTTCCTCTAAAAGTTTCTCTGTTAACTTTTCTTTTCCTAGTGATCTGAGAGTGGAGGCTTTAGTGTCAGACCACTGTTCTTATTTTTTATTATTATTTTTTTATTATTAAATCATAGCTGTGTACATTAATGCGATCATGGGGCATCATACACTGGTTTTGCAGACCATTTATATGCAAGTAAATCATTTGATTATATTTTTTGTCCTTATGTTACCATGAATATTTCAAATGAATTTTATATGGTTCATATTTATGGTTTGGGAGCTATTTCACATTTTGGCTCATTGCCGCCTCATCTGCATACACCATATCTCAGCTGATGTTGATTGGTCTCATTTACATATTCATCATGCTCTGATTTTCAAAGATATTTTGTTATAAACTGGCTTTTTTCCCCCTCCAGTGTTATAATAACACATAGATATGTTTTTAAATTGCACTCATTTCCATATATAATATTTCTGGTTACCATAAATCACCACATTGTCACTTACTTCCCCCACCATATTCAGTGTAATCTTTACACTTTATACCAAGCTAACATATGGCTCCAAAGTAATTAAAGACAATGTAAACAGTTTACAGTGCACTTTGCAAAGCCACTTCACGTTGCAGAGGGTTTAATGATTTCCTCCCCTACCACCATAGCAAGTCCCAAAGCAAGTAAGAATAGGGAAGTACTAATAGAAGCACATGTTATTTCATTTCTCATGGAGAAGCTCCTATTCCTTGTTTTTCCAAAAAGTATCCTTTCCTTGTTGACTTTTGATAGAAGTAGAGGGGGCTGGGTAAAGCTGGATTCATGAATGAAGAAGAATCAAGCAAGGATTAGGGTGTGGTCTTTGAATCATTCTAATAGGCGAAAGAGGAAGAACTAAGCTCATCAAATGCCCATGTTGTGCCAGACACTGAGTTTGGATATTAAGGCTCTTGACAACTGACAATGGAAAAGAAGCCAAATTCTATGATTTAAAGACGTTTATTCTGAGCCAAACTTGAGGACCATGGCCCAAAGCCATGCCGCAGAAGCTGCAAGCAAATGGACTCAGAGTTCGATTTTATTCATTTCACGGAGACAAGAATTACACATAAAGTCATAAATTATTACATGGAAGATGTACATTGGTTTGGCTTAAAAAGGTGAGACATCTCAAAGTGGGGGCTTGTAGGTTATAAGACTCTTTGATTTATTATTGTTTAAAGAAATGAAGCTCTGTCTAAAGGCTTGGAATGTTTTAAGAAAAGTAAGGAAGTCTGTTAAACAGAGATAAACCACTGGCACTATACCCAGACTCAAGTGATGTGTCCCATAAGCTGAGGACCTATAGGCTGTCTTGCATAGCCTTAAGTTTAACAATGAGTTACAAAAGATACCTGTCAGAAGGGCGCGCATGATGAAACCATGTCTGACCTCTCTTTTCATGGTCAGCAACTCAGTTTTAGGGCATTCCTGAGGTCCCCTTGGCCAAGAGGGAGTCCATTCAGTTGGCTGGGGGAGTGTAAGATTTTTAGTTCATACAACTTTATGAAATAGGCCTTATTATTAACATTTTAACATTTTACAATAGGAGATAAAAATCAGAGAGGTGAGAATACTTGTACAACACAGGGGCAGATCTAAAGGGAGAAGGAAATAAAAATGCAAACTAGTCTATTTCCTTGCAGATGGGGTACATTCCATTCTGGAATATGTTTTTCCAGCTTACCCATTGTGTTACCTTAAAAAGGGAATTTATCTCTTTACGACTGCTATCTCAGGTTGGCAACCATAGCTCAGTGGGTAGGGCTCCAGCCACATACACCAAAGCTGGGTTCTAACCCTGCCGGAACCTGGCCAGGGCCTGCTAAAACAACAAGGCAACTGCAACAAAAAATAGCCAGGAATTGTGGTGGGCGCCTGTAGTCCCAGCTACTTGGGAGGCTGAGGCAGGAGAATCGCTTATGCCCAAGAGTCTGAGGTTGCTGTGATCTGTGACACTACGGCACTCTACTCAGGGCAACAGCTTGAGACTCTGTCTTGCCAAAAAAAAAAACAAAAAGAAAGAAAGAAAGAAAAAGAGTGTTACCTCATGTGTAAAATGGCACCAATGATGGTAGCTATCTTCTATGAGAGAAAGCAGGACAGAGCAGAGACCAAATGGCACAGTTACAGCAGTCCCTTCCCTACACTCCTGAGAACGCTTTCAGGCCAGTATTCCTGGGAAACATCAGCACAATCTCCTACCTTGTCCTGGCTGACACTGAAGATAAGAAAGGCCTTGGTGCAAGATTAACACTTTTTCAGAAGGGAGTAATTCTAAGATTGGTCCCTGACACAGCATCAGTCACTCTGCAAAGAGAAGATGACACGTCTCACCTGGTTCCAACTACACTAATAAAAACCTCTTGCAACTATGTGAGAGGGAGCTGATTCCTGGCCAGACTCTACTCCGCCTTTTCTTCTTATTTTTGTATTTATTTATTTTGTAGAGACAGTCTCACTTTACCGCCCTCGGTAGCGTGCCATGACGTCACACGACTCACAGCAACCTCCAGCTCTTGGGCTTCCGCCATTCTCCTGCCTCAGCCTCCCGAGTAGCTGGGACTACCTTTTCTAATAGAGCCTTTCTTTAATCCCTGGACTGTCCTTTTCTCCTTCTTTAGACCCTCCCCCAGACTCCACCCCCAAACCTCTCAACTATGAGGAAGAAAAAATTGATGGAAATAACAGCCTTTAATAGGCCTGTCATATAATAAGTCCTCAGTAAACGTTAACTCTAACACAGAGTGTAATAGTAATAAAACTCATGCCAGTATAACCCTACTTATACTTCAAGTCTCAGTTGAATTCCACAAACCTTCCAGATCTTCCTCTTCTGGATGATAGCAGGGCTAATTTTCTTTTCAGATATAAATTATTTGCCCAACTGCCAGCATCTAGCCTCTATGCCCCCACAGTGGCCTCAATTTTTCTGTGTATCACTTCTCCCTCACCTCCAAGTCCATGGGGTAGGGATAAGTGTTTGCAAGTCTAAGGATGGAGCCCATTTCTCAGGCCAAAGCCAATGTGAGTGTTACATTTTCTTAGCTCTAGTGGTCATTCTAGGGATGGTTGTGTAATCTAAGCAATCTTAAGACTTTTATAGGATTGAGAAAAAAAAAAAGGTCAGTTCTTTTCTTCTGAGTAGAAGCCAGAGAAAAGGTGAAGCCAGGACTGGTGAAGCTAGGACTGTTGCAGCCCCTTGCCATGAGGAGGGAAGCTGAAGGCTGAAACTAAAACACAAGGGAAATTGAGAGATGGAGAGAGCCCAAGTCCTAAGGACATTGTTATCTGAATAGAGCTGCAACCAAAGCCATTCATCTTCTCTCAATGTCAAGTTAAATGTACCATTAAATTTTCTTGTTTGAAGTTCATTTTCTTTTGACTCTCACAATAGGAAGAGTCCTAACAAATATAAGGGTCATGGTTACTTATTTTGGTACTGATAAATTATAACTATATGTATATTCTCAGTGTTCATGTGCCTATCAATTATTACATTATTTTTCATAAATATATCATTTATGATTTTTCTTTTCACATTTGGATATTTTGTCTTGTCTCCTTCACTAATTATATTTGTTTATTCATTCATTTTTATCTATACATTTATTAGATATTTATTATATGCACCTGATTCCATATGAGGCACCATTCAATACTGAGTAAAAACAAACATGCCCTTGTATTCATGGAATTTACAGCCCAATAGGGTTGTTCGAATTTAATTCAGTTATCATATAAGTAAGTGTCAAATTGTTCAAATGACAGTCACCACAAAGAGAAGAGTGATGATTCTGGAGTGTATATAGTAGTTTTGCCCTAGTTAGAGAGGTCAAGGAGAGCTTTTCTGGGGGAATTACATTAGCATGAGAATCTGAACAATGACAAGGCACCAACTAAGTTAAAGTGGCAGAGTGGAAAGGGTGTCGTAGGTAGGCAGAAGGAACTTCATGTGCTGAGGCCTGTGGTGGGCTGCACGACATGGTGCATTACATGACCTGGAAGAGGGCTAGCAGAGCAAAGGAGAGAATGCAGGAGGTCTGGCTGGAAGTACTCCTGTCTGTATGAAGGAGTCTCCTTTTCAGATGAAGAGCAGTGGGTGGTCTGCCATCAGCAGGATGGCTCACTAGGAGCCCCTAATGCGTGTTGCCCTCATAAGGAAACCAGAACAACAAATGAACAACTACTTTTTAACAAAAATAACTGAGGAAGAGCACTGGTATACATCAGAAGAATAACAGAAAACTAGGTAATAAGAGCAATTAGGGATGGACACACAGAGAAAGAAGAAAATGGCAGGCTTCTTCCTCCCCTCCCCCAGACCAGAACCTGCTGGGAACCAGGAGGAATTCCTTTCTTTCTGATGTACACCCATCATCAGTTTGTACAACTATAGATCTCTCAGTTGGGGTCACCTGAAGTCCTCACAAAGTACAAGGCCCAGTGGAGAGAGCTTAACTGAAGTACATATAGCTGTGTTCTACCCAAGTAGGAGCTGATGCTGTACCCTGCCCCTGTGGCCCACCCAGCTAATGAACTATACCATCTATGAGTTGGAACTATGGCTGGAATGTGTCTTGGTCCAGGGGGCATTTGCCGTAGTTTCATTTCATCCCTGAGGCTAAGCTACTGCTGAACCAACTCAGCCCAGAGGTCCAACAGGTATGAGCAGCTGTCACATGCTTCTCTATGGGGCCAAGCAGAAATAGGGCTGCTTCATCTACCACACCCCATCACCAGGTGGAGCTGAGAGGTACCTTGTCTCCTGCATAAACAGTACTTTACCCAATCACACCTTTCAAGTGTCTAAGTTGAATCAGTGCCATGCATCCCAGGAAATGGTGCTGTAGCTGCCCAGAGAAATAACACATCCTAGTTCCTGAGCTGATGTGCTTCCCTGAATCTCAAAGAAACAGTGTCTGGACTTTCCATAACAGTGACACCCACAGTAATATTGAGAAGTATGCCTTTGGGAGGGATTTAGGTCATGATGGCTCTGTCCTCATGAATGGATTAATGTCACTATAAGAAGTATTTCTGGGTATTGGTTCATGCTTTTCTGCCATGTGAGGACACATTTTTCTCCTTCTGCCCTTCTCCTTTTTTGTCATGTGAGGACTCAACATGAAGGTCCTCATCAGATGCCAGTGTCTTGATCTTGGACTTCCCACCCTCCAGAGCTGTGAGAATATAAATTTCTATTTTTTATAAATTACCCAATCTATAGAATTTTGTTACAATAGAACAAACAGATTAAGATTTTAAGGAAGTATTATGATAGGTGGAAAAGATGAGTGGACAGTTTGGAGGTGTAACAACGAGGTAAAAACAACAGGACAGTGTTGTACCATAATACAAAGTTACATCACATTTTGACCTTGCCTTTAAAGAACAATCAAGTAGATCTGGGAAAACTTATACATTCAGAACACAATCTGAGAAACATGTTAGTAATACCTGAAACACAAGGTTATAGTCTGAAAACACTGGGAAAGTTCTGAAAGGCTCTATAGAGGAATACACATTTTGTCTGGCCACTAAATGAAAAGCAGGATTTTACCAAGTAGAATTTTAGGCATAGGGACACATGTATATAAGAACAGGATGAAAATATATTTTCTTTATCGGCTTACTCATTCATTCATCCCCCTGCAACTATCTTTTTGTTCACTCTATGTGCCAGGTATTGTGCAAATAACCAGCTGTCACATTCTAAATAAGCAATATGATGTCTGGTAATGATAATACTTGGGGATCAGAAAATTGTCACATTTGCTGAAAGCATGGGAGATAAAGGATTTCAATTTCTGTTACAGGAACTTACAACTTAAGTCTGTAGCAATGAAGGTTCGTAGAAGTTCTTCTGTAAGGGAATTTGAGCAGAGAAGTTCTAGTAGCAGAGTGGCAGGAAGCTTGGCCCTGGGATAGGCATGGCAGCTTCAAGCAGTAGGCTATACAAATGCTGATGAGACTTTGGACCAGCATCAGAGAGAGAAGGGGGCTGGATCCCAGACTACACTGAGAGGTGGGCAATAGGACTAGAGGAGTCTCTGGGTATAAGGGACAGAGAAGGCGCGTGAGTGAAGGGAGGTTTGGGATTTTCTTTCTGAGGAATCTGGGAAGATGAGGGTAGTAATTATTGGGCAATATGAAAAGATGAGAAATATAAAGATAATGTGCTAGTTCCATATATGCTAAGTTTCAAGTATTTTTAGTTGAGTCAAGTGTAGATGTTTAGACATCTCTCCTTTTCAAAACAAAAATTATGACCTCTTAAGAGAGGTGGAGATTACAGATGAATGTTTATTAAGACATTATTTGATGAACAATCATTTGGTGGGTGGGGGAAGAACTGTATAAAAAGAAAATGGTCCAGAGTGGATCCTTGGTGTATCTAAACTTTTGAGCGTAGTTGGGTCCAAGAAAGATAGATGATGAGAACTAGATATGGAGCAGTCTGAGGGTAATAGGGAGGCAGGAGAGTGTGGTGTCCAAGGGGAAAGGGTATTGGGAAAAAGACACTAATGGTCAATGAAATCAAAAGCTACATATAAAATCAGTACTAAGAGGACAGAATAGAAGTCATTTGATCCAACAATAGTATTGTTGGATAGAATAATTTAAAAATGTTGCAGAATTTGTGAGTAGGCTGGGGAGTGATGGAAAAGGAAGGGTAGAGAGGCAGTAACTGCAGGCTGCTCTTCCAAAAGCGTGG
This sequence comes from Nycticebus coucang, assembly GCF_027406575.1. Taxonomy (NCBI): domain Eukaryota; kingdom Metazoa; phylum Chordata; class Mammalia; order Primates; family Lorisidae; genus Nycticebus; species Nycticebus coucang. The sequence goes on from NC_069783.1 coordinate 47,621,329, forward strand.
TTGTGGTGGGAGAGAGGAAAAGGTAGCATGGTAGGAAGGTGGAATTTATATAGAAAACTTTTCTTTTTCTTCTTTTTCAAATGGATAGGTGAAACTTGGTCACGAGTGCACAGCAGATGAAAGGAGCTTTGAGATTTGTGGAGAGGGAGATACTAAAGAAAAAGCCAATGTTTATTAAGTTCAGGAAACTGGTTAACCACTAGAGTGAGGAGACAAGTGAAGGAGAAAGGAGTTGAGAACCTGCCAGTGACCAAGAATAGAAAGTGAGGTAATGGATGAAGGTGAGCGTATAGACTCAGGGGCACAGAAGTCTCCCCAGAGTTTCAATATAGGGCCTCTGCTAGGGATTGCTTTTGAAGCTTTAGGGTACAAAGGTTTTGAAAAAGTAAGATTGCTTTAATACTATTTTTGGCATCTCACTGTGTTAGTTCAAGCTGATTAATAAAGACATGAAGTGGAAATGGACATGCTGTGTCTGAGCAGGTTGAGTTCCTGAGGCAGCTGCTCTGCCTCTTGTCAGCTCAGCTCAGCTATCATATCACCATAGGAAGGTCCTGCCTGATGCTAGCCCCCAATGAGAGGTCAGTCACACCTCCTGGATTAGATGTGGTTAAAGTGGATAGCTGTGATATCTGATATTCCTGCCTTTAAGATATATTTCTATGTAATTATAGGGATGTTTGGGGGTGCACAGTTATTCCAATAGTCAGCTAGTCTATGTTTGCTCTGGGTGGGGCAATGGCCAAGTTCTCCAACTCTGTCCCTGGAAGAACTCAGGTCATAAACTAAGCTCTCACCCTATTTAGGGATAGAAATTGGAGAACACTTAAATACTCTTTTCAAAGGAGATTTAAGAGTCTGTTAATACAGATGGAGAAATCAAGCCTCTAGATCCATAAGCTGATTTAATAAACAGTAAGTTTATATTAAAAATAATACCCAAACCCAGCATTCTGATCACCCTCCTTTAAGCAAGTAGCTTAATTGCTGAAAAACCATGCTACCCTCTCTACTTTGTACTCTTTTGTTAATGGATTCCTTTCTCTTTTCCTCAGATCTTACGAGGTAATATTTTTAAAGGTGGTGGGTAAAAGAACCAAAAAGGAAAACTGAATGACTCCAAGGAGGAGAAATATGTGAACTGGTGAGTTGCTTTCTTCCTATAGTAAGAGTGATTATTCTCATCTGTCTATTCCATCTACCCATTGCTTTACTTACTGGCATTTAAATCCTAAATCTTGTCTGTGTCACTGCAGAGAAAAACTCATCTCCCTGGCCTGAATGGCCCCGGAGGTGGGATCAGGAGCCTTCAAAGGGAGGGCAGCTTACTTTAAGTGTGGGAGGATTTGTTCTGTTTTACTACCGTACCCCACTTTGAGAAAACTGTATTTGGGGAAAGCCCTAAGCTAAACAAGTTCATTAAGAAGTCAATGTCTGCAGTAAAAATGAACTCTCCTCTTTTCAAAATATGTCTTTGTCAGTACTGTAAACTTTTCTAATACTTTTAAATGTTTATATATCAATTACCATTTGTCTGTATACATAGCTTGGGAACAAGAAGTCTAGAGAATCTCTAAGGCACAAATGTTAGACTCTACTGTCAATAAAGAAAAATTAATCAGAAATAGTAGAAGGTATCTCTGAAAGAATATGATGTCATCAAGGAAAAAACAGGCTTTGGTTTATGAAAATTTTGCTCACAGGTACTTTGGGAATAATACTTTGTACAAAAAGTAAGAAGGATTGCTTGAATTGGGTTTTCCTCACTTGAATGACCATGATGAAAGATTAATTATACTATGATTTAGGAACCATGTTAAGAAAATAAAACAGGAGGAGGCCCCAAAAGTTTGCTTGGCTGTGTCAGTCTGGTTTATCAGCACAGAGCTTCATACCAGATGTGACCTGAGGTTGCCACCTATTTCCCAGTTGAGACATTCACTCACAGCAGTATCAGGTACGTACATTTTCTCCAGGTCCCCAAATCCTGAAAATGCGCCTTTTGGGATGACTTGAAGCTTGGTGAGGACAAACCTCCTGAAAAGAGAGTAGACATAAAACATCACATAAAATAAGTAATTGAGTACCTGATGTATAATATCAGCTTACAGCTAAGGTGTACAGTAGAACCTCTGTAAGTTGACCATCCAGGGGACTGTGACAAACTGGTCAGCATATGGAGGTGGTCAACAGAAAGAGCTAGGCCTGCTGTGCTGATACATCCATACTGCACGTCTGGTCTATGAAAGTTAGGTCACCTTCAAGAGGTGTTCAACTATGAAAGTTCTACTGTACTAAGTGTTTATTACAATATCAATGGCTGAAATTGATTTTGCATTTTCTCTCTTCATCCTGTCTCCAAAGCAGTAATATTGCTCTAAGGATATCTGGGAGAGGATACTATTATTCTCCACATTTTGTATGAGGAAACTGGAGAATACAAAGCTTACTCAGGGTAACATGACTGATACATGACAGAATTGGGATATGAACCTTGCTTGTCTCCACTACTTTGTGGCCTGCTATAGCCCTGTGTGAGGTGCCTTCCCTTTCTTTACTCCAACTATCACCTCTTCCTTTATGGTCATTCTGAGCTGACCTTGCTTTTTATTACAAGGGGGAAATGAAACCAATATAAGAAAACTTCCTCCTGTTCTCCATGGCTCACTGCCTGATGAATGTCTGCACCTGTGCTTTATACACGTGCGCTTCCCTCCTGTTACCTTGGATGCACTGTCCAGGGTCCTGTCTAGGAACAGGCCCTCTCATGTGCACTATTTCTCTTCTAATCCCAGTAACCACTACAGCAATTTTCCCCTTTCTTTCATACATTTCATTTGCCTATTTCCCCTTCTTTACTGGTCAGTGCCACTTAGTAATATATAAACACATTCCATGATTTCTTCCATCCGTAAAAAGTCTCTTAACTTCAGCCACATCTAGCTTTTGTCATTTTCTTCTGCTTGAAAATATTTGTCTCACCTGCCTCGGAATTCCTTCCAATAGCTCCTCATCTCTATCAGGGAACACTCTAAATTGTTTACAATGGTCTTCAGTACCCTACAGGAGCTATCTGGTCTCTATCCCCACAGTTCTCTAGCCTCACTTTTTATTGACTTATTTTTTTATTTTTTAACTCTACCCTCACTTTTCACAACTCCCTTTGCTCATCCTGATCTTATCATGGTGTCCTCTTGCTGTTCCTTGGAGGTGCCAGGTTCCTTCTTGACCGATGTTTTTGTATTTATAGTTCTGTTTGTCTAGAACATTCCTCTCCCAGATATCCTTATGACTTGTTACATCAGTCCTGTATTTACTTAAGTGTCATTTTCTCGGTGAGGCTTTCCCTAACCACCTGTTTAAAATGGCAATCTCCCCAACTTGGGCTCTGGCTGCCTTTCCTGCTGCTTGAATTTTTCTTTATAGTGTTTCTGATGTAGTATACATTCTCTTCATTTATGTGTTTGTGTATTCATGTATTTATTTTACTTATCTTTTCTGATAACTGGAATGCAAGCTTCACAAGGGCAAAAAACTTCATCTGATTTGTTACTACTATATCCCAAATGCCCAGAACAGTGCGTGGTACATGCCAGTGAGTCAATAAACATTGTCAAATGACTGAATTGCACAATCTGAGAATTCTAGGCTTGAAGGTGAAATTATAAGTGATCCTTTGGGAATCTCTACAATAGAAATAGTATTATTTTCTCTGGCTTCTCTGGCTTTTTCTTACTTTGTAACTGATTAATAAGGATTTGGCTTTCTTTCCATTTCAACTCCTTCCTTCACTGAAGCTGTCTGTGAGCAGGAATTATAATGAAATGCTGTGGGCTTGGATAATTTCACAAACTTTTTATTGCTTTAGCCTCTTGTCATTTGTTGGTGTTAGTGAAATTCCTGTTTCAGATAGAGTCGTTACTCAGGCCATCAGGTCTTTTTTTCACCTTGTTTGTGTTTGACTACAAGATGTGCCATCTGTATGCTGACGAATCATAAGAGAGTATTCTGTGTGCTGTTCTTGTTTTGGAGGCATGTGTATACCTGCTGGGAAGGCAAAACTAGAAACCTTAGAACCGCCAGAGAATAGCTGTGGGCTATAGTTGATTGCAGTAACTATAAATGTTATACAAGGACTAAAATGAGAAAGATATCAAAGTATACAAATATACAACAGAAAGTTTGGTAGGAGAGGATGAATTTTTAGTCTGAGCCTCAAAACTATCTCATCATACTAAAAGCATAGTCTTTATAAAACCATTTACATAAAATATGATCTAATCTAGGGTCAGAGAAGAATATCTACTTCTAGAATGTTCATCTGAAAAAAAATCAAGATGAATTTACACTATCTTAGCTGTACTCACTTAACCTTAGTTAATACCTACAAGATACAAGAATGATAAAAACAAACAGAAAAAAGCAGATAATAAAATTGCTTTAAACTATTCAGTCTACAAGTTTCAAAGACATTGAAATATTGATGGCAGATGTTAATGAATGATATGTACAGAGAATGGAGTCTTGGTTAGCTGACTCTTTTATTTAATAAAAAGTCAGCTAGATAGCATTTTTTAAATTCAGGCCTAGTAGTATGCATATTTTAAAAAAATTTCCAATACTGTGTCTGCATTAAGTGGCTCAAACATTAACTGGTTAAATCTTTTATGAAGATTAAAAACTTCAAATATTACAATTTTTTGAATGTTATAAACTATATAGTTTGATGATATTTTCACTAAAAATAACATAGAAGTCTTCCATAAAACAAATATTATTTTAAAAGCATAGCTAAACTTGTAAGGAAATCTGGAAAATCTTGGAGGTCTCAAAGTAAAGCAACTAAGTACAAACTAAAAGCTAAGTGGTGGGTGCAAACCAGAACTCTAAGAGAGTAAACTGAAGCTAAGGTAACCTCGGTGCAGTTTCTGAACATGGTAAGCAAGGCACTTGTGTTTTGATGAGAAACTAGTAAGTAAAGTGAGACATGGAAGATGAAGACAAAGATTCTCTCTTTAACTCTTCCCCTTTCTCTTTCTCTCTGTTTTACCGCTTCTATAAATCATATGCATTCTAGAAGGAAGGAATGGTACAGAAAACAGAAGACAGATCATTTTTCAACAAAATAATACCAAGAATATTTTTCATAACTTATGAAAGATACAAATCCTTACATTCAGAAATATCAAGTTTCAGGGAAGAAAATAAAAAAAATTCGCAGCCAGATACCTGTGAGTTAAAGCTGTAGAGCCATAAAAGAAAATATTTAAATGCAAGCAGAGAGCAAAAGATGGGTTATCATCAAAGAAAAAATAATTAGAGACAAGATAGCTGACTGAAGCTAGCTTTCCACAGAGGCTCCCGTCCAGAAGGAGAGTTAAAGGACAGAAATTTAGAAGTAACCTGGTGGATTAGAGCTGCACCAAGATAGAAGGTTGAAGAATGCACATCAACCCCGCTGAGGCGAGCTGCGATCCCAGGGATACAAACTAAAGGTACAAAATCCATCACCAAGTGGATGGGAGTCCCATCCCCCATGAGAACGGCTCGGAGTGCCCCACAAACAAATGAGCAGAGTTCAAAGAGATCCTCCCATTACACTCCATGGGAGAGACCCTCTAAAAACTGGACTTACCTCCCCTACTAGGGTGCCACGGCATTCTTCTGCCAGGCATAAAACTGTATAAAACTGTATATATTCTCTACTGCAACTCTGAGCTCCCAGCACTCCCCTCCACTCTCACTCTGAGGTCTGTAGGCCTGTCCCCCAGGAGTCCAGATTCCTGGGTAATTTCTTGAGGGTTGTGGACAGGGCCTAGACTGCAGTTGGTCAGTGCTGATTCTGCAGCACGGGAGTGAGGAGAGGACGATCGGCTGAGAGGGAACCACGCAGGAGCGGCAGTGCCCCAAGGCGCAGAGCAGCAGCCATTTTTGGCAACAAGAGGGCTCACTCCTGGATATTCCAAAGTCACACCCCCTGTCTCCCTGGGTAACCAGAGGAAGCGGGATATCATCTCAGGTGGCAACCACTGTGGAACAGATCTGAAACTGAAATGCAGGCCCCGTGAGTAAAGGGTTTGCCTAAGACAGTACCGGACAGGGTGGAGCTCGGGGACTACAAAACAAACGCAGAGAACCGGGATATTCCCAGGGTGGGGCTGACCCAGAGGACCACTTTACTGAGCCTAAGACACACCCGGCCCTCAGGGGATTGTCAGCCTAGAGACAAAGGAAGGCAGGAGTCTAGAACTGACACCTAACTGTGCTGTGAATACAAACCTGCAGGAGCAAAGACAGGGCCTGAGGCACAGGTTCTCAAAACAGCTTCTCTTCTGCACGGAAATTTAGCAGGACAGAAACAAATTCTGCAAAGTTGTTCTGTTCTGTCAGTAACATCAATCAAGGGTGGGGCTAGAACTGAGTGAACAACCCCCAGTCTCCATCAAGCGCCTGAGGTTGTCAGGCCTCACTCACCTCTCCCTGCTGGCTAGAGGCAGAGAGCAGTGGCTTGGCTGAGCAGATATAGATTTCCTTGTGATTCAGGCAGGTGCAATCCCCTGGAGTATCTGCTCATTGGAGGCAACTGGGTCACAGCCCTGCAGGGTTAGCAGTGACTGCGTGTGACAGAGATGCAAGGTGGGGAAGGAGGCATCAACCTTCCCAGACTAATCTATTTGCTGGGTGGGTCCTCCTGACTTCATGGAGCACCGGAGCATGTCATATCTGAGTTGTCATCAGACCCCTGAGATCCAGTTGTGAGAGACCATTTAAACTCCCACCTGAGACAGGAGCTGACTGAGACAATTGATTTGGACCTTTTGAACTAAGCCAATCGCCCGAGGACTATTCAAGTGGTGCCCTGGGTGTGTGGTTGTAGGAAGGTTTGATTTTCCTTTTCCAATTGTTGCCTGGGGAAGTAGGGTGACTTAATTCCTTGTATTTCTCCACAGCTAAGACTTCAACTCAGAGTAACTGTTTCACTAGGGTTGGACAGAGACCAGCTGAAAACAAGACAGAACCACTTAGCCCCACCACACCAAACAGGTCCCCAGTTTCTAACACTGTAGCACTGTATGGGTCCTTGACAAAGCTCCAGAGGAAAAGTAAAATAGTGTAAAATAATCATGGGCGGAATCAGCAGAAAAACTCTGGTAAAATGAATAACCAGAATAGATCAACCCCACCAAGGAAAGATGTGGCAGATGTAACTGAAGCTCCCATTCATAATCAGCTGGCCAAGATGTCAGAAATCGAATTCAGAATTTGGATTGCAAATAAGATTAACAGAATGGAGGAAAATTTGAAATTACAAATTTGAGGAGCAATTCAAAAGTCGGAATTAGAAATTTGAGGAGAAATTCAAAAATTGTCTCAATAATTTAACGAATTTAAGACAAAACTACCAAAGATTTTGATGCACTGAAGCAAGAATCTGCAGCCCTCAAAGAGCTGAAAAATACAGTAAAATGCCTCAGTAATGGAGTGGAACAAGCAGAAGAAAGGATTTCTGACACTTAAGACAAAGCTTTTGAATGCTCCCAAATTCTCAAAGAGGAAGAGAAATGGAGAGCAAACACAGATCATTCTCTCAGAGAGCTCTGGGATGATTTGAAGAAGGGTAATATCCACCTCATTGGAATCCCTGAAAGTGATGAAGTGGCCTCACAAAGCACAGAGGCCCTTTTCCATAAATTATGAAAGAGAATTTTCCAGACATGCCAAGAGATTCTTAAATTCAGATAGCAGAAAGTTTCAGAACCTCAGCATGACTCAATTTGAATAAGACATCCCCCAGGCATATCATAATTAACTTCACTAAAGTTAACAGGAAGGAGAAAATTTAGAAAGCAGGCAGACGTAAGAAATCCATTACCTACAAAGGGAAGAATATTAGAATGACTGCAGATCTCTCTGCTGAAATTTTTCAAGCCAGAAGAAAGTGGTCATCAACTTTTAATCTCCTAAAAAAAAATAGTCTTTAACCCCAGATCCTTTATCCAGCTAAAATAAGTTTCATTTATGATGGAGAAATTAAATACTTTAATGACATTCATATGTTGAAGAATTTGCCATAACCAATTACAGTTTCAGGATATTCTCAGACCTATCCTCCATAATGACCAACCCAATCCTCTACCACAAAAGTAAACTCACTCAGAAACTTTTGATCAAACCTCAACTTCCACAGTGGCAAAAGGATTATAAATGTCCACTGGAGTTTTGAAAACCTCGATATCCAAAATTTTACCAGACTTATCAATATTCCTCATTAATGTGAACGGCTTAAACTGTCCTCTAAAGAAGCACAGGTTATCTGACTCGATACAAAAACTCAGGCCAGATATTTGCTGCATACAAGAGTCACATCATACCTTAAAAGACAAATATAGACTTAGAGTGAAAAGATGGTCATCCATATTTCAGGCAAATGGTAATCAGAAAAAAGCAGGTGTTGCAATTCTATTTGCAGACACAAAAGGCTTTAAAACAACAAAAGTATGGAAGGATAAGGATGGTCACTTCATATTTGTGAAGGGTAATACTTAATATGATGAGATTTCAATTATTAATATATATGCACCCAACCAGAATGCACCTCAATTTATAAGAGAAACTCTAACAGACATGAGCAACTTGATTTCCTCCAGCTGCATAATAGTGGGAGATTTCAACACTCCTTTGGAAGTGTTGGATCTATCCTCCAATAGGAAGCTAAGCAAAGATATTTTAGATTTAAACCTAACCGTCCAGCATTTGGATTTAGCAGACATGTACAGAACATTTCATCCCCCCAAAAATGAATACACATACTTATCATCAGCCCATGGAACATACTCCAAAATCGATCACATCTTAGGTCACAAGTCTAACCTCAGTAAATTTAAAGACATAGAAATTATTCCTTGCATCTTCTTAGACCACCATGGAATAAAAGTTGAACTGATTAACAACAGGAATCTGCATACTCATACAAAAACATGGAAGTTAAATACCCTTATGCTGAATGATAGCTGCGTCAGATGAGATTAAGAATGAAATTGCCAAATTTTTGGAACAAAACAACAATGAAGACATGAATTATCAGAACCTCTGGAATACTGCAAAGGCAGTCCTAAGAGGGAAATTTATAGAACTGCAAGCCTTCCTCGAGAGAACGGAAAGAGAGGAAGTTAACAACTTAATGGGACATCACAAGCAACTGGAAAAGGAAGAATATTTCAGTGCCAAACCCAACAGAAGAAAAGAAATAACTAAAACTAGAGCAGAAGTAAATGAAATTGAAAAAAAAGGATTATACAACAGATCAATAAATCAAAAAGTTGGCTTTTTGAAAAGGTCAATAAAACAGACAAACCTTTAGCTAACCTAACCAGGAGAAAAGGAGTAAAATCCCTAATTTCATCAATCAGAAACGACAAAGACAAAATAAAAACAGACTCTTCAGAAATTCAAAAAATCCTTAATGAATATTACAAGAAACTTTATTGTCAGAAATATGAAAATCTGAAGGAAATTGACCAATACTTGGAAGCATGTCACTTTCCAAGATTTAGCCAGAATCAAGTGGAAATGTTAAACAGGCCAATAGCAAGTTCTGAAACAGCATCAACCATACAAAATCTCCCTAAAAAGAAAATTTCGGGACCAGGTGGCTTCACGTCAGAATTCTATCAAACCTTTAAAGAGGAATTAGTACCTATATCACTCAACCTGTTCCTAAATATAGAAAAAGAAGGAAGACTACCCAACACGTTCTATGAAGCAAACATCACCCTGATCCCCAAACCAGGAAGAGACCCAACAAGAAAAGAAAATTATAGACCAATATTACTAATGAATATACATGAAAAATATTCAACAAGATCCTAACAAACAGATCCAACAACAAATCAAACAAATTACACTTCATGACCAAGTTGGTTTTATCCCAGGGTCTCAAGGCTGGTTCAATATAAGTAAATCTATAAGTATAAGTCAGCACATAAACAAATTAAAAAACAATGATTCTCTCAACTGATGCAGAAAAAGTTTTTGATAATATCCAGCATCCCTTCATGATCAGAACACTTAAGAAAATTGGTATAGAAGGGACATTTTTTTTTAACACTTTTTTTTTTTATTATTAAATCATAGCTGTGTACATTGATATGATCATGGGGCATCATTTACTAGCTTCACAGACCGTTTGACACACTTTCATTCCACTAGAAGGGACATTTCTTAAACTAATAGAGGCCATCTACAGCAAACCCACAGCCAATAATGTATTGAATGGAGTTAAATTGAAATCATGTCCACTCAGATCAGGAACCAGACAAGGCTGCCCATTGTCTCCACTGCTCTTTAACATTGTAATGGAAGTTTTAGCCATCACAGTTAGGGAAAAATAGGTGATGAAGTGTATTCATGTTGGGTCAGAAGAGATCAAAGTTTCACTCTTCGCAGATGATATGATTGTATATCTGGAAAACACCAGGGATTCTAATACAAAACTCTTAGAAGTGATCAAGGAATACAGCAGCATCTCAGGTTACAAAATCAACATTCATAAATCAGTAGCCCATATATATACCAACAATAGTCAAGCTGAAAAAACAGTTAAGGACTCTATTCCATTCACAGTAGTGCCAAAGAAGATGAAATATTTGGGAGTTTATCTAACAGAGAATGTGAAAGATCTCTATAAAGAGAACTATGAAACGCTAAGAAAAGAAATAGCTGAAAATGTTAACAAATGGAAAATCATACCATGCTCATGGCTGGGAAGAATCAACATTGTTAAAATGACCATACTACCCAAAGCAATATAAAATTTTAATGCAATCCCTATTATAGCTCCACTGTCATCTTTTAAAGATCTTGGAAAAATTGTACTTCATTTTATATGGAATCAGAAAAAACCTTGAATAGGTAAGACATTACTCAGAAATAAAAACAAAGCAGGAGGAATCATGCTACCAGACCTCAGAGAATACTATAAATCAATAGTGATCAAAAGAGCATAATACTGACACAAAAACAGAGAAGTAGATGTTTGAGACAGAATTGAGAACCAAGAGATGAATCTAGCTACTTACCATTATTTGGTCTTTGACAAGCCAATTAAAAACATTCAGTGGGGAAAAGATTCCCTATTTAACAAATAGTGCTGGGTGAAGTGCTGATAACCTGTGGAAGACTGAAACTGGACCCACACCTTTCAGCATTAACTAAGATAGACTCTCACTAGATTAAAGATTTAAACTTAAGACATGAAACTATAAAAATACTAGAAGAAAGTGCAAGGAAAACTCTTGAAGAAATCCGTCTGGGCAAGTATTTTATGAGGAGGACCTCCCGGGCAATTGAAGCAGCATCAAAAATACACTACTGGGACATGATCAAACTAAAAAGCTTCTGCACAGCCAAGAACACAGTAAGTAAAGCAAGCAAACAGCCCTCAGAATGGGAGAAGATATTTGCAGGTTATTCTTCAACAAAGGTTTAATAACCAGAATCCACACAAAACTCAAACGTATAAGCAAGAAAAGAACAAGTGATTCCATAGCAGGCTGGGCAAGGGACCCAAAGAGAAACTTCTCTGAAGAAGACGGCGCACGGCCTATAGACTTATGAAAAAATGCAGGTCATCTTTAATTATCAGAGAAATGCAAATCAAAACTACTTTGAGATATCATCTAACTCCAGTAAGATTAGCCCATATCACAAAATCCCAAGACCAGAGATGTTGGCGTGGATGTGGAGAAAAGGGAACATTTCTACACTGCTGGTGGGAATGCAAATTAATACATTCCTTTTGGACAGATGTTTGGAGAACACTTAGAGATCTAAAAATAGATCTGCCATTCAATCCTATAATTCCTCTACTAGGTATATACCCAGAAGACCAAAAATCACATTATAACAAGGATATTTGCACCAGAATGTTTATTGCAGCCCAATTCATAATTGCTAAGTCATGGAAAAAGCCCAAGTGCCCATTGATCCACAAATGGATTAATAAATTGTGGTATATGTACACCATGGAATATTATGCAGCCTTAAAGATAGACGAAGACTTTGCCTCTTTCATGTTTACATGGATGGAGCTGGAACATATTTCTCTTAGCAAAGTATCTCAAGAATGGAATAAAGAGAATCCAATGTACTCAGCCCTACTATGAAACTAATTTATGGCTTTCATATGAAAGCTATAACCCAGTTATAACCTAAGAATATGGGGTAGGGGGAAAGGGAGGGGAGGAAGGGGAGAGGATGCCAGAAGGAGGGTGATTGGTGGGATTATACCTGCAGTACATCTTACAAGGTTACATGTGAAACTTAGTGAATATAGAATATAAATGTCTTAACACAATAACTAAGTAAACACCAGGAAGGCTATGTTAACCTGTGTGATGAAAATGTGTCAAATGGTCTATAAAACCAGTGCATAGTGCCCCATGATCGCATTAATGTACACAGCTTTGATTTAATAATAATAAAAAAAAATAAAAAAAATTAGAAAACATTGTAACAAATCTTTGAAATTATTAAGGTAAACTGCTAACTTATAATGCTATAACTTAGAAAATTATCATTCACACGGTAAGGTAAAATAAAAATACTTCTGAACAGGGAGGAGACAAAATGGGTGACTAAAGCTAGCTTTCCACAGAGGCTCCTGTCCAGAAGGCGAGTTAAAGACCGAAATTTAGCAAGTAACCTGGTGGATTAGAGCTGCACCAAGAGGGAAGGTTGAAGAACGCACACCAACCCCGCTGAGGCGAGCTGTGACCTTAAGGATACCAACAAAAGGTACAAAATCCATCACCAAGTGGATGGGAGTCCCCTCCCCCATGAGAATGGGTCAGAGTACCCCATAAACAAGTGAGCAGTGTTCAAAATTCCTTATATTATACTCCACGGGAGACACCCTCTAAAAACTAGAAGTACTTCCCCTACTAGGGTGCCAGGGCGCTCTCCTGCCAGGCATAAAACTGTATAAAACTGTTTATATTCTCTAATTGCAATTCTGAGCTCCCAGCACTCCCTTCCACTCTCACTCTGGGGTCCGGAGACCTGTCCCCCAGGAGTCCGGATTTTTGGGTGATTTCTCAAGGGGCGTGGATAGGCCTTGACTGCAGCTGGTTGGTACTGGTTCTGTGGCATGGGATGAGGAGAGGACAGTCAGCTGAGGGGGAACCACGCCGGAGTGGCGGTGCCCCGAGGCACAGAGTGGCAGCCATTTTTGGCAACAATAGGGCTCATGTCTGGATATTCTGGAGTCACACCCCCTGTCTCTTTGGGCAACCAGAGGAGGCCAGACATCTTCAGGTGGCAATCACCTGTGGAACAGATCTGGGACTGAAACACAGGCTCTGTGAGTAAAGGATTTGCCTGAGGCAGTGCCGGCCTGGGTGGACCACAGGGACTAGAAAATGTACACGCAGTGCTGGCAGAATCCCAGGGTGGGGCTGACCCAGAGGACCACTTTACTGAGCCTAAGATGCAGCAGGCCCTCAGGGGATCATCAGCCTAGACAAAGGAGGGCAGGAGGCTAGAACTGACAGCTAACCGTGCTGTGAATAAAAAAACCTGCAGGAGCAAAGACAGGGCCTGAGGTGCAGGTTCTATGAACTCAAAACAGCTCTCTTCTTCAGGGAAATTTAGCTGGGACAGAAACAAATTCTGCAAAGTTGTTCTGTTCTGTCAGTAATATCAATCAGGGCTGGGGCTGAAATGAGTCTATTCCATTCACAGTAGTGCCAAAGAAGATGAAATATTTGGGAGTTTACCTAACAAAAGACGTGAAGGATCTCTATAAAGAGAACTGAGAACTATGAAACTCTAAGAAAAGGAATAGATGAAAATGTTAACAAATGGAAAAACATACCATGCTCATGGCTAGGAAGAATCAACATTGTTAAAATGTCCATATTACCCAAAGCAATATACAATTTTTTTTCCACAAAACAATGTTTTATTTTCTTTAAATCCTTTTTAGACAGGGTGCAGGATGGCCTCCTGGGCTCAGGCAACCCTCAGTAATGCTCGTCTGTGTAGAAGGCTTATGGGTTGGGGCAGGGGTCGGGGGACTGACAGATAACAGCAGAGGAAACCCAGGCCAGACCTGAGAGATGCTCAGGAGGTCAGAATGGCAGGCTGTTTGGGGGAAGGACTGATGAGTGCATCCTTCTAAATGGAAACAAGTTGCTTGCCTTTCTCAAACAGTGGCAATATACATTTTTAATGCAATCCCTAATAAAGCTCCACTGTCATACTTTAAAGATGTTGAAAAAATAATACTAAGTTTTGGACTTTCTGACAAAGATGGCAGCCAAGTAACAGCTTCCCTGCAACTGGGAACAGCGAGTCTGGGGAGACAAGACTCCAGGCATCTCTGGCCGGTGGGATCTGCCTATAATCATCCCTTTGAGGATACAGGGAGCCAGCAAGGGACTTCTGGACCCCAAGAGGAGGACAAAAACAGTGGAAAACTGGCAAGTGGTTGCGTGTGTTCTATCGACCTAATCACACCGGCAACTGTAAGTACAAGCAGCAGTGAGACTGCAAACCAGAAAGGCCTTACCTGTGAACTGTTTCGGTGTTCTTGGACTTGGCACTCAGTTGAACTGCCTTGGGAAGAGCTTGAGCAGGAGTGTGGAGAACTTTGGGCATTGTCTGGGGCCCCAGACTGAGCCACTGAGCTGGGTGCAGGAAGCCATTGCGAAAGAACTGCCCCAGCAAGCTCCGCCCTCAGGGTCTCAGAGCAAGGATTGGGCGGGTCAAAGTAACCTACTGACAGAGCAGTCTAAAGGCGGGGGCTGAGCTGCCTTACAGCATTAATCCTTAGGGGCAGAGTGAGACGGTTTTGGAACACTGGAGCCTTCGGCTGTTGCCCTGGGTAGAGTGCCGTGATGTCACAGCTCATAGCAACCTCAAACTCCTGGGCTTGGCGCCGCCCAGACCTCCATAAGAGCTGTACAGCAACCCCCGACCAGTGATCCGCACCCACCGGGCCTCCACATTCCCTAACCAGGAACTGTGGGAGCCACGCAACCCTGCATCCTCCCTCCTGTGTCCTCCCAGCTTCCACACTAGCCCGTTCATGTGGACAGGGACTCTGGTAGCTCCGTGCACTTTGGAGCCCTCCCTGCCTCTGTGCAGATCTCTTCTCCTGGCCAGAGACTTCTGGAGCCTTGGACTCTCTGCCAAAGTCACTGGGCGCCTGGCACTCCCAGAAACATGTGCACCACCCACAGCCCTGTTGCTGGATCCGGGTGTGTCACAAACCGGAGCTACTTCCACAACCAGAACTCCCTAGCTAGAGCAGCCCCAGAAGAACTACACAGGGTCACTCCCTACAAAGATCCAGCAACAATAGAGTGATCCCGCTGGGGTCTAATGTTGGAGAGACACCTCCCCAACTCTGAGGGCAGCCAGAGGCAACGGTGAAAAACAATCATGAGGCAAAATCAACAGAAAAACTCTGGCAATATGAACAATCAGAGTAGATCAACTCCCACAAGGATCAATGGGGCAGACACAGCACAAGATCCCATGCACAAACAAATAGCTGAGATGTCAGAAATTGAATTCAGGATCTGGATAGCAAACAAAATCGAATTAGAATTCCAAAAGTTATCTAAAGAATTCAGCAGATTCAAAGACCAAATGACCAAAGATTTCGACACATTGAGACAAGAAGTTGCATCCCTCAAAGATCTGAGAAACACAGTAGAATCCCTCAGTAACAGAATGGAGCAAGCCGAAGAAAGGATTTCTGACATTGAAGACAAAGCTTTCGAACGCTCCCAAACCCTCAAAGAAGAAGAGAAATGGAGAGCAAAAACAGACTACTCTCTCAGAGAGCTCTCGGATAATTTGAGGAAAACCAATATTCATCTTATAGGGATCCCAGAAAGTGATGAAGTGGCTTCACAAGGCACAGAGTCTCTTCTCCATGAGATTATGAAGGAGAACTTTCCAGACATGCCAAGAGATTCCAAAATTCAGATAGCAGACAGTTTCAGAACTCCAGCATGACTCAACCCAAATAAGACATCCCCCAAACACATCATAATCAATTTCACTAAAGTTAATATGAAGGAGAAAATTCTGAAAGCTGCCAGATGAAAGAAAACCATTACCTACAAGGGGAAGAATATCAGAATAACTGCAGATCTCTCTGCTGAAACCTTTCAAGCTAGAAGAGGATGGTCATCGACTTTTAATCTCCTAAAACAAAATAACTTGCAACCCAGGATCCTGTACCCAGCTAAACTGAGCTTCATTTATGACGGAGAAATTAAATACTTCAACAACATTCACATGTTGAAGAAATTTGCCACAACTAAACCAGCTCTCCAGGACATTCTTAGACCTATCCTCCATAAAGAACAGCGTAATTCTCCAGCACAAAAGTAAACCCACCCCAAAAATTTTTGATCAAATTCCAACTTCCACAGCCGCAAAAGGATTAAAAATGCCCACCGGTCTCTCGAAAGGCTTATCAATACTCTCAATTAATGTCAATGGTTTAAATTGTCCTCTAAAGAGGCATAGGTTGGCGGACTGGGTATAAAAACTCAAGCCAGATATCTGCTGCATCCAAGAATCGCATCTAACATTAAAAGACAGATATAGACTCAAGGTGAAGGGATGGTCATCTACAATCCAGGCAAATGGAAAGCAGAAAAAAGCAGGTGTTCCAATCCTGTTCGCAGACACAATAGGCTTTAAACCAACCAAAATAATTAAGGATAAGGATGGACACTTCATATTTGTTAAAGGTAATACTCAATATGACGAGATCTCAATTATTAATATTTATGTACCCAACCACAATGCACCTCAATTTATAAGAGAAACTCTAACAGACATGAGCAACTTGATTTCCTCCACTTCCATAGTAGTTGGAGATTTTAACATCCCTTTAGCAGTCCTGGATAGATCCTCCAAAAAGAAGCTAAGCAAAGAAATTTTAGATTTAAACTCAACCATTCAACATCTGGACTTAACAGACATCTACAGAGCATTTCATCCCAACAAAACTGAATACACATTCTTCTCATCAGCCCACGGAACATACTCCAAAATTGACCACATGCTAGGCCACAAATCTAACCTCAGCAAATTTAAAAAAATAGAAATTATTCCTTGCATCTTCGCAGACCATCATGGAATAAAAGTTGAACTCAATAACAACAGGAACCTGCATACCCAACAAAAACATGGAAGATAAACAACCTTATGCTGAATATAGATGGGTTATAGATGAGATTAAGAAGGAAATTACCATATTTTTGGAACAAAACAACAATCAAGATACGAACTACCAGAACCTCTGGGATACTGCAAAGGCAGTCCTAAGAGGGAAATTTATAGCACTGCAAGCCTTCCTCAAGAAAACGGAAAGAGAGGAAGTCAATAACTTAATGGAACATCTCAAGCAACTGCAGAAAGAAGAACACTTCAACCCCAAACGCAGCAGAAGAAAAGAAATAACCAAAATCAGACCAGAATTAAATGAAATTGAAAACAAAAGAATTATACAACAGATCAATAAATCCAAAAGCTGGTTTTTTGAAAAGATCAATAAAATAGATAAACCTTTGGCCAACCTAACCAGGAAAAAAAGAGTAAAATCTCTAATTTCATCAATCAGAAATGGTAATGATGAAATAACAACAGACCCCTCAGAAATTCAAAAAATTCTTAATGAATACTACAAGAAACTCTACTCTCACAAATATGAAAATCTGAAAGAAATCGACCAATACCTGGAAGCACACCACCTACCAAGACTTAGCCAGAACAAAGTGGAAATGTTGAATAGTTCTATATCAAGTTCTGAAATAGCATCAACTACACAAAATCTCCCTAAAAAGAAAAGCCCAGGACCAGATGGCTTTACGTCAGAATTCTACCAAACATTTAAAGAAGAACTAGAACCTATACCACTAAACCTCTTCCAAAATATGGAAAAAGAAGGAATATTACCAAGCACATTCTATGAACCAAACATCACCTTGATCCCCAAACTAGGGAAAGACCCAACAAGAAAAGAAAATTAAAGACCAATATCACTTATGAATATAGATGCTAAAATACTCAATAAGATCCTAACAAACAGAATCCAACAACACATCAAAAAAATTATACACCATGACCAAGTCGGATTTATCCCAGGATCTCAAGGCTGGTTCAATATACGTAAATCTATAAATGTAATTCAACACATAAACAAACTTAAAAGTAAAGACCGTATGATTCTTTCAATAGATGCAGAAAAAGCTTTTGATAATATCCAGCATCCCTTCATGATGAGAGCACTTAAGAAAATTGGTACAGAAGGGACATTTCTTTTTTTTTTTTTTTATTGTTGGGGATTCATTGAGGGTACAATAAGCCAGTTACACTGATTGCAATTGTTAGGTAAAGTGAAGGGACATTTCTTAAACTAATAGAGGCCATCTACAGCAAACCCACAGCCAATATCGTATTGAATGGAGTTAAATTAAAATCATTTCCACTTAGATCAGGAACCAGGCAAGGTTGCCCATTGTCTCCATTGCTCTTTAACATTGTAATGGAAGTTTTAGCCATTGTAATTAGGGAAGAAAAGGCGATCAAGATTGAAACTGATCCACATAGGGTCAGAAGAGATCAAACTGTCACTCTTCGCAGATGATATGATCGTATATCTGGAAAACACTACGGATTCTACTACAAAACTTTTAGAAGTGATCAAGGAATATAGCAATGTCTCAGGCTACAAAATCAACACCCATAAATCTGTAGCCTTTATATATACCAACAATAACCAAGCCGAAAAAACAGTCAAGGACTCTATGCCTTTCACAGTAGTGCCAAACAAGATGAAATATTTGGGAGTATACCTAACAAAGGACGTGAAAAATCTCTACAAAGGGAACTATGAAACTCTAAGAAAAGAAATAGCCAAAGATGTTTACAGATGGAGAAACATACCATGCTCATTGCTGGGAAGAATCAACATTGTTAAAATGTCCATTCTGCCCAAAGCAATATATAACTTTAATGCAATTCCTATTAAAGCTCCATTGTCATACTTTAAAGATCTTGAAAAAATAATACTTCGTTTTATGTGGAATCAGAAAAAATCTTGAATAGCCAAAACATCACTGAGCAATAAAAATAAAGCAGGAGAAATCACGCTACCAGACCTGATACTGTACTATAAATCGATAGTGATCAAAACAGCATGATACTGGCACAAAAGCAGAGAAGTAGATGTCTGGAACAGAATAGAGAACCAAGAGATGGATCCAGCTACTTACCATTATTTGATCTTTGACAAGCCAATTAAAAACATTCAGTGGGGAAAAGATTCCCTATTTAACAAATGGTGCTGGGTAAACTGGCTGGCAACCTGTAGAAGATTGAAACTGGACCCACACCTTTCACCATTAACTAAGACAGACTCTCACTGGATAAAAGATTTAAACTTAGGACATGAAACTATAAAAATACTTGAAGAAAGTGGAGGGAAAACTCTTGAAGGAATCCACCTGGGTGAATATTTTATGAGGAGGACTCCCCTGGCAATTGAAGCAGTATCAAAAATACACTACTGGGACCTGATCAAACTCAAAAGCTTCTGCACAGCCAAGAACATAGTGAGTAAGGGAAGCAGACAGCCCTCAGAATGGGAGAAAATATTTGCAGGTTATACCTCCGATAAAGGTCTCATAACCAGAATCCACAGAGAACTCAAACATATTAAAAAGAAAAGAACACATGACCCCATCTCAGGTTGCACAAGGGACTTGAAGAGAAACTTCTCTAAAGAAGACTGATACAAATTCTACAAACACATGAAAAAAAGCTCATCATCCTTAATCATCAGAGAAATGCAAATCAAAACTACTCTGAGATATCACCTAACCCCAGTAAGATTAGCCCACATAATGAAATCCTAAAACCAGAAATGTTGGCGTGGATGTGGAGGAAAGGGCACACTTCTACACTGCTGGTGGGAATGCCCACTAATACGTTCCTTCTGGAAGGATGTTTGGAGACTACTTAGAGACCTAAAAACAGACCTGCCATTCGATCCTATAATTCCTTTACTAGGTTTATACCGAGAAGACCAAAAGTCACAATATAACAAAGACATCTGTACCAGAATGTTTACTGCAGCCCAATTCATAATTGCTAAGTTATGGAAGAAGCCCAAGTGCCCATCGACCCACGAATGGACTAGCAAAGTGTGGTACATGTATACCATGGAATACTATGCAGCCTTAAAGAAAGATGGAGACTTTACCTCTTTCATGTTTACATGGATGGAGCTGGAACATATTCTTCTTAGCAAAGTATCTCAGGAATGGAAGAAAAAGTATCCAATGTACTCAGCCCTACTATGAAGCTAAATTACAGCTTTCACATGAAGACTATAACCCAACTATAGCACAAGACTACGGGGAAAGGGCCAAGGAAGGGGAAGGGAGGGGGAGGTTTTAGTGGAGGGAG
Organism: Nycticebus coucang; assembly: GCF_027406575.1. NCBI lineage: Eukaryota > Metazoa > Chordata > Mammalia > Primates > Lorisidae > Nycticebus > Nycticebus coucang. The sequence goes on from NC_069783.1 coordinate 47,641,825, forward strand.
ATGCATCTTAGAATGGGTACAGGCGATTGCACTAATGTACACAGCTATGATTTAATAATAAAAAAAAAGAAAAAATAATACTTAGTTTTATATGGAATCAGAAAAAACCTTGAATAGCCAAGATATTACTCAGAAATAAAAACAAATCAGGAGGAATTATGCTACCAGACCTCAGACTATACTGTAAATTGGTAGTGATCAAAACAGCATGGTACTGGCACAAAAACAGAGAAGTAGATGTCTAGAACAGAATAGACAACCAAGAGATGAATTCAGCTACTTACTGTTATTTGATCTTTGAGAGGCCAATTAAAAACATTCAGTGGGGAAAAGATTCCCTACTTAACAAATGGTGTAGGGTGAATTGTAGAAGTCTGAAACTAGACTCACACCTTTCACCATTAACTAAGATGGACTCTCACTGGATTAAAGATTTAAACTTAAGACTTGAAACTATAAAAATACTAGAAGAATGTGCAGGGAAAACTCTTGAAGAAATCCATCTGGGCCAATATTTTATGAGGAGGACCCCCTGGGCAATTGCAGCAGTTTCAAAAATACACTACTGGGACATGATCAAACTAAAAAGCTTCTGCACAGCCAAGAACACAGTAAATAAAGCAAGCAAACAGCCCTCAGAATGGGAGAAGATGTTTGCAGGTTATATCTCCGACAAAGGTTTAATAACAGAATCCACAGAGAACTGAAATGTATAAGCAAGAAAAGAATAAGTGATCCCATCGTAGGCTGGGCAAGGGACCTGAAGAGAAACTTCTCTGAAGAAGACAGGCGCACAGCCTACAGACATATGAAAAAATGCTCAGCATCCTTAATCATCACAGAAATGCAAATCAAACATACTTTGAGATATCATCTAACTCTAGTAAGATTGCCCATATCACCGAATCCCAAGATCAGAAATGTTGGCATGGATGTGGAGAAAAGGGAACCCTTCTACACTGCTGGTGGGAAGGCAAATTAATACATTCCTTTTTGAAAGATGTTTGGAGAACACTTAGAGATCTAAAAATAGATCTGCCATTCAATCCTATAATTCCTCTACTAGGTATATACCCAGAAGACCAAAAATCACATTATAACAAAGATATTTGCACCAGAATTTTTATTGGAGCCCAATTCATAATTACTAAGTCATGGGAAAAGCCCAAGTGCTCATCGATCCATGAATGGATTAATAAATTGTGGTATATGTACACCATGGAATATTATGCAGCCTTAAAGAAAGATAGAGACTTTACCTCTTTCATGTTCACATGGATGGAGCTGGAACGTATTCTTCTTAGTAAAGTATCTCAAGAATGGAAGAAAAAGTATCCAATGTACTCAGCCCTACTATGAAACTAATATGGCTTTCATATGAAAGCTATAACCCAGATGTAAACTAAGAATATGGGGAAGAGGGAGAGGGAGGGAAGGGAGGGGGGAGGATGGGTAGAGGGAGGGTGGTTGGTGGGATTACATCTACGGTGCATCTTACAAGGGTACATGTGAAACTTAGTAAATGTAGAATATAAATGTCTTAACACAATAACTAAGAAAATGCCAGGAAGGCTATGTTAACCAGTGTGATGAAAATATGTCAAATGGTATATAAACTATTGTGTGGTGCCCCATGATCACATTAATGTACACAGCTATGATTTAATAGAAAAGTACTTCTGAACAAATTTAATTAGCTAGTAATTAAATTTCTTATGTTCCTTTAGAGGATAAAAAAATTTCATCCAGTAGGAAGGCACACACACAAAAAGGAATAGTGAATGAGGAGATTAGTGTTCCTTATTAAAGAGGTAGGTTTTCATGGAAACCCACCAAGTCCATAAAGAACACCACCAACATCAACAAAAATTGGCCAAGAATGAGGTCACCAAGAAAATTAGTATAAAAACAAATGAGTTGTTTGACAATGATGCAAATAAATTACCTAGAAATCAATAATAGGGATAATTAACTCCTCTTTCCCCAATACATACACTGGAAAACCAAAAGTGAAGCAAATTAAAGCCAACCAACCAACCAAACCTATATGGGTCAAAGAAGAAATCACAGTTATAATGAGGAAATATTTAAAATGGGCTACAATGAAAATACAACCCATCAAACTTCTAAGATACAACTACAGAAATATATAGCCTTAAGTTATTATACCAAATAATAACAGAAATATATAGCTTTAGGTTATTATGGAAAATAATGAGCTAAGCTGTCAGTACAAGAAACTAGTAAATGAACCATGGAATTGTGCAAACAGAAAATTATAAAACCAATATTTGTTTATTTTTTTCTGGCTAGAACTTAAAGTGAAACTCAAAAGCAGTTTAATAATCAGAGACTGTTGATAGAGATGTTTTAAGAAGATAAATACTCAAGTAGACATTACAATTTGGTATTTGAGGTTTGAGTTTAATGTATATTAACTTGCTATGTTTTCACAATTACAAGTTTAATTTTCTTCATAAGTTTATCTCTAAGAATGGTAAAGACTTTCTTATAATGGTCAAAGTTTTAATGTAATGATTTCAAGTGCTCTTATAACTTTAACAGTGATTGTCTTAGAAACCTACGTCTAGTTAAATGTTTATCGAAGAAAACTGCATTTACTGTTTGAAGTTGTAAACTCTATTTATTATAGGAGATTTATTTTAACTAGCAACCTTTTTGATAATTCATTATGACCTTGCTGATTTAGTTCTAATTAATTAATTCAAAATATATGTTTGCTTTAAATCAGGAACATAGATAAAGACATTATTCTTTATAAATTTTCATTTTAGAACCTAAGGTAAAGGAGAGCCTAACAGATGAACTTTAAAACACATTGCAAAATTTAAATTTTCCTTGAGATAGGAAACCTAAAGAGTGAACAGAGAAAGATGAGTAGAAATGAATTAAAAAATGACATTCAAGGGCAGCGACTGTGGCTCAAGGAGTAGGGCGCTGGTCCCATATGCTGGAGGTGGCGGGTTCAAACCCAGCCCTGGCCAAAAACCACAAAAAAAACAAAAAACAAAAAACAAAAATGACATTCAAGAGGATCAATAAGAACCAAAAGGTAATTGTTTGAAAAGATCAGTAAAATAGAAAGGAAATATGTCTATATTGAGCAAGGAAAAAGAGAGAGAAAAAACTCAAATGAGTTTTCTCAAATGAGAGAGAAAAAAATCTCAAATGTTAAACTAGAGAACTCCAAGGATAATTTTATAATATTATATTTGGAAAATCAGATAATATGGATTATTTTAATAAATATGGATAATTACAAAAAAAGACTCATGAAGATATGTAAAATTAATAGAGCTTTAGCTATTAATAAATTGAGTTGGTAATTTAAAATCTACCCACCACAAACCAACTATTCCAGAGACTAGTAAAAGAGGCAATGGTCTCCAAAGCATTCTATGTGGCCAGTGTAACAGGCAACAAAACCAGACAGGGATAAGAAAAGGATGAAAAAATTTAGGCAGTAAAATGATTAAAATAATGTAGTGATAATGTATATTTAGTAGAGCTTAAATAAATAATATTAATACATCATTTTAGTTTGGGTTTGTCCCAGAATTCAAAGGTTTCTAAATATTAAAAGGACTCCACCAAAGAAAATTTCCAAATAAAGAAATTAAAAGAGAAAAGCTGAATGAAGCAAAACTCAATGAATTATTTAAGAAGGGAGGAGGGGAAGAAAGGGATGGGTAAACTGCCACCCAATGGATACATTGCATGTGTACATTACACACTTTCTGGAACAATGACATACTTATAACTCTGAATTTACCCACAGAAAAGCAACCTATGTAACCAAATTGTATGTACTCCTTTACCAATCTGAAATGAAAAAAATAAAAAAATAAAAGAGAAAGGAAGAATAGTCTTAACCTGATATGGGTAAAATCTATTTAATATTAACATAAATATTGTACTCAATGGTGAAATGTTAGACATATTTCATCTGAAATTAAAATGAAGCAAAAGTGCCTGCCATTATCTCTTCTGTTAGGGGTTTTATGCTGGATGGCCTACGTGGTAAGAGAAGAAATAAACAAAAAAAATACGTATCTGGATTACTGATGAATAAATTGCCATTATTCACAAAAAACACACCCTCAAACAAACCGAAACATTACAGAACAAATCCTTTTTAATAAAGAGACCGAATAAAATGTGGATTCAGTCAAAGGGCCAAGCTCAAGGATTCAGAAGGTCGTATGTGGCCCCAAGGCCATAGGTCCCCCACCTCTGTGAGTCAGTACTGAATTTAAGAGTATCTAGTCAGGTAGCTGGGCATATGATTAGTGGACGAAAATAATATCCTCATATTATTTTAAAATGTGTCACTTATGATGACCACAAAACTTAGACAACATCAAGAAATTAATCCAAGAATGAGTAGGGCGCCGGCCCCATATACCGAGGGTGGTGGGTTCCAAACCCAGTCCCGGCTGAACTGCAACCCAAAAATAGCCAGGTGTTGTGGTGGGCGCCTGTACTCCCAGCTGCTCGGGAGGCTGAGGCAGGAGAATCACGAAAGCCCAAGAGCTGGAGGTTGCTGTGAGTGGCACTCTACTGAGGGCAGTAAAGTGAGACTCTGTCTCTACAAAAAAAAAAAAAAAAATTCAAGTACTTAAGGATCAAATACTTAATTGAAAAGAAAATTAAAAGAATCCTGAACAAATAGAAACAGCACATTTATAAATGGGAAGTTTCAATATTGTGAAAATAGCAGGTTTTTTTTTTTTTTTTAGACATCTCATCTGTCTAATCTGTCTTCCTGGGTAGAGTGCTGTGGAATCTTAGCTCAGAGCAAGCTCAAACTCTTGGGCTTAAGTGATCCTCTTGCCTCAGCCTCCTAAGTAACTGGGACTACAGGCACCTGCCACAGTACCCACCTATTTTTTGTATTTTAGAAGAGATGGGGCCTTGCAATTGCTCAGGCTGGTCTCAAACTCCTGAGCTCAGGCAATCCACCTGCCTCAGCCTCCCAGAGAGTTAGGATTACAGGTATGAGCCACAGTACCCGGCCAAGATACCAGTTTTAATTCACACTAATATATAAATTCAGTATAAGACCTATCTGACGCACAATACACGTAGTTTGTTTTGGTACATGTGTGGAAATTGATGAGATGATTAATATTCATATGGAAGAGCAACTTTCAAAGGATAATCCAAGTAATTTTAAAGAAGCAGAATAAGATGGGGGAGTTGGTATAGCAGGCAATATGACTTTTATAAAGTTGGAGTGATTAAACTGCTGTGGTACTGATAGGGATTTAAAAAAAAAAAAAAACAGACCAGTGGACATGAACAAAGAGCACGGAAGTAGACCACAACAAAAAGTCAATGACAAATGATGGGGTATCATTAAAAATCAATGGAGGAAGTTATGGACTAATCAATAAGGGATACTGAAACTATTGATTATCTTTGTGGAAAAAATGACATAAACCTTTGCTTGAAGCTATATTAAAATCCCAATTTTGAGTTTACTAAAGATCTATGTGAGAAAAATCAAGACTTTAAAACTTTTTTTTATTGTTAAATCATAGCTGTGTACATTAGTGCAATCAAGGGGTACAATGTGCTGGTTTCATATACAATCTGAAATATTCTCATCAAACTGTTCAACATAGCCTTCATGGCATTTTCTTAGTTCTTGTATGTAGACATTTGTATTCTGCATCTAGTAAGTTTCCCCTGTACCCATTCTAAGATGCACCGTAGGTGTGGCCCCACCCATGACCCTCCCTCCACCCTAACTTCCCCCCTCCCTTCCCCTTGCTTGGCCCTTTCCCCATAGTCTTGTGCTATAGTTGAGTTATAGCCTTCATGTGAAAGCTATAAATTAGCTTCATAGTAGGGCTGAGTACTTTGGATACTTTTTCTTCCATTCCTGAGATACTTTGCTAAGAAGAATATGTTCTAGCTCCATCCATGTAAATATGAAAGAGGTAAAGTCTCCATCTTTCTTTAAGGCTGCATAATATTCCATGGTATACATGTACCACAATTTGCTAGTCCATTCGTGGGTCGATGGGCCCTTAGGCTTCTTCCATGACTTAGCAATTGTGAATTGGGCTGCAATAAACATTCTGGTACAGATGTATTTGTTATATCAAGGTGATGTTTGCATGTTGAAGACTTTAAAACTTTTGAATGAAATGTAACAATTTTCAGCATTGTTTTAAAAGGACACAAAAACTGTGCAGCAAAATTGAAAAGTTAATCAAATTTAACTATGTGAAACTTAAGACTTACATAAAACAGAGAAGCTGAGAAGATAAGCTATAGACTGATAGGAAAGATATTTGCAACATATATAAAAAATGTATTAAAAAACTTATAAGATATTAAGAAAATACAAACAACTCAGTAGAAAAATTGGCAAAGGAACAGGCAAATTATAGAATAAAGTTTTAATGGTTAATAAACATATAAAAATATGTTCTGCTTAAATAGTAATCAAAAAAGTATAAATTTAAACAATAATTAGATATCATCATTAGATAAACAATAATTAGATATCATCAGTATATATGATTATACACTATCATATTGGAAAACATTAAAAGAAAACTCTCATAACATCAGTGTTGGTGGAGCAGTAGAACAACATTTTCTACAATCTTGTCGGAAGATTTGCCCCAGAGGCTTTCAACCATCACTTGGTAATATGTACTAAAGTTGAAGGTACAAATGCCCCTGGACCCAGTTATTCTGTGTCTCTCTCTCTGACATGTGTGCCCTGTGCCCTTGGAAACAGGTAAAAGCTTAATCACTGCAACATCATTACTAATAGCAAAAATGAGAAACATCTTAAATGCCACTAGACAAGAAGATGACTAAATAGTAATAAACTGTGGTGCATCAACACAGTGCAAAATTATACCAAAGTAGAAAGGGGTGAACTGAGCACCGCTGCATGCAGCCATGTGGAAAAATCTCCAAAGCATAGTTTTCAGAGAAAAACAAAAAGTTGGTGATATATATAAACATGAATAGTATGATATGATTTTTATAAAGGTTAACACGTATAAAATAATACAGTATAGAGCTTTATATTAATCATGTCTTTTTATTCTGTATTTTTGATGCTCTGACATGTTGAGCTTTGCTGATGCTAGAGGAGCTGCCCTTTTCAGGGCTAGCTAATTCTTAGAGACAGCAAACAACAGGACTGAGAGTGAGCCAACCCATTCAAACCCATATGCAAACCAACCCATTCAAGAGTCACCTCTTTTACAGAGGCCTTATACTCTGGGCCACCATTCCCCTGGTCTAATTACCCAAGGGCCAGGTATCAGACAACTGGGAACATCCCCTTTGCTACCTTCTGGAAGTTATTCAAACTAGCCAATCATATCCTGTTTACCCTGTGTCTTCCCTATCCCGGTGGAAACCACGATCAAGGTTCTTGCCCACGTTTTCTCCTTGCTTCCTCTGCCTTCTCATTGCCTCTGGTGCTTCCCTGCGTCCTCCCCGTAAACCACGGTGTGATCCCTTTCTCTTGGAATCTGTAAGCATGAAAAACTATCTTTTCAATGACAGTGGTGTCCTGATCTATTTGCTTCACCATACATGAATAATAGTAAAACCTGTATTTTAGAACATAGATATAGTGAGAGACGTATATTTATTTAAAGGAAAATAAATTTCAAAATCAGCAAAGTCACTTCTGTAACAAGAGAAGGAGTGGTACACAACTTTATCTAAAATATCCTATATTTTTTTAAAAAAGAACTGGATAATAATGACCTCAAATTTTAAGTTTTGATGCAGCAAAATGATATCGTGTGAATGTTTATTATATTATTCTCTATTCTTCATGCTTAAAACATTTCATAATTCATTCTGAAAGGTTGAAATTCTCACTAGTCCATATCTCAAGCATCATGTATTCCTTTATGTGTTTTTAAACAGAGCTGTTGAAAAGTACCGTAACACCATTCTTATTAGATGGCACCTTTACCCCGCTCTGTAAGGGCCCAAAAGATTTCTGTAAAGATACAACAATTCACTAAGATGGGTCTAAAAATAAAAAGAAATTTTCCATCATTATATTGCAAGTTACTTAATGTCTCTTCCATGAGAAGTTGGGTGGGTGGGATTTACTTTTTTCTTCCCCTGAAATTTGGAGCCCTTTAGGATTCCCTTGAACTCTGCCACTGTTAGAAGCAATTCATATCTTAGGTAGTTTGTTCACCCTTAGCCAAATTTAATTTCCCTTTCTGGCTTAAAGGAAAATGGTTTAAAAGATCCCATAAAAAGCTTTCTGGCAGCCTGGAAAACAGCCAATCTCCTTTTTGAGAAAACTGCCTTTTTATGATGGCCCAAGTGTAAATGACACTGGGTTCTATGTTCTTTGAATTTTATACAAGTTTCAAAATTAAAGTGAGAACAGTGAGGCAAAGGATATACAGAGGAGAAATAGATCATTTTCCTGACCTCAGAATACCAACAGTTTTTGTGCTTCACACTCTTTAGGTCGAGCTCGTGCGCTGATTAACTTTCTGGGAGAATGTTTAGTAGAATTACCCAAAGAGGTAGATTGAACTAAATCAGCAAATCATTCAGAAAACAAATAAAGTCTAAATAAATAGAATGAACTATTTACCATGATTCTAAAGATGACTACTTTCCAAATCCTTTGGGAAGCTAGCTGGTATATGTCTCATGTCATCACACGTGGGTCTTGAAGCCAGCTGGGGCAAGGAAGAGCAGTTTTTAGGTAGGAGAAGAAAACATAAAAACTCCTTATTTTGGCACAAAGTCCTAACTGCCTAAAACAATAAAATAGATACAAGTGTCCCATACCATCATGTGAGGTTCTTGGTCACCGTAAAATACTGAGAAATTGGTTCAGCTGGCATTGTCCCATCACCCATCCTTTGGGTCCAGAAATAAATACAAAGTCTCCTCATGAGGATTTCTTAAGAGAGAATTGTCAGCCTTCTCAGCATCTTTCATGGTGAGAAGGTGTAGCTTTCTCTCCTCCCTTTCATGGTATAGAAGGTGAGCTTGTCCTTCACCTTAAGCTAAGTGTAGAGAGTTTAGAACTAATAGGTGCATTTCCTGCAAATTTTGGAAGATGCAGTGCTGAAGCATGACTTAGGTCTGACCTCTGAAAGTGAGAGGTAGCCAGATGTTTAGGATTTCCAGGCCTGGATGCAGCATAATGGAGGTGGACTGCTCATCCTGAGAAAAATAGACTTGCTGGTATAGTAACTGGACCCCCAAGGAGAGGCTGTGTGGAGTGGACTGCTGGAGGCCAGCATGAGGGGGTATTGCTCTTACCAGGAATTACAGATGGAGAGAAGTCTCACTGTGAGAAATCCCCATGCGCTCACAGAAGCTCCCACGAGAATACAAATTAGTTTTTGGATATCTGCCAGCTCCTGAGGGCCTCAAAGCCCGATGGCCACTGTGCCATAAGTGTTAAATGTAACCCCTTTCCCTCCAATCTTTGCCCCTCTGGGCTCAACCCAGAAACAGGAGCTGGAGCAGGAGGCAGGACAGGGAAGAGAGAAACAGCTCCTCCTCCTCCACCAGTTGTGGGTTTCCCAGCCTGCAAAAGCGTACACAGTAGAGCAGAGAAGTCCAGAGTAGGGTGGAACTGTGGGGCTTCAATATTAGACAGCCCTGGACTCTTCCTACGTTTATAATACTGAGATCCTATGGTGGTGGCCCACAGTTTTATCTGGAGTCTTAAAAAATGAGTCAACAGTGTGGGTTTGCCTCCATGTTGATCAATATATTATGATTTCTGAGTTGGTGGAAACTTTCTCTAAGTCATGCTTTGTGATCCTTTATCAGTGGGAGGAAAGCATTGTGAGCTGAAATGGGAGAAGGAATGGAGAGACAGGGAGAACATATGTATTCCTTATTTCCATCCTGCTCGGTTAGCTTATTCTATGGGCTGGTGAGAAGCCATTTAGGGCGGAGAAGGCAATTGGACTTTACCTCCCGACACAGTTTATGACAGCCAAGGAACATGGCAAGGCAGGGCTCAGCACACCGGCAAGCACCTGCAGCCTCAGCCTCAAGGCCACATGTGGGCTTCTAGGTCCTTAAGTGCAGCCTTTAGGATCAAATTTTACACAACAAATCCCTTTATTAAGAGGAGCACATCAGAGAAAGAGGAAGCTTTTCTTATTTCCTGTGGTGCTTAAAAAAGAACAATCTTGAAATCAGAAGGCCGTAGGTTCCCTGATCTGTTGAGACGTGGAGACACTGCCATAGTCCTTTGTGTACTCAAGTCACAATGCAGGATGTTTTTTGTTTAGGAGAGAAAGTTTATGCATACCAGACAGAAACTCACGAGGCAAGCACCATCCCAACCCCAGCTCTAATCACAATTATCGTCCCCTGAGTCTCCATGACTTCCCCTCAACAACCTTTCCACAGCAGTGATTCTTCACTTTTATTGTCTCCTGGTGAACAAGTGCTCTCTAATAGCTGTTTTGAATCTGCTTTCCTTTTATTTCCATTTATGTCTCCTTATCTCAACATCTGTGCTAAGCTGATGAAAAGGATGCAGACACGACGGCCTCCTGTATATCACTCCTGACTTTATCTTCTCCTTGTACAACCTTCACATCAAGGATGTGGAGACTTGTCTTCCTGTCTCCCTCCTCCCTAGTTTGCATTGACTGGTTATGGAATTGCTTTCTTCACTATATTTTATCACTTGTTCACTTTCTTCTTCTTACCTGAATCTGATGCCTTATTTATAGCTCATTTATATATGAACAGTCTGGATGAAATAGCCACATGGCAAAGAGAAAAAGATCATTAAATATTAGGAGTCTGAGCTCTAGTCTGGCTCTGCTGTGGAATACAGAAATGACTGGTTAAAGTCAAGTCCCATATCTAAACTGCAGGGGGTTGGACCAGATCTCTAGGCCCTAAATGATAAACATTGCAATGTGATTATATAGTAGAACCCTCAAGTACTCTCCCATTTCAGCATTATTCTCTTTGAAGAGAGAATTTTATGTTAAGTGCTCAACACAGAACGAAGCCCATCCTAGAGGATTACTAAATAATAGCTAGCCCTTCTTTTTCTCAGTCAAGGCCAATAGCTGTTGAGTCTGCTGCTTCCTTCCTATCCATCTGCCACCACCCAGAACAGACCTTCATCCCCTTATGGCTGTAGCCTTGGCTGTGACCTGCTAAATTGGTCTCCAGTCTCTGACCTGTCTCATTTACCATGATCAGAGTGCTCCTCCTACATGCTATTTGCTGTGATGATCTCTCACTCAAAAGCAAGACAAAACAAAAGCCAACGAAAATTAAAAGCTTACAAACCCCCTTCAATTGTTCGCCATTGTTTCTAGAAATCTTAACGTGTTCTTTACTTGAGGCACTCTACAATCTACTTCCACTTTTATTTTTAAGCTAAAAATTGTACTCCCTCCTGCCTATAAACTCAACTCTAGCCAGGATCCTACTATTTATTGACTGATGTTCTATTTCTCCTAAATCTCATGGGTGTAGATCCTATCTCCCTAAATATACGGCATGGTTCATTAGAATAGGAACTTGTCTGGATTCCCAAGGGCCTAGTTATAAATACTAGAAGGAGGGGGATAACGTTTATACTGGAAATTTCTCTAAGCTTAAGAAATTTGAGCATCTTATACTTTAACCCACAGAAATTTTTAAGCCCTTTAAAATTACTTCAACCATACCAATCAGTTTTGTTCTAAATAACACCCAGAGTATATTTGAATTGTGAAAAAGGAATATGGTTTTCTAAGAATTTAATACAGTCTTGGTGAAACAAACAAAAAAAAGAATGAATTTCTTAGGATATGGGAGAGCAGTTGGCATAAAGTAAAAAATTGCAAATTATTGGCCCATGAATGTAAGCCTAAGATGTATTTTTTTCCCAACCCATACAGATTTTTAAAGAAATTTAAATTGGTTTCCAGCATTTCAAATTGTGAGAGTTAATCTGAAATCATCGATTTTGTGGCTTCTCTTGAAGATACGGAAGACTTAGCAATGTGGGGTTGCATTCCCACATAGATAGTCGGAGGGATGGTGGCACCTTAGACTGGTGAACTTACCAGTTGGTCAGAGTCCTTGCTGGTCTGTTGTTCTGTCTTGTGCCTTGAGATACTGAGTTGGGGATTTCTGATGCCTAAAAAGCTATAGTCTGAAGCAGCTTGAACCCTTTAAACCCAGTGATTCTTAACTCTGGCTGCATTTTATAATCAGCTGGAGGAGTTTCATATACTATAAATGCCAGAACTTTTCCCCTGGAGGGGGGTATGCCATCAGACATCCTTATTTTTAAAGTTTCCCAGGTGATTTTCATGCACAGTCAAGGTTGAGAACACCTGCTTCACAGGGACAGGACAAAGAAGCAATAGCAATCTGCTCTGATCAGTATTTAGAGACTTGGCAGCCACCTGTGGGAATGAGCGAACAGGTTTTTACAAAGCTGTTCCTATCTCAGATCTTTTTCCCTTAAGTCCATATGTAAGGAACAATTTATTCTGTTTCTTATGCTGGGAGGGGTGGAAAGCCCCGGTAAAGGCATTGCTGTGATTCATTGGAATAGCAAACAAATAGGATATGTACACATCTTCTTGGAGCCCCCTTCTTTGATCAATTAAGTTTAGGTTTGGAGGTGTCTGTGTGTGTGTGTGTACACACTTGTGAGCTCAGCTTTGGGACCAAACTTGAGTTTGAGAGCTGGATCAGGGTGGAGAGGACTCTTCTCCCTCAGGTGTGTAGCGCCGTGCATAAGATTAGAGAAGGGGAATTTTGGAAGGAAGTGAGGCAAGTAAGTCAGAGAGGGCAGTCCAAGGCAAACAACCAGAATCAGATATTAAAAGAGTCAGGAGTACCCACTTGTTTCTTTGACAAGTATTTACTGGGCTCCTATTCATATGTCTGACCTTGATCTAGACCCTGAGGACACCATAGCACAAAAGACAACATGTCTGCCCTAATGAGTTTATGTTCTAGGCAGGGAAGTAAGCAAGAAGAAGTATTTTAGGAAAAAAAGCATGGATAGTCATGGGCAATTACGTGGGATGAAAAGAGGATCAATGATGCATAAAATAACAGGGATAAAGAAGAAATATTTCTTTAAAAACACTTATGTACATGTGCACTGATAAATGGATAGATGGATGGAAAGGAAAGGAGAGAGGAAGGGACTGACGGTGGGGGGGACAAATGTGTGGTTACAATTATTTATTAGACATTAACTGCATGACACACATTATCTAAGGTTCTAGGGAAGACAGTGGTGAGCAGGACACAATTCCTTCCTTACCAATTGTAATTCTATTGTGAGAGGTATATGTGTAATCTAATAATTATAGTGGTGTGGTGATAACAATGGTGGTAGTTAGTGCGTGCTGTGTTGGGCACTGTGAACAATATTTCACTTGCATTACCTAATATATTCCTCAAAATGACTTTATGATGTAGGTAACTACACTTGCACCCACTTACAGATGAAAGCATGGAGTTAAGAATGGCTTAGTCACTCCATCAAGGACACAGCTAGAAAGCGGCAGATCTAGTTCTCAAACTCAAGTTTGGTCCCAAAGCTGAGCTCACAAGTGTACACACACACACACACACACACAGAGAGAGAGAATAATAGGAGAATGAGACTGAGGACTAGTTCAATTTTAATGAGGGCAAGTGGGATAGACGATAACAAAATAGGTCTGGAAATTAGAGGTTTCTTTAAAAAGGAGGATCAGGCAAACTAGTTACAAAGGGAGAAAACAGTCATTTGAGCTTGTGTTGGGACTTTGAGGAAACACAAAGATCTTCCAAGAAGGTGAAAGGAGAAATTGTACCAGAAATTCCTCTGAGTGACAGTCTGTTATCAAATTAATCAGAATTATGTTTTGTTACTCCTGATTCAGTGCCTTGCTCTGGACAGAATTCAGGGCAGCCCTTCCTTTTACTGCCAGAGTAAATAAACAAGTCTACTTTAATGACTCTCCACAGTCTCAGACAGTATATGAAATGGCAACTACATTATGCCTCTAAATCAGTTCTTTTGATTTCCTCAGTTAATGTCAACCTGATTTAACTGTGACTTTTATTGACAACATTTAGCTCAAGATGTAATAATGAAAGGTGATTGTCACATAAAGGTTAGGTTGAGGCTCCTTCTGCTCAGCTATAGGAGGATTAACTAAGGATAAACTTCCTTCTAGGATCTCTGAACCCTGGCTGACTGACAACCACTGAAAGAGAAACCCCAAGGATAGCCAATCACTGCTCCATGAACCAAAGATAAATTTAGGTCTTCCATAATGTACGTAAAACTAAGTTCCATTTTAAGTTTCACACATTTAATCAGAAAGCATATGCACTGAATAATTATCTTTCACTGTGTAAAACGCAAATGTTGAATGTTCAAATGAACTCTGTTAGCGACAAGAACAAATGCATAAAACTATTTAAAATCGAATTAGAGAAAAGTGAACAAGACATAGTGCTCAGAATGCAACCCTGTATCTAAATTCACTTCTAAGCTAATGAATATGTTATTTAGTATAGAATTTTGACAGTTGATTAATTTATTTATTTTAAGCTTTGTTATCTAGACCTGATCCTCAAGAGCAACATGTATTCTGACAGAGGGAAAGATCCCCTGAAAATTTTAATTTCCTCTGTGGAGATGGAGAGAAAACATTTTTAAAAAGCATTATTTCTTACTGATATGGCCCAGAGGTTTTAGCAGAAATCATGATATATAATTTCTTTGCATCAGAGCAAAATAAAATATCAAACACACATTCTGTTTCTCTTGATATTTACTACTAGCGCAGAGTGGGCCCTAATTGAAGAGCACATATATTAAAATAGAGGAAAAGCAATGTTTGCCTTTTATAACACTTAATTGGGAAAAATAAATAGCAATGGCCAATAGACACATGAGGATTGATTATTCACTTTAAAATACTGAAATCTATAACTGGTCATCTCTAGAATAACTGTGTGTGACAAAGCAATAATAGCCCATCCAGAGTGCACTGCAAAGATCATATAATAGTATGAAGTTTAGGTCAAGGTTTTTGTTTTGTTTTGTTTACACATGCTCCAATACCATTTCTTTAAAAAACAAAACAAAACTGTACCTTTGCCATTGAATTCCGTTGCACTTTTGTCAAAAATCAATTAGTGATAATTGTATGGTTCTATTTCTGACCTCCTTATTCTGCTACATTGATCTACAAGTCGATACATTTCCCAGTGCCATATTTTCTTGATTACTGTAGTTTTATAGCCAATCTTAACATTGGCTAATGTGAGTTCTCTGGCTTGGCTCTTTGTCAAAATTATTTTGACTGTTTTAATCCATTTACCTTTCCATATAACTTTAAGAGTTGGCTGATCTATATCTACAAAGAAATCCTGCTGGGATTTAGATTGGAATTGTGTTAACCTACAGATAAATTTGGGGAGAATTAACATTTTAATTAACTATAGTGAATTTTCCAATTATCAACGCGACACACTGTATCTCTCCATTTATGTCTTTGCTTTCTTCCACCAGCATTTTGTAGTTTTCAAGATACAGGATGCAGTTATCTATTTTAATGGGTTTATACCTCCTTCAATCTTTTGAGCAACCATAAATGGTATTAAATTTTACTTTTGGTTTCTAACTGTTCATTGATAATTTAGAAATAAAAGGAATTTTCATGTGTAGTGTTTGCATCCTGCAAGTTTAACTTTTTTTTTTTTTGCAGTTTTTGCCTGGGGCTGGGTTTGAACCCACCACCTCCAGCATATGGGGCCGGTGCCCTACCCCTTTGAGCCACAGGTGCTGCCCAACGTTAACTTTTTATTGTTGCTTCAGTATTGCTGCTTATTATTGGCCCATACAGGGTTTCTACTTCTTCCTGATTCAGGAAGCACAATGATATGCTATTTTATCCCTATCAGAATGTCATTATTAAAAATCAAAAAGCAAGAGATACTAGCGTGGATGTGATGAAAAAGGAGCAATTACAGACTGTTTGTGGGATTGACACTTAGAACAACCTCTATGGGAAACTGTATGGGAGATACCTCTAAGAACTAAAAGTAGACTACTATTTGATTCAGCAATCTCACTGCTAGATGTCTACCCATCAGTTATTCACATGAATCGGGTGTATGTGCTTTTTGGTCTTTCTTCTTTTTCCTCATGGATACCTATGATTCTTATGTTGGCTTGCTTTATGTAGCCCCATATTTCTCTGAGTGATTGTTCATTGTTCTTTATTCTTTTTTCTGCATTTTTGATTGAAGGAGTTAATTCAAAATTCTTGTTTTCAATCTCTGAAGTTCTGACTTTTGCTTTGTCTATCCTGCTCTTAAATCTTTCTGTTCTATCTTGAAGTCCCTAAAAGACTATTTCTTTAAGTTCTTTCATATCTTTTGTTATGTTGTGTACCTCTTCAGGGAATTTTTTTTCATGTTGGCAGAGTTCTATGCTGATTCCTTCTCATCGGAAATCTCTTCTTGCAGCTCAGGACAGCTGCCTTTGTGGTGCACCTGTTCTCCTTTGCTGGGGACTTTCCTGCTTAGTGAAAAGAAAGAGAGGTCCTGGGATGGTGCATGTGTGTCTACTCCAGAAGGCTGAGCTGGCAGCAGAGAAGTGGATGCAACAACAGCCTGTAATACCGCTGTTCTCCTATGTCTCTCCTTCCTCTGGGGGTGCCTCAGTCCAAGCTGGAGCTGGGGAATATTCATTTAGAGCAGGTGTCCTCAAACTTTTTAAACAGGGGGCCAATTCACTGTCCCTCAGACCGCTGGAGAACCGGACTATAGTTTAAAACAAACAAACAAAAAAAACTATGAACAAATTCCTATGCACACTGCACATATCTTATTTTGAAGTAAAAAAACAAAACGGGAACAAATACAATCACACTGCCTCATGTGGCCCGCAGGCCACACTTTGAGGAACCCTGATTTAGAGTGTTGTGTTTGTCCCCCAGGCCACTGTGGAAAGCTCAGGCAGGGTGAGTCCCTGTCCACAGATCCAGGGGACAGTGGTGGATTGCTTTGCCCAGGTTACCCTGTGGCACTGGTGACTGGACAAGTCTATCTAGATGGAGGCTTCAGGTGTCAGGGCTGGGAGCATTTGTCCCCCCACCCCAGATCCAGGGGGCAGTGGCAGCACATAAAAGGGGGCAGCTCATGACAGTGTGTCCATGGCAGTACATGGGACTGTGGGAAGGGTCACTGCGTAGTGCACAAGATTGCAGATGGGCTGTCAGGCACCTGGGACTCTCTCCCCAGGCAGGTCTGGCCACAGCCACTCCTATGATACTTCCAAGGTGGTATCAGCTGACTGTGTGTGTGTGTGTGTGTGCACGCGCGTGCGCGAGCAGCTCCCAATTGTGGAGCATATGTAAAAGAGCATCTGCCTTCCTTGCTTCCCCTCCAGCCCAGCAGGTGTGATGTAGAGGCAGTTACATTGAAGCCAGTCTCTGTGACCAGGTGCTCTAGGCCTAGGAGATCAGAGTGTTATCAGTTGCGGTGACCCAGATCACAATGCAGTGGATCTCTGCTATGTTTGCTCTCCAGTGCAGTGTTACTCGTAGTCTCCAAGTAGCTCCCCGATCAGTTCAGAGACTTGGCATGAGGTTGTTGGGGGAGGGCTCCCTTGCAGCTCAGGTTGCAGTGTCCATGGATAGAGCATGGAGCTACTTCGACCCTTCCCTACATCGGGACCTTCTGGTCTTGCCAAGATGATCACCCTGCCTTCCTCTACTTCATTTTGGGTGTTTCCTGTTGCCTCTCTGATGATGGACAGTGCTCTCTCCAATATGGTCCATCTGTAGGAGAACAACTACTTACCACTTTTGATTCTCACTTGGGCTGCTTCTAGCTCACCATCTTCACTTTGTTTGATTTTTGAATATTAAAGCAGTCTTGCATTCCTATAATAAACCCCATTTGACTATTGTGTGTAATCCTTATTTTATATTGCTGGATTGATTTGGTATTGTGTCATCAATAATTTTTTTTATCTGTGTTCATGAATGTTATTTCTCCATAGTTTGCTTCTTTTATATAATCTCTGTCTGGTTTTGCTATCAGAATAATTCTGGCTTTAAAAAATGAATTGGGACATGTCAATTAGATTTAGTTGGCTGATAATATTGTTCATTCTTCTTTATCCTTGCTGATTTTCTGTCTACTTGTTCTTTCAATTGCTGAGGAATTTTTAAACTTCCAAATGTAAATGTAGATTTGTCTACTCCCCATTCTAGTTATGTCAGTTTTCTTTCGTATATATTGAAGCAATGTTGTTAAAGTGCATACACATTTTAACTTGTTACGTCTTCGCAACCCTTTTGTCATTATGCAATGTCTCTCCTTATTCATGGTAATTTTCCTTGCTCTGAAATCTACTTTACCTGGTATTAAAGCTACTCCAGCTTTATTTGCGCAGTGTTTGCATAGTCCTTTTTCATCTCTTTATTTTCATTCTTCTTATAATATCAAGTTATAGTTAAATATCTTTGTTTTAATGGGTGTGTTTAGATTACTTATGCATAATTATTAATATGTTTAGATTTAGGTCTACCACTTTCTAAATTGTTTTCTGTTTGTTTCCTCTATTTTTCATTGTTGTGTTTTCTTCTTTTGGATTATAAGACTGTTTTTCAAATTATAATGTATCTTTGTATAAATATTTAAGTGGTTGCTCTAGGGATTAAAATACACTTAAAATTTCAGAATTTACTTAGAATTAACATTTTATGATTTCAATAGTAATGCAAAGGATTTGAAAATATATTTCCCCAATGAAGATATACAAATGGCCAATAGGTATATGAAAAGATGCTCAACATCACTTGTCATTAGGGACATGCAAATCAGAACCACAATAAGATACCTCTTTATATTCACTGGTTGGCTATAATAAATAAGAAAGACAATAACAAATGTCGATAAGTATAAGGAGAAATGTTCTTTCATCACTAATGGAGATATAAAATGATGTAGCTGCTTTGAAAAACAGTTTTCCAGTTCCTCAAAAAGCTCAATAATGAGTTGCCATGTAACCAAGCAATTCCACCCGTGTATCTATCCCAAAGAAATGACAAAATATGTCCAGTGTACAAAAACGTGTATCTGTATATTCATAGCAGCATTATTCATAAAGTAAAAAGTTGAAAAACCCAAATGTTCATCAATGAGTGAATTTATAAACAAAGGTGGTTTATTTATACAATGGAACAATGAACTATTATTTGGCTATAGAAAGAAATAAAGTACTGATAAATGATACAACACAGACAAACCTTGGAAATATCATGCTAAGGGAATGAAATCAAACATAACAGATCACATATTATTATACATAACTACATTCATTTGCAATGCCCAGAATGAGCAAATATGAAAGCTATAGAGTAGATTTGTGGTTGACAAGTGCTGGGGGTTGGAAAAAGAAATGTAGATTCACTGCTAGTGGGCATAGAATTTTTTTCAGGAGTGATGAAAATACTCTGAAATTGGAGAGTAAAACCTAGCAAATGTACTAAAAGTCACTGAATTGTCTACTTAAAAAGAGCGAATTTTTATGGTATGTAAATATATTACTCCAACAAAAATTACTATTATATCACAGCCACTATTACTACTACAACTGCTACTAAAATATTTCTCTTCTTTCTAATGAGAAGTCTGTAGTCATTTGTGTTAATGTTCTTATATAAATAAAATGTGTTATTTTCTGCTTTCAGTATATTCTTTGTCTTTAGTTTTCATCAGTTTGATTATATTATTCTAGGCATAGATTTCTTTGAATTTTTCTACTTGGGATTTTCTAAATATATTTAATATTTAGGTTTATAACTTTCATCAAAATTGAGAATTAAAGTCTTGAAAGTACAATGTTGGCATTTTAATAGGAATGGCGTTGAATCTGTAGATTGCTTTGGGAAGTATAGACATTTTAACAATGTTGATTCTTCCTAGCCTTGAGCATGGTATGTTTTTCCATTTGTTAATATCCTCTGCTATTTCTTTTCTTAGGGTTTCATAATTTTCCTTATAGAGGTCCTTCACTTCTTTTGTTAGGTATATTCCTAGGTATTTCATTTTCTTTGAAATGGCTGTTATTGGTGTCTACAAAGGCTACTGACTTGTAGACATTGATTTTATATCCTGAGACATTACTGTATTTTTTGATGACTTCCAAGAGTCTTGTGTTAAGTCTTTAGGGTTCTCTAAGTAGAATATCATATCATCAGCAAAAAGGGAGAGTTTGACCCCCTCTGCTCCCATTTGGATGCCCTTTATTTTCTTGTCTTGTCTAATTGTATTGGCTAGAATTTCCATCACTATGTTGAATAGTAATGGTGACAGAGGACAACTTTGTCTGGTTCCACTTCTAAGAGGAAAAGCTTTCAGTTTTATTGCATTCAGTAAATTAGCTGTGGGTTTGTCATAGATAGCTTTAATCAGTTTAGGAAATGTGCCACCTATGCCTATATTCCTCAGTGTTCTAATTAGAAAAGGACGCTGGATTTTATCAAATGCTTTTTTTGCATCAATTGAGAGGATCATATAGTCTTTGGTTTTGCTTCTGTTGATATGGTGAATAACATTTATAGACTTGCATATATTAAACCAGCCTTGCATCCCTGGGACGAAACCTATTTGATCATGATGATGAGTTTTTTGATGATAAGCTGTAATCTGTTGGCCAAGATTTTGTTGAGAATTTTTGCATCTTTATTCATTAGTGAAATTGGTCTGAAATTCTCCTTTTTAGTTGGGTCTTTTCCTGGTTTCCAGGGTGATGTTTGCTTCATAGAACATATTAGGGAAGATTCCTTCCTCCTCAATTTTTTGGAATAATTTCTGCAGTATGGGAGTAAGTTCGTCTTTGAAGGTTGGATAGAATTCTGGTGTGAAGCAATCTGGAACCAGGCATTTTTTGTTGGAGATTTTTTATTGTTTCTTTGATATCAGAGCTTGAAATTGGTCTGTTCAGATCTATTTCTTCCTGGATAAGTCTAGGGAGAGGGTGTGATTCCAAATATTGATCCGTTTCCTTCACATTGTCAAATTTCTGGGCATAGATTTTCTGGTAGTATTCAGATATAATCTCTTATATCTCTGTGGCATCTATTGCTATTTCCCCTTTATTATTTGTGATTGAGGTTAATAGAGATTTTACTTTTCTATTTCTATTTAGTCTGGCCAAAGGTTTATCTATTTTTTTTTATTAAAAAAACAACAACTCTTTGTTTCATTAATTTTCAGAATGATTCTTTTGTTTTCAATTTCATTAATTTCTGATTTAATTTTGGATATTTCTTTTCTTCTGCTGGGTTTAGGCTTAGATTGTTCTTCTTTTTCCAATTCCATAATATGGCTTGTGAGTTTGTTGATGTGCTCTCTTTCTGTTTTTCAGATGTAGGCATCTAAAGCAACAAATTTTCCTCTCAGGACTGCTTTTGCTGTATCCCATGGGTTTTGGTAACTTGTGTCTTCATTGTTGTTATGCTCAAGAAAGTTAATGATTTCCTCTTTTATTTATTCCTGCATTCATTTTGTATGGAATCAGGAAAAAAACCCATATAGCTAAGGCAGTTCTAAGTAATAAAAACAAAGCTGGGAGCATCAGCCTACCAGACTTTAGGCAGTACTGGCACAAAAATAGAGACATAGACATTTGGAATTGAATAGAAAACCAGGAAATGAAACTAACATCTTACAACCACCTAATCTTCAATAAACCAAACAAGAACATACAATGGGGGAAAGACTTCCTATTTAATAAATGGTGCTAGAAGAACTGGATATCCACATGTAAAAAACTGAAACTGGACCTGCACCTTTCTCCACTCACAAAAATTGATTCACCTTTCTTCAATCACAAAAATTGACCTAAATTTAAGACATGAAATGATAAAACTCCTCAAAGAAAGCACAGGAAAAACACTTAATATCAGCCTGGGGAAAGACTTCATGAAGAAGACTTGCATGGTAATTGCAACAACAACAAAAATAAACAAATGGGACTTAATTAAACTGAAAAGCTTCTGTACAGCTAAGGAGACAACAACCAAAACAAATAGACAACCTATACAATGGGAAAGGATATTTGAATATTTTGAATCAGACCAAAGCTTGATAACTAGAATCTATAGAGAACTCAAATTAATCCACATGGAAAAAGCCAACAGTCTCATGTATCCATGGGCAAGAGAGATGAATAGAACCTTTCTAAAGAAGACAGATAAATGGCTAGCAAACATGAAAAAAATGCTCATCATCCCTAATTATTTGAGAAATGCAAATCAAAATCACCCTGAGATATCATCTAACCCCAGTGAGAATGGCTCACATCACAAACTTTCAAAACTGCAGATGCTGGCATGGATGTGGAGAGAAGGGAACACTTTTATACTGCTGGTGGGACTGCAAAGTAGTACAACCTTTTTGGAAGGAAGTATGAAGAACTATCAAAGAACTCAAGCTTGACCTCCCATTTGATCCTGCAATCCCATTATTGGGCATCTACCCATGCACTAGACTGTTTATCCCAGCTTGATATACAATCACCAAAATGTGGAAACAGCTAAATGCCCACCAAACCCAGGAATGGATTAACAAGCTATGGTATATGTATACCATGGAATACTATTCAGCCATTAAAAAAGATGGAGATTTTACATCCTGTATATTAACCTGCATGGAAGTGGAACACATTATTCTTAGTAAAGCATCAGAAGAATGGAGGAGCATGAATCCTATGTACTCAATTCTCATATGAGGATAATTAATGACCTAATACATGGTGGGAGTGGGAGAAGGAGAGAGCAGAGAGAGAGTGAGAAGGAGTGGGGGGTGGGAGAAGGGAAAAGCAGAGAGAGGGAAAGATGGAGGGAGTAGGGGTTTTGGTGTGTGACAAACCTTTTGGGGGCAAGACACAATTATAAGAGGGTTTTAACTAACAAATGCAAATGTAATCAGTGTAACCTTGTTCTCTGTACCCTCAATAAATCCCCAAAAATAAACAAAAATTGAGAATTGCGTAATTCCTACCCATCTATCCTTCAAGCTCACTCTTTTCTCTGTCATCTTTATTCTTCTATTAAGTACACTAGAAAATTTAAAAATGTTGCTCATTATATTTTTAGTATAAGGCCAATATGAAAGCTTCCAACAGCAGAGAACAAGAAATGAACTATCTCGTCTAAGGATGAGAGGACATGGTTTATATCAGATGAACTACTATGCCAGAGAGCTAAGAAGAAACTAAATGAGGGTCTTTAAACCTTGTGCCCCATCCGAGGGAAGGCTGTGCATTGCCTGAGTCAAGACTCAACTTGGAAAATGAACAAGGGCTGGCATAGAATGAAGGTAGGCCAGAAAAACGTACACAAGTGGATCATCCATTCAACACTTCCCTGGGAGAGGTATTGATTTCTGAAGCTTAAAACAGATCCTGGAGGGGAGAGGAAAGAGAATAAACTAGAAAAGAAATTAAGTTTTGAACTGAATCCTAAATTTTACTTGATAAATTGCTATATTGCTCTAAACTTTTGTAATTAGATAGGAGTAGAAATTCATGATACAGAAGAAATTTAGTTTTAAGAACAATATGAATCTTTATTTGAAGCCGTTGATTTTTATAAGTGCTTATAAATATAAATTTATACCCTCTTATTTTTTCTTACGCTTTCTTAATATTTGTGTATACTACATATTTGTACTATTACTTATTCATTCAGTAAACATTTATCAAAGTGCACATTTTGACAAATATATGGCTAATAGGGTTACCAAATTGATTACAGATCACCCAAATTACTTTTTTTAGCTTAAGTATACTCAAATATTTCATAAGTATACTCAAATACTTCATGGGACATTCTTACATAAAAATTATTTTTTGTTTTTCTGAAATTTAAATTTTTTAACTGGGTGTACTGTATTTTTATTTGCTAAAGCTGACAAGTATTTAAAATATAAAGAACAATATGCTATATTTCCTGTCCTTAAGGATATCATGGGTTAGTTGAATAATCATGCATAAAAATAATTATAAAGGGCTATGATGAGAGCAGTGATAAAGATAAGCACAGATATTATAGAAAAACGGAAGGTTGGCTACTTAAGTCTTGGGAGGATAGGATGGAGAGAGGTAAGAGACGCTTTTCTAGGGAAAGTGATGTTTGAATTTGGCCAAAAAGGATGAATAAAATTTGGCCAAGCAAAAAGGAGGAATGATGATACATTTTAGGCTAAAGGAACCATTTTGGGGGAGGTGGTAACCAGTATATTGTCTCTAGTAAAAAATAGATAGCGGATTTTAGAGAATTTATGTGCCAGGTTACATTGATTCAATCTTGCCATTTGAAATGTGAGGAGAGCCTGAGATAGTCTAGAGCAGGAGTAGAAAAGATTCAGAGGAGAGAATGATGAGTGTGTATACACATACCCACATATATCTAGCGCGCACATGCACACACACCAGAACCAGCAGGACTTGGTGATTCATTTGAATACGGGGAGTGTGGGAGAGAGAAGAATCACGTACTTGTATTCTCAGGACTATGGGTAAAGTACCTCTGTGAGATAAGTGGTGGGCATCTATTGTGGATTGAATTGTATCTTGTCAAAAAGATATGCTGAAGTCCCATCTCATACCTGTGAATGTGATCTTATTTGAAAATAGCACTTTTGTGGATGTCATCAAACTAAGAATAGATCATTGATATTGATTAGGGTGGGCCCTGATCCAGTATGACTGACACCCTCATAAGAAGCAAAAATAGAGACATGAAGAGGAGAATGTCACGTGAAGACACAGAAACACACAGGGTAGAGATATGAAGAGGGAAGCAGAGACTGGAGTGATGTGTCTACCAGCCAAAGAATGTCGAAGATTGCTGGCCATCAGGAATGGCTAGGAAAGAGGCATGGACCTGAAGGAGAGTCTTCAGGAGGAAGCCATATACTGACAGCCCAATGTTAGGGTTCTAACCTCCAGAACTGTAGAGAATAAATTCATTGGTTTAATCTACCCAGTTTGTGGTATTTTGTTATGGACGTGCTATACAACTAACGTGTTGACTAACGGGACACTCTAAAGCTAGGGGAGAGAAATGTCCTAAAAATGCATGTCTGTAAGCACTAATAAGAATAAAGGTAACAGCTAATTTTTGTAGAGCTTACTTTGTGGCAGGCTCTCTGTTTTTTCCACATATTAGCTCATGTAATCGTTACAACAAACCCATTAGGTAGCTACTATGGTCATTCCAAGTTTTAGCTGAGGAAACCAAAACACTGAGATTTTAAATGACATTCCTAAAGTTACAAAGCTAGACAGAAAATGGCAATGCCAGAATTCAATTCTAGGAACACGCTCTAACATCCATGATGTAGGGAGTGCTTTGCTTTTCTGCATATAAATGTTAATTAATACCAAAAGAGAAGGTGGGATCATACTCAGTGACAATGCTAGGTAATCAAACTCCAAAAATTCACATGCTTTGTTCCTTGATTTTTTTAATTTCAGAGGCTGCAAAATAAGATACTCATCTGTTTAATCATTTGTGCATTCACTCATATCTTGGGGAAGTCCTTGGAAAAGAATTACCATTCTAGAGAAAATGGTAATTTTAGAGAAAAAAATAAAAAGTTCTCAAGAGTAGGAGGCCTTGCACTTCCCTCATCACTCTTATCCAATTTTCCTGCCTAGCCAAGATGCATGAGTACACCAGCGTCAAGAGTACCAAGCCTCCTGTGATCCTGAGGATGGAAGACAAATGTTACCTAAAGTTGGGACAGGCAGGGGGGTGGATCCTGTGTCCCTGATGACATCTTGAATAGTTCTCTCCAGACTGTCTGTAGCCAGTCCTTTTGTTATGTAAGAAACATGTAGCACTATCAATCTAAATGTTGTTTCTGCCATTTAAACATTGTTTCTATTTCTGTCATTTAAACCTAAATGCAATTCCAATTGATACATTGGGAGAGTGTTTATAAAGAAGCACTGAGGAAAATGAACTCTGAAGGAGGGGAAAGAAGGAGATTTAAAAAGAATGATGGAGGAGTTTCAGGGAGAACTGGAAGGTGAAGTGTAAAGAAAGCAAAGGGAATAGAGCATTTTTGGAAGGTTAGAGTAATAATAAATGGCAAGTACGTGATTTGATGTAATCATCGGTAGATTACTGGTGACCTTATGAGGTGCAATTTCTGTGATCTGTTAGGGGAAACATTTAGATTACACTGAACTGAAGAAAGATGTAGAAAAGTTAAGGGAGTAAATACAGCAAGTGTGAAATAATATCCCCCAATTTTTGGATGAATCAGAGGAAGATATGTTGGAGGGTAGTTAGAGGCAGAGGGAGAGGCAAAGAAGGGCTATTTGTGCTGCGCAGTTGTGAGTGACTCAAACATGTTTATAGGGTTGGGAAGAAAGAGCAGGTTAGGAGAGCAGGAATGACGATGGGGTGGGTTCCTCCAGGAATGGGAGTAGACAAGGTGAAGGACGATGGAAGAGCTGATGATCACGGACAAGGCTGAAGGACTCTTGCTTCCGGAGAATAGAGAAAATTAAATGCAGAAGGGTGAGGTTTTAGTTAATTCTAATAAGAAAGCAGGACTTTGAGAGAGAGAGAGATTATATCCTAAGCAGTCATTTTTTCTGAATTATTTAAGAGGCAAGGCCATTCAAGTGTGGGGGTGGAGTTAGAAAGGTCATATGAAGAGAGTAGTAGGGACCTGGACTCTGAAGTGTGTCTAATTTCATTTTCTGTTGCTTATAAAACAAAGGTAAGCCTGCTTCAGGTGCAGTGATACCGGCTCCTATAAATTAGTCTTCTCTAAAGCTAAGAACTTTGCAGCGTCCCAAACTTTGCAGCTTAGAAGTAAGCCCCAAAAGACTTCATGAAGAAGACTGCCATGGCAATTACAACAACAAAAATAAACAAATGGGACTTCATTAAACTGAAAAGCTTCTGTACAGCTAAGGAGACAACAGCCAAAGCAAAGAGACAACCTACACAATGGAAAGGATATTTGCATATTTTGAATCAGACAAAAGCTTGATAACTAGGATCTATAGAGAACTCAAATTAATCCACATGAAAAAAGCCAACAATCCCATATATCAATGGGCAAGAGACATGAATAGAAACTTCTCTAAAGAAGACAAACGGATGGCTAATAAACATATGAAAAAATGTTCATCATCCTTATCTATTAGAGAAATGCAAATCAAAACAACCCTGAGATACCATCTAACCCCAGCGAGAATGGCCCACATCACAAAATCTCAAAACTGCAGATGCTGGCATGGATGTGGAGAGAAGGGAACACTTTTACACTGCTGGTGGGACTGCAAACTAGTATAACCTTTCTGGAAGGAAGTATGGAGAAACCTCAAAGCACTCAAGCTAGACCTCCCATTTGATCCTGCAATCCCATTACTGGGCATCTAGCCAGAAGGGAAAAAATCCTTTTATCATAAGGACACTTGTACTAGACTGTTTATTGCAGCTCAATTTACAATCGCCAAAATGTGGAAACAGCCTAAATGCCCACCAACCCAGGAATGGATTAATAAGCTGTGGTATATGTATACCATGGAATACTATTCAGCCATTAAAAAAAATGGAGACTTTACATCCTTCGTATTAACCTGGATGGAAGTGGAAGACATTATTCTTAGTAAAGCATCACAAGAATGGAGAAGCATGAATCCTATGTACTCAATTTTGATATGAGGACAATTAATGGCAATTAAGGTCATGGTGGGGGTGGGGGAAGGGGAGAGCAGAGAGAGAAAGAAGGAGGGAGGGGGGTGGAACCTTGGTGTGTGCCACACCTTCTGGGGGCAAGACATGACTGCTAGAGGGACTTTACCTAAAAAATGCAATCAGTATAACCTGGCTTATTGTACCCTCAATGAATCCCCAACAATAAAAACAAACAAATAAATAAATAAATAAATAATTAGAAGTGAGCCTCAGCACAGACGTGGCAGCAGACGCTAGCCGGTACCCGACTGCTCAGAAGAAAGGCCACATTCTGCGATGGCATCTCCATGGAACCAAAGCCTCTAACCACTGGCTCATCAGTAGACGGAGGCCCTGCCCTCTGCCTTTTTTTTTTTTTTTCCTTTTGCAGTTTTTTTGGCTGGGGCTGGGTTTGAACCCGCCACCTCCAGCATATGGGGTCAGCGCCCTACCCCTTTGAGCCACAGGCGCTCTCCCCCCACCCCCCGTCTTTTTAAATAAGTTTGAAAGTGATAGGGGAGAGGGAACAAGTCTCTATGTTTTACTTCTGATCTTATTGAAATAATAACCCACATAAGGATTGGGTTTTCCTCTCCTGATATTACAGATCAGGCATATGAAAGCCCACACTCATGACTGTGTTCCTAAGATGAAATTTGGACTAAAGGTCAGGTTAGTTTATTGAGCAGTGAGAAGGGCACAACAGATGCTTTGTTTTCTTTTAGTGTGACTTAGTGCCCATTGGTTTCCCCAAAGCCCAAATCCCATAGATTATTGTGACTAGGTGGGCTATGGTTTTTTTTTTTTTTTTACCCTCTAAGAAGATATTGAAAGAACTCACTACTCTCATTGCAATTTCAGTTTGTAAAAGCTTGGGGAGATGATAGTATCAGTAATCATGCCAGAGAAGAGAAAATAAAAGGTTATTATCTAGCAAAGTCTTCCTTGGAAGAAGATAAGAGTAGATTTAATCTTTGCAAAATGCTGACCCTGGGCCCAATGACCCCTGGAAAGAAAGCAGTGATCCTTAAAGCTGCCAAGTTTGCTTTCTCTTTAGTGCCCCAGCAGGCTGATCCGGTTACCAGGCAGGCAACCAGAGAGAATTGCCTTATGTTGGATGGAAACAGGTGGTGCTGTAGTGAGGCCACCTGAACCAGAACTCTTTGTGAAGGAGGGAAATATTCCTTGGTTTGGTCACAGTTCAAAGCCACCATGGGAAGTTATTCTGAAAGCCATTCTGCTTCCTTTCTGTTTCACATCCATCAAGGCTTTTTTTAAAAAATAGAAAGTAGGAAAAATTTAAGGAGGAGAAAATGTCTCTATTCAGTCTTTTCTTTGCATTCTAATCAAGCTATAATCTTAACTAGAGCAGGTTGATTTATGAAGTTAATAAGGAAAGTGGTTTCTGGAAAGACACCTTGTTCCAAAAGGCATGTGGTGTGGTGTGGCGTGAGAAAGAGATCGGAAGGTGCCAGGGATGTAAAGAGGACCCAAGTTGCTCCAGTTGGGTCTTTTGTTATTGTCATTGTTCCTGTCTACCTCTGACATCCTCAAGAGAGTTGGGTACACAGAGAAGGGATTTGGCAATCCTACCCCAGCTGGGTAGTTCCTCATAGCTCTGCTGAGCCCTCTAAATACCCCCTTGGGGTGGGGTGGAGTCAGGAGGAGGAGACAGAATACACCTGTGGCAGAGACTTAAAAATTATAAGAAAATCCAGATGACAGAAATACCTCTTTTGAGTTGAAAAAATCCACAGGTGCAAAAACTTTGGGGGAGGGGTCAGTTTTTTATCCAGGATGGGTTGAAGGTGGAGGGTGAATGTTAGAACCAATTACACTATGTGCTTTCAAAGAAAGTTAGCAACAGCACAAAGTTGAGTGTGTTTTCAGCAATGTAATCTAGTTAATCTGAATATTAGGAACAGCCCTGAAAAGCAAAGGTGGCAGCCTGCATTGAAAGCAAGGGACAGTTTCTGCCTCTTGCCTTGGAGTGCTGGGGGAGTGCTGCTTGCATGTCTCAATTGTGTTGCCCTGACCAACTCCCCTCCTTAGCTTTTTCTACCACCTGCTGCCTCCCCAGTTACTCCTGAGACTAGAAACCCAATATCTCAAGTTCAAGGAAAAGGTGAAAATTCCAAGAAAGCTCACTTTAAGTTACTTCATGCAGTAGAAAGTCAGGCACCTCCTCTTTCATGCTTAAAAAACAGAAGTTGGTAATTAAACTTCAAGAACCAGAAGGCTAAGAAAAAAAATAAATGGGAACGATTTCAATGAGAAAAACAGCTGAAGTTCCTGCTTTCTTAGGAAGGTCAAGCTCTGCAAGATGACTCTCATCAATATGCCCGTTGCTTCGTATTTCCCAAAGGGCCCAACTCAGGCTCAACATGGATACATTTAGTGTTTCAGGACAAAGCACTGCTGTCCTTGTGAGCTGTGCTCCCCTGCCAGCTAGCTGGGAGCTGCCCGACTCAAGGCCGCCAGTCAGACAAACAAATCTCCGGGAGCAGGCAGTCCTGGGTGTGTTGACCTCTTTTCACCTAGTGGAGCTGGCTCAGAAGAGTTTTGTGGCAAGCTGAGGGTTCTCCCCCTCACTTCCAATCACCTTACCCCCAAAGAGACCTATGCAGCCTTAATCAAATCACTTAATCCCTCTGGATCTGTTTTCTCCTATATAAAATGGACATTTGAGTATCTGCTCTACATTCTGACCAGGTTTGCAGGATGTCCAAGGAGGCAATATTTGGTTGTAGGCATCTTCCTCATTTGAGGTCAGGAGTGTAAAGATAAATCTCTCTTCCTGAGCCCTTAGGTTGGAGAACCTTTAATAGTGGTTCTCAACCTACCAAATGCCGCAAACCTTTAATACAGTCCAAAGGGGTCGTGACTCACAGGTTGAGAACCGCTGCAAAAAAGGAGGTGGATAGGCCTTAACATTTAACAGTGAGAGGCCATCTGAAGTGCAAACGCTCCAGGAGAAGATGTGCAAGGACAGGTTTACACCTGGGGGCGAGATGTCTCCCAAAGCCAGGTTTGATGGGGGAGGAAGGGGGACCCAGAGCCCCTGCAGCTGGCCCACGTGTAGGGTTTATAGGTGCATGGGGGAGGGTGAAAATGGGGAAAGACAAGATTTCTGGGTGGACTTCCCTAACTTTACACTTTGGGGATTGATACTGCCATTTGGGGCTTTGCTTTGGAGGTACAGTTGAAATCATTTAAGGAAGAGGAAAGACACATTTTACCTTACCCTTCTCTTCAGATGGTTTAATGCCCTGTAAAGAGACATCTTATTAAATTCTATCAGGCCTATGGTCATGCTACATGCTGAATCTATGTCACTGGCTGCTCCCCACATTTTTCTCATTAGGACTCACCAAGACAGATAACCTCAGTGTTGTTACTTCTGAAAATGTCTACCAACATTTCTTGCCTGATGATCTCACCTCCCTCTAGTCCCGAGCTTCCTAACCCATGTACCACCTTACCCTAGTGAGCTATGAGGAGGCAATATATGTACAAAATGGTGACCCCTCAGCTCTTTAGGCCACTCTGGGGGGCCCAAGGAACGAATGCATACAATGTCCCACCCAGGAAAGAGGGAAGGTGCCACTCACCACCATTCCAACTCTTTAAATCTCATCTTATACAGTCCTGTCACTGACTACAATGAACCAAACCTTTACTTTCTTAGTCTGCATGTGCCATTGCATTAAAAAGGTTGAAAAGCATTATTCCAATTCTTTCTTTCTTTCTTTATTTTTGAGAGCAGAATAGCAGCCTCAAACTCCTAGGCTTGAGTGATCCTTCTACTTCAGCCTCCTGAATAGCTAGGACTACAGTGGTGCACTCTTGTGCTCAGCTAATTTCTTCAATTTTTTTTTTTTTTTTGGTAGAGATAGGGTCTTGCCATGTTGGCATCGTCCATTGGGCAAAACCCAGCTACTTCTTGAAACTCCGGGGGGAACTCCTAAAGAATGAAATCTCTCCCGGGACCATGTTTTAAGTACGACAAACCAGGCCTTTGAGCAAAGCAAGGCCCAAATCCAAACTCTCCCCCCAAACCAGTCCAGCCTGTGGAGGTCTTCACTGGAAGTCCGACTGCCCAGGTCTTTCTGAAGATCTGGTCTGCAGCTACTCCCAGGACCTAGCAAAATTTCCTGAACTTTAAGCCTAGCTGTGGAAGACTGACAATCCCTGGAAAATCAGAATGCCCTAGGACAATCACAAAATTTGAACTCTAGTTTCAGACCAGTAATCCTCTGCCTCATCTCTGGATTTATTGACCAGGCAGTCACTCTGGCAGTCATGCTCATATCCTCGCCCTACGTGGATATCTACAAGTTCAGACTGAAGACCCAAGAATGTTCCTCTAAACGTCACTCCCTTCCCCCTCCCATTTTCCTTATAGGCAACCCACATCACCCTTCATCCCATAGGAAGCAGTCAAAGAGATACCATGCCCATCACCCCGCCTCCTTATAATAGACTAAAAAGTCTGGGATGAGAGAGTCAAATGGAGGAACCTGCCCAAATAGAATCAACTTGCCCGGGAAGGAATGAATGTATAAAATGTCCCACCCAGGAAAGAGGGAAGGTGCCACTCCCCACCATTCCAACTCTTAAAATTTTCATCCACCTTAACCCACCTTAACTTCCTTCTTGAACTCAGCTCACCTTTACCCAGGTGGGAATAAAGGCTGCTGTTGCCCACCCAGAACCTAGACTCTGTTTCTTTTCACTTCACATTTCAGAATAATCTTTTATTTTCGTTCTTTGACCTCTCAGTTTCTTTGTAGAACACTAATGCAAATGCATATCTCCACCTGGGTGTATTTGTCCTGTGAGTCATACAGGTCCTGGCTCTGCCCTACTCTAGCCAAGCAAGCCCAGATTAGAGCTTCAGTCCCTTTGGGTCTTGTTGTAAAGCAGGCAGAGAGGGCTAGAGGCTCACTAAGTATCAATTATGTCCCCTCTGTAATTCTCCTGGCCAGAAACTCTCATGAGAACCTGAGCACGGGGGTTTTCAAAAATGGAAGCAAAGCATGGTGCAAAGATAAAGACACGTGCACTAGAGCTTTTGAGAACATGAAGACAGAACAGGAGCAGAGGGGCGAGCTGTGGCCTGAAGGTGACAGTAACTCTGAAGTGAGAATGGGGATGTGAAGATCCTCACTCAGGGATAGCTAAAAGAGTCAAAAGTTTTAGATGCTGAATTAGATATGGGGCACTGAAAAGTTCTTCATGTATTCATTCTGTAAACAAATAAAGTGTCAGGAGGGGAACAAAGGGACAGTTAGGATCAAATCCCTACCTTTGTGGTGCTCATGATCAGCAGAAAAGATGATGTTAAACACACCTGCTGGGCTTAAAATATCAGAGGGGACATCTTTACCAATGGAGGGGAAGATGGAGTAAGCAAATCTAGCTGGTATCCTGGGGGGTATTTGGAGGAAGGTATACAGGGAATGTCCTGGAAAGGCGAATATATTTGGTTATGCTTCAAAGGATGAGTAGAAATTCTCCACCCAAAAAGATGGGTAGTGTGTTCTAGGCCAAGGGCAAAGTTAAGAGCTTTGATGAAGGCTTGGAGAGTGAGCAGTTTGGTGCTGTAAGAGCAGAGCAGGTGGGGGGCAGAGTTGAGAGAGGCCAGAAGGGGAGAAGGTGTGAAGGGGTCTTCATGCACATATGAAACAAGGTCTCATTTAAGGGTTTTATGGGAAAGGGAAGGGAAGTGCCATGGCCATATTTATGTTTTCAGAAAGAAAACACTATCCCAGCATGGACAGATTGGAGTGGGCAGAAGCTGAAGCATTCCCTGAGGTTAAGCACACGGAGGACCTCGGGGTTGTTCTCCTCATAGAAAGGGTGAACCAGGCAACAGTTGTGGTGAAACAGGGCAAATCCATTTTAACTACATGGACCAGACATACCGAGAGCCAGTCAAATAAAGAGACAGCCACTTGCCATGAAAAGTCTCCTGTACCTGTCACAGTCCTGCCCCCTTTCATTCCTCAGACATTGCTATCTCCTTCTTCCCATGCGGGAAGATGGGAATCAACTCTGTCACATCATGAAAATGAAAACAAAATTTAAAATCAGAAAAAAGATAAGATCTCCTTCAGCGGAAAACAAAACAAAACAAAAAACTTTCACTTATCCTAGGAAATCAAGACAAATTCATTTGGGTGTGATCAGAGATAAAGAGTAAGTAAAAGAAGCCACCCAGGATGAGGCCATGGGCTGTGCAGGTGACAGACCAGGTGAGAACACCTGCAGCACTGGAGAGGCTGTGTCAGGGCAGTGGCAAGAGAGGGCCTGGAGAGTGCATTTGAGGGCAGAGTGTGTGTGCTGATACTTTGCAAACTGCGAGTCATATGAGGATTGTCACGTTAAATATGTTGTTACCCAGGAACAATAGCCAACATTAATGTAGTGCTTTATGCCAAGCATGGTTCTAAATGCTGTGCTTTTATTAGCTTATTTAGTCTTCTCGGTGACCCATGAGGTAGGAGCAATCTCCGTCCTGATAGTGTAGGTGAAAGAACCGAGACCCAGAGCAAATAAATCCAGGAAAGGGGCAGTCTTGAGATTTGAACGCAGGCAATCTCTAATGCTGACTCTGTTAACCACTCAATATACTGCCTCTGCACATTAAATTTCTCAATAAAACTTTCTGTGAAGAATATTTGTATTGTAAATCACTTATTTCTAGGTGAGGATATGACATTTATCGATATTCCATAGAAGCAAATTAGCTGGCCTGGATGGAATGGATGGAGCGTCAACATCTAGTTAGTGATGAGTTGACTGTATGTCTGTCACCCTCACTAGGTTTCAGCCTCCTGAAGATCAAGGACTCTATTTCCTCTGTCTCATTTATAACAGTTGGTATAGGTCATTGCAAAAAGCAGGAGCTTGTAAGTGTCTATCAGTCAATTCTCACAATATCTCCCCACACCCACCTCCAATTTAGCAGCCCTATGCACAGTTTCTAAACACACCCAGGGTTGATCAGGGTCAGCAAGCTGCTTTGTGTGATTGCTCTCCTGGCATAGCACTGTGGCTGGGAAGTGGCTGCCTGGTCAACCATTACATTTCTAGCCCTGTCATGTCCTGAGGGGGCTGTTCAAAATTATGGCAATGAAACTGAATAGAAAGCCACCCAGATGAATGGAGATCTAGCTAGAAAAAAATAAACTTTTTAAAATTAAATCATAACTGTGTACATTAATGCATTTATGGGGTACAATGTGCTGATTTTATATACAATTTGGAATGCTCGCATCAAACTGGTTAACATAGCCTTCACCTCACTTAATTGTTATGTTAAGACATTTATACTCTACTCTTCATAGATTTGACAAGTGATGTGTGAACCCACTGTGATTTGGGGAGGTTTCTTGTTACAGCAGTTAGCCTGCCCTTATAAATATAGTCATTCCTTTAAATTAAAAAAAAAAAAAAAAAAATGGAGTCTTGCTTCCCACATGGCCTGTGGCTATCTGTGTAGCTTGACTGGAGGCAGAAACCCCCCTGGGGACTTGTCTTTGTCCTGAGTAGTTCAGTTGTGCCATCTTGACCTCATGAAGACATTAGGACACGTGAAAGCCCATGTTCTAAATGTCGGAGAGAATGGTAGCCCCAGAGCACCTCTCTGACAGACAAAGGGCCATTGTGTAGCCAGCCACCGTTCTATCCCCTCTCAATGCCTGTTCTGCCTCCTGCTCCTGTTTGGCTGGCCCTGTGAGGGAAACAGGTGAGGGAAATTTTTGTTTTAATCCACTGTCCATTTTCTCCCCAGGTGTTTTCGCCTTTAAAGTGCTTTGGTCTTTGAATTCAGAGCGATCATAGTTTTTGCCAAAAGAATAATCATCTACTTGCAGCTCAGCTGGTCACTTCATTTCTCTGGCTGGCTGAGGAAAGTAGTATTATTAGACAATTTTTCTTCTAAGGCAAAAGAGCAGTGATTTGTTCCTCTGTTCGGGGTCTCAAAAGAAGGTGAAAAATACGTTTTTTCTGGTGGCTTTTGTGTCTGAATGCTCCCCGCAGTGGCTGGGTTTTTAAACAGCCCAGGATGGCGGGTTTATTGATTGAGATCATGTATGAGGAGTGCTCTCCCAGCAGAGCCCCGCAGCTGGGGCTCTCATGGCTCCTCAGCAAGTGTCCATCATGAGCTTCCACAGAACTTTCCAGGAACCATAAGCATGTAGATGGCAGGGGAAATCTCCACGTTCTTTATGTACTCCTGATGAGCTCCGCTTCTATTGTGTCTTTTAAATTTTTTTCCCCTCAGTAATTCTTTCTTACACTGGAACAGCACATGGTCTTTACAAAGTGATTCATGTGGATTGTCTCATGGTATTCTCACGTGGTGAAACAAGGAGGGTAGATGATATTACCTCTAACTTGTAAAAGAGGAAACTGGGGAAAGGTAATTTACGCAAATAACACAGCTCCCAAATGGCAGGGTGGCACCTAGAGTCTCCTACACATTCTTTTCATGCCCTGGTATCACTTCTCATAGAAAATGAGTTGAATGCTTTGGTTATGATTGCACACATCTTTTAACTGGAGTCTTCAAGTTCAAGAAAGACAAAAGTCTCATTCTAATCATGACGTTTCTATTCACAAAACTGCAACAAGGTAGACTCAAAGTGCTTCGGGGTAATGTACATATACTGTGACGAGAAGGGAAGGGTGGGTCAGGGAAATGCCATTTTTCCCCTAATAGAATACATAGGCAAATATTTATGGGTGAAATAATAATGCCTGAGACTTGCTTTAAAATAACATAATAGAAGAGAAATTGGGGGAAGGGAGTAGACATAGCTGAAAGAAGATTGGCCATTTATTGATAATTGTTGAAGTCAGGTCTTACATTGGGGTTATTATGTTACTTTCTGCACATTTTTTTAATATTTTAAAATTTTCAAAACAAAACATTTTTTAATATTTTAAAGTTTTCAGGATTTGCCAGGCTAAACATGTAAAGATGCAGGGATAGGTGGAGAAGTTCCTGTCTTTGGGATCTTGCGGCAGAAGTAGCAGATCCCTTGGTGAACACAGAGAGACCAGCTGATGAGGGATCCCTACCACCACCAGAACCAAATGCTGACTGCCATTTTATCTTTGTTTTGGGGAGAGAAACTTCCCAACACTTAACTAAGTACAGGGGATGGTAAGACCTTCTTGCCCCTGAAAGCTTTAATTGTTGCGAAAATGCTTATTTAAATTTTTAAGTTGCACCAAGATATGTGGTCACGCCCCATATTTGAAATATGCCTTAGTGCCCTTGCAACAAAGACCATAGGTGAGGTCCTACCAATTACCCTCCCTCCACCCACCCTCTCCTCTGCCCTTCCCTACCTCTTCCCTCCTTCAACCTGGACTATAGTTGTGTTTTATCTTTCGTATGAAAGTGTGGGTGATTATATATTAGATTTATAACAGTACTGACCACAGAAATGCATTAATGTAGACAGTTATGATTTAATAAAAAAATAATAAAAAAAGGAAATATGCATTAGTGCAAAACGGGCCATTAGGGGTCAACCTTGAGACTTTTACTCCCGGGAGAAGTCTAAATGCCCACTTTGGAGAAAGTAATTGGAGAGGAAAGAACAGCCTCCAGAAATATGAAAGGGAAAGAAAAGGGCCAGTTAGTGGACGATGTTTGAACAGCAGACTGGATGGGACCCATGGCAGGGCTATGGGGATTATGAGCAAAGAGGGGACACCGTGGGAAGGGTGCCCTTCACCATCATCCTTGACTACAGTGACCTCAAGCAGATGCTAGTGCCTCCAGATGTGTGAGGCTCCAATTTCCCTAAGCCAGTTCTGCCAGACAGCACTTAGCCTTAACACATCCTACTGTCCTAAACCAGGTTGGAAACCTCTGTGCAAAGGGCCATATGTGGCTCTGTGCAAGCTTGGCAAGCACCAGGGGTTAGAGGCTAAGCACAGAAAGAGCTAAATTCTAAGCTTCTATAAGTTCTTGTCTCTTTAGCATTGAAACTTAAAAGGGTGATTATTTATGAAAACAGTTCACTCACCAACTTCCCCACCTTATGTTCTAGGAAGCTGTGGATTTACATAGATAAGGAGAGAGCTGATGTTAGCTCAGCAGGAGAGGAGAGGAGATTTCAATCCAAAACCATTCAAGCCATTTTGCTTTTTCATTTGTTTTCCTTTTGTCCAAATGCATTTTTTTTTCCTTTTAACCTGTGAGAACATGATTTATTTGTTTGTTTTCCCTTCCCAAACTACTTTTAAATGACTAAGTTTTTCCTTCCAAAACAACTTTTAAATGAACCTCAAAGTTCCATTTGAGGCATAGCTTCTGGTTTCCTATTCTGATGGTGACATTTTGTAGGAAGTGGATTCGGAACTAAAATAGTCAGGAAAAAGGCCTCAGAACAATCTAAGAGAGACCTTGGCACCCAAGTGCACAGGCCCCAACAGATACGGGACATGTTGGCAGTGAACTCTGTAGCTCTTTTGATCACAAGGGAAGGACCTTACATGCTTTCATGCTCAATATCTCCTTTCATCTTCAAAAACCTCAAAGTTGTCCCAAGTGATCCTTATTACCCCAAGTAAGAAGATGAACTAATTGGGCTTAAGGAGATGGCAGTCTGTTAAGAGCTCATTCCCCCAGCTGGGGTCACACTAGCAAAGCATGCTGCTATTCCCGCTGGCAGGTGGTTACTCTCTCACAGATTTGCTCCCCAACGAGTTCACGTTTTTACTGCCCTCCTTGGTTGGTTAGCCGAGGATAACACAGCGACCACTGTATAGATGCATAGCTTTGGGACCCCAGCGTCACCACATCTCAGCACAATCATGCGCACTATGCACTTACAGAAGCTTTGCTGGTTTCCACACACAGGGCTGGGTGTTATCTAAATGTTAAACATGGTGATTGGGAAACAATCAACTCCCCGGGAGCCTCTGTGGACACATACATTTCATTCTAGGCCAAGAGGATAATGTCCTATTGTGTTGCTTTAACATAACGTGTCAGTACTGATCTGCTGTTTTGTTTTTTTTTTCTTCATAAACCACAGTCTTGCCTTTGAGGAAGTGCTTCAGGAAACAAACAAACAAACAAAAAGAATGAATGAGAGGGTTTGCATGTTAACTTGGAGTTCCATATTCAGACTTTGGCTCTAATGCTTAAGAGCTGCGTGACCTTGGATTAGTGAGTTACTCTTTTTTCATCTTAGTTGCCATGACTGTAATAAATAAAAAGAAGAGTAAGAACCTTCATAGGGTTACTTGGCACTCAAAAGGGACAATGCATATGAAAATAGCCTTGGAAAGTGTAACAAAGACAACAGCAATAATCATAATACTCGTATACTATTGAAGAAGTCAGAAATGGGGATGGTTTCCTTCTCACCCTGGGGAAACTGAAGCACCCAGAATCCAAATAAAAGCAGAAATTATTTTGGGCTAAGACATACCTCTTAGCCTAGTATGTCTTAGCCTAAAACACACTAGGCTAAGAGGTGAACACTGTTGCAGTGGCGATACAAGTTTTCGATTGTGGGAGAATGAAGGTGAAAGGTACGAAGATAGACAGGAAAAGCATCATTGTCTGATGCTAAAAAACAGAGGGCTAGAATTTCAAGTCATTTGGTTGAAAAGGGTTTTTTGGTCCCATTCCTGCCTTTACAGGATGATCCAATAAATGCCCAGCTCTGCGGGACAAGCTGTGTCTAGAAACCATCTGATTTCCTCAAACCCTAGAGTGGTATGAGGGGAAAACCTGGCCTACAGGAAGAAGGGTAGATAGAAAGACTTGGCCACTGCATGACGCTTCACAAGGTTCTCCCATCCCTCCTGGAGGAATGAGAGCAGAGAGAGATCATTGTAGCTGGACATACTTCCTTAATCCCTCCAGAAATGAACACCCAAACTCCAAGCATTATTGTATCTTATACATGTGAAATATGACAATTCTATGTGCTACTTATTTTTAATCTCACACCAAAGTCAAAGACCACTCAACACATATTTATTGGGTACCTTCGATATACCAGCCACTATTCTAGCTTTGGAGGGAAGAACAAGGCCAGCATAGTCTGGACTTTTATGGGCTGTGCAATCTGGTAGAGCAATAACTGTAACACGGATTAAGTGCTAGGGTGAAAACAAATATGGGGCTGTTGCTGAGAAGAGGAGAGACTGGCAAGGAGAAGCCGCTCTTGGAAGCGGCTCATTTTAGACAACTTTTAGAGCTGGGATTTGAACCTAGGGGCTAGGTTCACAGTCCCATTAAATCATGCTGTGCTGTTTCAGGAAAAGGGTAAGGAAATCATGCTCTTGTGATCTACTGGCCTTGTTGCATTATTAGTAAGAATCAACAGAAGTGCCAAATTGTCTTCATTCATTTTGCTGATTTATGGAGGGCCATTCAGGGTGTCAAGTGCCTGGGCTGAATCAATGGATACTGTACAATTGCAGTTCTCAAGGACTTCAATCTAGGGGAAGAAAGAGAGAGAAAACGGCAATGCGGTGTGGTATGTGCAACGACGTAAGTGAAGGTGTGGCTCTAGGAGCCTAGAAACGAGGGCATCTAAATGAGCCTAGTGGGGCTTTGAAGACTTCTGAGAGGAGGCGAGTTTGAGAGAAAACAGGCCATTGGGAGCAGAGAAGGGATGGAGGAGATTTTTTGGTAAGGGGAACAAGCTGCAGGGAAGAGGAAACTTGGCATTTTGCAATAATTGTAGCAAAGTCATCACGCATAGACCAGATGGGTGAGGCGTTTGCAAGAGCTGAGTCTGATGACACCTGAGCAAGAGTCAAGTCAGGAAGGCCCTCATTAAGCCACACTGGGGACTCCTACTTTGTCTCAGAGGAAAGCAGGGACCCATGAGCAGATTTAAGCCTGGCAGTGAAATGATCAAACTTGAGTTTGGAGGGTTTGCTGTGCTTCTTTGCGGAGACAGGTGCCTTATGGAGTGGTGGGGATGAGACAACAACATCCAAGGAGTGTGCACCCGACACTCTTGTTACCTGGAAGCAACGCAGGTAGAGGGACGTGGGCTTTAGCCTCACTTAGCTCAGGGTTTCAGTCTTTGTTATGCTACTTCTAGGTCACGTGTCTTCTGAACATGAGTTTTCTCCTCTGTAAAATGAGGATAAAGGTATTCCTTCCTAAGAAGGCTGCTGTGAGGATTAAATGAGACAATGCAAGTGTGTGTAAAGTCTCCAGCACAGTGCCTAACATGCGGTTAAGGACTTGAGAAACGACAGCTGAAAACGTCAGCTAGAATTTTTCATGGCCTTTGATTATGCCAGCAAGACTTTTACATACCCACATTTTGCTACCATACTTCTTTTTAAAATTTAAAACGTTTTTATTTTTAGTTGAGAACAGTAATTGTTATGTATTTATGGGGTACAATGTGATGTTTTGACACATGTGTACATTGTGGAACGAGGGAGTCAGAGTTCTTAGAGGGACTCTCTCATTTCAAGTTTCTGGCCTCCTTTCCCAGTATCTGCTTTGTTGGCTCAAAAAGCAAGCAAAGGAAACAAGGGAGCCGTCATGCGCCGTCCCTGTTCTATTTCAGTTTGACACTTTGATAAGGGTGGAAACATTTTCAGTCCAGCCAGCTCTACAATGAAGAAGAACATGGGGAAGGTGAGCTTGGTGGGAGGGAAGGGCTATATACTTAGTGAGCACCCAAACGTGATTAGATACAATGTCATTGCCTGGTTGTGGGTCTTCAGCTCAAAAGCAGTCCAAGAAGAAAGGTTTGCAGGGGAAATAAACTTCTGTTTTATATTAAAAAAAAATTCTTGAGGGCAACTATGGAAATTCCAGCTTTTGTGCTGAATATTCACCATCCTAGGCTTTCAGGATGC
Source organism: Nycticebus coucang (assembly GCF_027406575.1). Lineage (NCBI taxonomy): Eukaryota > Metazoa > Chordata > Mammalia > Primates > Lorisidae > Nycticebus > Nycticebus coucang. The sequence goes on from NC_069783.1 coordinate 47,683,467, forward strand.
TCTTTCCAAATCAAAGCAACCCCTTCACTCCCAGCACACACACCTTTGCGTCCCTGCTGTGTCATTAGTGACATTAGGAGAATTCTCTTGTGAATGGGACGTACCATACATATTTAATCTGATATGGCTTGCATGGGTTCTACTTTCTGCATACTAATAGTTTATTGATGACAAGGTGAGAGCAAAGAAAAGTTAGCTTACAAGTGGGCAGTCTTTTTACCTTTTTTTCCTCTGGAATTCAATCTGACTATAAAAACTAGCAGCTGCTCCTGTTTCTCTATGCTGAGGACCTGTGAGAGTTCCAAAGAGTGGGCTTTTAGTCCAGATAAATGAAATGTCCTTATTGGAAGTGCTAAGCTATGAAGCTGAAGGGGTGAAAAAAGGTTCAATGACATCAAAAGGCCGAGAATTGTGTACCGATTAGTTAGATTGAGTATAAGCACCAAAAGAAAAAATTTAACCTTCTCAGTCCTGGCTCTCCTTTTGTTTTCAAATTTCTTTCCATACCCGTCCTTGTCTCTACCTTTGCTGTCTTTCTTTTGCTTGTTTATTTTCAAAAGCAAATTATTTTATCTCAACTTTTCCAGCTGATGTCATGTTATCACTTTGATGCTCGCTATTGTAGCCAAGAGGTAAAAAATGCAATGCAGAGGAGAGTTATGGAATTATTTTAGGAAACTATGAAGTGGCACCATGACTTAGTCTCTTAGGAAATGTTGCTGAGCACTGCACTAGGAGCAAAGGTGACGAACAGGTGCACGGGATTCAGACGACTTAACGTCTGGAGATTTGAAAGTGCCTGGGCACTGCGGATGAGTAAGTGTGGCCAACAGCCCTGGGTTGTCTCTTTCAAATTTGCAGGTGGTTGGGTGGGGAGAGAAGGCCTTTAGGAACAAAATTTGTATGATTGGGGATGGGTACGGTGCCTGGAGCCAAAGTTGGTAAAGGATTAAGGCCAGGCAGATGTCTGTCCAGTCCCAGGCCTGGGGCTTGTGTCTGAGAACCCTGCAGAGAGTGCCCCAAGTGAAAGTTGAGGAAGCTGCTTCTCCAGAGACAGAGGGAGAAGATAAGGGGCGAGAGGGAGGAGGTGAGCAGAGAGGAGGTTTTGGGGGCATAGCCAAGGCAGAAAGCTTCCCAGATTGGCTGGCTGGAATGGGGCCAAGTGTGGGAGAAGTGCTTTCTGCCACTTCTCAGCCCATTAATGATTTCAGCACTCATTGCACCTGCAGAGACAGTGACTCCCACACCCCACAGCTCTCCCATGGCAGCAGAGGGGCTGGAGAAGTATCACATGAAGTGACTTCATGGCAGGGGACATCAGCGAGTAGAGTAGATTACCTGTGCTTCACCCCAGGAATTTCTGTGCAACTCAGTGGTGCTTTAAGGGTGAAGTGAAGGCTGACTTATTTGGGAGGGAGAAAGTGGGACAAAAACCAGAGACTTTATGATTTACTGTTCCTCCAAGTGATTTGTCATTATTCTGCCTGTGGAGTGTGAGGAAGTTTAGGGTACTGCATTCTGTAATTCCAAAAGCAATTCCATAAGCAAACAGCACAAGAGGATGGCCAAACATTGTGCGAAGAAGCATTTTTTTTTTTTTGTCAGTCCAATTATCTTTTCTTTTCTAGAAACTTACATGCTGGAAATCTAAAATATTTTCTTAATTTCCTTTTCAAACCCATCAATCCAATTTTCCCTTTACCTGCACAATTTCATTCCTTTTTTTTTTTCTTTTTGCAATGGCACATTCTAAATCACTGCTTTGTTTTGCTTTGCTAGATAAAATCTGTTAGCACTGAATTATCTTATAGGAGTCTTGTGCAAATATTATATATACATTTACAATAAATTGCTACTGAAATCCCAGGTAACATATATCCCCTTGGACACTCTCCCTGTGCAGTTGTTATGACTACAATGTTCAATATAAAACAAGTGGATACAAGTTCAAAAACAGGAAACAAGGAACCCAGACTCAGGTTGAGTGTCCTATCTCACACTTCCTGCTGTGTGAGCCAACATGTCGCACAACCTTCCTGAGTCTTAGTTTGCCCATTTGCAAGCCTGGGCTAAAAACGGTCTCTCCAATGGTAGGGTCTCTGTGAGGATTAAGGAGAGAATGTGGTCAGAGCAAGTGGCAGCAGCAAGCACACAGTGAGACTCGCCGATGACCCTTTAATGCTGTAGGTACAGAACTTCATCTCTGAAGTCAAGATGGCAGTGAAATTCATTATGAATCAAAATTTGGATGAAAAGGTATTCTGTTCCCTCGTGGATGACACTGATGAATTCTAGTTTCTGTTGTTTGACAGGATGGATTTTTATAGTTAGCAGATGCTTTAAAATAAGTCAGAGGAAGACCTAGCACTTTGAATTGTATTGATGTAGTGATGTAATATTGTGTCCTTGAGAGAGCTAGAATTTTCTGGCATAAATTGCACTCTATAGCATTCCAGCAATCTCTATAATCAAGAGATACTATGCTGTCAATGAAATAGGAAGCCAGACACAATTTCTTGACTCAAATGCTGAGTTGATGACGTACCAATTCTACCTTAGGCATCTTATACAACCTCTCTGAGCCTTCCTTACTCTCTCCCATACAAAGAGGCTACATTGCTAGCTCCTTTGCAAAGGTGTTTTAAAAAGGCTTACCATAGTTATTGATTATAGCAGGTGCTGAATATATCTTGGTTACCTTTTCATTTTGCTCCTGTATTTTAAGTTTTAAACTAATATATTGCCAGAGTAAGTCGATCTGGTATTAGAATACAAGAGCTAGACACATTGTAGTGTAGAAGGGGACGCTGGTGAGTTTGAGTTTTTCTTGTAGCCCAATTATCAGGAATTAGAAGTCCTTTTTTGACTTCTTGACCACAAGTGATAATGAACCAAGTTATCTATTTAAGGTGGTCATTCTTTAAAGAAAGAATGGTTGAAGTATTTGATAAGTTGTTTGGAGAATGTGCGGTCAGTGAAGTTCTTATGTTGGGGAATAAGTTGCTATACTATTTATTGACGAGCTCCTATGTGGCAGACGCTTCTGAGTGATCTCCATAACTTACTTTTGGTCTTCACAGCAACACTGGATTCAGAATCTGTTTCATCAAGTATAAAAGGGTGTACTTTGGGGCAAAGAATTTAACCTCTATGATACTCAGCATTCTCATTAGTACAGAATAATATCTACATTCTTGATGTATGTGAAAGTTAAAATGCTTTGCAAACCGTAAAGTGCTCTGTAAATGTTAGCTATTGTAATGAATTAAAAGGACCCTCAAGAACAGGAATCTGGCTTGTACTTGCTAAGCCTCTAGTCCTGTGCGTCTCTAGAGTTGGAATTAGCATGGGAAGGGAGCTAGCCATTTATTAGGCATCAACTACATTCCAGATAGTCTGTGGGGGCTCTGCTATACTGGCTGAGCTTCTGGGTCTCAGTGCAGACTTCAGCATAGCTCTGCAACTTCCTCTGTCCGTGAGTTGTGGTTACCTTAGAGCACTTGGGAGCAGCGGCTCAGGGAAATGCTACCTGCCCAGCAGCCTTGACTCCAACATCACAGCCTATCATAGAAAGACTGGTGGCCAGCACATCAAAGTTTCCAAGTCTGTCATTTTTAATAGTGAAGATTTTTTTCTTAGGAAAAATACTCATAAAGGTAGCATCCCCTCTCTGCCATATTCTTTCATAATCGGTGTCTTCAGGACAAAAATAAACACTCCTCCTCTTAAACATGATGTTTTTCCATTCATTTATTTATTTAGGGAAAATTGTCAAAGCACTTCAATCAAACCTCCTTTTGTATCCGCCCTCCCTGGTGCCTGCTCACTCAGGTGACACACACACCACTGCCAGTTGCCCATAACTGAAGAGTCAGAGCCCTTGCTGTGGCCTATTTCCTTTGATCCACTTTTTGGTGCTTTCAAAATCCTGGCATTGATGGTGAGAGGGGTGAATGTTTTCTTTCTCAGCTTTGGGATAAAATATGCTTTGCCTAAAGCCTGCTCAGAGCACTTTCCTTTGTACCTTCAAGATGGAGACAGTAATCTGAAGACAGCCTGACAGACCCAAACGGACATGTTCTTGGCTTACATGGGAGTGAGCTGGTGTCTTACTGATTTGCTAACAGAAATGTCCTTCTAATGCATGGGTGGCGGGTGGCCTGACTTTCTCCCAGAATGGCTCCACAGGGTTAGAACAAGCTTTGGAACAGTGAGTCAACTTCTGAGGTCACACAGATGAGGTCTTCTTTGCCTTGTCTTTTGCTCTCAATCTCCATCACCCCAGTGCCTGATCACTTCTTCCTTGGAAACCTGTCTTGGATGCCCTCTTTCTTCTGTACCTCTCGTTTGTTCAGGTCAAGAATCTCGATTACCTCAAGCCTCATGACTGAATAACTATAAGGGCCTTCCCTCTGTCTCCATCCTACCAAGTAAGAAAAATGTGTGAGTCTCCCTTTTCTAATTTTTCTTGGACACTTCAAGAAAATACTCCAAAAATATGGTGCCCCATCCTGCTGCAAGGTATGCAATGGTTTTCCATCAAATCTATAATCCTTTGCCTTGCTTTTAAAGTTCCTCCTGGTGCCAAGGGCTCACTTCTGCTGAAGATAAAGGTCCCAATCTTGGGCTTCATTCTTGGCCTTGCCAAATCCTGTCTCTATGTCGCTTCACCTCTCTGAAACGCAGCTTCCACATTTACAAAATTAAGGGTGTAGTAGATCTCTTAGGGCCTATCTACCTAGTCTACGATGATCCTCTTCTCCAACAACTATAGTGTCCTCCTCCATTTCCTTCTTCATTTCTTCCTCCATTCCTTCCTTTTCTCCACATTTTGATTTGATGAGAAATAGCCAGGGCCTGAAGATTTTAAGTGACTTACGTAACTGAGTCCCATACAGTCCATCTTCCCACCTCATGTCTATCACCTCTGTTTTAAAAGGAATCATGTAACGTCTATTTCCAAATAACAAAAAGAGAAGATTTTAAATGTTTCCATCACAAGGAAATGATACATAGTTGAGGTGATGAATATGTTAATTAACCTGATTTCATCATTCCACAAATATACGTTTATGGAAACATCACATTATTTCCCACAAATATATGTAATCAGTTTGTTGATTAAAAAGAAAATAAAGCTTAAAAAAAAAAAAAGGCATAATGCCCTTGAAGCGAGGTTCAGATATGAAAGACTTCCATTCAGAGCTGCTCCCAGGGGAGAAGGAGACAGGATTCAGTAGAAGGACTGGGACAAAGAGTGGAACACAGCAAGGCAGAAGGTGCGGGGAGTTGCAGATGGTGACAGGAGTGCCCTCATCAGGGGAGCGGGCCGGTGTCTGCACAGAGGAGCGTATGGGGCTTAACTTTGTAGCTGTTAGGATCTTGTTTAGTTATGAGGAGGTTTATATTTTTTTCAAGCTATTGCTTACCAGGTATAATGTAATTATTCAGGAGCTCTTGAAGTTTTCTTTAAGTGTAAGTTTTTAGTGTAACATTAAAAGGGAAAAGGATTGCCAAAAGTTTAGCCTGAGTGGCATCAGAAAACAGAATGCAATTAAATATGCAAATCACAATCTTTAGACTATGAAATTACTTTAAAAGTATAAGGATCGGTTTTCCCTAGTATTAAGTCCATCTCACGATCTTTATGCTCCCTGCTTTGTTTCTTCCCCCTCCTGGGAAACGGCCCTCAGTAGTCTAGCTGTTCAGGTTTATAACCCGATAGCTGTCTTTGGCACTACTTTTCCTCACACAATACGTTCTATTTGCCAGCAGTCTTGTCTCTACCTTCAAAATATGCCCAGAATCTGACCCCTTCTCATCACCTTTATTCTTATCTCCTACATGTGACTTATCGTCTCCTCTCAAATGGATTGTTTTAATAGATTCCTACATGGTCTTCCTGCTTCTGTTTTGACCTCCTTTAGTCCACAGTAATTTTGTTAATGCTTACATCAGATCACATCCCTTCAACAGCTTCCCATCTCAGCCTGCAGAAAAGCAGGTGTCCTTACAAGAGTCTGCTCTTGCCCTTCCTTACGTGCAACCTTTCCTGTTACTCTCTGACCCAACCTTTCACTCTGTCCTCTCCACTCATTCATTTCAGTTTTTAACTTCTTTGCTGTTCCTTATATATGCAGATGTGTTCCTGCCTCTGAGTAGCTGCTCTTGATCTTCTATTCCCTGGAACAGGCTTCCCTCACAAGTGCTTGTAGTTAACTTTAGGACTTGACTGGACATTCTCGGATGGGCTTCCTGGCCAGTGCATGTACTGTTTGACCCTCCCTATTCCCTTTCACTGTTCTATCAGTTCTTAATACCACACATCACCATCTAGCATATCATATGTCTTACCTATTTTTCACATTCATTTTCAGTCATCTGCTACAGAATATAAGTTCCAAGAGAGCTTATTACCTCTTCTCATATTCTGTTTTGTTCTCTGATGTATTTCTGGCATAGAAAGTAATATCGGGCGTAGTTAAGTAATGTCTGGCACATATTAACAGTAGGCAACCAGTATTTGTTGAATGAATGAATGTATGAATGAATTGCTGAAAACCAGTTTTCGCTTAGGAAGTGGCAATGAAAACTAACCTTTCCTTAGGGAATGATATTTAACCACCTGAGGAATTTTAAGTCCATTGCTGTCTCTAATTTGCAGAGCCCAAATTTGGACTTAGATAAGGAAAGCCAGGACTGATCACACACGTACACTTGAAGTGGCCCTAACTCCACAGTCTTGCTATTAGCTGTGGTGGTACCAGTGAAATGTCAATTGCTAACAGACTCCAAGTCTAGGAAACTGTGGATGGCTGATGAGTTCATTTAACCTCTGGTCTTCCTCCTCCTGGGGCAGAGTCTAGAGGGCAAACTGTGAATAAACAGACATGAGGTCCTCTAGCTTATTCCTGCTGCCACTTAATTATAACAAGCTAGAAAAAAAAGAGGCTGGCAAGAGAAGCAGGATTTTCACTACCTATGTGGGATTCCTAGAATCACAAATGACAAAGCTGTAAATGGTAAGCTGGGAAGGACTGTTTTGTGCCCTATAACAGAATGCCTGCAACTGAGTAATTTACTTAAAGAGAAGAGATTTATTTCTTACAGTTTTGGAGGATGGAAAGTCCAAAATTAAGGGTCCAATTCTGGTGGGGGGCTTCATAGGAGAAGGTGCAAAGGCAAGTGTACATACCAGGGAGAGAGGGGGGGGGAGAGAGAGAGAGAGAGAGAGGAGAGAGGGAGAGAGAGAGAGAGAGAGAGAGAGAGAGAGAGGAGAGAGAGAGAGAGAGAGAGAGAGAGAGAGAGAGAGAGAGAGAGAGGAGAGAAAGAGAGAGAAAGAGGGAGAGAGGAGAGAGAGAGGGAGGGAGAGAGGAGAGAGAGAGAGGAGAGAGAGAGAGAGAGAGGAGGGAGAGAGAGAGAGAGAGAGAGAGAGAGAGAGAGAGAGAGAGAGAGAGAGAGAGAGAGAGAGAGAGAGAGAGAGGAGAGAGATACGGAGAGCAGAGTGAGAGTGAAAGCGCGCAGGGTTTGAATTCACTTGGATAACAACCCTTATTGCTATAGCAATGCCATAATGAACACACTCCCATGATAACACCCTCAATTTATTCATGAGGGCAGAGCCTTTGTGCTCTAAACACATCCTATTATGCCCCATCTCCCAAAACTATTGCATTAGGGATTCAGTTTCCAACACCTGAACTTTGGGGGATACATTCAGGCCATAGAAAAAGAACAAGATGTGAAGCTGGGTCTAACTCAAGTTTTTTGTCTGTTTCATAGTGATGAAGGGGACTGGGGATCATTGGGTTCAATTCTGTTACTTTATAGAGGAATAAATTGGGACGTGTAGATGTTAAATTACTTTCTTGGGTTGTGTAATGAAAGACTCTAAGCATAAGAAGCACAACCCAGGTCTTCTCACTCCCAATCCTGGGCTCACAAATCCCCAGACAGAAAGATTATCCATTCTATTAAGCTGATAGAGAAAGGGTGGGCCAACAAGCATGGGTTTGGGAAAACTGAGTGAAAGGAAGGGGGTGCATTTAAGAAAGGCAGAGAATAATCATCCTGGATGGAAAAAGAGCCCTGAGTGGGAAAATAATTGGAATATCTGAGCATAGAAAAGAGTAGAGATAAGAAGTAGCAAGAAAAGCACAGTACGGAGAAGGAATAAGAAATGAAATGGCACATGTATATATTTGTGAATTTGCAGTGCTCATTAAAAACTGCTACTTGATAATTTCCTGTCTTTCCTTCTTCTGGAATACCCTTGTTCTTTCTCAATGACCACCATAAACACACACACACACCCCTTATCATCTTCTTTTATCTAAATTATTCAAAGCGCAACTCTGTTGACATCCACAGTATGAAGCTTCCCTTCTCTGAAACTCTCCGCTATCTTCTCAGTGCTGCCTCTGCTACCTGCCTCCTCTAAATTCTCACAAGACTTGGATATGTCTTGTGGAACTCTTGATCTGTATGTGACTCACTGTTGAACTCAGATTTGTGTCTAGTCTTTCTGTGCTTCACAGTGACTATCTCAGTGCATGCTCAATGGAAAATTGCTGAATGAATGAGCTGAATGAAAGGGAAGATTTTCTTAAAGTAATAAAAATGAAATTTAAGGCCTTGGAATAGGCAGTACACACACACAGAGAAATAGAGCAGTGCTGAGAAAATAGCTTAAAAAATGTTGTATTAAGAAAGTTATACCGTGGGGTGGTGCCTGTGGCTTGGCAGGTTCGAACCCAGCCCTGGCCAAAAACTGCAAAAAAAAAAAAAGGCTCAAAGAAAGTTATACTGTGAACAAAAGAACACATTATATATCAAGGATAAAGAGTAAGAGGCACCGGAACCCTAAAGTGAGCTGGGGCTTGGGAAAAACTATTAGGGCTTACAAAGACTTTTCATCTACATTCAGGTCAAGAAGAAAAACAAAGGATAATCAGCCTCCTGCTACACTCACACTCACAGATGACTCACGGGAGTACCAGCCTTCTATTTGAGTTATAGCTTCTCAACCAACAAGAATTGTTGAGGAAAAGTGTTGAATAGTCTTTATTCCAATGAAAATGAAGTTCAATATATAGGTGGAATGAAACCTAGGTGGAAAAATAGCTGGTTGCTTGTTATTACTATTTTTTTTTTTTAATTTTTAATTTCAGAATGTTAGGGGTTGTACATTTTGTGTACATTGTTTTTTGTGCAGATTGAGTCAAAGTTATACATATAAGTGTGCCCTTTCCTCAGCTAGGGTGCACCATACCCGGGAGGTATGAATTTACCCATGCTGTCCTTTCCCTCCCAGCTAGCCGCTCTAAATGAGTATCTACTTCAGACACACATGACTGTCATCTCAAAGCTCTGGAAAAACTTAGATAAGCGAATAGGAAAATACTCCTTAATCTTTGACAAATTATGTAGAACAGGAATGATATCAGAAGACTGAAGTAACAGTCTAATTTCTCAGAAAGGGGAAAAACATATTTTAGAAACTTCAGCCAGAAAATTTAATGTCAATCTATTTAATTCACAAATTCTAATTTCATATCCTCATGTCAGATGGTAGTTAAAACATATGAAGCATCTAGACTCAGGGGTGTCCAACCTTTGGCCCATGGGCCTCATACTGATTTTGTGAGGACTTTTTTGCTTATCTGTGGTGTCAGATATCATGAAAAGTATGCAGGAACCTTTTTTTGCTCATCAGCTTTCATTAGTGTTTGTGTACTCATTGTGTGGCCCAAGACAATTCTTATTTTTCCTACGTGTGGCAGAAAAGACAAAAGGTTGGACATGCCTGGTAGATCATTTATTTTTTTCCCTATTCTTTCCAGGGTCTTTGTTTCAAATTCATCTCAAACTTATATGTAAGTGTCCTAAACTGTGCTTCTGTTTTCATTCTCTCTTATCCCCTGCCAATCTGCCTCTCACACAAACCAGTCCATAACATTGCTGTTCAGTTGACTGCTTATGCCAGAGTGGGTGTTACCTTTGCAACTGGCCTTTCCCTTGTGCCTCCCACCACCCAAAATAAACATGAGGATTCTGAACCTTCCCTTGCCAGACTGCACCCACAGCCAGGACACATAGCCTGATTTGTATCTGAAATCCTTGTCAGTAGGGACTGCGAAATAACCTAGCTATGGAATGACTTCTATGCGCTCAGAACTCTAAAGAACTCCTCTCTTCAAGAGTAGAATAACCAATAATTAGAGTCACCTATGTATTTCTGAGTCCAGCAGGATGATTAGAACCCCCTGTGTGCAGTGCTTAGCTGAGGCCCTTGATCAATCTTCCTGGATGGGGGCAGCAGATCCAGAGATGGGTGGACCTTTCTGTGCACAGGCAGGGAAATGACACCATGCCAGGGTTCTTGGTCATTGCAGAGGCGAGGACATAGTACAATGTCCTACCCTGACTGGGACCTCATAGTTTCAAGACACTAACTGAACATTTTCAACATATGGGGCTATGTTTTCACATATAAATGATACACAAATTTATATGTGAGATCAGGGCATTTTAAAAAGGCTTCATGGTATTTCAGAAATTACAACCCTGACATACCTTCAGATTCACTGTAATATTGTCTGACAGACCCTACTAAGGTCAAACTTCAGGAAACTGAAAATAAAACCAAGATTTAAAAAAAAAAATGTTTAAGTTCAGGAGATTGAAACAATTTATAATTTCATATTTTAAGAGGAGAAAAATATCTTCTATGTCCCATTTCCTCAAAATGTTATTATCTGATTTTAAATTATTTTAAAAACTGTATTATAAACTCTCTTCCTCATCTGACCATGATATCTTGAAATGGCTGTGAGAAATGTCTTGAGGTCTTGCTTTCTGGGTTCAAATCCTGGCTGTGCCACTCAGGCAAGGTACTTAATTACTGTATGCTTCAGTTGTTTTATGTGAAAATGAGGATTATAGAGGGAGCCTGCCCTGACGGGTTGCTAGCAAGGATAAATGAGATGATGTTGTGCAGCACTTAGATTTGTACCTGACGCACAGTATATGCTCAACATGTGTGAACCCAATTATTTGTCTGAATTGTTATCATTCCTGGAGTCTCAACCCTGCTCTCATGCTTCTATCTGTCCTTGGGCAAGTCACTACTCTTAGTTTCCTCAACTGCCAGGAGGACCTGGACTCCCTGCTCATTCCAAGTCCCTGATTATCTGGTGACTAGAACACTTTGGCTTTCCTTCTGCTCTCCTGCTAGCCACCCTGTTAGTGTAGACAATTTCAATTTCATTTAGCTCAATCTAGGGCAATTCAATTCAACTTATCAATTCAATTCAGTACAAGTCATTACGTACATGTATTTAAAAATATCTCCTGAGGTTTAAGACATGCATAACACTTGTAGACCTATGTTCTTACAAATCGGAATGTTTGCTGTAGCTTTACCTCTTTCTTGATGGAGAGGAATTAAGAAAGACTCTCTTTCCCCATAGGGGTTTTAAGAGGCTTTTCCTTTAAACAATCTTGAGGAAGACATCAACGTCTAGCCGGCTGCTGGAAAATGTACTTTTGACATCTAAGTAGTTCTAATTATTCTCTACTCCAAAGGGGAAGTTCTTAAAGGCTGGCAAATCTTCCCTGGAGGCTGCAGCAGACAAGCTGCTCAACTTAGGTGAAAACAAGAGGGTGGCTGTCAGAGTTCAACCTGCAGCAAAATAAACAAAGCCCCAGTTATAATTCCAGGGAAGTAAATGGACTTTTCTATTTAGTCAGAAGGAATTGATTTTCCCTGGAGTGTCCCTTATCCCCTAATGATTATTGGAATGAAGACAACTTAACAGAGTGATGCAAAAATAAAATTAGATGGGCTGCAGATCAGTGGCTATTAACTTCTTGCCTTAAAGGCAAAATTAGAAAAAAATACAGTAAATCTGGAGACAAGATATTTAAAATGTTTTCTTGTATTTTTAAAATGCTCATTCTTTCATTTACTTACATTTATTTTTTTAAAAAGGGTAAGTTGAAGACCAACAAGAATGGTAAATTTAAATTAATTCTAGGAAAAATTATCTATATCTAATTGAGGTCTATTTGCTTCTTTTATGTGTAAAACACTAAATTTGTCCAATGTTTAAGTAAACTTCTATGAAGGAATTCTTTATTTTAGAAACATGTGGCTTCAGACACAAAGATCTTCTAGGCATAGCATGATCTCAGCCAATCCCTATTCTGGGCAACTGAAACAAGTAAATGAATGAGAAATAATTCTATGCTCAAAGGTATTTGTGTTTCTCAACTGAAAATTAAACAAGGGTCTAATAATTTGTCTTACGTTTTTTAGTCATAGAGACTTTTAAAGTCATTTATTGTATCACACTAAATTTCTCTGAACTATACTTTGGATTTCTACCCAAACTTCCATAAATTATTAAAAGAGAATTGCATTACTTCTTGATGTATTATCTTGAATTTAAAGATGTAGAATGGAAAAGCTTCAATTTCTCTCACCTCCACCAAATTGCTGTACTTGGCACATTGCTAGAAATAAAATTAATAATTCAGAGGTAATACTATTTCCTTCAGGAGTGAAAACTATTTCTTTGGTTTGCTGTTGGTTGACTAGCCCTTCAAGTGTCCTCTCTGTCTACCATGCATTCTCCCCCACCATCATGTATTTAAACCCTTTTTATAAGCCCATGTCTTACCTTTCTGAGGAAGTGCCTCAACCTATGTTTATCCTGATGCAGTTGTCTCTTCTTTTAAAGAACCTACGCAGGACTCAAGTATTATTCTGCTCATTCTATCTTTATGCCATCACATGATAACTTGAAAAGGCTTGTTCTCTCTTTCTGTGCCTAAACATGTGTGTGTGCCTACTGTCTTTAGTTGTGTTAAAGGGATCTATGTGTCAGGACGTTATCCTTAGCTCTTATATCCCTGCAAATGGCTGTATACACTGTAAGTGTTCAATAAAAATGTACTGCCTGTAGTTACATATCACAATGATATACTGCTTTGTTTAGAGTCTCAAGAATAGAAGATACTGAACTCAGGACCTTGATGCAACTTTTGGCTTGTTTTCCATTTGGTATAACTGCACACTCCCTGTTGTTAAATTTACTTCAGTCAAATGGTCAGGACTGTAAAAACTCAGGGAGAAGGTCATATTATCTCTGTCCTACCAAGAAGAAAATTGTCTGTTCTTTTCCTTTAATCTAACAAGCCAAAGCAGCCCTGAAAAGGATACTTTCAGTTATAATTCTGTTTCTACGTTTTGCTCAGAATATCACAGTGTTTAAGAAACAATTATGCCTGCCTCAAAGGAGCAGTTAATAGCCTTATTTTGTAGGTGAGAGAGCCATTACAATTTACTAAACCAGTATTTAAACCATGTACTGAATTATTTAATACTATTAATGAACGTGGAAAACATTAGAGTAAAAAATGGGATGAGGAGGGTGGCGGAAAATGATGGCATACAGGATGGACATGTAGCCCACCTCTCCCAAGTCATCAGGTGAGAGGAAGAGGGGTCTGGACCTTTCCCATGTGCGGGTTATTGGTGTGGATGGACAGCTGGAGATGCTCAGCAAACTGGCAGATTGCTGTATATGAGAGGTAATTTAAAACCACGGACTCTGTTGTAGAGATTTTTCCCTGCTTGGTTGTGCTGGCCGGCAGGCCCCTCCCTTACAGAGGACAGCAGCTTGCAATTACCGGCAAAACCCAATTGAAGAAAATTTATTCCTGAGCTGAGGGTGTCACCTGAAAGGAGAGCCACTCAAAACTACAGGGAGATGGGCAACCCACTGGAAAATTGAAGGGAAGGGATCCCACCTGGGAAACAGACATTTTGAATTATCCCAAATGGCGGATGCCTTCCCCCAGAACAACAGGAGTGATTAAATAGACCGGAGCATTCCTGGTGGGGAATGTTTGAGGGGGCTGGTAGTTCAGGCTGCTCAGCGAACCAGCCGGTGGCTGGACTCAAAAGTCCCGATTCAAAAGGAAGACTCTGAACGACAAAGCTGAGAATAAGGTCCCTGAGCGCTCCAGCTGGGGGAACCGAGGGACCCTTCAGCAGCTACAGGAGCCAGTAGCAACCAACACCCTCCCCCACAGCTGATTGCAGTTGCCAGTTTGCAGGAGAACGTGGGACCAGAGTGGAAAGATTTGTGAAGTGTGGACTCCTGCACTGAGTTGGAAGGTCAGATAGGAGTGCCATCTGGAACAGAGCAGCTGAGGTTGCACAATAGTTAGGTGACAAACTTTTACAGAAACCCCAAAATGGCAATCAGCAAGGTTGGGTGGTTACCATGGTAACAGTATAAACTGGGAATCAGGTGTAAGCCTGGGAACCACTCACAGCGCCACTTGGTGTCCAGAAAGTATATTGCATTATAAATATATTCCTACGAAAGTTGATCCCTACATCATACATATAGATGTATATTTCTACATATATACAAGAATATTTTTGTGGTTGGTGCCTTTTTTTTCTCCTCTCTCTCTTTTTTTTTTTGTTCTGTTTTTTCCTCACCATTTTCTTGGAGGAGCTATTCATTTTTTATAGATATATTTTCTATTTCTATTTTTTTCTGTTTTTAATTTCTCCTTTCTTCTTTTTTAACTTTTTTATGAACACCACTTTTTTTTCTAAATTATTTTATGATTATCACTATAGTACTTGTTTTTTGTTGTTGCTGTCGTGGGTGTTGTCTGTATGTCTATGTGTCTCCGTCTGTTTGTGCATCCTTGGGCTCGTGTGTCTGGTAGCCTTTGTATCTATTTATTTGCTCATTTGGTCTCCATGAGCTTGGTGTTACAACCTGCAATTCTGAGCTCCCAGCACTCCCCTCCACTCTCACTCTGAGGTTTGGAGGCCTGTCCCCCAGGAGTCCCGATTCTTGGGTGATTTCTCGAGAGGCGTGGACAGGACCTGGACTGCAGCTGGACAGTGCTGATTCTGCAGCATGGGAGTGAGGAGATGACGGTTGGCTGAGAAGGAATCACGCCAGAGTGGCAGTGCCCCGAGGTGCAGAGCAGCAGCTGTCTTTTCCAACAACAAGGCCCACCCCCAGATTTCCCGAAGCCACTCCCTGTCTCCCTGGGCAGCCAGAGGCGGCTGGGAATCTTCTCAGATGGCAACCACCGCAGAACAGATCTGGGACTGAAACACAGGCCCCGTAAGTAAAGGGTTTGCCTGAGATGGTACTGGCCTGGGTGAAACATGGGGACTAGAAAATGCATGTGCAGAGCTGGGAAACTCCCAGGGTGGGGCTGCCCACAGGACTGCTTTACTGAGCCTAAGATGCACCTGGCCCTCAGGAGATCATCAGCCTATAGACAAAGGAGGACAGGAGGCTAGAGCTGACAGATAACCGTGCTGAGAATACAAACCTGCAGGAGTAAAGACAGGGTCTGAGGCACAGGTTCTGGGAACTCAAATCAGCCCCTTTTCTGCAGAGGAATTTAGCAGAGACAGAAACAACTTCCACAGGGTTGTTCTGTTCTGCCAGTAACATCAATCAAGGGTGGGGCTGGAACTGAGTGAACACCCCCCAGCCTCCATCAAGTGCCTGAGGTTGACAGGCCTCACCTCTCCCTGCTGGATAAAGGCAGAGAGCAGTGGCCTGGCTGAGCAGATACAGACTTCCTTCTGGTTTAGGCAGGTACAAACTTCTGGAGTATCTGCTCACTGAAGACAACTGACTGGGTCACAGCTCTGCGGGGATAGCAGTGACTGGGTGTGACAGAGCTGCAAGGTGGGGAAGGAGGCATCAACCTTCCCAGAATAATCTATTTGCTGGGTGGGTCCTCCTGACTTCATGGGGCACTGGAGCAAGTCATATTTAAGTTGTCGCCAGACCCCTGCGTTCCAGTTGCCAGAGACCTTTTAAACTCTCCCACCTGAGACAGGTGCTGACTGAGACAATTCATTTGGACCTTTTGAACTGAGCCAATCACATGAGGACTATTCAAGTGGTGCTCTGGGTCTGTGGTTGTAGAAAGGTTTGATTTTCCTTTTCCAATTGTTGCCTATAGGGGGTGGGGTGACTTAATTGCTGGTATTTCTCCACAGCTGATACTTCAACCCAGAGTAACTGTTTCACTAGGGGTGAACAGAGAACAGAGGGTGAACAAGCAAAATATTTTAGATTTAAACCTAACCATCCAACATTTCGATTTAGGAGACATCTACAGAACATTTCATCCCAATAAAACTGAATACACATACTTCTCCTCAGCCCACGGAACATACTCCAAGATCAATCACATCTTAGGTCACAAGTCTAACCTCAGTAAATTTAAAGGAATAGAAATTATTCCTTGCATCCTCTTAGACCGCCATGGAAAAAAAGTTGAACTCAGTAACAACAGGAATCTGCACACTCATACAAAAACATGGAAGTTAAATAACCTTATGCTGAATGATAGCTGGGTCATAGATGAGATCAAGAAGGAAATTGCCAATTTTTTGGAACAAAACGACAAGAAAGACACGAATACTCAGCACTTCTGGGATAGCTCAAAGGCAGTCCTAAGAGGGAAATTTATAGCACTGCAAGCCTTCCTCAAGAGAACGGAAAGAGAGGAAGTTAACAACTTAATGGGACATCTCAAGCAACTGGAAAAGTAAGAACATTCCAACCCCAAACTCAGTAGAAGAAAAAAAATAACCAAAATTAGAGCAGAATTAAATGAAATTAAAAACAAAAGAATTATAAAACAGATCAATAAATCAAAAAGTTGGTTTTTTGAAAAGGTCAATAAAATAGATAAACCTTTGGCTAATCTAACCAGGAAAAAAAGAGTAAAATATTTAATCTCATCAAGCAGAAACAACAAAGATGAAATATCAGCAGACTCCTCAGAAATTCAAAAAATCCTTGATGAATATTACAAGAAACTTTATTCTCAGAAATATGAAAATCTGAAGGAAATTGACTAACACTTGGAAGGACATCACCTTCCCAGACTTAGCCAGAATCAAGTGGAATTGTTGAACAGCCCCATATCAAGTTCTGAAAGAGCATCAACCATACAAAACCTCCCTAAAAAGAAAAGCCCGGGACTAGATGACTTCACGTCAGAGTTCTACCAAACCTTTAAAGAGGAATTAGTACCTATATTACTCAACCTGTTCCAAAATGTAGAAAAAGAAGGAGACTACCCAACACATTCTATGAAGCAAACATCACCCTGATTCCCAATCCAGGAAAAGACCCGACAAGAAAAGAAAATTATAGACCAATATCACTAATGAATATAGATGCAAAAATATTCAACAAGATCCTAACAAACAGAATCCAGCAACATATCAAACAAATTATACATCATGACCAAGTTGGTTTTATCCCAGGGTCTCAAGGCTGGTTTAATATACGTAAATCCATAATTATAACTCAGCACATAAACAAATTAAAAAACAAAGACCGTATGATTCTCTCAATTGACACAGAAAAAGCTTTTGATAATATCCAGCATCTCTTCATGATCAGAACACTTAAGAAAATTGGTATAGAAGGGACATTTCTTAAACTGATAGAGGCCATCTACAGCAAACCCACAGCCAATATCATACTGAAAGCAGTTAAACTGAAATCATTTCCACTCAGATCAGGAACGAGACAAGGCTGCCCACTGTCTCCACTGTTCTTTAACATTGTGATGGAAGTTTTAGCCATCGCAATTAGGGAAGAAAAGGCTACCAAGGGTATCCATAAAGGGTCAAAAGAGATTAAATTTTCACTCTTCGCAAATGATATCATTGTATATCTGGAAAACACCAGGGATTCTACAACAAAACTTTTAGAAGTGATCAAGGAATACAGCAGCATCTCAGGTTACAAAATCAACATTCATAAATCGGTAGCCTTTATATATACCAACAATAGTCAAGCTGAAAAAACAGTTAAGGACTCTATTCTGTTCACAGTAGTGCCAAAGAAGATAAAATATTTGGGAGTTTATCTAAGAAAAGATGTGAAAGATCTCTATAAAGAGAACTATGAAACTCTAAGAAAAGAAATAGCTGAAAATGTTAACAAATGGAAAAACATACCATGCTCATGGCTGGGAAGAATCAACATTGTTAAAATGTCCATACTACCCAAAGCAATATACAATTTTAATGAAATCCTTATTAAAGCCCCACTGTCATACTTTAAAGATCTTGTACAAATAATACTTAGTTTTATATGGAATCAAAAAAAAACCCTCTAATAGCCAAGACATTACTCAGAAATAAAAACAAAGCAGGAGAAATTACACTAATAGACCTCAGACTATATTATAAATCCATAGTGATCAAAACAGCATCGTACTGGCGCAAAAACAGAGAAGTAGATCTGGAACAGAATAGAGAACCAAGAGATGAATCCAGCTACTTACCATTATCTGATCTTTGACAAGCCAATTAAAAACATTCAGTGGGGAAAATATTCCCTATTTAACAAATGGTGCAGGGTGAACCGGCTGGCAACCTGTAGAAGACTGAAACTGGACCCAAACCTTTCACCTTTAACTAAGACAGACTCTCACTGGATTAAAGATTTAAACTTAAGACATGAGACTATAAAAACACTAGAAGAGAGTGCAGAGAAAATCCTTGAAGAAATCGGTCTGGGTGAGTATTTTATGAGGAGGATTCCCTGGGCAATTGAAGCAGCTTCAAAAATACACTACTGGGACCTGATCAAACTAAAAAGCTTCTGCACAGCCAAGAATACAGTAAGTAAAGCAAGCAAACAGCCCTCAGAATGGGAGAAGATATTTGCAGGTTATGTCTCCGACAAAGGTTTAATAACCAGAATTCACAAAGAACTCAAACATATAAGCAAGAAAAGAACAAGTGATCCCATTGCAGGCTGGGCAAGGGACTTGAAGAGAAACTTCTCTGACGAAGACAGGCGCACGGCCTACAGAGATATGAAAAAATGCTCATCATCTTTAATCATCAGAGAAATGCAATCAAAACTACCTTCAGATACCATCTAACTCCAGTAAGATAAGCCCACATCACAAAATCCCAAGACCAGAGATGTTGGCATGGATATGGAGGAAAGGGAACACTTCTGCACTGCTGGTGGGAATGCAAATTAATACATTCCTTTTGGAAAGATGTTTGGAGAACACTTAGAGATCTAACAATAGACCTGCCATTCAATCCTATAATTCCTCTACTAGGTATATACCCAGAAGACCAAAAATCACATTATAACAAAGATATGTGCACCAGAATGTTTATTGCAGCCCAATTCATAATTTTCATGTCATGGAAAAAGCCCAGTGCCCACTGATCCACAAATGGATTAATAAACTGTGGTATATGTACACCAGAGAATATTATGCAGCCTTAAAGAAAGATGGAGACTTTACCTCTTTCATGTTTACATGAATGGAACTGGAACATATTCTTCTTAGTAAAGTATCTGAAGAATGGAAGAAAAAGTATCCAATGTACTCATCCCTACTATGAAACTAATTTATAGCTTTCATATGAAAGCTATAACCCAGTTAGAACCTAAGAATATGGGGAATGGAGAGAGGGAGGGGAGGGAGGGTGATAGGTGGGATTACATCTGCAGTGCATCTTACAAGGGTACATGTGAAACTTAGTAAATGTAGAATATAATTGTCTTAACACAATAACTAGGAAAATTCCAGGAGGGCTATGTTAACCAGTGTGATGAAAATGTGTCAAACTGTTTATGAAACCAATGTATGGTGCCCCATGATTGCATTAATGTACACAGCTATGATGTAATATTAATTAAAAAAATGGGATGAATAACTTCATTGTGATAACATATTTCTCCTGGCTTGCCTTACTGTTCTCTTTTGTTCAAGGGCATACCACGAACTTCAGAGATGATAATTCTGGGTACTTGACTGCTTTGCTGCTTTTAGCCACAGCTCACTCAGTCTCTGCTTTGCTTGGTCAAGAACATGGTGGTGGGATTGACTGCTTCCTTGACAGTATAAGGAACCCTGCTGTTTTATTACATGATAAAACTAAAAAAAAAAAAAAAAATTACAGAAAGGAAACCAAAAGAGCAAACTATTCAGAACATCTGGAAATGGGTCTAAGGGCAAAAGAACTTAGGGGCAAACATCAATTCTAGAAAAATTATGCAAAGGAAGAGTCTGTGGTATTTGAACTGAGACTGCTTTTCCTTCTTTCCTCCCCACTTAGAGGGCACAGACCATAATCCAGACAGCTGCAGTAAGAACAAAGGTTCCCTCTCCCCTAGCTCCTAACTGTAGAACTTTCTTCCCAGGAAAAGCGAGACTCTAGCATTTCTCTTCCTACTCTCAGTTGCCTATTGCTAAGGATAAGTCCTGGATAACTACACTATACTTGGGAAGAAGGGGCTCCCTTTGGCCCAAGCCACACTTGTGCAGGAAAGGCTCTGCCTTGAGCAAGACCTACTAGGAACACTGAGTCACTGACAGCTCTTGCCTCATGTTCATGAGGCAGTGATTCCATGGCAGGAGAGTCAAAATAAGATGACCTCATGCTGCCACCTCCTTTCCACTGAGTGCTTAGCTCCTGGCCTGATAGTCTCAGAGAGAAGCTGGCCCACCTCAGCTCCAGAGCCTTGGCTCAGAGATTTTTGTCTCAGAGGAGAAGCAGGCTATAAAAGAGATTGCTGGTTCTTTTCCCCAAAAGGATTGACTTGATTTTCAATAGAACATGGAAAAGTTTAAGCTTAAAAGTATACTCAAGAAAAGTGGAGGTTGTGGTGAAGGCCATTGGGAGATTCGTGGGGTTAATGAATATCTAATATAGGTCGCCAGATGGAACTGGAGAAACCAGACAGTTGTAAGGAGACCTCTAGGGTATCAAAGACCAATATCAGAAACGATTTCTTTAGTGGAGCCATAATTTGCTTGAATTAATTTGCAGAGAAATTTATGCCCCAGGGGATTGTTTAAAACAATATCACCGTCTGCTTGCAATTAATACTGTTTAATAGGTAAGTATGATCAGGGAAACAGTGGAAGAGAGCCCTACTAGTACCATGATCTTCCCAGGGCATATCCAAAGCTATGCCTCCTTAAGGAGCAACATTAGAGTCTTCCACTAAAATAATCCAGCAGGTCATTGTACACATAAACAAATAAATAAAAATAACAAGGCATGAAGGAGGAAACAAAACTCAGAAAACTATATTACCTAAAATTTCAAGTTTCCAGCACAAAGTTACAAGGCATGAAAGAAAAAAGTGGTATGTCGGCAAAATAACCACCACAGGAAAGCTGGAGTGGCTATACTAGTAGTGAACAAAAAGATTTCAAGGAAAAAAATGTTACTGGAAATAATAATAAAGGGTCAATCCATAACCCTGGAAGATATAACAACCTGGATGGAATAAGAGACCATTCTCCTAAGTGAAGAATGGAAAAACAAATACTATGTGTACTCAATAATAACCTGCAACTAGTGGATTAACTCTTATGTACTTATGTGGAAGCAAAACCCAAAGGAAATTAAGTGGGAGGCTGGAAGAGGGATAGAGTAAATTCACACCTAACTGGTGCAATGCACATTTTCTCGGTGAAGGGCACACTTATCACCTTGGCTTAAAATGTATGAAAGCAAAGTAAGTAACCAAAATGTGTGTAGCCCTGTAATATTCCAAAATAAAGAAAGGAATTCTAAAAATTAAAAAAATAAGTTGGTAAGCTGATTCTAGAATTCATAGGAATTGTAAGAAACCCCAAATAGCAAAATCATACTGAAAGAGAAAAAATGTTGTAGATCTTATACTCCCTGATTTCAAAACTTACTAGAAAGAAACAGTACTCAAGACAGTATGGTACTGATATAAGTATGTACACATAGATCAAATGAACCAGCATCAGAGGAGTCCAAAAATCTACACATCTATGGTCAAGTAATTTTCAAACGGATGTTAAAATTGTTTAATAGACAAAGAACAGTCTTTTCAATAAATGGTGCTGGGGCAATTTGATATTCACATGCAAAGATTAGAGTACATTATCTAATTGCTGGGGCAATTAGGTATTCACATGTAAAGATTAGAGATTGGATACTCACCAAACATCATATAAAAAAAATTCAAAATAGAGCAAAGGAGTACCTATAATAGCTAAAATTATAAAACTATCAAAAGAAAAAATAAAGAGAAATATTTATGACCTTGGATTTGACAAAGGATTCTTGGATATGACACCCAAAGCACAAATAACAGAATTTTTAAAAATAAAATATATTAACTTTATCAAAATTAAAAAGTTTTGTGCTTCAAAGTACACTATGAAGAAAGTAGAAAATCAGAGCATAGATTAGGACAAAATATGTCCAAAGCATATAACTGATAAGGAACTTTTATTTAAAATACACAAAGAATTTTCACAACTTAATAATAAAAGGACAAATAACTCAACTAAAACACAAGGGAAGAATATGAATAGATAGTCAGGGAAGATATGTAAATGGCCACTAAGCACATGAAAAATTCTTGGCATTACACTGGTTAACATAGCCTTCCTGGCATTTTCTTAGTTATTGTGTTAAGACATTTACATTCTACATTTACTAAGTTCATTAACCAGTGTGATGAAAATGTGTCAAACGGTCTATAAAACCAGTGTATGGTGCCCCATGATCGCATTAATGTACACAGCTATGATTTAATAAAAAAAAAAAAAAGAATGTGATTATGTTGACAATTAAGGTTATGAGGGGGGGAAAGCAGAAAGAGGGATGGAGGGAGGTGGGTGGGGCCTTGGTGTGTGTCACACTTTATGGGGGCAAGACATGATTGCAAGAGGGACTTTACCTAACAATTGCAATCAGTGTAACCTGGCTTATTGTACCCTCAATGAATCCCCAACAATAAAAAAAAAAAAAAAAAAGTTTGGGGAAAACACTTGAAGATATCGGCCTGAGGAAGATTTTATGAAGAAGACTTTTATGGCATTTGCAACAACAACAAAAATAAACAAATGGGACTTAATTAAACTGAATAGCTTCTGTACAGCTAAAGAAATAACAACCAAAGCAAACAGATAATCTCATAATGGGAAAACATATTTGCATATTATGAATTGGACAAAAACTTGATAACTAGGATCTATAGAGAACTCATCATATTAATCAACAAAAAAGACCCAACAATTCCATATATAACTGGGCAAAAGACATGAATAGAACCTTCTCTAAAGAAGACAGACAAATGGCTAAAACATATGAAAAAATTGTCATTGCCTCTAATCTTCAGAGAAATGCAAATCAAAGGTGATCTTGCCTGAGATATTACCTAACCCCAGTGAGAATGGCCCATAGCACAAAGTCTTAAAGCTGCCAATGATGGTGTGGATGTGGAGAGAAGGGAACATTTTTACACTGCTGGTGGGACTGCAAACTAATACAAACTTTTTGGAAGGAAGTATGGAGAATCCTCAAAGAACTCAAATTAGACCTCTGATTTGATCCTGCGGTGCCATTACTAGGCATCTACCCAGAAGAGAAAAAACTCCTTTTATCATAAGGACATTTGCACTAGACTGTTTATCGAAGCTCAATTTACAATCACTAACACGTGGAAACAGCCTAATGCCCACCAACCCAGGAATGGATTAACAAGCTGTGGTATATGTACACCATGGAATACTGTTCAGCCATTAAAAAAATGGAGACTTTACATTTTTGTATTAACCCTGTTGAAGGTGGAACACATTCTTCTTAGTAAAGCATCACAAGAATGGAGAAGCAAGAATCCAATATGCTCTATTCTAATATGAAGGCAAGGGTGGCTAGGGGAATGAGCAAGTGGGGAGAGGTGAGGATGGAGGGGGATGGGAATCACGGTATATGGCACACTGCGTTGGGTCAGGACACAAGCATAAGAAGGACTGTATATAACAAATGCAATCAGTGTAACCTAATTCTTTGTACCCTCAATGAATACCCCCCATTACAAAAAACCCTAATACTTATTGCACATATTTATGAATAAAGCCAAGTTTTGTGAGAAAAAAAAAAAGAATACACAACATTTATGTAAAATATTTTCATTGTAACTTTAGCAGTTTTTGGCCAGGGCCAGGGTTGAAACCACCACCTCCAGTATATGGGGCTGGTGCCCTACTCCTTTGAGCCACAGGTGCCGCCCTTCATTGTAACTTTAAAAACTGACTTTCCCAATGCATCCTACATATACAATAACAGGAAACTAGTAAAATTATGGTATATCCATGATTAAAAAAAAAAAGAAAAATTCTTGGCATTAATCATCAGGGATATGCAAATCAAAACACCAATGGGCTAGCACTTCATACTCAATAGGAGGAATGGATTAACAAGCTATGGTATATGTACACCATGGAATACTATTCAGCCATTAAAAAAAAAATGGAGACTTTACATCCTTTGTATTAATGTGGATGGAACTAGAAGACATTATTCTTAGTAAAGCATCACAAGAATGGAGAAGCATGAATCCTACGTACTCAATTTTGTTATGAGGACAATTAATGACAATTAAGGTCATGGTGAGGGTAGGGGAGGGGGAGAGCAGAGAGAGAAAGAAGGAGGGTGGGATGGGGAAAGCAAGAGCAGAGAGAGGAAAGGAAGGAGGGAGTTGGGGCCTCCCTTTTAGGGGCAAGACACAATTGCAAGAGGGACTTTACCTAACAAATGCAATCAGTATAACTTGGCTTATTGTACCCTCAATGAATCCCAACAATAAAAAAAAAAAAAAAAAAGAAGAAGTCAGATACCAAACATTGACAAGGATATGAAAAAATAGGAAACTTTATACACTGTTTATGGGAATCAAAAGAAAAATGGTTCAGCCACTTGGGAAAATAGTGTGATGATCCCCTAAAGCTGTGACCCTCAACTACCAGGCTGCAGATGGTCTGTACCAGTCTTTGGACTGTTAGGAACTAGGCTGCACAGCAGGTGAGCAGCAGGGGAGCAAGTGAGCAGGGAAGCAAGCAAAAGTCCATCTGTCACTGTCTCCCATCACCCCTGATGGGATCATCTAGTTGCCAGAAAGAAAGCTCATGTCTTCCTCTGATTCTGTATTATAGTGAGTTGTATAATTATTTCATTATATGCTAAAATATAATAATAATAGAAACAAGGTACACAAGCCTGAGACCATCCCCGACTCCCTGAGGTTCATAGAAAAATTGTCTCCCATGAAACCTATACTTGGTGCCAAAAAGGCTGGAGACCACTGCCCTAAAGCATTAAACTCAGAGTTACCACAGGACTCCACTACTATATATACTCTTAGATATATACCAAGAAAACTGAAAACATAAGTTCACTCTAAAACTTGCGTACAAATTTTAAAAATAGCATTATTCACAATAGTCCAAAGGTGGAAACAACCCAAATGTCCATTGACAGATGAATGGATAAACCAAATGTTTTCTGGCCATACCATGGAGTATTTTTGACCATGAAAAGCATAGAGTACTGATACATGTTACAACTGAGATTAATGTTTTTTTGTTTGTTTGTTTGTTTGTTTTTTGTAGAGATAGAGTCTCACTGTACTGCTCTCGGTAGAGTGCCGTGGCGTCACACAGCTCACAGCAACCTCTAACTCTTGGGCTTCTGCGATTCTCTTGCCTCAGCCTCCTGAGCAGCTGGGACTACAGGCGCCCGCCACAACACCCGGCTATTTTTTGGTTGCAGTTTGGCGGGAGCTGGCTTTGAACCCGCCACCCTCGGCATATGGGGCCGGCGCCCTACTCACTGAGCCACAGGCACCGCCACAACTGAGATTAATGTTAAAAATATTATGTTAAGTGAAAAATGGTAGTAACAAACGCTTCATACTGTGTGATTCCACTTATTTGAAAATCCAGAATAGAGAAATCTATAGAGACAGAGAGTAGATTCGTGCTTGCTTAGGGATGAGGGGGCAGTGGGGATGGGTAAGACGTGGGAGGATCATTAAAGTGTATGGATTTTCCTTTTGAGACGATAAAAATATTTTAAAATTGACTATGGTGATAGTTACAAATACATGCTCGTGAATATACTAAAACCCATTGAAATGTACACCTTTAATGAGTTAATATGAATGATATCTCAGTAAAGCTTCAAAAAACAAACAAAATTAAATCAAAATAGTGTAATTCTAATGCTCAGAGTCAGTTTCTAATGTTCATGGGATCTTGAAGGTATTTCCTGGGGTAAGAGTGAGGGGGTATGAAGTAGAGGTGGTAGTGGAGGGTTTGTCTGTGCTCTGTGGGACGGAGAGTTACGTTTTATAAAAAGTCTGCTGTAGAAGTTTGAAAATAGTGGGCTTAAAGATTTGGCTTCAGAAAGAGAGCACATAGACAGTAACTTTAATTACCCACATGACCTTAGGAAAACCATTTTATTTCATCAGACTTCAGTTTTCATTCCTAAAACAAGGGAAGGGAAATAGTATATACATATCTCAAGTTCATCTAGCAAGAAGTTCTCTGATTTGAAGAACAGGGCAGGTTTGCACAGAAGATGACTTGGCTCACAAAGAACTTTTTAAAAAGAGTTTTTTGTGTCTCCCACCTGTTTTGGGTTGTAATACTATTTTTCACAACCCTTCAGTTCTTCTGGGTATATATAGAGGCCCATTTGCCAAAGCATATTCTTAGTTAATTACATTTTACCAGATTAAATTTTCCTGAAGTATGTTAGGTAGAGCGCACATGGGTTATGCAAAGTTGGACCACCTCTGAAAGCCTTTAGTATGCTATGCGCATGTGAATCTCTAGAATTGGAGTATAGCACGCGGCACTTCCAAACTGATTTAACCATGAAGACCTTTAAGAATTAACTTTTTATGAAGAATTTTATGAAATTAGGGTTGTGAGGAATATGCTTTGAAAAATGCAAAAGTTCAAGCCTTTCAAAGCTTATGATTTTTATCTTCCAGGAGATTTTATATTTAAACTGTAGAGTTTTAGAAATTGGAAAAGTCTTTAAGGCTCCGGGGATTAATTTATTAATGGTGGTATTGTGACAAGTAGCAGAGAAGATAGTGGGGGCAACTGAGCCAGCTTGGTCTCTCTCAAATCAAATCATATGGGGAGCGGTGGGCATGTGAGAACAGCTTTGGCTTAGATAATAAATCATATCCAAAATGAGAAAACAAAGTTACAATTCCCCAAATCTAGAAATAAATCTTAGAAAAGAAGCTATGAGGTCATGTTAGGTCAATGATATTTTTCTCCCCTCAACTCTATGGAGCTTTTGAATCATTGTAGTCAAAGCTTATTCATCTAATTCAATAAGTGGCATTAGACACTGTATAAGAGAGCCTCTTTTGGGCACTCCATTTTCACTGGCATTCGCTTCTACTAAACCTCTACACCTGCAGAAGATCAGCTACATAACCCAGTAGAATTAATTATTACTGAGGAGCCATCTTCCTAGGAAATATGTAAAAGACTACAGAAAGTTGGAGCCGCCCTGTTAACTGCCTCCTCCATGGCCATACATAGTGCTCAAACAGCTTCTAAACATTAAGCATCTGATTATTTTGCAATTTACTCTTGAAAAATTGTCATTGACATTTACTTTCCAGTTCTTCTACTTATTCATGCCCCCTCTGATTTATTCTCTTTCTATCTTCTCCCTATTGAATAGTTTACTGAATACCAAATGCTGCTGAGTACAGGACAGGGGTGTAGTGTTAGCGCTGAGATTTTACTGTATTGGCGAGACAAGATAATACAGAAGTTTTTTTGTTACAGATGACTCCAACATAGTGCCTACATAAGCACTCAGGTGAGAAGTTTAGATTTTTGCTTTAGGTGCTCAGAAGAAGGAAAAGTCTTCTGTTTTATAACCAGAAGGAGGGGCACAATGGCTGCCTAGAAGCAGCTTTCACCAGCAGTTACTCCAAAGGAGGAAAGTTAGACTGAAATGAACTCAGAGAAGTTGAAAGTGGGAAGTTGAGCACAAGGAAAAGAAATCAAGGTGCACATCATCCCTACTGAGACAAACTGCAGGGCCAAGAAAGAGGAAGAAAGGTAACAAAGACCAGGCATGAGACTAGCCTAAAGGTGCCTGTTGCCAAGGAGACGGGAAACACCTCCCCCAATTGGATGGCCTGCTACAGGCTTTTTGAGCATGAGCTGGGAACAAAGGATCTCTCACCTCACCTCCTTGGGAGAGAGCTAGGAGGTCCTGGTTCTCCTACACCTGGCAATCTGGCAATTTCTACCTAGTCCAGTCCCCATCCTGCCTGGCACAAATATTCTCTCTGCAGTTGTAAGCCCATAGCCCACCAGACCATCTCTGGTTGCCTCATGGACTGCTCCCTGATGAGGTCAGAGTGTTTGGCAAGTTCTTTGAGAGGCTGCTGCATTGCATGGGTTGCCGAATTGAATGGTGCACCTCCTACTCACAAAGTAAAGAGTGATACAGCAGTTCTAACTTTGGTATGGGGAGCTGTAGTCTCTCCTGGCTCCCATTCCTGCTAGAATACCTTTCCTCATCCCCTTGGAGAGCCCTTGCCTGTTGTTTGTGCCCAGTGACCCCTGGCAACCCTCTGCACTTGTTTGAGTGATTGTGGCTTATGCTGCCTGAGCAAGTTTAACTGTAACTGTAGCTGAGAACTGTCCATAGATTCTTGTCCTGCTGTTATTGGCTGGGGTTACAGGCTCACCACTTATGACTTTGTTTATGCAAAGGGGTTGGAGCAGTGAGGTATAGAACCAGCAAGTCTGTCTGTGGATTCCCATCCCCAGCTATTGCCAGTGGGGGGGAAAGGCCATAGCTATTAGCATCTTAGGCAGCAGGGGTTCCAACAAAATACTGAGACTCTTTGAATTGGGTAGAGGATAGGCTGACACTGGGACAGATCAGGTTGTACTATTTTACCAAGTTGGCTCTCAGAGACTCTAGCTGCAGCCCTGAAACGTCCTTTGTGACGCTGTAAGGGAAGAGCCACAGCACAAACTCCAGCTCATTGGCAAGGGGGTGGTTAGCCCAGTTCCTTGGGACTCCCAATGTGATCTCACCTCACCAATTTTAGTTGCCAAATAGGTCTGTATGGTGTTTCCTAAGGCTTCTCAATTAGATGATATCTCAATAACTACTTAGGGACAACCTATCATTTTAACTGAAAAACTATAATTAACATAAAAAAAGAAAAAGCTGAAAATACTCATGGGGAGGAGCCAGCAGAATTATGGCAACATGAAAAATCAGAGCAAATCAACTCCCCCAAGACATTACAAGGGAAATATAGCAGAAAATACCATCCATAGAGAAATTGCTGAAATGTCAGAAATAGAATTCAGAATATGGATGGCAAATAAAATGACTGGAATGGAGGAGAAGATGGAAATAGAAATCCAAAAAATGGTCTAAAGTTTGTCTCAAGAAATAAGTGAATTTAAAGCAAAGTCACCAGGGATATAGACATCATGAGGAAAGATCTAGCAGAGCTTAAGGAATTGAAAGAGGCATTTGAGGAGCTTCAAAACACAGTAGAGATCCACAGTAATAGAGTGGAATGTGGAAAAGAAAGAATTTCAGAAATTAAAAAGGATTCCTGAAGAATTACTTCCTGTGGTTATGGCAAATTTCCTCAACATTTGCATGTCAGTAAAATATTTGATTTCTCCATCACAAATTAAACAGTTTAGCAGGATACAGCATCCTGGGCTGAAAATCGTTTTGTTTAAGAAGGCTAAAGGCTGATAGCCATCCTCTTTTGGCTTAAAAAGTTTCAGCTGAAACATCTGCAGTCATCCTGATATTTTTTTCCTTTGTAGTAAGACTTCTCTTATGGCTGGCTGCTTGCAGGATTTTCTCCTTCATATTGACCTTGACAAGGTTAATTACCATGTGTCTAGAAGATGCTTTGTTTGGATTGAGTCATGCTGGAGTTCTGAAACTACTATCCGAATTTCTGTCTCTCTTGCAATACTTGGGAGATCTTCACCATAATGGGTTGGAGTAGAGAGCATCAGTGCCTTTTGGTGACTTTGCCTTTAGGCAAAGGACACAACAAAAAAAGAAAACTATAGGCCAATATCATTAATGAATATTGATGTAAAATATTCAATAACATCCTAGCAAAGAGAATATAGTGATACATAAAAAATGTTATACATGATGACCAAGTAGGATGTATCCCCAGGGATGCAAGGTTGGTTTAACATACATAAATCTATAAATGTAATTCACTACATAAACAAAATAAAAAACAAAGACCATATGATTCTCTCAATTTAGGTAAAAAAGGCTTTTGACAATATCCAGCATAATTTTTTGATAAGAACACTTAATAAAATAGGCTTAGGTGGGACATTTTTTAAACTGATAGAGGCCCTCCACAACAATCCCACAGCCAATATCTTATTGACAGAGTAAAACTGAAAGCATTTCCTCTTAGCAGTGGAACTAGACGAGGATCCCCACTATAACCACTGCTATTCAACACAGTGCTAGAAGTCTTAGTCATTGCAATCAGACAAGAGAAGGAGATTGAGGGGGTCTTTTCAGTATTCTAAATAGAGTATACTGAACAGAGTATATTCTATTCAGTATTCACTGAGGGGGCAAATTCAGACCTCCTCTGTATTCAAATGGGGGCAGAGGAGGTCAAACTCTCACTCTTTGCAGATGACCTGATCTTATACCTAGAAAACCCCAGGGACTCAACTATAAAGCTCTTAGAAGTGATCAAGGAATACAACCGCATTTCAGTGTACAAAATCAGTGCCCACAAATCAGTAGCCTTCACATAAGCCAATAACAGGTAAGTTGAGAATAAAATCAAAGACTCTATACCTTTTACAGTAGCTACAAAGAAGATGTAATATCTGGGAATATATCTAACAAAGGACGTGAAAGATCTCTGTAAAGAGAACTATGAAATCTTGAGAAAAGAAATAGCAGGAGACATTAACAAATGGAAGAACATACCCTGCTCATGGCTGGGAAGAATCAACATCTTTACAATGCCCATACTACCCAAAGCAATCTACAGATTTAATGCAATTCCCATCAAATCACCAATGTCACACTTTGAAGAACTTGAAAAAAAATAGTACTTTATTTCATATCGAACCAGAAAACCCTCTGAATAGCCGATACAATTCTTAGAAATAAAAACAAACCTGGAGAGGCATTACATTACCAGACTTTAGGTTGTATTACAAATCTATACTGATCAAAACAGCATAATACTAGCACAAAAATAGAGATACAGATCTATATGCCATGAAGGCTATGTTAACCAGTTTGATGAAAATATTTCAAATTATATATAAAACCAGCACATTGTACCCCATGGCTGCATTAACATACACAGCTATGATTTACTAAAAAAGAGAAAAAAAGATCTATGGAATAGAATAGAGAATCTAGAGATGAACCCAGCCACATATTGCCATTTGGTCTTGATAAAACAAACAAAAGCAACCACTTGGGAAAATTATTCCTATTTATTTTTAAGAATCCCTATTTATTAAATGATGCTTTGAGAGCTGGTTAGCCACATGTAGAAGACTGAAACTGGATTGTCACCTCTCACTATTAACAGAAATGGACTCTCTCTGGATAAAAGATTTAAATTTAAACACAAAACAATAAAATTTCTAGAAGAGAGTGTGGAGAAAATGCTTGACAATATTGGCCTGGGAAAAGATTTTATGAAGACCCCCCAACCCTGGCAATTGCAGCAACACCAGAAATAAATAAATGAGATGTTGTCAAGTTCAAATGCTTTTAAATAGCTTCTGGTACCACAACTAAAGCAAAGAGACAGCCTTTGGAATGTGAGATTTTTTGCATGTTACAAATCTGATGAAGGACTGATAACTAGAATCTGCAGAAAACTCAAATTAATCAACAAGAAAAGAGCAAACAGCTCCATTTATAAGTGGGCAAGAGACTTAAACAGAAACTTCTCTGAAGATGACAGATGAATAACAAACAAACACACGAGAAAATTTTTGTCCTTAATCGTTGGAGAAATGTAAATCTAAACCACTCTGAGATACCACCTAATTCCAGAGAGACCAGCTCACATCACAAAGTCCCAAATCTGTAGAGGCTGGCATGGATGTGGGGAGAAATGAATACTTCTACACTACTGGTAGGCTTGCAAACTAATACTACCTGTTTTGAAAGAAGTATGGAGAATTCTTGAAGAACCAAAAGTCAACCTTCCATTTGATCTTGTAATTCCATTACTAGGTCTCTACCCAGAAGAACACAAATCATTTTATCATAAGGACATTTGCACCAGAATGTTTATTGCATCTCAATTCACAATTACCAAGTCGTGGAAGCAACCCAAATGCCCACCAACCCATGAATGGATTAACAAACTGTGGCATATGTATACCATGGAATACTATTCAGCCATAAGAAAAGATGGAGACTTTACATCTTTTATGTTTACCTGGATGGAATTGAAACAGTCTTCGTAAAGTATCACAAGAATGAAAAAAAGATATCCAATGTACTCAATGCTAATATGAAACCAATATATAAACAACTACAAGCCCACACAAAGGATAAAACAGAAATATAACCTTGCAAGGGGGAGGGGAGAGGACATGGAGGGAAGGGAGGAGGAAGGAGGTCGATTGACAGGAGGAGGGAGGGGAATTGTAAGGATCTCACCTAATGTTCATGATGTGAGGGTGTTTACCACGCCCCCTGGGTGAAGGGCTCAACTACAACCTGAACTTTACCTTAGAATTGTAAACAATGTAACCTAAAAAATAATACCCTCGTATTAATTTGAAATAAAAAATATAACCATAGTACAAAACATACTGAAAATAAAGAGAAATTTACTGGTACCTTTGACAGGAAGAATTTTCAGTGGAACCACAGAGCCAGAGCCAGATTGAGTGGGTTGAATAATGAATGGGAATTCCTGGGTGCAAATGGCATATTAAACAAACAACTATTTGTTTCTTCCTGAAACTCCACTGAGAAGACAAAAAGAAGATTTGTTTTCTAAAGGCACAAAGCAACAAGGACAGATGAAAAAGAAAAAAGGAAATTTTAGGATTGCAAATTTGTAAATTTTGGGATTGTAAATTTGTAAAATTGTAAATTTTAGGATTGTAAAGGAGAGAGATGAATGTGGTTCTGGAACTAGTAGTACCAGCATCTCCTGGGAGCTGGTTAGAAACACAGAATCTCAGGCCCTTCTCCAAATTTACTGAATCAGAACATGTGTTTCAGAATATGCCCCTCTGTTTTGCATGCACATTGGAGTCTGAGAAGTGTAACTTGGCAGACTCCAGCCAATGGAATCCTAAGCCAACGTGATTTATACTGCACAATCCCTAAAAGATTCAGGAATTAGAAGCACTGGGCATCTCTAGGAATGCGGCAGGGTCTGGAAATAGGTTGAGGTGGATAAAATAAAAGATTGATTGGCAGGAAGTTTATTTAAGAGGCAGTCAGGCAAGTGCCCCTATGCACATGAGCAAAATACCAAAGATTTATTCTTTAGTGAGAGTAAAAGGGAGTTTCTGGACTTGAGAATGCCGGAGACCTATTAGGACCGCTGGATGCTGAGACACCCGCAGCCCTCTTCCAGCTACCAGAATGGGGCGGTTGGCGCTTTACCCTTCAGCTAAAAGTTTGGAAGAAACTTCATGAAATTTGACCAGCCCCAGAATCAAGGCCTAAAGATTTTGATGTCTCATTTCCCCAGTTTAATGCCTCCCTGTTCATTTTACTGAGGTTCTTAACTTTCTGTCGCTCTTCTTTCTCCATAATCTTACGCCAGAGATCTGCTTCCGGACCAACTTTGTCATTTTCCTATCTGACTATCACAGCTGTTTGTTCTTTTCCCACTTGTATCTAGTATTTGTTTGTTGGAATTGGATGCCAGTCTGAGACTGTGTGTTCTTATTGAAGGAGTTCAGCAGGTTTTTATAATCAGGGGCATGATAAACAATTTTGCTATTGTATGCAGAGTTTCAGATGACTTCTTTGCTGTTCATAATAATTCTCACATTTACTTTGGCTGCCTTTTTGGTTTGTTTTCTAACTTACAAGTGTTTCTTGTTGCATTTTCTGCTGCCCCTCACTCCAATATTTTAATATTCACTTACAGGATTCTTCATTGCTTGCCCGTAAAGCAAATACCAACTAAATGAAGGTTTCTTCCCTTGCTGCCCTAACTAGAAATTATCTTTGGTGGGTATGGGGCAGCAGTAAGGCGTAGGGCTACCTGTTGATACACATATGATGACCGAGAGTGATCATTCTTTTGCATTTGTTTTTCTGTTTAAAAGCTAACACAATCATTTGTGTTAGCTTTTTTTGACTTTAGAAGAAAGGGAAATTACTCATAAGTGTAAGAACATTCCATGATTCCTTCTTAGTGTTCTCTATACTAAAGCAGAAATTTTAAGGTGCATCATTTTCAGAGGTCTCTATTAAGGCTAGCTCTGTGTGATTACCAAATTTCAGAGATTACACCCAGTTGCTTTGAGGGGAAGGTGGCACACAGTCTATTGGCAGGTAAACTTTTACACAACATATATATGATAGTTATATGATAGTATTTATGACTACAAGCAGCTTTTGGAAAAATTGAGCATGACAAAGAAACAGCATAGACTAACTTCCCCATGATGGTCCCCCTTTTCAACCTTCTGTGTCAAACTGTCAATCTCTTTGGTGGCACTGGCCCCATATACTAAGGGTGGTGGGTTCGAACCCGGCCCCGGCCAAACTGCCACAAAAAAATAGCCAGGCATTGTGGCAGGTGCCTGTAGTCCCAGCTACTTGGGAGGTTGAGGCAAGAACATTGTCAAAGCCCAAGAGCTGGAGGTTACTGTGAGCTGTGACACCATCACACTCTACAGAGGGCAACAAAGTGAGATGCTGTCTCTAAAATAAAAAAGAAAAACAAAACCCAAAAAACTGTCAACCTCTTTGATCCAAACTCAAAAGATCCAGTCCCTTATATTTTTATAATTTGAAAACTTCTAGTCAAATATTTGTATACCTATTATTAATTTCCTGATGTTCATTTGACATTCTATTTTATTTCAGGTCTGTTTCTCCTTATATAATAAAGCAAGTATTTTCTAGGTTTTAGCAACTTCACGAGGGCAGGGACCTTGCCTCTCCTACTGATTGCTTTTTCCCAAGTGCCTAGGATAGTGCCTCGTGCATTTATAATCCACAAGTACTGTATTTTCTGTTGAAAGAAAACTTCATGACATATGGGCCCTTTGACTTTGGTCTCAAAGATGATTTTAATATTGGATAATATATTCAGGTTAGAGAGAATCTTAATAGTATAGGGAATAGAAAATAGTACATAGAGCATAGGCTTGAGAGGATGGAAAAGGGGAGAGGAGATAGGAGAATTAATTTCAGGCCAAAACATAGAGGACCGTCATGCCAAACATGACTCTGGACTTTTGTCCTGGATATTGGCATTGGAGCCCACAAAGGTATTAAAATAGGCAAGAGCTCAGCACAGGAATCGTGGAGAGAAGAGATGGAAGGCTCAGAGACCAATTCAGAAGCAATGCGGCAAGCTGTCTTCTTAGGATGTGATCCTATTTTATGAACCAAAATTTAGTGGACTTTCTTAGACAGGACAGAGTATTTATTCTAAATTGAAGCCGCTCCAGAAAGTCTAGAGTTCAAGGCTGTTGTCCTTCCACATAAGGGTGCTTTCTTTGTCATGCCCTTATTCCAAGAGGATTCAGGAAGGATGTAATGCTTAATGACCCATTGATTAGCTACAGGCTAACTTTGTTTAGTTACAAAAT
This sequence comes from Nycticebus coucang, assembly GCF_027406575.1. NCBI lineage: Eukaryota > Metazoa > Chordata > Mammalia > Primates > Lorisidae > Nycticebus > Nycticebus coucang. The sequence continues at coordinate 47,719,209 of NC_069783.1, forward strand.
TATTGGTGAAGCTGGGATTCCTCACAAATTCTTTGTTTAACCCCCCTTAACAAAATGAAAATAACAAGATAGAGGTGTTTATGTGGGAGGTTTCCAAAACAACAGAACTGCCTAGTAAGCCCAAGGGAAAAACAGCCTCACTCCCTATGTTTCAGAACTGTCTTCAGCAGTTTCAGAAATACGCAGCTGCTTGAATCTGAGGCCTAGAACATACCTATTTTTTTGTGGAAAGTTTGGTGCCTTAAGCTATTTGTAAAATCAAAGCATTTTACAATTGAAAGAAACTCAGAGCTCTTTTTTAACGTCAACCTTTCATCAACCTACTGATGCATTTTACGCTAATATACAAAATGTGTTGATTTTTCTCTTTCATTAAACTTAAACTTTGGGGGTCCCTATATCTTAGACGCTATCACCAAGCTTGACATTAGAGAGATACAAACATTGGTGCCTGCTGCACATTCTCCATGACTTCTGCCATGGAATTGTCTGATGACTCTATGTTGGCTCTCGATGAGAAAGGTCTGGGAGAAGAGATGAAAGAGAAAGAACTCTAGTCACTCAAAAGGCTAAAAATATAATTGAGTTCAAGTCTGTGACAAGGGTTTGGCTGCTTTATGTGAATATTTTTTTGCAAATTCCTTGAAGGTTTTCAGATCAGTTGCATATTCCATAGGAAAGAACGAGGTAATGGCACATTCGGGTCAGACATACAAAACATGCTCTGAGATACTTCAGGGAGAGGTCAGATTAAGAACAAACATCCAAATCTCAGTGTAATCAGATCTTAGACAATTAAAAATAATTACTCGTTTTCCTAGCTGACCTTGTGGGATATATAAGCTAGAATCTAGACTAAATAAAGCTAAATTGGAGAGTCTAAATCTAAGTGCCTAAAAAAAATATGTAGTTCAATCAGCCACAGTGACTAGATAACCCAATTAGTAGCTTTGGAGAAGGATATTCAAAAGTTAAATGAATTTCCCATTTGCTGCCAAGATGTCCTGCTTCTGAAGCTTAGGCTTCTTTAGTAGAGGACTTGGGTGAGGAAGGGCAGCATGCACCTTTATGTAAACAAGGGGACTTGATCATCACCAACCAAGTACAGTTCTGCACCATCAAACCCCTACTCGTCAATTGCTGATAATGATACTGTAAATTATAGCTCTCAGCCAATTCTCAGGGTAGAGTTCATGTCCTTTAAAGGATTCTTTCTCTGTGATGTAATTTCCACTTTTTCTCTTTCAAGGTACTGCATTCTATAGCTGTTCCTTTAGTCATGTTTCTGATCCCCTCTGCAGAGAATATAAACCTCCCTTTCCCCCAGCCCAATTAAATTCCAAATGTTGAGCCTAGACATACCATTTCTCACTAAAGTTGGTGCAAGACTTTGTGTCAAGAGAAAAGGATTCTGTATGTATTAGCGTGAACAATGTGATATTTGTTTCTTTCAAAGTAGTATCTAAGTAAGGCAGGAGGAGTCTCCGGAATGGGCACACAGGGCAATTTGCATAGTCGGGTGTTTGGTTTTGATAACCAGAGAGAACTACAACAATCAAAGTACATCTGGGGAATGTGGAAACCTGACATTCAGGTTTTAGAATCTGACCCTCATTGGCAAAATTATATTTCTTTGTACATTTCTGTCTGTTTTAAAGTGATTTTGTTTAGGCAATTTTTTTCATCTTTTCTATACTTTTGTTAGGTACAAAGAGGCAGGTTTTATTATTGAGGTCAAGAAAATTGGGTGATGTGTCCAGAATATAGAATGTTCAATTTTTTATTTAGGAGACCTTATTTGTTTTCTCTATATCTTTCTTTCCAAATAAATTAATGGATTCTGAAATGACATATAGACATTTTCTTAAAACAAGCACATAAAAGTACGAGGAAAATAAAAAACAATGATCAAATCCTATAGTAGTTCACTGCAGGAGAAAACAATAATCATCTTTTATAAGAATCTTTTCTTTTGAGTAGCAGAGCAAATAAACAGATGTAATTCCTCTTGATTTATTGAATCATTTGTTCTACATGTAATTGAGGGTCCAGAACATACATTGCATTGAACCAGCCACAATAAAGACTACAAAGGAAATTTTCATAGCAGTTGGAGAAATAAGACACACATGAAAAATTAAATGCAAAGCAAGATTAAGCATGCAATGAACTGCGCAAGGGCTCAGATGCAGGCAAGATTAAATAAAGATAGAGTGGTAAGGGAGGCCTTCATGAAAGGGCAAGCTTTGTGCAAGATTATGATAAGTAGGTTGGAGTTTAAGAGACAGAGAAGAAACTGAGGATAGGGCAAGCAAGAGCAATAACACAAAGACACAGACAGGTAGGAATACACAAACTGCCTGAGAACAAGACCATATCTGCCATGTGGAGTGGGCTGCTAGAGAACGGTGAGAGGGGAAGCCAGAAGAAAGTGAGCTTTTGAATGATTTTGAGCTTGGAAATCAAAACATGGTGGCAGTGGTGTTTTATGGAGAAAGAAGAATGATGGTGTGCAGACTAGTTTGGAGAAAAGAGGAATTGGTAGGAAAGAGACAAATTAGTAAGTACATATAATCCAGGCTTTAAAAGGTCAGGGCCCAAGCAAAGATGATATCATTAAAAAGAATTATTATTAGCAGGAGTATGATGGGGTTGTAATTGCAAACTGATTAGACATGGGTGATTGGGAAAGTTTGAAACCGACATGATGAGGAGAATTAAAACATCAACATTCAATAAATGAGGAAGTTAGGCATAGTTTTAGTAGTTTTATAATCCATTGTTTTATTGTCTCTTCCTTCACCTCAGAGCAATAACACCAGAGTTACCTCATGGTTACTTATAATCTATATTTTGGAACCATATCCTTCATGAGGACACAGAACATTCATAAATGGCTACTTTTTAGAGAGAAGGCAATAAAAACCTACCTAAGGGTCTGTCTCTAGCTGAATTATTGAATCTTGACTAAATTGGAGTCAAGCGGTCTGGGCTGTGCTTCAGACTTCAGAAGGGATTTGTTCTGGTGGCTGGGGTTGGGTAGACCAGTCTTTTGACCAGTCTTTTCCAAAGTGTGTCCTGTGGAGTGGTAATCCCCAGAGATGCTCTTAAAACAAAGGTTCCACAATGAAACATGTTTGCAACCATCAAAAATTCTTGAACTCATTGGCATAGCCAAGGCTTCCCTTTTTGTATACAACACTGACATATCCCTTAAAACTAAGGTCCCATTAAGGATGGACTAAATTAGACACACTTTAGAACTCCTAATTAAATAACCTATGGTTATGGGATATGGAGAATGACCTAAACCAAGACAACAAAACAAAGATTATAAGGCAAAGAACTAGATGATTAAAAGTAAATGCTAGTCAAATGAGATTGTAATGAGATGTGGGAACTTGCTGTGAGGAGGAGGTTCAACACAGGCAGTCTATAATATGTATAGTTCCAGAACAAATCTCCTTAAATCCAAAATGATTATCAATGGACCTTTCTCTTCTTTACTATTATGGTCATCTGACCCTACTGAAGGAAAAGATCATTGTAACTATACTGTTGCTTAGAGTTGAAATTTCAGATTTAGAATGAGTTTGTACTCTTCTTAGGAACTGTAAAAGAAATTCTTTTTTCTTTCTAGGAAGAAAAAAACAAGATTAAAGGGATCTGTAGACTCATTCCTAGACTCAGACAAGTTTCTGGGATAAGTCAGAAATCAAAATCCCCTTGACAGCAAGAATCCGATGTACTTAATCTAATATGAAGGGAATAGATGACAAGGGGAGGGGGTAGGGGAAGGAGGGTTTGGGGAGAGGGGTGGAGTGAGGGGATGGGAGTTATGGTGTATGGCACACCTCTTGGGGGTGGGACACAATTACAAGAGGGACTTTACCTAACAACTGCAATCAGTGTAACCTAATTCTTTGTACCCTCAAGAATCCCCAACAACAAAATTAGATGAAGATATCACAAGAGAAAAAAATTAGACAAATGCCCATATGAAGTTATATAAAAAAAAATTCCTTTGACCATGGTCAGAATGAACCTGCTCCCTGAATTCTGAGCAAATATTTACAGCTTTAAGTAATATATTTTCTTATTCAGAAAGTAAGTGTGTAGAGATTAAGTGCTACGGCCACTGGGAGATTATGAACTACCTTAGAACTATAAAGATCCTTATAGCAATTTTCCAGATCATTCTTAGACTTCTTGACTAATTTGGTCCCCATGAAATCTCCCTGTGGTAAGTGGATTTTGCCTAGTGTTTAACAGACAGGAATTTGCATCATCATCTTCATCATCATCATCATAATCAACAGTAACAATAAAAAGGTGAGACATTATGTAAGGGGTTTACCTGTATTGTCTCCTTTAATCCCCATAGCAACTCTGCCAATTAGGCACTCATTGTAATTTCCATTATTCACCCTAGGGCCCAGATAACATAGCTAAAATTTAAGGGCACAGCCTTGTTTTAAAGTCTCAGGTCTCTAATTTTTGACTTGTCAGTACAAGTTAAAGACTGACCTGTGAATACTACCTCAGAACTGCTCCAGTGGCTGACCCTGCTTACCTAGTTTAGTACTTTCTCCCTGCTCCATGTTGTCTCAGACTGCCTGAACTCCACTTCGGTCAATAATATTTAACCGACTCTCTCAGCTATAGTCAAAACCAGAAGTGTGAAACATACAACCTGTGGGTCAAATATGGCTTGTCCCATGTTTTTTCTGTGACTCATGAACTACAATTGTTTTCACCTTTTTACCCAATTGAAAAGAAAGATCAAAAGAATAATTTTTGTGTAGGAAATACAAATTTCAGTGTCCATAAATGAAATTTTGTTGGAGTACATCCGTATTCATTCGCTTATGTGTTGCCTGCGACTATTTTACTACTACCATGATGCACTTGAGCAAAAGAGAGTAGAAAGGGGAGGAAGGGAGGAGGTGGGTGGAGGGAGGGGGGTTGGTGGGATCACACCTGCGGTGCATCTTACAAGGGTGTATGTGAAACTTAGTAAATGTAGAATGTAAATGTCTTAACACAATAACTAAGAAAATGCCAGCTATGTTAACCAATGTGATGAAAATGTGTCAAACGGTCTATAAAACCAGTGTATGGTGCCCCATGATCGCATTAATGTACAAAGCTATGATTTAATAAAAAAAAAAAACAAAAAAAAAACAAAACAAAAAGCGACTGAGAACATTGGAAAAAAAAAAAAAAGAGAGAGAGTGGAGAGCCCATAAATCTGATCTTTGACCCAAATTCTAAAGGATACTTTTTAAATTCAAAGAGACACAAGAGTCAAATCAGGATCCCAGCTCTGCCACCCCAGAGCCAGAGCTGCAGGAAGGACTTTGCCTAAGTTCTTCCACTTTTCTGTGCTCCCATTTGTCTTATTTGAAACAGAGCAGTAATACCCATCTTGCAGACTTATTGCGAAGTTTTAATGGAATAGTATGTGCAAAGCATAAAGCAAATACTGGGGGCTCTCTTAGTAAATGGAATCTGTCTGTTGACAGTGCTTTGGTGTTCTTTTTATGTTAATTTCAGCATGTGCAGGTCACAGGGAATTAGTGATCTTTAAAGATAGTTGGCAGATATACAGAATAAAAATTAAAATGGTGCAAGGTGGGTAGAATGATAGGATAAAAGTATACATGGTAAATTATAGAAATTGTTTTCCTTGAGGAGGGACTGAGTAATAATGAAGTTTGTCATGTTCATAAATTAAACAATTGTTGTCAATGAACCCCGGCTAGTCCATCTACCTACACCTGATGGGATCATTGTTAAAGTTGACAGCAGACTTGGAGGACTGAACGGTGAATTAGTTGAAGAGGCTGTTTCAACTCTTTTCTGTCAATGTTCCAACTCAAGTTCTACTAATAAGTGTGCAGAGAAAAGAACTGTCTCAAGATTCTTTAGTGCCCAAAGCTCTCGAATAACCATTTTCCTGCCTCAGATGGGGGAAACTGCCAATGACTGGCAAGTCCTTTCTGTCCTCTTCTTAGTTTTATGCAACTTTGTCCTCTATTACACACTCCCAAGTCAGGAGTAGGCCCAGAGCTAGCCTTCATCAAGAGCGTGCAATTCGTTTCTGGTGCTCTGCACTACGCTCTCTCCACACTATCTCAATACTTCATGCTGTCTTTCCTCAGTTGCAAAATACATTTGGTCAGAAATATGTTTTAGTCATTTATACCTTAGTATGATTTAAAATAAAATCATACTCTGGCTCCTCCTACACTATTTCATAGACATATGCCCCCTAGGGGTTTGAGATGTGGGGTGAACTTTCTTTTTCTTTGTATTTTCTTCTTCTTCCCTTCCTTCCGCCCTTCCTTCCCTCCTCTTTCCTTCCCTCCCCTTTCCTTTCTTTTCCTTTCCTCCTCTCCTCTCCCCCTTCCTCTGTCCTCTCCTCTCCTTCACTTCCCTCCTTTCTCTCTCTTTCCTTCTTTCCTCTCTACCTTCCTGTTTTCCTTTTTTCGCCTATATTTTCTAGACAGAATGAAACAATTTTTCTAGCAAAAAGATTTCAAAAAGCAGACAGCTAAGTGTGGAAGAAAGTTTTGGGGGCAGAGGAGTATCACTGTAATATTAAACCCTGTTGGGCCTGTCTGCTTTAGCAACTGCATAGTACTGCTGGCCTATAGCAAAACACTGGAAGATGCAGAGAGGGTCCTGAAGAGGTAGAAGCTGGCTGGGTGAGGAGTGGGGAAAGGGTTCTATATCTTTTAGTGTTCACAATAATCCAACCAAGCTGGTTATACTAAAAGCTTCAGCAATGAGGAACTCGAAGCTCAGAAGGGGTTAACTAATTGGTCCAAGTCACTTAGGAACAAATGGCTTCTCACAGGAGCTCAGGTACATTGATATTTTCCTGTGCTTAAAGTGACCTACTAAACCAGACTGTGTGCATAGGCACATTCTTCTGCATAATCAGGGCTGTCTCATCTGAGGCAGTAGAAGCCAAAACATAGAGCTGTACAGTTATTTTCTGGCTCTGCAGCTGCCTCTAGATAAGAACTTAAGATTTGAGGTGTTAAGGGGAAATGTGGCAAACAGGACCAATCAAGCCTGCAAGTCTGCAACTCACCCCTCACTGAAAATCAGAAATGCAACACCAACAAGTTTGAGTTTCTAACTTGGGGCAGTTGGTGAACTGACAAAATGACCATCTACTGCAATAAAACAGAAGTCATCAATAGTTTTAGAGAACAAATGTTAAAACAGGCCTCCATCCAGAATAGTGGTTTCTGTTTAAAATGCTTAGAATAAAAAGCAATAAGGGTATCTACAATCTCTGAGTCACAACCCACAGTTCGTAGGGGAAGTAGTAACTGGAAAATTAAATAGCTCTACTGTTGCTCTAACGTAGTCAGACACAGGGGAACAGGGAAAAAAACAATAGATTGTGAATCAAAAGGTCTGATTTCTAGTTCTGGCTCTGCCTCAAATCATTGTGAGAGTTCAGGCAATTCACTACACTCTTCCAACGTCAGATTTCCAATTTGTAAAATAAAGACAGAGAGTGAAATGGTGTCTAAGTTCTTGTCCAATGCTAGGAGTCTATCTACTTCCTATTAGAACAGAGTAAATTTCTAAAGACAGAATCATATTTTTCCAGCTGTATGAAAGACTATCCTGTATTTCTCCCTCCTTCTCTGCGTTTCTTCCTTTTTTCCCCTGCATATCCCTTCCCCTCTCCTTGCTTTCCCCTCCCAAAAGAAGAATCTCAGCTCAGGAGTCATTGGCTGGTGCCTTCAAAACCATACAGACTCTGACATTATTTAATTCAGTGTCCTCAGGAGACACACCTTATGTACTCTGCTTACATCAAAGGCTCCAATTCTAGGAGGTAGAAAGTTTCTATTTTGCCTCCATTTTACTTTCTGGTTCCAATAAAGAGATCATGAAACCCAAAAGCAAAAGCATTAAAAACAATAAAAACTCTTCTCTTTGGCTTTAGGATTTATTTAGGTTTCCACACTGCCCTTCCCCAACAAATGCTGATACAAACTCTCACCTAAGATCCTTGGAAAGCCACAGGCAGAAGGGTTGGGCTGGGGGAATTTGTTGTTTGATTCAAGACTTCCGTCAAGGCAGAAATATTTCAGCTCAACAGATAGCAGCCTAATGTGAAAATAATAATAGTACTCAATGCACAAATGCCAGCCCTGCAGCTATTCCCACTCCCTCTGATACTCACAGTTCAACTGCATTCCTGGGGAGATCGGGGGGAATCTCTGTCACTTTGCTCTCTTGGCAGAGAAAAACCCCCTTAGAGCAGTGACAAATCCGATGATGACACCCTGAGACCAAGCTCAGGAATGCTAACAAAGAGACCAGGATCAAGGCCATGCTTATATATCCATCCACCTGCTTTCTTCCTGCATTTGCAGAGAAAAACCTTCGCAGATTTCAGAGGCTCCACACAGTGCCCTTATGAGAAGAGATCTGCCTTGAGAACTGGTGGGGTCATGTGATCCACCAGGAGATGCTTATTTATTTATTTATTTTGGTCCCTTCCAGCAGGATAGTGAAATCCCTGTGTGCCAGGAGTGATTTCTGGGGCTAGATAAGCTACTCCCTTATCCTTTGAGATTGGGTTTCTTACACCCTGACCCAAGTAAGACAACAAATAGAACCTTGATACATGTCTGGAATAGTTTGTATTGTTTCACTGCAGAAGTGTCCCCAGTGATCACTATTCTCTTCTCAACACTATGACAAGATGGACTTTCTCTAAGAAAGAGAACCCACAATATGATACCTCACTGAGGGGGTACTGATAAGAAGGGTTGGGACCTATCTTCAGTTTTTAGCATCTGCTTCTTCCTCCAACCCATCTGAGATAAAACCAGACCTTCTGGGCTACAGTCACCGATCCTTTTTCTTGCTATAATTAATAACCCACAAATCACGTTACTCAGAAACAGGCTGGTTAGTTAGCAAGCCCTAGGCAGCTCTCCTCAGGTGGGAGAGACTTCTGATAGGATTATCTGCAGAGATAATTGACTAATCTGAGTGATCTAAGGAACGGGCAATGTTTCCAGTGGAGATTCAGAAAATGCCAGCATATCCACCCCCTCACGCATATCCTGCCTGGTTTCTCTCATTTCCAGGCTCTGAAGATTGCCCTTGCCTCCTGGCAGTTGGCACAAGTGAATTTATTTAATCGATGCTTTTAACTTAGTTTTAAATGTTCCCTGTAGGTGACACCCCTGGCACTTTTGCTGGCACTCCCAGTCTCCTTGATGGTGAGGGATCTGAGGAGTATTTGGCAACACTTTTAGTAAAGTGGGTTTCTACTTTCAACTCTAGAATCTATGAAGATTAAAAAGCAAAATATTCTCTAAGATCCTGGCTAAAATTTATTACTTGCTTAAATTACTTTCAATACCATCTTTATATAATTTAGTTGCATAAAATTGTGCCTCATGAAAATGTCAAAAATATATACCTGTCCAACCCCTCCTTTCCTCTCCTGTTGCAACAAGAAAAAATGACATGTAATGAACAGATTAAATTATCAACAGACATACAAAAGCAAATGATTTTGAGGATTAAATTGTTCTCTAGATTTTTCTGGGAGCAACTGATTCATTCTAATTCTGGGACTGGAAATTAAGGGCAGTATCTACATAGGCCTCACATTGTTAACAGTATTGGCTAACATGAACAGTTAAATAGTTCACTCAACAGTTGATTCAGATATGTCTAATAGGGTTATCTGCAGAGATAATAAAGTCTTTCAAATATAAGAGACTTAATTCAATCAACCAGCTGATGCTTAAGTTTTTTTTAAGATGTTCACATTAATTTAAAAGGGATTTTTTTAACTTGGTCTTAAATAACTCCAATGATGAGAAACTCATTACCAATTGAAATTCCTAACCATCCTTATGCCCTACAACCTCCACTTAGATTTCGAAGAGCTCCAATTATAAATAAATTTGTCTTTGCCTGAGCAGAAATCTTTATAAAATTTAGATTTTGATTTTAAAAGCTATATAGTATTAATAATTTATAGATAACATATATGATATAAATGTAATTTTTTCTTTATTTTAAATTTCAGGTTAATTTGAGGCTACAAAGAAATAAGTTACAATGTCTGGATTTGTTAGGCAGATTCTCTCTTATAATTATGTTCCACCCCTAAAAATAGAGACATAGACATTTGGAATTGAATAGAAAACCAGGAAATGAAACTAACACCTTACAACCACCTTATCTTCGATAAACCAAATGAAAACACACAATGGGGGAAAGACTCCCTATTCAATAAATGGTGCTGGGAGAACTGGATATCCACATGTAAAAGACTGAAACTGGACCCGCACCTTTCTCCACTCACAAAAATTGATTCAAGATGAATGAATGACCTAAATTTAAGGCATGAAATGATAAAAATTCTCAAAGAAAGAATAGGAAAAACAGTGGAAGATATCAGCCTGCAGAAAGACTTTATGAAGAAGACTTGCGTGGCAATTGCAACAACAACAAAAATAAACAAATGGGACTTCATTAAACTGAAAAGCTTCTGTACAGCTGAGGAGACAACAACCAAAGCAAATAGACAACCTACAAAATGGGAAAGGATATTTGCATATTTTGAATCAAACCAAAGCTTGATAACTTTGGTCAACAATCCCATGTATCAATGGGCAAGAGATATGAATGGAACTTTCTCTAAAGAAGACAGACGACATCTCTTTGTCTTTGATGGAGGAGGCTGCTGCGCTGCAGAAGTAGATGGAACTTCACTGTCTTCTAGACAGTCATCTTCATGTGTGTGTGAGGGAACATCTGTGTCAGATTCAGCATCATAGCTGTCTTAATACAATATACATGTGCATGAAACAAAGAACCTGGCAGATTACTGTTCCACCTTCTTCATCTCCTGAGTCCTCATTAGAAACAGGACATATGGAGATCTGATAATTAAGTTCACAAACTCATCCTAGAAAAAGTGCTCATACTTCATTGCTGAAGATCAGTATAGTCACTTTAGAAGTACTCCCGTTTAAAACAATTTTGGTGAACTCTGTTTCTGGAATGGCCATCAGAGCTATCATGGTATAAGGCCTGAAAATTAAGTTCATGAACTCATCCTAGAAAACATGCTACCTACTGCTTTCCTGAATATCATTACAGTCATCCTCAAAGTACCCCTTTTGGCCATTTGGTGACTGCAGTGATATTGAATCTTGAAAAATTATGTGCAATACAGATCTTTTTACTACCTCTGCAAATCTACCACTTGACCTTCTTTACCTTCATCCTTTTTATCCTCTCACTAGCTTTCCTTGTCTTTCCTCTCACTTATTTTAGTGTATGAAAAGCTTTCTTTTGAGGTCATTTGTCAGTTCTTCCTTATATCAGAGGACACCTTGTATTTGGCATTGACTTGCTATAGCTTCCATGGAGATTAAGAACCACATAACCATCAAGTGATAATGATTATGATTGTTATCTTAGAAATCTACTTCTTAAAAATTCTACTAGAAATTCAAGGTCCATTTTAACTTCATGATTTCACAACTTAATGTTTCTTAAATCTCAACAATGAGACAGTAACATGCCTTTGCATGGCTGAACTGGTAGACTAAATGCAGTTTATTCAGGAAGATCTTATTTCTTTGACTTTCATGATCTCACAGAATTGTATATAATTCATAACCAAGAATTTTTCACAGGTTAGAAACTTGAAACGGCTTATAAATAAATCTAAAAAATTAATTTCCAATCCATTTTTTTTTTCTTTTTAGGGCAGTCATGTGAAGATAAGGGTCAATAGGAAGACACCTTTGTGTGTATTTGGCTTAGAAGAAATCTGTCCAAATGGTGGAGAAAGGTAGCTGCATAAACAAAAAAATCTCATGGGAAGGACTATAAAATGAGTTGAGGTAGAAACATTAATACTAGGGACTTTTCTACCAAAAGGAAACTAGATCTAATGAATGTAAGTTGTTGTTCCCTTATGTTTTGAGACAGTTAGAGTTTTTGATACTTAACAACCTGAAATTATCATGTTTGAAAACAACCCTGGCCAAAAACTGGGCGGAAAAAAAAAAAGAAAGAAAGAAAATAACCATTATGTATTTTAATTGTGGTTCTGGAGTTCGGTAGTTTTAGACTTAGCTGGGTTAGTCCATGTGTCTGTGGTCATTTGGGGTCTAGCATCAGATGGATGACCTAGCTCTGATCTACATCCCCAGAAGTGTACCTTGGTGGTATCTCCACAGTGGCATTTCAAGAGATTTGAAATGATATCCCATAACTTTTGCTGTGGTTTATTGGTCACACTAAGACACAAGCCTAGACCAGATTCAAGGACTCAGGAAAAAGATACCACTTCTTGATGGGAGAAACATAATATTATTTGTAAAGTGGTATGCAAAGACAGAAATAATTGCAGTCACTTTTGTCAATGATTTACCACATGTACCTAAACATTTAAAGGACATCACTGTCAGTGGTTTGTAATTTTTACTTTTTTTCTTATTTTTCAAAGAACAAGTTACTCCAACTAATACACTGACAATAATAATTGTGAAGATTTCATTATCAACCATTAGTAGTTTGTTTCAATTACAAACTCAGCATATTGCTATCCCAAGAAGGAAAATAATATAGGTTGGTGTTTTTAAAATAATAACATTATAAAAATGACTTTTACCCTCTATTCAAAAATTCTTATTTGGCAGGTTTATGTTTATTTTAAAAAACTAATTCTTTCTCTCTTTTACACATCATCATCCTGAAGTTTCAATTGTGTGAGTCTAATTTAGCCTTACTATTACGTAATAGTTTAGGCTTTAAAAAAGTATAATACGAGGTTTACAGCAGAAATAAAAATTATTTGCAATAAGAGTATTACAGTATAGCTTATGAATTTTCAGTAAAACATGATGATCTTTGAACACTAAATTTTTTAAGTTAACATCCTTAAATCCACACTATTATCAATACCAGGATGTTAATTATAGTTCTTAATGTACATTTTTTAATACATTAGGCTTTATTTATTGATATTTTATCATTCTATCATAAACTTTATGGTAAGGATTAGAGAAGATAGTGTAAGTGTAGCAGGATATTATGTATAAGCCTAGTAGACCAGTTCCACAACCAACCACACATGGTCTGATGAATCTCACACATCTTTTGCATACTGAGACAGGATAGCTATGTAAGCCAGAATGTTAATGAGTCCTTTTGCATTGAGCAGTGCACAACCTAAACAACTGCACTTGGTGGCCCTGTACCAGGGGCTTGGGATGGATGCCAGTGATCAGTGCTGACTTGTGGAAGGTATGTTCATTGTGTACTGGCAGTAGAGCCTAAGAAAAGTCACTTGAAAGAGTACTCAGAGGGAGGTGTCCAAGAGCACTCAGTTGGGAGATATCAAAAGGAGGATCCTTTAGATGCTAAGTAGCCAATTACCTACTCTAAGGCAAGCAAAGGAAGGAGTAGTATGGTGGAGTTGGGAGACTGGGCTCTGGTCATAGCTTTGTCACTACTGTAGAGTCTTAGGACATTTGCGATCATCTGGAAGTCAGTTTCTTCTCTAGAATGGGGGTGTAAACACAACTTGTGCGGTTCTTGTGAAGAAGAAGTGAGATGCATGTGTGAAAGCACGCTGAGGGAGCCTGCTGTGAACGTATAATAGTGTCTTCTTCACAGCTGTTGTCATCGGCAGGAAAAGTAGATTCTTTGTTACTGAAAAAGTTAGTCTTTTTGATGGCAATTTTTCCCATTTTCTTTTGTGGTGAAAGGATATGCAGACAACTTTGGTCACACAATTGTTTGGATTTCTATGCCAACACCCTGCCTGTTCCAGTCACTGTGATGATGCAGTTGACAATGTTTATTGTCACTGACCTGCATCTCCCCTTTCGGCCACATTCTCCCACTCAGGATTTGAGGAGATCAAGGCCAACCAACCATGGACAGAACAAAGATTTGTCTTCTCCAATCTGCCCTTGACCACTTAGGATAAAAAATGAATGGTCCACATGTAACCTTTACATCAATAAAAATGTTACTATGAAGACCAATGACAGGGAAAAGAAAGATGTTTTTGTAAGCTTGTTGGTGAATTTGGTACTTTTGAGTGACCAAGGGAAATTTTGAAATTCTTGCATTTGTATAATACCCATAGAGAGAGATAGAAAGTCTCAACCTTCTTTAAAAATAGAATGGAGTGAACCTGAATCACATTTTTACTTGTAGAAAATTCTGTCTGGGTCAGCGTTTTAATCATCACATTTATGGATTTCAGAGTAACCAGCAACTGAAAGAATGTCTGGAAATTTGGGTGCACTGATATCAAACTTGTTTCTTATGTTCTGACACCAGGAGCCAGTGAGACGAAGGGGAAACAGTAGACTCTGATTTGATCGTGGAAAGTTTCATAAAAAACTCAAGGAATCCTTGTAATAAGGCAGATTAACATAAATCTATATCCAATATCTATGCTAGGAGTTGACACTGCCCCTTTCCTTGGAAAACTCAACTATTCAGCTATCACATGCTTGGATCATATGACATTCTTTATTTCATGGGGATATAATCAAATTAAAATATAGTCTGATAGCAAACTACGTATGCTATAGTTTTTAAGGAAACACTGATTTTAAGCTGGGTTCACAGGGAAGATAAATAAATTTGGCAATTTTCTGGGTTATCTGACTCTTGCATCCACTTAAACCTCTCAATCAAGCTCTTAGTAAAGTGAAATATTTTTAATATGCAGATATTGAAAATATACAGCATATACACATATTCAACACATAACAGCAGCTTGGGGTAATATTGTCCAAGAGTAGCAGTTGTCAGCATTGCAAAAGCGCAAGCTGAAAATCCAAGGCCTATTTTTTGTTTTCATACTTTGGAAAAAGAAAAATAATACTAAGTTTTCATTATTTATAATCATGTTTTAAAAAAAAAGAGAAGCAGTGGAATTTCACTGCTTTCAAAGAACACCTTATTTTTATCCTATCTAGGCCTTTTTCTTTTCCTCACAATTTCCCCTTCCCTGTGGCTACCTCAGGTAACCCTGCTGCTATCACATTGTGTCCCTGCAGGGCACGGGAGAGAGAGCTGATAGGCCCTGGCCATCCGTGTTCATAGGGCTTGGGAGGCAAATGATTAATTAACTGGAACATATTAAAGAGCTTCTCTGTGCCTTGCAGTATACACCTTAGGTGCTATGGGCAAAACTGAAGTTTAAAATGTAGACTTTGTCCTCAAGGGATTTACCAACACAAAGGAGAGATGAGAACAAGGCATATAAAAATAGGGATCCATTTATAAGATCTAGAAAGTCATGTACTAAACTGTTCAGAATTCTGATTTGCGCTAAGTTGGTGCTAGACATCAGGCTAAATACCTTACTTATGTAACCTCTGACCCTTATACCAAACCCATAAGGCAGCTCTGGTTATTCTCATTTCGTGGAGAGAAAGGCTGAGGCATAGAGAGGTGACTCTGTGCTAGGTCACACAGTAAGTGATAAGCTCAGAGGTGTGACGCTCAGAGCCCCACTCCTCAGGGGTGGCGATGACATGGAAAGTGAGGGCAGCCCAAGAGAAGGAGCTGGAAGCCTCAGGCAAGGCTGCCTGGCTGGCAGGATGACACTGGACTGTGCTCTGCGGCCCTTCCTAGGGAGAGGAGCTCTTCCCTGTGTTGCTGTGATGAACTAAGAAGACCATAGTCTCTCATTTGTTTTTGCCAGATGGTCCTGCTTAATCATTCCGACTTCATGTGGCCAATTTATTTTCATTAATTCTGTATTTTTATTTTTGTGGCTTTGATTTAGCTAAGAATAGCTCAGCTTTAATGCCATTTTTTACAGTGAGGTTTTTAAAGAAACAATTTAACGTATGAAGTAAACCAGGACAATTTTGAGAGTGAAAGGAGATTCTCTTAATAATTTCACAGAGGCTATCTCAGGCTTCCAGGACTTAGAATTGCTCCACCAGTATGGGATCAAGGGAAACAGTTAGCATGGAAATGAGACTCACATTATTCAGACAACAATATCTCTGGGGCAAAGAGCAGCCCTATGGAAGTGAACTTGGTCTTCAGAAGAAATGGTTATCTCCTGTCTGATGTCAGGGCACAAATTTGGGCAACTTAGTCCCTTAGTTCACCTACCCCTTACTAAGCCAAGACAATTCTGATTTACTGTAACATTTAGAGTAACATTGTCACGTGAGACCTCTTACTGGCAGAGCTAGTAAATTTGGATTGTTCTAACTTACAGGATTTAAAGAACTCATTCTTTTAACTCCTGTCTACTTAAAAATTACAAATTGGATTATAGCCAGAAATACTGGAGTTTCTCCTAGTAGAAAAACTGGCAAGGACCTGGAGAATAGCACATATTGTTGATCTGGGCTCTGAAAGAAGGAAGGGAGATGAGGATTGGGAGGGAGGAAGGGAGGACAGGCTAGGGTGGCTTCAAACCAACACAGTCCAGGAACAACTTCCAAGGTTGTCTTGTGTTATGTCTGGTAATAAAGAAACAGAAAGATGCTTCTCGGATTAACTTGACAGTAACAATTTAGACAGTAACTTCTTAGTCCTAAATCTCTCTGGGAATGACATGAAATTCCAGTTGTTTAAAAGCTGAGAGTGATTTCATTACTAATGCCAAACATAATGCTTGCCTTAGGATGAGAGTCCTCACTGACTGCCCTGAAACAATCCTTCTCATGAGACGAGGGGAGGTTCTCCAAAGGAATCTCCAAGAACGTCAACGTTTCTTTGGCATCTCTTATTTTACACTATGAATTCATGCAACTTGTATATTTTATTTTATAATATTACAATGTTTGCTTTACTATTGAAATTCTACAAATATTTTTAGTAAGATATACATGCCAAGAAGAAAAGATGAGAAGGCCCCAGACTCTGCAGCTTCATGCTTTCACTGGGGCATAATGCTGCACCCTCCATTTGGGGAAGGTGGAGATAAAACCACTCAGAGCAGAGGGCAGAAGGGAAGAGTTAGTTATTTTTAGAGTCATAGACATAGATTTCTTTTATTATAGAAGTTAACTGAGAATCTGGAAATATTAAGTTTATTTCAAAACTATTTTTTGAATAGTTCATTCAGCCAGAAGTATAGTGCCAGATATGACAGTTACTCTGATGATGTTGTTACACACAATATTGGCCCACGAAGAAGCCAGGGAGAGGACATAAGGACAGAAATAGCATACGGAAGTCTTCATACCAACCAAACACTAAAGTCTTTTCTCCCCAAATGCTCTGTCATACATAAATGTTTCATTGATATTTATCAGAAAGATAATTCACAATTTAATATTTGGGATAAGTGGAAATAAAATAAAGTCACAATTTTCTTTTTTTTGTGAGACAGAGTCTCATTTTGTCGCCCTCAGTAGAGTGCCATGGTGTCACAGCTCCCAGCAACCTTCAACTCTTGGGCTTAGGCAATTCTCTTGCCTCAGCCTCTTGAGTAGCTGGGACTACAGGCACCTGCCACAATGCCTGGCTATTTTTTTGTTGCAGTTTGGCCGGGGCAGTGTTTGAACCCACCACCCTCAGTATATGGGGCTGATGTCATTCCCACTGAGCCACAGGAACCGCCCAAAGTTACAAAATTTTATGTGAGGATTTTCATAACTCTGACAGTACCTTTCTCTTTTTGTTGATGGAGATTTGCCTTTTGTTCTCTTAAAGACACATGCTGTGGACTTTAGCATTCTTGGAGCAGACTTAGAAAACAGATGTGCCTTCAAATTCATTTTGATTTTCTGATAAGAACAATTAACCTCAGAATAAATTTGTTGACATACTATGATCCTTCATTGTACGTTACTGTTAGCATCTTAAAAACAACAGCAGCAATGAACAGAAAATAGAAAATGAATGGCCACCCTCAAACCAAAAGAAAACACAATAAAACTGAAAGTGCTGATAACATTGTAGAGAAAAGGCAAATTTGAATTTAGATAACATTTCCATATTTTCCTTAAATTTCAAGTAAATATATTGATGTAGATAATTAAATTTATATTCCACAGTGGAATCCTTCTACATTTATTCAGTGGAATCCAGTCTTGACACATTGTAGATTTTAATTCCAAGACATAGCACCATTCCCCCATATGCTCTGAGAATGACTGAAAACCCAAAGGCCATATCAGCCTTATCAATGCTCTTCAATCATTGCCCAGACCGTTATTGAGTCTCCCTATGTCTTAGGCACTGTGCCTGAAACTGAGCATCTTAAAACGGAGGTGACACATTCCCTGTCCCCTGATCTCACAGGCTAGAGGACAGAGAGATAAGGTGTGCTGGATTATGTTAGGTGACCTTGGCCAAAGCCAGGAATTATAACTGTCTGTTACTAGTTTTCCTAAAGAAGAATTTGCTTAAGATTTGGCTAAAAATGAAGCAGAATTCATTGCTTTCCAAAGGTTGTCGCCAACAGCTGCACTGATAGACAGAGGTGGCAGGGCTGGCTGTCTTTTCTACTCCTGGTCCAGCTTGCCTTTCAGCCAGGCGTCCTCCAACTTTTTAAACAGGGGACCAATTCACTGTCCCTCAGACTGTTGGAGGGCCGGACTATAGTTAAAAATATATATATATGTGAACAAATTCCTATGCACACTGCACATGTCTTATTTTGAAGTAAAAAACAAAATGGAAACAAATACAATTCACGCCGCTTCATGTGGCCCGCAGGCTGCAGTTTGAGGACACCTGCTTTAGGCAGTGCCTAGCCCACCACCATGTGCTTGTCTGGGGAATCACCGAGCTGCAACTCTGTGGAGGCAACATTTTCCCCAGAGGGACAGTTTGTAGGGACTTCCTCATGAGAGCTCCCTATATGGTCCAATGTTGGTGACTTCTGAGATTTCCTTTCAAGCTCTCACAAGTCCACCCACACCTTTGCTGCACTGTGCCTGACTACTGACTTTACCAGATTTTCTCTTCCTCGGCTCCTCCCATATTTGTGTAAAATCTAATTATTACAATAAATTCTTTATTTATGTAATACTTACAGTGAATTTATTTTCCTGTCTGAATTCCACGTGAACTACTGCACATGGATGTTACAATGAAAACAAGAAATAGATGCCATAGAAGATGGGAAAGGGATGGCATCTTACCCCAGACTGGGTGATGCAAAATGTTTTATGACTGAAATTTTTTGAAAGTCAATCTTTGTCCCAAATTTCCCTTTTCTTTCTTTCTTTTTTTTGAAGACAGAGTCTCACTTTATCACCCTTGGTAGAGTGCTGTGGCATTACAGCTCACAGCAACCTCTAAGTCCTGGGCATAGACAATTCTCTTGCCTCAACCTCCCGAGTAGCTGGGACTACAGGCACCCGCCATAATGCCTGGCTATTTTTTTGTTGCAGTTTGGCTGGGGCTGGATTCAAACCCGCCACCCTTGGTATACGGGGCCAGTGCCCCAACCACTGAGCCATAGGCACCGCCCCCCAATTTCCCTTCTAATGGGGATCCTGATTAAAGCTTAGAGATTTCTTACTAATCATGTGTTGCTTGTCACTTGTTAACTGGTCTATCAACCTAACTGCAAACCATTGCTTCTCCCAAATGCCACATTATCATGTTAACATATAATTCACTTCTGCAGGCTGCTGGCTCTCCCTGTGCTAGGGATGGAAGAAGACAGCTTCTTCCATTAAGTCTTCAAAGGCACAGCTAAGGCTCACCTCATTTAAACTGATTGCTGGGGGAATAATGTAGATCAGCCCCAAGTTCAACACGCACTGTCATAGTAGTAGCCACTTCTGGGAGACACAGGCATGAATCCCTGAGCTTGAATTAAGTTGTATCCTGTTTCTAATACAAAATTCCATTAGTTTCAGTGGACCTCTAGAAAAGATAGTTGCAATAGTCAACAATATATTTCCTAAGCCAAAAATATATGTATATTTTTCCTAAGCCTGAGATATTCTAATTTAAATAATTCCATTTTAGGAACATTAATTATTAAACAGTACTATTTAGAACAGTTGTCAACGACTTTAAGGATCCAAGTCCAGCTTATCATGGGTAAATCCGATTTACCCAACTAAAAAAATGCAAACATCGGCCTACACCCTCTGCATTCACATTTCTAGGGAAATCACAGTTTTCTCTGACAACAATTATTGGCCTTTTCATTACCTACTTGTCACGGAAGGGTCCATCCCGCTGATTTTTCACAAACTAAGGAAGTCTGTGTCTAAGTATTGTAATGATTTGTAAATAATAATTTTCTCATTAAAATAAAATTAAAATATGTAAAGTTGGTCTTTATTGATACTACATTATATAAGTATTTGTTGAATTAATAAATGAATTTTAGAGTCCTATAATTAAAAAAGTGCTCTTAATAATTGCTTCTCAAACTGGCCACATAGAAAAGGCTGAAACTAGACCCACAGCTCTTGCCACTTATAAAAATTAACTCATGATGGATAAAAGACTTACACCTAAAAACACAAAACAAAGCCCGGGGTCCTCAAACTGTGGACTGTGGGCCGCATGCAGCGGTGTGATTGTATTTGTTCCCATTTTGTTTTTTTTTACTTCAAAATAAGATATGTACAGTGTGCATAGGAATTTGTTCATAGTTTTTTTTTTAAACTATAGTCCGGCCCTCCAACGGTCTGAGAGACAGTGAATTAGCCCCCTGTTTAAAAAGTTCGAGGACCCCTGCAGGTGGGAAAAACTCTTAATAATATCAACCTTGGGGTAGAATTTTTGAGACAACCCCAAAGACAGTTGCAGCAACAATAAAGTATACAAATAGCACCTGATCAAGGTAAACAATTATGCACAGCTAAGAACACAATCAACAAAGCAAAGAGAAAATATTCAGAGTAGAAGGTGTTCGCATGGTATGAATCCAACAAAGGGCTAATAGCCAAAATCTATCAAGAAATCAAGAATCTCAATTAAAAAAAGCAAACAACCCTATTAAAATGGAAGTGAGAGACATGAACAGAATCTTCTCTCATGAGAACAGATGGATGGCCAACAAACTTGTGAAAAAAATGGTCATCATCTCTAATGATTAGAGATATGAAAATCAAAACCACTATGAGATATCCCCCCAACCCGGTGAGAATGGTCCACATCACAAGGTCTGAAAACAAATGTTGCTGGCATGGGTGCAGAGAGATGGGAACACCCTTGCATTGTTGGTGGAGGCTTTATGGAAAGAAGTGTAGAGAGTCCTCAAAGAAAAAGTGACTAAAAGTAGACCTTTCATTTGATCCTTTCATCTCATTACCTGGTATCTACCCAAAAGAAAAAAGTCATTTTATCATAAGGATATTTGCACTCTAATGTTTATAGAAGCCAATTTATAATTGCTAAGATCTAAAAACAGCCCAAGTGCCTTTCAACACATGAATGGATTAATAAATTGCAGTGTGTGTACACCATAGAATACCATTCAGCCATAAAAAATATGGAGTTTTTTCTTAATCTATTAATACAACTTGGATGGATTTGGAGAGTAGTTTCCTGGGTAAAGTATCTCAAGAAGGGAAAAATCAAGCATTCCATGTACTCAATACTAAGGTGACACTTGTAGATTAACAACAATGTACACATATGAGAGAAAAACTCTATTAGTTAAAGAAGTGGGGGAAGGGGGTTGGTACATTCCCACTTAACAGCTACAATGTATAGATAAATGGCACACTTCTTTGGCAAAGGTCACAACTACAATTTGGACTTTACAAACACAAACAATGTAACCTAAATGTATGTACCCTCATATTCATCAAAATGAAACAAAAATTGCTTCTCAAACCAATAGCAAACAGAATAAATGACAATGGACAGATAATTTATTCTAAAATTCTGCATCATCATCAGTATTATTACTATTGTTATCTGAAAACAGGAGGTGCCAGTATTAAATCTTAACGGAGGTGCAGCAAGGCTGCTGATTTTGTCCTTGTTCTCATGCACATTCTTCCCTTTATAATTATATTAATAATGCACGATCTGCTGCTTCTATGCATCTCACTCAGATGAAGCAGTGTGTTTTATGGAGAAAAGCATGAACTGGGAGATCTGTAACCTCTCAGTAATTTTGGATGAGTCAATTCATTGGGCTATACTTTCCTCATCTATTCAGAGAGAATAGCGAGACTCGTGTTCTTACAAGGTAAAACAAAACAAGTCAACATAGGACTCAGAACCATTATTTATGAACCTATTTTGGGAAAATCTGGGTGCTGGGAAATAAAAGTTTTTATTTTGTGGGTGGAACATGTAGAAATAGGAATGTGGGCCTATGAATAGGTACTGGTAGAAAGGGGCTGAGAATGGAGCCTCTGTATGTACTCTGAGAGAAGACTCAAAGGTTTTCAATGCTGGAGAGAATTGTACCGCTCCTTACTTACTGGATGCAAGGAAATCTGCACACATGGTTCATGATTCTCAAACTGAAACCCACAATCTTCAACAGTCCAAATGTTTTATAAAGCATTTTTTAAAAAATCATACTGTATTTCAATGATACTCTGACGAGTTACAGGTGTATTCTAATCATTCTAGATTACTCATTCCAAGAACTCTCACATAATTTTCATGGGGACATCTACACTTGTTTTTGAAAATGTTATTTTCACTAAGTTAAAGTCAAATGATATCAGGGAGTGATGTGTTAATAAAAACATCACAGAAAGAAACATGACTGGAGATCTGGGACATTACAGGGTACAAAAGTATATGTGGAAATCAAACTCACAACAATATGTTCCTGAGTGGGTTCTTCAAAATTGCAGACACTCTCTACAGAGCCCATTTTTGAACAAGCCAAACTGTCACTACTTATTCATGGTAAGCATGGCCAGGCACATCAAATGAGACCTGCTTCTGACAATCAGGGATTATTTAATGAAAATTGCAATAATGTTGCAATCATAACCTTTTCAAGTAAACAAGACGTTACAGAGTTATCAAATGACAATTAATTAAAATTGACACTTGAAGATTGTTTGTTGGCAATGTTTTAGAAAAATATGAGGTTTATTTATTGTGAACCAGAAAGCAAAGGCTTGAGTCAAGAGAATCGCCTAAGCCCAAGGATTTGGAGGTTGCTGTGAGCTGTGTGACGCCACAGCACTCTACTGAGGGTGATAAGGTGAGACTCTGTCTCTACAAAAAAAAAAAAAAAGAAAAGAAATAATTAGTAACATACTTACCCTAACAGGCATTATCTGAATTACTGAAGCCAAAATACACACACAAAAATTATTCAATATAGAACCTGACCCGAGGCTCATCTTTCTTCTATTGAAACCAATACTGATGATCTAGTTTCAACAGAACAGGGTCCTCTACCACAGTGAATTAATGTTTCTAATATGAATTTTATTGATCTTATTGTTTAGTTATCAAATGTTTTTAATGTATATGTTTGGCTTTGGTTTAATGATTTTAAAAGGTGTTTATAGCTGATTTTAGTCAGTACTGGAGGCTGAGAAGAACATTTTTCTCTTTTTAAGGGATCTGTGCATTGTTCAAAATTTGGACAATTTTTGAACAATGCACAGACAGTCTCTAGGGGCTGAGAGCCTAGAGTTCAAAATCAGGTCTGGGTTCAAAATCTCGATTCTCACACTTAAAATCTGTGTAATTTGGACATAACTTAGCCAAATTAGACTTCATTTTCCTGGTCTGAAACAATAAATAATGAATTATAATTATGATGATGATCATGATAACTTTAATAGACTACATCACAGAGTAATTGTGAGGAATAAATGAAATAATAGCTTCACAGTACAAGGATCTCTGGTACATAGTAAGTGCTTGGTGAAAGTGAGCCGTCATTATTATTATCATCACCATTGTCATTATTATTTTTTAAGCTTTGGTCCAGGGGTAGGTGGACCCAGGTAAGGAGATAAGAGGTGTGGTAGGGGCAGCTGCTAGGATCCATTGCTTTCAACAGGGAAGATTTTTTTTCTTTAAGGTTGAATACCAATGAGCAAAGCTCGTCTGTGGCACAGTTAGACAGAAACCTATAAAGAAAATGAACAGAGGAAAAAAAAAGGGTAGGCTGTTTCAGCCTTGCAGACTATACAGAATGTATGGAATGAATGACGATTTAAAAGAAAATCATTTGCAAACCTGGTTCAGCTCTCACAGAAACCCAGCCTGATGCCTTATCCCGTGGTCTATGCTTTGATTTGCTGAGCTGGTTAGAGTTGCATTCACATGTACTACATATATCCCTCTCTTCCCAAACCACAAACCTCTCTGGACAGATTCCCACCCCCCCTATTCTTTTTCCTAGAGCATCTCAAAGCCTTTCTGTGATCCCAAAGAGCATAAATCATTCACCATGTATAGCATTAAATGTCAAAGCATACTTTTTAAAAAGTAAAACTGCCTAAACTACCTAATACTTTGCTTCAGTGTCATTAACTGGACAATGTCTTTAGAATCATTCATTACCTGCCTTCCTTCCTGGCCATCTGGTGGTTTGGTTCTCGTCCCCACTTCACCACCCCAGCCCCTCCCCCAGTGAGGGAACAGGGCTTCATCCCGTCTTGCCTCAGTCATGTTCAGCACAAGGGTATGATCGACACATACAGTCATATTCCATGTTAAGTAGCATTGCTTTCATTTTTTTTCTTTTGAAGTTTATTTCTTTTTTAAAAAATTTATTTCAGAGCAATATGATGGTACAAATGATTAGGTTACATTGTTTGCATTTGTTAGGTAAAGTTAAAGTTGCAGTGGAAGCCTTCAGCCAGGAGGTGTGCTGTATACTGTTACACTGTGCCTATTAGGTGAGAGCTTACCAACCCCTCCTCCTCTTGGCTACCTCCTCCCCCTTCCACTCCCATTAGAATTTAATTGTGCTTTTCTCTTATGTAAGGATATAGTTGTTTATCTATTGGTTTCCTATTAGTATTGCAAACATTGAGTACTTGCTTTTCCATTCTTGTGATACTTTACTAAGAAGAATGTTCTTCAACTCCATCCAGTTATATAAAAAAGATATAAAGTCTCCATCTATTTTTATGGCTGAATAGTATTCCATGGTATACATGTACTGCAGTTTATTAATCCATTCACAAGTTGATGGGCACTTGGGTTGATTCTCTATATTTTGGTGATTGTTAAGTGAGCTGAGATGGATATTCTAGTGCAAATGGCCTTATAATAAAATGATTTCTTTTTCATTCTGGGTAGATACCTAGTAATGGGATTGTGGGCTCAAATGCAGGGTTTACATTTTAAATCCTCAAGACCACATGTAAAAGATACAACATCTCTCTCATACAGTGTCAGCCCAGCTGCAAACTCTACTGACAGAAGGCATTGACCACCTATCTATGTTTCTTTGCACTTGTTGAGATTCAGGAAGCACCCACAACTTAGGTTTGCATTCCATGATTGCTATTTTCCACACCAGGGACTTCAGCCAAGAGTGGAAGCTCTCTAAGCTTCCATTTCAACTCCAGCAGCGTGATGAAGGTTAGAGACGCACACCTACCCAGCACCTAGTGCAAAGTAATTGCTTAATTAGTGGTGCAAATAATTTAATCAGCTGCAGTTGTTTACTTATTAACTCTTGTCCAGGTTAATAATACATGTATCTCAGCTCCTTGAGCAATTGCAGCCCTCCCCTACAAAAATCTTGGATGTCATCCTTTTGCCTCTGCCACAGTACTCAGCATATGGTAAGTGTATCCTGTAAGACCAACAGAAAACAGCAACTTGAATAGAAACATCAGGCAATGGGTGGTGCCTGTGGCTCAAAGAGTAGGGTGCTGGCCCCATATGCCCAAGGTGGTGGGTTCAAACCCAGCCCTGGCCAAAAACTGCAAAAAAAAAAAAAAAAAAAAAAGAAAAAAAGAAACATCAGGCTCTGATCCTCAACAGATTAGAGTTCAAATCCTGTCTTGGCTATGTGACTTTGGGTGATTGAATTCATCTGTCAGTCATTATATCTAAATTTATTTCCTCATGTGTAAAATTGGGGCCCACACAAGGGCTCACCCACTTGCTTTCTGTGATGACTAAATGAGAGATTGACTAGAAAGTACTTAATCCATTGCTTGAGACGTGGACACATTTGCTTTTAAACTGCAACTTGCACAGTGTTTGGACATTCTGTGTTTTCTCCACAGCTACAGAACAATGTTGAAAAACATGTGAAAGGGAAGAGGAAAATGGCCATATGCAAAAGGATCTGGTGTTTCCTGTGGAAACTAAAATAAAAATAAATTAAGTGCCCTTAGCTAACTGAATGGACCCTCTTCTTGACCAAGGGGATTTAAGGAAATACCTTCAAGGTGAGGTGCTGGCCATGAGCAGAGAGGCTGGTTCTGCCTCATCACAGCAGCCCCCTTCTTGGACACATCCTTTGTAACTCATTAGACCAAAGGCTATGCAAGACAAAGCTTGAACCCCACCTGCAGGGCCTCAATTTACTTAACAGAGATCACTTGAGTCTGGGAACAGGTTCGGTATATGCAGAGTATGTCTGGTGGCTTATCTCTGATTAACAGAGGTCATTAAGTTATGAACTTAAAAATTCTAAGCCTTTACACAACCTCCCCTGCCCACCCCACAAGATGTTCCACCTTTTTAGGCCAAACATATGTACACTTTCAATGTATTCATTTATGACTTGACTTGTAATTCCTATCTCCTTAAAATGTATAAAACCAATCTGTAATCCAACCATAAGTCCACTTGACAAGGCTTTCTTGAGAGTGGCTGTGGGCCGTGGTCCTCATACTTGGCTCAGAATAAGCCTCTTTAAATTATTTTGCAGTTTGGATTCTTTTCCATTGACATCCAGAACGTCTTCATTTGTTTCTCATTTTATTATGAAGATTTAATACATAAAAAACAACGAATGTGCAAGCTATGAGTCAGAATAATAAAAAGATTTCCTATGAAAACACCTGTAAGAAATGAGTTTCTTCTTATGAAAACATCTGTAAAAAATTACAGGAATTTTGAAAGTTTAAGTAACTTTTCATTGAAAAGTTAATTTCAATGAAAAACTTAATTTCAATGAAAAGTTACTTAAACTCTCAAAATTCCTCTAATTTTTTTCTGATTTCATTTTCCTGTCTTCCCTCTCAGGTAACCACTATCTCTGTGGTTATTCCCTTAATTTTTTCATGTTTTAGCATGCAACTATGTATCTCTAAACAACATGTTTAGTTTTCTTACATTGGGGTTGGTTTTAGACTATGACTAATATATTCTTAGGAATGTGAGAATGGTTTTTATCAAAAAGTCCTGAAACAACGGAGGCTGAGAGGTAGGAACTCTTATACACTGTTAGTGGGGCTGTATGGAAAGTGGTATGGCGATTCTTGAAGAACTAAAAGTAGACATGCAGTTCAATCCAACAATACCACTACTGGCTATTTACCAAAGGGTAAAGAGGCACTTTATAAAAAAGACACAGCACTCAAATATTTAAAGCAGCGCAATTCACAACTGCAAAGATGTGGAAACAATGCAAGCGCTCGGTAACACACAAGTGGATTAACAAAATGTGGTATATGTACACCTCAGCCTTAAAAAAAATGGAGAACTATAATACCTTTTGTAACAATCTGGGTGAAACTGGAGACCATTTTTTTCAGTGAAGTATCAAAAGAACAGAAGAACAAAGATCCCATGTAGTCATTATTAAAAGGAATTGATTAACAGTTATGTGCACATGTGGAAATAATACTCATCAAATTTAAATAGTTGGGAGGGGGAAGGAGTAGATGGGTAAATTCACACCTAATGGGTACAATGCATACTGTCTGGGGTGGTCGGCACCCTTATAACTGACTCACAAGGAACAAAAGCTATTTATGTAACCAAAACATTTGTAACCCCAGTAAAATTCTAAAATTAAAAAAAAAATGTATTCTTAAGAGTGG
The DNA here is from genome assembly GCF_027406575.1 of Nycticebus coucang. NCBI lineage: Eukaryota > Metazoa > Chordata > Mammalia > Primates > Lorisidae > Nycticebus > Nycticebus coucang. Next base: position 47,747,150 of record NC_069783.1, read on the forward strand.
AATTTCTGGGGGCGGAGACAAGAAGGCTGACTGAAGCCAACTTTCCACAGAGGCTCCCATCCAAAAGGAGAGATAAAGGACAGAAATTTAGCAAGTAACCTGGTGGATTACAGCTGTGCCAAGAGAGAAGGTTGAAGAATGCAAATCAACCCTGCTGAGGTGAGCTGAGACCCCAAGGATACAAACAAAAGGTACAAAATCTATCACCAAGCAGACAGGAGTCCCCTACCCCATGAGAATGGCTCAGAATACCCCATAACAAACGAGCAGAGTTCAAAAGTCCTCCCATTATACTCCACCAGAGAGACCTTCTAAAAACTGGACCTACTTCCCCTACTAAGGTTCCATGTGCTCTCCTGCCAGGCATAAAACTGTATATATTCTCTAACTGCAATTCTGAGCTGCCAGAACCCCCCTCCACTCTCACTCGGAGGTCTGGAGGCCTGTCCCCCAGGAGTCCAGATTCTTGGGTGATTTCTCAAAGGGTGTGGACAGGGCCTGGACCGCAGCTGGTCAGTGCTGATTCTGCGGCATGGGAGTGAGGAGAGTTCAGCTGAGAGGGAACCACACTGGAGTTGCAGTGCCCCGAGGTGCAGAGCAACAGCCATTTTTGGCAACAATAGGGCTCACCCCCAGATATTCCGGAGTCACACACCCTGTCTCTCTGGGCAAACAGAGGAGGCCGGGCATCTTCTCAGGTGGCAATCACTGTGGAACAGATCTGGGACAGAAATGCAGGCCCATGAGTAAAGGGTTTGCCTGAGGTGATACTGGCCTGGGTGGAGCGCAGGGACTAGAAAACGCATGCACAGAGCCAGGAGATTCCCAGGGTGGGGCTGACCCAGAGGACTTCTTTACTGAGCCTAAGATGCACTGGCCCCCAGGGGATTATCAGCATTATCAGGAGGGCAGGCAGAGTCTGGAACTGACAGGTAACTGTGCTTGAATACAAATTATAGTGGCACAGACAGGGCCTGAGGCACAGATTCGGGAAACTCAACAGCTTCTCTTCTGCAGGGGAATTAGGCAGGGACAGAAATAAATTACTGCAAGTTGTTCTGTTCTGTAAGTAATATCAATCAGGGGTGGGGCTGGAACTCAGGGAACAGCCCCAGCCTCCTGTGGGTGTCAGGCCTCACCTCCCTCTGCTGGATAGAGGCAGAGAGCAGAGGCCTGGCTGAGGCGACAAAGATTTCCTTGTGATTCAGGCAGGTGCAAACACCTGGAGTATCTGCTCATTGTAAGCAACTGGGTCACAGCCCTGCAGTGTTATCAGTGTCTAAGTGTGACAGAGGTGCAAGGTGGGTGTGACAGAGGTGCATCAACCTTCCCAGACTAATCTATTTGTTGAGTGGATCCCCTTGACGCCATGGAGTACCGGAGCAAGTCATATTTGAATTGTCAGCAGACCCCTGCGATCTAGTTGCCAGAGACCTTTTAAATTCTTCTACCTGAGACAGGTGCTGACTGAGACACTTGATTAGGACCTTTTGAACTAAGCCAATCACCCAAGGACTATCCAAGTGATGCGTGGCTCTAGGCAGGTTTGATTTTTCCTTTCCAATTTTTGCCTGTGCAGGGCGGGGTGACTTAACTGCTGGTATTTCTCCACAGCTAAGACTTCAATCCAGAGTAACTGTTTCACTAGGGTCGGACAGAGACCAGCTGAAAACAAGACAGAACCACTTAGCCCCACCACACCAAACACGTCCCCAGTTTCTCAGGCCATAGTACTGTACGGGTCCTCGACAAAGCTCCAGGGGAAAAATCAAATAGTGTAAAATAATTATGGGGCAGAATCAGCAGAAAAACTCTGGTAACATGAATAACCAGGGTAGATCAACCCCCCTCCAAGGAAAGATATGGCAGATGTAACTGAAGATCCCATTCATAAACAGCTGGCCAAGATATCAGAAATTGAATTCAGAATTTGGATCACAAACAAGACTAATAGAATGGAGGAAAATTTAGAATTATAAATTCAAGGAGCAATTCAAAAGTTGGAATTAGAAATTGGAGGAGAAATTCAAAAGTTGTCTTAAAAATTTAATGAATTTAAAGACAAAATGACCAAAGACTTTGATGCACTGAAGCAAGAATTTGCAGCCCTCAAAGATCTGAAAAATACAGTAAAATGCCCCAGTAACAGAGTGGAGCAAGCAGAAGAAAGGATTTCTGACACTGAAGACAAAGCTTTTGAATGCTCCCAAACTCTCAAAGAGGAAGATAAATGGAGAGCAAAAATGGATCATTCTCTCAGAGAGCTCTGGGATAATTCGAAGAAGGCTAATATCTGCCTCATTGGAATCCCTGAAAGTGATGAAGTGGCCTCGCTAGGCACAGAGGCCCTTCTCCATGAAATTATGAAAGAGAATTTTCCAGATATGCCAAGAGATTCTGAAATTCAGATAACAGACAGTTTCAGAACCCCAGCATGACTCAACCTGACTAAGAGATCCCCTAGGCACATCATAATTAACTTTACTAATGTTAATATGAAGGAGAAAATTCTGAAGGCAGCCAGACATAAGAAAACCGCTACCTACAAAGGCAAGAGTATTAGAATGACTGCAAATCTCTCTGCTGAAAATTTTCAAGCCAGAATAGGGTGGCCATCAACTTTTAATCTCCTAAAACAAAATAACTTTCAACCCCAGATCCTGTATCCAGCTAAACTGAGTCTCATTTATGATGGAGAAATTAAATAACTTAATGCATTCACATGTTGAAGAAATTTGCCATAACCAAACCAGCTTTTCAGGATATTCTCGGATGTATCCTACACAATGACCAGCCCAATCTTCTACCAAAAAAGTAAACTTACTCAGAAACTTTTGATCAAATTCCAACTTCCCCAGTGGCAAAAGAATTAAAAATGTCCACTGGACTTTTGAAAAACTCGATACCCAAAATTTTACCAGACTTATCAATATTTCCCATTAATGTGAATGGTTTAAACTGTCCTCTAAAGAGGCACAGGTTGGCTGACTGGATACAAAAACTCAGGCCAGATATTTGCTGCATACAAGAATCACATCTTACCATAAAAAAATACATACAGAATCAGGGTGAAAGGATGGTCATCCATATCTCCGGTAAATGGTAATCAGAAAAAAGCAGGCATTGCAATTCTATTTGCAGATATAATAGGCTTTAAATCAACAAAAGTCATCAGGAAATATAAGAATGATCACTTCATATTTGTTAAGGGTAATACTCAATATGATGAGATTTCAATTATTAATATTTATGCACCCAACCAGAATGTGCCTCAATTTATAAGACAAACTCTAACAGACATGAGCAAATTGATTTCCTCCAGCTGCATAATAGTCAAAGATTTCAACTCCGACTTTGGCAGTGTTGGATAGATCCTCCAATAAGAAGCTGAGCAAAGAAATTTTAGATTTAAACCTAACCATTCAACATTTGGATTTAGCAGATATCTACAGAACATTTCATCCCAACAAAACTGAATACACATACTTCTCATCAGCCCACGGAACGTACTCCAAAATTGATCACATCTTAGGTCACAAGTCTAACCTCAGTAAATTTAAAGGAATAGAAATTATTCCTTGCATCTTCTTGGACCACCATGGAATAAAAGTTGAACTCAGTAACAACAGGAATCTGCATACTCATACAAAAACATGGAAGTTAAATAACCTTATGCTGAATGATAGCTGAGTCATAGAGGAGATTAAGAAGGAAATTGCCAAAATTTTGGAACAAAATGACAATGAAGACATGAATTATCAGAACCTCTAGGATACCGCAAAGGCAGTCCTAAGAGGGAAATTTATAGTACTGCAAGCCTTCCTCAAGTGAACGGAAAGAGAGGAAGTTAACAACTTAATGAAACATCTCAAGCAACTGGAAAAGGAAGAACATTCCAACTCCAAAACCAGTGGAAGAAAAGAAATAACCAAAATAAGAGCAGAATTAAATGAGATTGAAAACAGAAGAATTATACAACAGATCTATAAATAAAAAGTTGATTTTTGTAAAGGTCAACAAAATCGATAAACCTTTGGCTAACCTAACCAGGAATAAAGGAGTAAAATCTCTAAGTTCATCAATCAGAGATGACAAAGAAAAAATAACAACAGACTCGTCAGAAATTTAAAAAAATTCTTAATGACTATTACAAGAAATTTTATTCTCAGAAATATGAAAATCTGAAGGAAATTGACCAATACTTGCAAGCATGTCACCTTCCAAGAGTTAGCCAGAATCAAGTGGAAATGTTGAACAGGCCCATATCAAGTTCTGAAATAGCATCAACCATACAAAATCTCCATAAAAAGAAATGTCTGGGACCAGATGGTTTCACATCAGAATTCTACCAAACCTTTAAAGAGGAACTAGTACCTGTATCTTTCAACCTGTTCCAAAATATAAAAAAAGAAGGAAGACTACCCAACATGTTCCATGAAGCAAACATCACACTGATCCCCAGACCAGGAAAAGGCCCAACAAGAAAAGAAAATTATAGACCAATATCACTAATGAATATAGATGCAAAAATATTCAAGAAGATCCTAACAAACAGAATCCAGCAACACATCAAACAAATTATACATCATAACCAAGTCGGTTTTATCCCAGGGTCTCAAGGCTGGTTCAATATACATAAATCTATAAATATAATTCAGCACATAAACAAATTAAAAAAAAAAGACCATATGATTCTTTCAATTGATGCAGAAGAAGCTTTTGATAATATCCAGCATCCCTTCATGATCAGAACACTTAAGAAAATTGGTATAGAAGGGACATTTCTTAAACTGATAGAGGCCATCTACAGCAAACCCACAGCCAATATCATATTGAATGGAGTTAAATTGAAATCATTTCCACTCAGATCAGGAACCAGACAAGGCTGTCCATTGTCTCCATTGCTCTTTAACATTGTAATGGAAGTTTTAGCCATCACAATTAGGAAGGAAAAGGCAATCAAGGGTATGCACATAGGGTCAGAAGACATCAAACTTTCACTCTTCGCAGATGATATGATTGTATATCTGGAAAACACCAGGGATTCTACTACAAAACTCTTAGAAGTGATCAAGGAATACAGCAGTGTCTCAGGTTACAAAATCAACATTCATAAATTGGCAGTCTTTATATATACGAACAATAGTCAAGCTGAAAAAGCAGTTAAGGACTCTATTCCATTCACAGTAGTGCCAAAGAAGATGAAATATTTGGGAGTTTATCTAACAAAGGATGTGAAAGATCTCTATAAAGAGAACTATGAAACTCTAAGAAAAGAAATCTCTCAAAATTTTAACAAATGTTAAAACATACTATGCTCATGGCTGGGAAGAATCAACACTGTTAAAATGTCCATACGACCCAAAGCAATATACAATTTTAATGCAATCCCTATTAAAGCTCCACTGTCATACTTTAAAGATCTTGAAAAACTCATACTTCATTTTATATGTAATCAGAAAAAACCTTGAATAGCCAAGACATTACTCAGAAATAAAAACAAAGCAGGAGGAATCATGCTATTGGACCTCAGACTATACTATAAATTGATAGTGATCTAACAGCATGGAACTGGCACAAAAACGAGAAGTAGATGTTTGGAACAGAATAGAGAACCAAGAGATGAACCCAGCTACTTACCGTTGTTTGATCTTTGACAAGCCAATTAAAAACATTCAGTGGGGAAAAGATTCCCTATTTAACAAATGCTGCTGGGTGAACTGGCTGGAGACCTGCAGAAGACTGAAACTGGACCCACACCTTTCACCATTAACTAAGATAGACTCTCACTGGATTAAAGATTTTTTTTTTTTAACAGTTCTTTTTTTTTTTTATTAAATCATAGCTGTGTACATTGATATGATCATGGGGCATCATTCACTAGCTTCACAGACCATTTACCAAGTTGGATTAAAGATTTAAACTTAAGACATGAAACTATAAAAATACTACCCCGTTTCCCCGTAAATAAGACATCTTCCGAAAATAAGACCTACTTACAGGAAAGATAAGACGTCCCCTGAAAATAAGACCTAGCACATTTTTGGGAGCACACCTTAAAATAAGACACTGTCTTATTTTCGGGGAAACAGGGTCAAAGAGAGTGCAGGGAAAACTCTTGAAGTAATCGGTCTGGGTGAATATTTTATGAGGAGGAACCCCGGGCTCTTGAAGCAGCTTCAAAAATACACTACTGGGATCTGATCAAACTAAAAAGCTTCTGCACAGCCAAGAACACAGTAAGTAAAGCAAACACACAGCCCTCAGAATGGGAGAAGATATTTGCAGGTTATGTCTATGACAAAGGTTTAATAACCAGAATCCACAGAGAACTCAAACATATAAGCAAGAAAAGATCAAGTGATCCCACTGTAGGCTGGGCAAGGAACTTGAAGAGAAATTTATCTGAAGAAGACAGGCGCATGGCCTACAGACATATGAAAAAATGCTCATCATCCTTAATCATCAGAGAAATGCAAATAAAAACAACTTTGAGATATCATCTAACTCCAGTAAGATTAGCCCATATCACAAAATCCCAAGACGAGAGCTGTTGGCGTGGGTGTGGAGAAAAGGGAACACTTTTACACTGCTGGTAGGAATGCAAATTAATACATTCCTTTTGGACTGATGTTTGAAGAACACTCAGAGATCTAAAAATAGATCTGCCATTCAATCCTATAATTCCTCTACTAGGTATATACTCAGAAGACCAAAAATCACATTATAACAAAAATATTTGTACCAGAATGTTTACTGTAGCCCAATTCATAATTGCTAAGTCATGGAAAAAGCCCAAGTGCCCATCGATCCACGAATGGATTAATAAATTGTGGTATATGTACAACATGGAATATTATGCAGCCTTAAAGAAAGATGGAGACTTTACCTCTTTCATGTTTACATGGATGGAGGTGGAACATATTCTTCTTAGTAAAGTATCTCAAGAATGGAAGAAAAAGTATCCAATGTACTCAGCCCTACTATGAAACTAATTTATGGCTTTCATATGAAAGCTATAACCCAGTTATAACCTAAGAATATGGGGAATGGGGAAAGGGATGGGAGGGAGCGGGGAGGATAGGCGGAGGGAGGGTGATTAGTGGGATTACACTTACGATACATCTTACAAGGGTCCATGTGAAACTTAGTAAATGTAGAATATAAATGTCTTAACACAATAACTAAGAAAATGCCAGGAAGGCTATGTTAACCAGTGTGATGAAAATATGTCAAATGGTCTATAAAACTAGTGTATGGTGCCCCATGATTGCATTAATGTACACAGCTATGATTTCATAAAAAAAAAAGAAAATAAAAAGAGTGGAATTTCTGAGTCCTAGAGAAATGTTCATCAGCTTTTCCAGATAATGTCAAATATACTTCCAATTCACTGTATTTTTAATAATTTAAATTCTCTTCATTTGCGTGTAATTTTCATTGTTTTACATTCTTAACATACTTAGTATGAAACAATTTTTAAAATTTGTCATATTGGTAGTTGTAAATTGTATTTCATTGTCTCTCTTTTTTTTAATTCTCTGATTACTGCTTAGGGTGCATATTTCCCCACATGTTTTTCTTCTGGGAAATGCTTGTTAATACATTTTGACCATTTTAATGTGGGATTGGTTGCCTTTTACTTGTTGACTTTTGAAGGTATTATAAAATGCTACCTTCATCGTCTGAAGTTTATGGCTTATATTTTCATTTCTCCCTGGAATATTTTATTGAGCTAAGACTCTTAATGTAAGACTCTTAACATTTTTAAGCTGTTAAAATATTTTCCTTTTATAGTACATCCTTGTTTCTTTTCCTCAAAGTTGTGGAAATATTTTTCAAAGTTTTTCCTTCTACACTTAAGTCTGCTATGTATTAGCGATTGCTCTGTGTGTCTGCATGTGTGTATATATATGTGGTGGCCTTAGAGGTATAATTTCTATTTTTCCATATGGATAACCAATTTTTCTACCTTGTTTTTGAAACAGCTTCTCATTTCCCCCCATGCAAGGCTACATCCATCAGTATAGTGAATTACAAATACACATATGTAAGACTTTGTTTTGGGTTATCTTTCCTGTTCTGGTGTCATATTAGTTTATCAATGAATTCTCAGTTTTATTTATTAATTTTGGAGACACAGTCTCACTTTGTCTACCTTAGCAGAGTGCCATGGCATTATAGTTCACAGCAACCTCAAACTCTTAGGCTCAAGTGATTCTCATGCCTCAGCCTCCCAAGAGGCTGGGACTACAGGCGCCTGCCACAACACCCAGCTGTTTTTTGAGACGAGGTCTCACTCTGGCTCAGGCTGGTCTCAAACCTGTAAACTCAGGCAATCCACCCACCTCAGGCTTCCAGAGTGCTAGGATGACAGGCGTGAGTTATGGAGCCTGGCCCTAATTCTCACTTTTAAAATTTATTAAACCTTTATTATAAGTCATTTTCTCTGGTAAATCAAGACTATTTTCCCTAAGAGTATTGGCTTTTCTTGACTTTTTATTATCATTTGGATGCTAGAATTAACTTGCTAAATTTCTTTTGAAAACTTCTCAGGATTTTTATGAAATTGCATTCAAACTATGGATCAATGTTAGGATAATTTATGTCTTTCAGTACAAGATCATTATGTATCACTGACTTCCAGAATCATTTATTTAGTTCTTTTTAATGTATTTAAATCAAGTTTTAGAATTTCCTCAACAAATGATTTGCATATTTTTTGCTAACTGTGTTTTTATGTAAAATGCATACTTCTTTTTACTGTTGTTCATAAGGACATCTCTTTAAATTGTGTTTTCTAACTATTGTTGGTGTGGAGAAATGCAATTCATTTTATGTCAATCTTTTATCTAATTATATTTTAAAACTATTACCAATGCTAACACTTTGTTCATAGACTTTTTGATTTTAATTATAGACAATGACATGATTCTTTACTGAGACTTCACATCTCCTTGCCAAACCTTGTATATTTTACTTTTTAATTTTTATTTACCTAGTTAGCCAATATTTTGAGGACAATCCTTAATAGAATATGTTGAATAGTAAGCATTCTTGCCTTATTTTTTATTTTGAAGACAATTCCATTATTTGAAGATCCAGTTGATCATGACCATAGATTTTTTTGGTGGACACACTTTATCAGCTTAAGGAGTGTCCAATCTTTTAGTAGTTGGCTGAAATTTTATAAATATTGAATTTTATCAAATAATTTTCTGCATTAATATAATCATTTAGTTTTTCTCTTTTAATATTAATATGATAAATTCCCTAATAGATCTTAGAATGCTCTATTAGTCTTGTATCTCTGGGATAAATCCAGTTTGATCATTCTGTGATTTCATTTTCAAACACTGCTGGATGTAATTTGCTATTAATTTGTTTAGGATTTCTCATCTATGTCCAGTTACCTAGTGCTTCTTGTATGTAGTCTATTGACTGCAATTGATGAATTTGGACACTCTCGATTTTTTTCTTACATGACTGATCACCCCTCAGCATTGCTACTTCCTCCTTAGCTTCCTAACTCTATAGGAAGCTTTAATATCCATTTATAATAAATATTTCCAGCAAACTACAAAAAGATTGGATACTCCTGAAGCTGATAAAGTGTCCAGTAAAAAATAATCGACAGCCATGATCCAGTGGATATTCAAATAGTGGAACTGTCTTTAAAAAATAAATAAGGCAAAAATGCTTAACATTGAACATATTCTATAGTGAGTTGACCCCAAACTCATTCCTTAGACACTTTTCCTTTTCTGCAAACCCTCCACTTTCTTGGTAATCTCACTCAGTCTCACGGCTTTAATAACCACCTGTAAACTAAGACTGTCCAATGTGAATCTCTAGCCGGTAGCACTCCGCTGAACTCCACATATCCAGCTGTTTACATGCTATCTCTTAGCATGTCTGATTGGCATCTAAAGGTTGATATTTCTAAAATGGAGCTTCTGCTCCTTCCACAGTCTCGCTTTTTAGGAAATGGTAGTGTCATATTTCCAGCTATTCAGACCAAAAAACCTTAGAGTCTTGACTTTAGTATTTGACATCCAATCTATCATGAAATCCCAGTGACTGCTCCACCATAAATCCAGAATCCAGCCATTTCTAATCACTTAGACTGCTCCACAAATTCTAAGCCACTGGGATCTCTCACTTAGTTTTTTCATAGTTTTCTGACTTGTCTCCTTGCATCTGTTTTGCCCCTGCAGTCCATTCACAATATAAAATTCATAGTGGTATTATGAAAATGTAAATCAGATCAAATCCTCTTTCAGTAGTGTCCTTTCTCCCTCAGAGTAAAAATTAACATTTCTTAAAATAACTCAGAGGCCTATCAGAGCTGCCATCCGTGTCTCCCAGTCTCATCTCCTACTACTCTCCCTGAGAGTCATTCTGCTCCAGGGTTCAGCCACACTGATCTGCCTTGCTAGAACAATCCAGGCATGCGTCAACCCCAGGCCCTTCTCAATCCTGTATGATATGGCTGGCCTGGGTTATCCCCAGACACCACATTGCTCCTTCTATCAGACTCCTCCTCATCTTCACCCAAATTTTCATTTCTCAGTGAGCTCGGACACAACCTACGTATTCAAAATTGATAATTCTTCCCACCCTATTCTCTTCCCTCACTTCCATTTTTATTTATTCTCATTATTACTTGTCATTATTTAATATACTATACACTATTTACTTATTATCTGTCTTCTTCCAGTAGAATATAAGGTCTTTAATAATGTAGTCTCTGTTAACACTTCTAAATATTATACCTGTACTAAAAATAAAATGTTAAATACAATAGTCTTCATATTTATATTCATCTTCATAGTCAGTAATTAATCTTATTAATATTGAAATCTTTCCACTCACTAATTTGTGGTCCACTTGTTCTATATATCACTAAGAGAGGATGTCATTATCTCCCACAAATGGATAGGTTTGTCAGTTTTTCCTCATAAACTTTTCTGTTTTTGCTGTATATATTTTGGGGTATCATAGGTGACACAAATTTAAAATTGTTACATCTCTGAAGAAAACGGAACCTGTTTTCATTATGGTATAATCTTCTGTAACTGGTTTTATATATATATTTGTGGTAAAACCTATTTCAGCTATATGCTAGATATTTGGGGCTAATATTTGCCTAGTATGTCTATTTCATCTTTTTATCCTCAACATTTCTCCATCTTTATTGCGAGGTTTTTGTCATATAAAGGGCAATATTCCTTGATTTTTTTTTTGTAATCAAGTCTGACAGTTCATGCTATTTACCCAGAGATTTCAGTCTATTCTCGTTTACTGTAATTTCTGAAATGTTTGGATTTATTTTTACTACCTTATTTTCAAGACTTCTTTTTATTTTCTTTTTTCCATATCTTAGATTTTCTATCTTTCTTGCTTTTTAAAAACCTATTTTTAAGTGCGGCGCCTGTGGCTCAATGGAGTAGGGTGCTGGGCCCCATATGCCAGAGGTGGCAGGTTCAAACCCAGCCCTGGCCAAAAACTGCAAAACAAAACAAAACAAAAACCCTATATTTAAATAAGAGTTTTCTTCTTCAAAAATATAAAACCTACAAAGTAATTTTCTATTTATTATAAGATAAATTTATCAAAAGTATACATGGATTGTAAGAGATGTATATAGGAATAAGAATACAGAAGAATAAGTGTTCATTCTCTCCCCCCTCCCCTGCTTCTTTTTTATATTTTTTCTCCATAGAATGTATTATCATCTGCCTTTGTCATTTGTTCCTATTGCCTTTCTCTACTAACATGCAAATTCTACAGGGGCAAAAATTTTTAACTGTTTGCTCACTCTTGTTTACCCAGTGCATCAAATAATTCCAGTCAATGAAGCTTCAATTGCAAACACACACTACCAACCTACACAATATTGTTGCCTGGCCTTTCAACTCTCTCATTTGTTCTGAACTTCATTGACTATTTTTACTATTTTTTTTACAAGTAATGTTTGTTTAGTTTAAACCACATGTCTAACTTTTTTTTTTTTTACCTACTATTTTTCATTTCTTAAACAAGATCCTATGACACTTTAGTGTAGGGATGTAGGTGACAAAAATCTTTCATTTTTTGTTCATATATTTTTCTTTTATTCTTGTTCTTAGACTTTTTAGTGGATACTACAGTATTTTTGTGGATGTTGGTCTCTGTTCTTCACCTCTCTTTCCTACCTTTCACTCTTGCCGCCTGTGTTCCATTCTTGTTCAGATTTGTCATAGTTGCTTCTGGTTGCTTAGTCACTCTATAATTGTATCTCTTCTGAAGTGTAATACTTCAGTCGCATTTTTTATTTCGGTGTTCCTATTTTTTAATTCTAATAGTCTATCTGAGTCTTTATCGAACTCCTTCATTTTTGATAGTCACTTGGTATTTATTCTTGCTTTTTTTTCTCTTTTATTTCTTAAATGTGAAGTTTTTGTACGTCCGGTTTCTTTTATTTGCGCCTCCACGGCCTTTCCCTCTGTGTCAGAGGGCTGAGAGGCTCACGCTGAGTTGTGCTCTCCCTGAGAGATGCCTCTGTTCTGCACACATCCAGTGGCAGTAATACTGAACCATGCTGACTTTAAATTGACATTCTTGGGTGGTGGTTTCTTCCATTGACAAAAAAGAAAAAAAAAGTAAATTCAGATCCAAATCAACATAAATTTCTGGAGATGCAGAGTGAAGGGCGAGACAGATCCTAATTTTGTTTGGCCTGTTTGGTGGGTTTTCTTTTGATTTACCATATATATTCCTTCCTGAGCTCTTGCTCTGTGCAAGGTAATCTAAGATCTAGTGCTGTGTTCTGGGCACGCACGAGTCTCCGTTAGCATTTCCCCTTATCTGCTCATGCCATAGCCCAAATGAATCCTTAGGTGTGTCTCAGGTTTTTCATAGCTACAATTCTGACTTCTCTCTCCAGACTCAAATTCCCATTTTTTCTCTGACACTAGAGGAATTCATTTACTTTTTTGTAGACTATTATTCACTAATTCATAAAGGTCTTTTAAATACTTTAACATTTTTAGATTTTTTTGTAACTATTGTTGTGGGATTTCTGATTTATTATCTTGAGGGAAACCAAATTGTGTAACAATCTTTCTTGAAATTCTTTCCTGGAACTTATTGCCATGCATTAAGACAGGTGAAGAGCAGGATAAATAGGTCCATGGGCTCTGTGTTTGCGAGCTCACAGAGATCAGATTAGACTATTCAGAGTCTTCTTTTGGTTCTATAACTTCTCTTGGTTCTTGTCACTCCTGTATCTTCAATCACTGCTCTGTCTACTTCTACAGACCCCAACAAGTTTCTGCTGCCGCACAATGCCCACCCCTCACCCTGTGTCTCACCATGGGGTCTGATGCAGCACCTGGAGTTAAACAATAACCCTTATCATTCTTGTTGATTTAAAGCTTGCTATATTCTAATGCTATAGCAGCCAACACTCCGGAGAGATGGTTGTTTTCTCTCCTAAGTTCAAGAGCTGTGCTATTTGCTTTGTTGCAAAACACCTGTGTATTATTGAACCTCTGCCCCATTAATCGAATCAGAATATTACCCAGTAGGGGGTATACAATGAACACCAAAGGGTGTCACAAAATTTATATTTTCCTTCTGTAGCCCGTTAGTAAGGAATGTGGAGTGAGAGTCTGTGGCGTCAAGATAAATAGGAGACTGGGAGTTCTGTAAGACTCAACATGCCAGAGGTGAAGGTCGTGGATGTTAGGTACACAGTCCCCAAATACAAACCAGCTCATGTCTGCTCTGTACAGGTCAGCAGAGTTGTCGACCTTTGATAGGGTATGAGGATGCCCTGCTATCCCCTTTCCTTGGGAAACTGCTCCTTCCCCATTATGCTCTGTGATCCTGGCAGGGCTCTCCATCACAGCACCCAGCCTGCAGGTCATTGGAATGGACATGTGACCAAAGCATGGGTTTCCAAATCTTTCCTCAAAGTATTTGTAGTGCCTGGTTGAACTGGAGAAAGAAGGATCCTGCCTCTAAGTTCATGGACTAGGGAAAGTGTGAACTGAGGTTTGGTTCTCCTGCCTCAGGGGGAGTCTGTACAAGGAGAGACTAAACTCAGACAAAGTAGAATTGAGAGAGATACACACAAATAAGTGATGGAGCAGGTGATGAACACCTGTTTGCCATCTCTTGGTGTCACACCAATGAAACACAGCAAGACACGGCCTTTAAGAATTTGGAAGATGACTGTAAGTTTATCAGAGGGTGTTGGCTTCTTATGGTTATCAGGAAGTTCAAATAAAGGGAAAATTCTTATTACTAGCTAATATAACTAAAATCATACAAAGGAAGAGCATTCAGTATTGTCAGGACAAGCCATTTTCACTTCTTCCTCCTGTCCAAACCCCAGTTCCTATAGGGAGTCTTTGTCAGAAGTTGGGCAACGTGTCAGACACTCCTGACTACTGTTTCTGGGATATGGTATGTTAATTATACAGTTTATTTACTGAACTGGCCATTTAAAAACATAGCAAAACCATAAATCTTTGGCAGCTAAATGAAGGAGCTGTAGTCATGTGATATTCAGACAAAAAGAACCACCCCCACACACACACACACACAAAAGCAGGATACATACTCAGCAACATTAACTGAGTGCCTACTGTGCAAATTGGACATGACTTTTGCCCTTGGGGAGCTAAAATAGATGCCTAAGAATGTTGCTGAAGTCATATGCTGGGATCATGGTGAATTATCAGGAAAAGTAGCTGGTAGATTTCCCTTCACAGAGATTATATTTTCATTCTTTCCTTAAATCAAATCAGGCTACAGAGATGATGATATATTCTGAACATTTGGACAAATGCCAAAGCTACAAAATCACCTTGCAAACAGGAAGAAATCTTTTTACTGCTGAATAAAATTCCATTGTAGGCTGCTGTTCAAACTTCCTGCTACACCTTTTCTGGTTCTCTGTTCTCAGAATAAGATTACCAAGAGTAAGCTCCAATTGCCAAACGAATTTGTAAATCTGCCATTTCATTCCTTCACTTCTTTGGCAAGTATGTATTAAACTCATGCTATGTAGCAATTTGTATGCCAGGTGAAACCAGAGGCAGCTAGTTTCAGAGCAGCATGAGCTGAGAGTAAAGAAGAATTACCAATCCTGTTTGCAGCTGAGTGACTGTATGATCTCGGGTGGCTCATGAAAACGTTTTGAATCTCAATTTCTTTATGTTTAGAATAGGGCTTCAAATCTGCACCTCAAAATTACAAAATGAGCCAGGAACGTAAATGAAATAAATATTAATCCAAAATGATGTATCTAAATTGTCAAATAAATAAATGAGGTAAAAAAATAGATCTGAAGAGTTCCAACTAATAAATGTAGAAGGAATTAGAGAAATAAAATCATATTTAGATAATTGCTGCAGGCAAGATTCACAAGCAAATGCTAAAGCCAGTGTTTGCAACTTTAAACAGGATATGTGCATAGCCTCAGAGTGTCTCCCCCCAAAATTTATTGAATACATCAGTTCTTTTAACATGTCTACAAATTTTTGTAGGTGGAGCTTAATTACCCTCTCCTTGAATGTTGGCTGGAATCTAGACCTTTTCTAACAAGGAACACAGAAGGAAAAGATAACACTTTATGGAGGAGAAACCCGGCAGACACCAACTTAGCCACATGATCACAGTTAACATCACCGGTAATAAGTCAAGTTGGCATGTTTAGCCTCTGATATGATGCAATAACAAAGGTAGGCACATGTGGTGCTTTCCCCCCAAATCCATAAGCCTAGTCTAATCATGAGAATACATAAGAGAAATTGAGAAGCATTCTGCAAATACCTAACCAGTTCTTTTCAAATGTGTCACAGTAATGAAGAATAAAAACCGAGAAACTGTCACAGTTTGGAGAAGATTAAAAACCTAAATGCAATGTGGAAAACAAGATTGAATCGGAAAATAACAGAAAAAGGATTAGTAAAAATTAGACAGTTTTGTGAAATCTGAATAAAGCCTGTAGTTTAGTTAATAACATGGCCCCAGTACTAATTTCTTAGTTTTCATAAATGTTTCTTAGTCATGTAAAATGTCAAAATTGAGGGAAGCAGGGTGAAGGGTCTGTATGAATTCTCTAAACTATCTTTGCAAATTTTCTGAAATCTAAAATTATGTGACAATAAACAGTTTTTTAAAGTACCGTATTATATCTTACACAGTTGTTTAAGAAATCTCTTCAGTATTTGAAAATGCCTAGAACAGGATCAAGTATCATGCATATACACAAAAGTATGAATTTTCTTTTTCCTTTATAGAAATAGAAATAGCAAAGAGTAGGGATGATTGCAGAGAAAATGTAAGATGTGAAGGAAAATATTTTAAGTGACCTTCTTAAAAGGTCTCATATCATTTTCAACCTCCTGCTTAGTAGATCATCAGCCCCAAGAAGGGCGAGGTTTTCATATCTTCTGTTCAGGGCTGTATTCCAAGCCCTAGGACAGTATCTAGCATATAGCAAGTGCTCAGTACACGTTGCTGAATGAATGAATGAATACATTAATGCTTTCCTACATTGGTCACCTGGTAAGATGACCAGATTGAAATGTGCTGACATACATTCCAGTTAGAAGTGATTTTTAGCCCCCCAAATCATGTTTAGATGTAGGAGAGTAATCTCAAACTTAGGCTGTTGGTGTGCAGGGAGAGAGGTCAGGGTTTGAGCAAAACGAGGGCTATCAAAAGCAGTGGGAGTGGTGAGAGGATAGGTCTTGGGAGAGCCAGGACTAAAAGCATTCAAGAGAGAATGTTTAGTTAAAATGCAGGTCTTGAAGTAATCTGGAGCAAAGTCTAGGACTGCTCCTTACTAAGGGCTCAGTTCTTCTGAATAAGTTCTGTAAAGGGCCTGGAGTCTCTCAAGGGTATTCTCCCCTCCATAGAAGAGCCCACTGATGGGAGGTAAGAAATACTAGCTCCCTGATTATAAACCAAGCCCTCTTGGCACATGACATCCTCCATCCCAGTCCAATTAGGACTATCAGTTATAACTCCCAAATGTAGGTTCTACCTTCTGAATGAAAGCATCTTCCACCATATTTCAGTTGCCTCCGTGTAGTTGCCTGAATTGTTGAGGTCGCCACGTTCTTTCAGAGCTGGGATATGCAGTTCACTCTGGCAAAATAAAGTGCAGGTGGGAGTAGTGAAAGTGGAGTTCTGAACCTAGGCAGGCAATCCCTTCATTCCAGAGAACTTTTAAACTATTTACCAGGCTGGGGGAGCTCATTCTGTAGGCTGTGCATTTGTTAGATCCCAGCTACTGTTTCCTTGGTGAAGCAGACCCTCTGTATCCCACGGAGCCTGTAGCGAGGCCCTATGTTGCTGCATCACCAGTATCTTTATCTCCATTTATGTAACACAGAAAAATTAGTTCTTTCCTTGCCTCCTTCAGATTGATTTAATTTCCCAGGCTGAACCCCATCCTGTGATCAAAGACCAACTTCTAGGCCTCTGACCATTACTATGGAGTTGCAGTTTCCAGCAGATAGTTAGTTTTCCCAGAGCTGGTAGCTCAGCTGTTTCATATCATAATGGGATATGAAAGTGGCAGGCGGGCTGTCAAATCTGATGCAAATGATATTTTATAAAAAGTGGTTTAAATTGGCTGAAGCTGTTTTTAGACCGATCAGTTAAAAAATATGTAGGGCATCTTTCTGACTTGCAGGAACACAGCTCCCAAGATTTGGATTTTTCATCACATACTTTGGGGGAGGGTTATAGTTGGGTACAGGCTCATCAGAGAAAGCAGATGAGGACTTGTTAATGTGGGAATATGTAAATTGGGCTCAGGCTGGCCTGGGCTAATTGGAAAGGACAGGTGGGAAGAAAGGGACAGGCTTATTGGAAGGAACACACCTGCATGCCCCGGAGAAATAAGCCTTGTTCTTGGTTGTCCCTAGGCTATTAGAAGAGTTGCAGGAATTCTGCCCCAAGACACAAGAGCAAGGGTTTCTTTAACTCCTCAGGATTACAACAGTTCTTATTTTTAGCAGGAATTGAAGAGGCAAGTGGTAGGCCTTGGTAGCAACCAGTGACTGGGGAAGGTTAGCTTTCTGAGCTCTGGGAAGACCAACCTCCCTTGAGATTAGATAAGCAGAAACTCAAGATTATACTGAGGAACTTTGGAATTTGTTATTTATATTGATAATGGGGCTACCCAAATGCCTTTCTTCTCCTCCTTTGTGCTCAAATCCTACTTCCAGCCATTTTTATGGTTCTGGGCCAGGCCGGATGCAGTATGTGTGCTTTCTTCTCCAGAATTCCGCTGGGGCAGAGATCCCGCCAGCCCAGGAGATAAGCTACTGCACAGAGCGGAGTTGTTGCCTTGTCTCTCTGGCTAAGTCTGTGGAATTAGGCTCTCTGGAGCTCAACTTGGCATAATTTGGATGAGATGAAAAATATTGGATATACTCCTATCACATTTGGCTCAACATAGATGCTGGAAGTTTGTGTTAAAATGGTTGATATGGGAATGTCTACAAAATCTCCCTTCTCCCTCTCAAAAATCCTGTGTTGGTTTACTCAGTATCTCTCTGCTGCTTTTCTAGATTTCACTTTAGAATTTAGGGGGATGAACATTTGGGGGTACCAGAGAAAGGAGGTGTAGAGAAAGATAACAAGATTTTAGGGGTGGCTTAAGGTGGTTTTGACGAGAGGCCTGAGAGCAGGTGTAATGTGTGTAATTTACGCAGTGGAAAATATTTAAATTTTGAATTTAAAATATTTAAGAAGTGTGCTGTTGATTAAAGTCTTTGCCATTGTGTTAGGTGTTAGAGGAAAAAAGTGCATATTGGAGCTAAACTGTTTTTATGTTATTTTGGTTATGTGGCCATTTTTTTTAAACTTCAGTGCCATTCTGTACCAAGTCATGTAGATCACAGAATTCTAGGAATTATATGTGTTTTAACTGGATGACCAATCCATGTGTATCAATGGGTATTTACTCTCTTCTTTCTACAAGAAAGGGCAGTACATAAGTTATATTTTAAAACCTGGAGAAACCTATTTAGGGAAATACATGTAAAAGCTGGGAACATTTGTGGAAGTGCTGGATGTTCACTCTGATGGTTGCCCTAAGTGCAACAGGAGTTGGGGAAAGGCTAAATCCCACGAGTATGTCAATAGCTCCTGTTTCTGCTGTAGCTAATCTCACGTCTGTTTGGCTTTGCAGCACATGTAAATGCTGCGCTCAGCCTTCCTGGTCTTCTTTCCTGTTTCAACACTTCTATTTGCTTCCTTCAGGTTCTGCTGTCTCATCTTTGCAGTTCTGGCTCCCTGCCTTGGCTCAGGCTGTAACTGACACTTGGGAATATCCTCTTAATCTTTCCGCCCACTCTGTAGGAGGCAATGCAAGTTCTAATGATCTATGAAACCTTTCCATGTTCCTGAGTCTGCCAGAGTCTTTCTGTGTTCACTGCCCTCTTTTTTAACCACTCGTTGTTGTATACGGTTTGGTATTTAGAGTCATAAGATGGGAGATTTGGAGGGGCCCTTAAACAGCATATCCAGCCACCTCCTTTTGTTTTATCAGATGAGGCAACTGAGCTTCAGTGACACAATTTATTGACTTCATATCACTTACTTGGAATATAGGCCGACATCGTTATAAACTGGAAATTTCTACAGAAATAATAATTATTCTCATAGTGGCAGAGTTGCAACTAGAAGCCAAGTCCCCTGGCTGCTTTCGATTCTGTCCTTTATACACATAGTAAGCTGCCTCTATTAAAGTGCTGTCATTCTCCCTAAACCTTGTCTGCCCAGCCTGAGGGGGGAGAACAAGGCTTGGATGGAAGCATCTATAGCAACTACCACGTAGCAGCCACGTGAGTTACAAATGCCCCATCAGACAACCGATCTCCTTATTTTTACAAAGGAGAATGCAAAGCCTCAGGGAGGTTTAAACATTTTCCCGAGGTCACACAGAAATCTGAAGATTGTTCTAACTCAAAAGGTACATGTCTCTTTTTCCTCTCTGCTATCCTCCTTGTGGCCAAGATGGCCACACGGCCATCTTTTTCCTTTGGTTTCTCTCAACGTTTATCCCATCCTTGACCACAGGGTAAGATTGATCACAATGTTCTGCTTCAATGATGGCTGAGTCCTCCACAGGAAGTCTCTGTGAACCTCTTCTTTTATGAATGAACAATTTCCAAGGATGATCCATCCCAAAGATTCTATTCTCTAATGGTCCGTAGTCATTAAAAAAGTAATGACCAAGTTAAAAAAGAATGTCATATGCTATGGCTCTCTAGAGAAAGATGTGAGAATTTGGCTTGTGCTTTGAACTCTTTAGTTGAAAGGTGCTCTTAAAATACAAAGGATAATTTATTTTATTTTATAATAGATGAATTTTCTGTGATGATTGACAGGCACAAAAACTTGGTTGGGAGTTGTTACATCCCAATCTGGTGTGAAGATGAGTTACTCCCCACTTCATTACACATGAAGTTGAAGTTGTCATAGATGCTGACAGCTTCCCTTAATGCACAGACAACAATGACCCAGGAAGGGAAGTCTTTGGTCAGCTCAGGGAGTTCCCTGACTTCCAGTATCACTTCTATTTTTCTCTTCCCTCTTTCTCATTTTTCTCTGGGCCTATTGACTTGGCTTCATGAGATGAGACACTCCACGTTTCAGCTTATGCTGAGGCAGCCCTAAAACAGAGTATTAGTACTTCCATTCTAGGGAAAATCTCCTCTTTAGGAGGGCTAGTGGCATATGCCTTTGATTCTAAACAGTGCATATAATTTAGGATTCTTGGTTGTATAGGAGGCTAGTGAGGAGGTTGTTCTTGGCTAAGTGCCTGAAGATACTAAGTGGGGAAAAGGAAAGAATATATTTTTCATTTTGGGTTCACCACTGTATCCCATGAGCACTGTGCATTGAAAACGCACCCTCATTTTTTTAATAAGATGATAATAGATGTGAGCTGGGAAAAGGGCAAGAGTCCAAATTAGGGGGCATTCACCAGGAAGACCAAAGTCATTTTGGGTCATGGTCTGATTTCTTTTGTGCTAATTATAGATCTTGCTCTTTGTGGCTCTGCCTCACTCTGTCATTTGCTCATTAGGAATCAATGCCATTGATTAATGGCAGCCACATACTCACCTGGCCCTGGCTCAGCATTCTCTATTCTTTCTCAGGCAACTATTGGTGAGTGATTTAAAAGTTCAAAGCACAACCTCAAATAGTAAGCTACACATTCAGAAATGACCCCAAGGCATTCAATATACGTACAGGCTAGCCATCATTCAGTTTTACCTGTCACTGTCTCTCTTTTTCACCTAATGGTATGAGAATCTATTTGCCAATTACAGTTTGGACTATGGTTTTGAATAATATCACTAGAAGTTGGTTTATTCAGCCTCTGGGGAATGGCATCTCATGATGGCTCCCCTGATGCCCTAGTGTTTCTTTTCTTTTCACTACCAAAGTGCTGTCCCATTCATCTAACCCATCCACTTTCTCAATAACCTGTCTTTTAAAATAGCAACTGTCATCTCTCTGCATCCCCTGAGGATAGAAAGGTAAAAAAGCAAATTTTCTGCTCCTGGGAGAGGCATTCTTGATCTGGCCACTTCTTCATTTAAAGTGATGTACAGAACCTTGGCTAACTAAAACAATGAGGTTGTCTGATGGCCAAGGATTCTCTTTCTGTAGGCTGCAGGGTTTGTCCCTTGACATTGGTCACAATGTTCTCTTCTTTGTCTTGAGTGCTGAGGGGCTTCGGAGCAACTAAAATATATCCTTGCCCTGAAGAAGTTTACAATCTAATTCATCCATTCGAGGATCTGTGTGGGCCGTGAATTATATACAACGCATCAGGGAATTAAATGACTAAGATGTGGTCGGGTTCTTGAAGGGTTACAATGTAGTAAGATTAGTTTTATACAAAACACCATATGATGTCCTATGCAATAAGTGATCTGAGAATGTCCTATAAATGTTCAGAGGCAAGGCTTACCTAGCTGTCTTGCAAAGGATGTCAAGTTTTTACTGAGCAATGCCAAGCTCATTTTGCTTTTATTTTCCCTCTCTCCCCGATTTGCTCCTTCTCTTGTCTCTTTCTAGTAATGTCAATCAAACCAGTAGGACTAATACATTCTTTTCCTCTCTCTAACTATATTTTGTGAATTGTACATGAAAAATGTTATACAAGATAATTCCCCTCCTTCTCTAAGTGTGTTCTCTTTTCATTTGTAATTTGGATTCTAAGAATAATTTCTCAATAAATAACCTGTACATGGAGTCATAGTTTTGTGAGCTATGCAGTCTCCGTCATGACTATTCAACTTTGCCTTGTAGTGCAAAAGTAGCCATAGATAACACATAAACAAATAGGCATGGCTGTGTTCCAGTAGAATGTTATTTTTGGAGACATAATAAAGTGGGGTGACATGTACCTATAGTCCCAGCTACTCAAGAGGCTGATGCAAGAGAATAAGTTGAGAACAGGAGTTTGAGGCTATAGTGCACTATGAGATTGTGCCTGTGAGTAGCCAATATACTCTGGCCTGGGCACCATAGCAAGACGCCTTTCTTTAAAACCAAAAAAATCTCATTTCTGAGCAATGATATTTAAATTGCATATAATTCGCATTTTTCAGGAAATATTACTCTTTGAGGTTTTTTGAAGTTAAAATATAAAAAACATTCTTGGCTCATAGGCAATACAAACAAATGCAGGTCAGATCCAGTGGCCCCTGGTTTATAGAGTCTGAACCTTCCTTAACCTCCTCGATATCTCCCTTCCCTCCACTCCTTCATCTTCTTTCCAATCCCTTGTTTTTCTCACAGAAGGCAACTTGCTTGTTCCTGTATATGCCATGTTATTTTATATCTTTTTACCTGTGATTCCTAACCCTGGCTGCCACTTGGGGAAAACTATTTAACATTGGATGCTGGGAATTTTCTCACATCTTAAAATCAACCAACCCCTGGAGCCCTTGGACCTCCTCTTCCTGAAATCTATGTCTGTGTGAACATCCAAATATTTCCCCTTACATTGTCAAGAACAGGGATGAGTTTGAGATTTTAGAATATTTGCTTTTACCCAAGATTAAGATTTTACAAAACTGCTTTCAGTTTAGACTTTATTATTTATTTATTATTATTATTATTATTGAGACAGAGTCTTCAAGCTGTCTCCCTGGATAGAGTGCTATGGTGTCACATCTCACAGCAACCTCCAACTCTTGGGCTTAAGCGATTCTCTTGCCTCAGCTGGGACCACAGGTGCTCACCACCACGCCCAATTATCTTTTGGTTGTAGTTGTTATTGTCGTTTGGTGGGCCCAGGCTAGATTCTACCCTGCCAGCTCCGGTGTATATGGCTGGCACCTTAGCTGCTTGAGCTACAGGCACCGAGCCTTATCACCTGATAAGATTTCTAGCTATTATCTATAGATTTTTTTGGAGCGCTTGTGAATTCAGACACATCAGGAGTTTCTTTTCCTTCCTCTTATTCCTGTATAGTTGCTAATACACAGGTCCTATCATTAGCAGTTTGAACTCATTAGTATTTGGGGGTTCCTGGTGATTCTTTATAACCCCATTTTGCAATAGAAGTTGTCTGTGTTTTCCAGTTGATCTGTTTTTTATGGGGGGATTTGAGGAGTTTCCACAGCTACACTGCTGTTGTAGTTCATTACCCGGGAGTTGTCACTTACTTCTTTCACTGTTTTCATCTGCTTCAATATGACCCTCCATCATTTTTCATTGTCTGAAATTTACTCTTATCCTCCCCAAGACCTTGTTTAAAACATATCTTGTTTTCTTTTGTTCCATTTTCTAGTTTCTACCCTAGGCATCTTTCTCAGAATCTGGACATTGTATGGCATGCCATCCTATGAGATACCATAAATGATAACATTTAATTCACTGAAATTCAATACATGGTATTATTATTCATTTTGTATTGAAAACTTCTCTTTTAGAAATGAATTAAGTAATTCCCTAGAATGTATTTCTCTTTCATTGAAGGCTAAAAAAAAAAAAAAAAAAAAATAGCCCAATAGCAATGACAGAAAAAAATTGTCAAGTTTTACTTCATGGTGTATATTAGTATCTTTAGCAATTTTTGAAGTTAATGAATGACCAAATCATCTTTGAAATGCAGTTGATACTAAAAAATATCCTGGGTTTTCCGCCTTTTTATCCAGCCTTCGGAACCTAACTTATATGCAGAAGCATGTGCATTCTGTCAAACCTCATTGATTTCTTGAAGATGAAAGTATTTAATATTTATAAAAGTCCTTTTGAAAAATATAAGCTGCTGTGATATCATGTTTTTAGGCTGTAAAATCTCTGTGAATATGCTGAATCCAATAGATCAGACTATTCATTCTGAATCAGATGAGGCTTTACTAGAAGTATGATATGGCCTGTTTGAATATCGTATTAGTTTTCTTGACTACCATGAAAATTTACCACAAACTTAATAGATTCAAAACAATACAAATCTGTTATACCACAGTTTCTGTTGGTCAGATGTCTGGATGAACACAGAAATTGTGCTAAATTCTGACATGGCCAAATTCAAGGTGTTGGCCGGGCTGTGTTCCTTACTGGCACCTGAGAAGCAGAATCTGCTCCCAGCTCATTCTGGTAATTGCCTGAACTCGGTTCCTGTAGGTGTGGAGCTGGAGTCCTTGTTTCCTTGCTGGCTTAGTTAGCCCAGGACTGGTGTTTCCTCCTAGAAGCTGCCTGCATTCCTTCTCACACTGCCTAAGTGGCTCCAAACACAGCAGGCTGTATACCTCTCCTGATTCTAATCTCTGGGACTTCCCCTTATTACACTTCTCTCTTGCTTCCAGCCAGAAAAAGTTCTCTGCTTTTAAGGACTCCATGTGATTACCTCGCCCAGATAATCCAGGCATATTTTCCTGTTTTAAGGTTAGTAACCTTAATTATATTTGCAAATTTCCCCTTGACAGGTAGTGGAACATATTCAGATTCCAGAGATTAGAGCATAGGCCTTTGGGGAGTCTCAAGGTGCTATGCATCTATTTCTTGGTGGCTGAAAAACTTACTAGGATAAGAAGGATAACTAATAACATGAAAATAACTTTGTATTCATCATGGAACAAGAATCCTCACGCTATTTTCTTCATCATTTACATGACCCTCTATACCAGACTCTGTCTTTGTCATAGAGGGGATAGTTAATAGGTGTAACAGTATGTACCAGAGGTTAGTTCATAAAAAACATTGCTTGGCCAATGTTTTCTATAAAGGCCAGAGACCACCCTAGAAAATACAACTTCCATTCGAAACCTCTTACATCTCTGTTGTCACAAACAAGGATGGAATGAGGGAATCCTTTGGCAAATGACTTCGGTTCTAGCTAACTTAGGGAATAAAAACAATAGTTAACATTTACTGTGCCCTCAATATTAACTATACTGTTTGAGTAACTCTTCACATATATTATTCCATTTGACATTCACAACAGTCTGTGAGGTACATTATTGCCCCAGTATACAGATAAGGAGACAGGCCCCAAACTGGAAGTGCCAAGGATAAGATTTTAAAAGCCAGACACAAATTTCATGCTGTTTAGGGGAAACAGTATTTAACTTTTTATTAAAGTTATACATGAAAATATTTTTAAAAGAGTTGTTTCAGTCCTGTTATCAAAAGCAGAAGTCTTCTACCCACACAAACTCTATTTTCAACTCCCAAAGACATCACTTCCAATAGTTTGATTACCTCTAAATCTCTGTGTAATAACATTCTTACACCGCTCGTTCTCCCTTTTTTAGTTTTAGTAAATGTCAATTTCCTCCTTAAAGAGCTCCCATTTTGCACATCTTTTCGGGCAATTCTCTCAGTTTTTTTTTTTTTTTAATTTCTAATCTCTCTATTGAAATTCTTAATGCACACTATCATGGTTTTAGCTTCCAGGAGTCTTTGTTTTTCTCTGAGTATTTCTTTTGTATAGCGTATTGTTCTCAAGTCTCTGCTGGTATTAATAATGTATTTTTACATTGTTATTTTCACTTTTCCTCAAGTTGCTTTTCTCTGTTAAGTTTCTGCCTTTCAAGTACATTTTGTGTTTTGTTT
The DNA here is from genome assembly GCF_027406575.1 of Nycticebus coucang. Lineage (NCBI taxonomy): Eukaryota > Metazoa > Chordata > Mammalia > Primates > Lorisidae > Nycticebus > Nycticebus coucang. Next base: position 47,773,250 of record NC_069783.1, read on the forward strand.
GGTTTACCAGTTTTATGGTGATTCTGGGCGCTCTGCTCATATTTAAGAGAATGAAAGCCCTGTTTGCATGAACTGGTTAATTGTGGGCTTCAGTGCAAGGCATTATTAAGAGGCTGTTTTGACAGGCTTTATTGATGGGGGGTCATCATGTTATAGTTTAGGCCTTTTACCCAGGACTGGTCAGATTTCGGAAGTAGAATCTTCCAGCCTTCTTTCTGGGAGGATAGGCCTTCCTCACAGCAATCTGTTGGTCAGGGAAGGGAACGGGGGATGGGCATGGGCATATTTCAAGATTCTGCGTGCAGGTTTTCACATTTTCTCCTTTTCTTTAGTATTGCCTTCTGACTCTTCAACAGGGCTAGCTGCCCTCCAGATCAGAGACTCTCTGTTTTCCTCCCTGGAGAATAAATCTCCCATCTGCCCCTGGAGTGGGACATTCACTGAGTCAGAGAGGTGATGAGGTGATCCAACAGCTCTGTGAACAGACTCTGGATGGATCCTCCCTCGGCAGCCCTAGCTTTACTCCACTACTCCAGGTAACGGGATGCCCCTTTGTGAGCCATTGCGGGCTCTGCAGCATGCGTCTGACTGCTTCTCAGCATTCACTCCTTTATTCAAGATCCAACTTTTTGGCTCTTGTGCTTTCAAACTTTTACAGTGCTGTTGTCTCCTCTTCCGGTCTTTATGAATTATGTCTTTGAAAATTCCTTTTCTATCATTTCAGTAGGCTGTAGAAGGGGAGCAGAGGTAAACACTTGTGCTCCCTTTGTCATCTTCCACTGGTGCCTGAGCCCATCACACTACGGATCCAGGCTTGTTGTCCTAAATTGTTCATTCAGATGAACAAATAAGGATCAAGGGTAGGGCAATATGAAAGCCCCTTACTCCAGGGCCTTATAGAATACACTGGTGTCAAGTACAGATTTTCAGATGCAAATAGAAACCCCTGTACTTTCCTCACCAATAGCAGCCTTCAGAAGCAGCTATAATGCTACCACTCACCTGGGCTTAGCAAAGGCTCATACAAGGAGTGTGGAAATTGTGGTGAAGTGTTCTGTGAGCTTTTCAAGAAAGGGGACTAGAGACATGGCTTTCTAATTGTGTCTCCTCAAGAAGGAAGAAATCCAATTACCTGTATAAATCCAAGCATTAAAGTAAGGTGACCAGGTTTTTCTCTTCTCTGCAGGAACCATGCCACTGAGAAGTCACCGGGGATTCTGAAGGGAGAATGGAAATAAATTTGTTACAGTAATAGGTGGGAGACTGTCCTTTAATGGAAAATGCTTAGTTCCTTTGAATCTGTACTTTGTCTTGAGCGTTATCAGTCATTTGGTAACTACTTACTAAGCACTAGCTTCAGGCCAGGCAGACTGTGAGTCTTGTGGTGTTGGAACTAAAAAGAGACGTGGGGCAGCACCAACCCCACAGTGCTCAGAACATCTTGGCCCTTGCTAATCATTTATTAAATTGAAAACACAGGCATTTCTCTCAAGTAGCATATGCTCTAGCCAGAGAAGCAATGGCTGATTGTGAGAGTGATAGATAAAACAAAGTGTTAGACAATTCTGAAAACAGAATGGTAATCAGATAAAAATTGCTAACCTGACTTCCTCTCATGCATCTCTAAAATACTTGACTAACTTGAGGGAAGAGTAAATTGATTTCCTATAGAATCTGCATTGACTCCGGTTAAATAATAAAAAAACAAATTCCTATAGAAATGTTGTGCAAAATATTCAAGGCACTAACTATTGTCTGATGTGGCTGGAGATGACGGGGATTTATATTTGCAGTCCCAGATAATTCTGTTAATGAACAAGGACAAAAAAAAGAAAAAATCTTTGTGTCTTAAAACACTCACGCCTAACTTATGCATTTTTTCCTTCTGTTTCTTAATGAAATGGGGATATAAATCTGGGGATATCAGGCTTGTGTGAATTATATATAAGGCATTTCTGAATAAACTGTTTCGACTAAATTGTTCAGTCAGACACCTAGTCCTCTAATAGGTTCTAGCGACATTATAAAATCCTGAATCCTTTAATTCCATATATGATAAATTGATGTATTCAGCCAGTTACCTTGTCATCATGTAAATACAGTGGTAATTTTGGGCTTCATTTGTAAAACTAATGTAAAATGCTCAGGGAATTATGTGCTATGAATCCTCTTGCAAAAATTTGTCTTAAAAATATGTGTCATTGCTCAAGAGGAAATATTTAAGCTGGTTTAATATGTGTGACAGATATCGTTTACTGGCATTTATCCACACACCCGCCATTCTACTGGTAGTACATTTCATAGACCTACTCCTTTCATTAATATTTGGCTGCAGGGAAGACCTGCCCTTGGGAGATGCCATGGGGTCTTAGAGGATAGGATGGCAGTAGAAGAGCAGCAATGATTGCAGTAGGGTCACAGCTCCTGTTCAGCACCTTCACTGGCACCAGTAGTAAATGTGAGCCCTTGGGCTCTTGCAAGGGCACCTGAAATTTCTTGAGCTCTGGGGAATACTACGCTCCCTCTTGTGCTCCCCAAAATACTTTCAACAATTTTATATTTAATTTATTGCATTAAATCTTTCTCTCTATATGCTATGCAAAGTGTTTTCTATTTATTTCCACAAGTAACTGGCTGATAAAAAACAGAATTCCTGAAAACTGAAATTAGGATTTTTTTGTATACCTTTAGGTAAAGTGTTCTATAATTTCTGAGGCTTGACCTGATACTCTGGTTTCTCTACCTCTTGGTCTTTTAAAGACATTACTTTAATCTTATTTGAAGTTCATCGATTTAACTACATAGATGTTATTTCCATGTAATCAAATAGTCTTCAACCTTATCCTCTTCTATATTATATATAGATACATCATACTTTTTTATCTAATCCTCTACTACGTAAGTTAATATATTTTTAAATGTCCTTGATTTAGTTTTTTTATTGCAACGTAACAAATTACTCTTAATAAGTTAAAACAACATTTATTTTCTCATAGTTTCTGAGGGTCAGAAATTCAGCATGGCCTATTTGAGTCTGTCTCAATATCTTCCTTAAGACCACAGTCAAGGTCTTAAGGTGGAAGATTTGCTTCCAGCTCATGCATGTGGTTGACTGACAGGACTCAGTTTCTCAGTGGTTATTGGACTGAGTGCCTCACTTCTTCATTGGATGTAACTTAGAAGCAGCCCACAGCTTCTTTACACATTGGTTTCTCTGTAGGGAAGCTCTGTAGTGGCTGACTTCATTATAGAAAGCAAGAGAAAAGAGAGAGAGAAAGAGAGGAGGTATCATGGCCTTTTATAAACTAATGTCAATAGTATCATCTCATCACTTTTTCCATATGCCCTTTGGTAGAAGCAAGTTGCTGCCTGCAGCTCACAGTCAAGAGGAGAAGGATGACCGAGGCATGTGAACCCCAGAAGGTGGGGATCATTTGCAGTCATTTCAAAAGATACCAATTATATTATTTTCCCAAAGAAAGTCCGCTTATTGTTTTGTGCTTCAGTGTTTAGTAAAATACTGACAAAAGCTGGTCTTGAGTGAGGTTTAGAAACAGCCTAATTACTTACTTTCAGTGACTATACACATAAATTTATAAGCAGTAATAACAGCCAAACAAATTAAGCCACCTCTATGTTTATCCTGGAATATAAATTTATTTCTTGAGGATGCAATAATTAGTTTTTACTGGCGTATTTCATAAAAATCACCACATAAATGAATCATCCTAGCTATTACCAGTCTATCTGAGAAATTTTTCTTTCTTTTTTTTCTTTACCACACTGCTTGAAATTTTCTTTAGTTACAAAAGAAGAAACTTCAGGATTTTCAAGTCAACCTCCACTCTGGGAATCATCTAATGGCCATAGAAATGGAAAACGTGCCACCTGCAGACTTTTAGATAAACCGATCCCCATCTCCATTGGGTACAGAAATGTCTGCTTTTAAAGGAATCTTTCAAAATTGCATCATCCTTGTACTTCAGTTTCTTTCCTAAATCCTGAAAAATAGCAAAGTGCTCTCTTTGGATGGGGGCAGGTTTCTACTGTTAAAGATGTTCATATGGCAACCCCGTGCTGTCTCTTACAAGTCCTGCTGATGCTTTTATCATTTCAAATCTAAAAAGGGCTTAAACTGGCTTCATTTTAACCCTCTCTATGAAAAGCCAAAATCCTTCAATAAGGCGGAATGAGATGTGCAGCTATATAAAGACCCCAGTTACATGATTTTTCAGGTAGGAAATGTGTTGGTTATGCTTTACCATATTACGTTTGAAGAAGAAGATTTTTATATAAATTTGAGATACCACAGATATTAACACACAAGTTTTAGTTATACTAATTAAAAATTTTTATGTGAGTCATATCTTACAAGAAGGCAGAGACATCATTACCCAAGCAGTTTGCTGTATAGAGCAATGGGGGGAAGGGCAGTGGGGGGCACGGGGTGCAGTGGCTCGCCTATAATTCTAGCACTCTGGGAGGCCAAGGAGGGTAGATTGCCTGAGCTCGGGAGTTCAAGAACAGCCTCAGCCAAAGCAAGACCCAGTCTTTAAAGATAGCTGTGCCTTGTGGTAGGTGCCTGTTGTTCTAGCCACTGGGAAGGCTGAGGCAAGAGAATCACTTGAGCCTGAGAGTTTGACATTGCTGTGAGCTATGATACTACAGTACTCTAGTGAGGCTGACAAACTGAGATTCTGTCTCAAAAATAGATAGACAGACAGACAGATAGATACATAGAAAGGGGGAAACCAACACCCTAAGCAAACTGTGCACTAGTTTTTCCTTATCAACTGTGAATATTTTTGAAGATCACAGCGGATATCTGAAATCACGGATAGTATCAAAGCCTGTACATACTTTGTATTTTTGATCTGATAATTAAAACAGCCACACAGTGAATAAAGGGCAGGGAGCTTATACCTGGTGGATACCTTGGACAAAGGGATGATCATGTTGGGGAGTGGGGATGGAGTCGGACAGTGTATCATTTCATTATGCTCTTTGGCATGGTACACAACTTAAAATTTATGGATTGTTTATTTCCAGTTAACATTTTCAGATCATACTTGACTATGGATAACCAAAATGGTTGGAAACAAAACCTGATACAAGGGGATGGGGACAGCTGTACTTCCAGTTTCAGTATGATGGCTTATATTCTATCATGTAAGAGGCACTCCTATGGATGAATTTATCGTCCCCCTTCCTAATGTGAATACCTTGTGGAAGAAAAACATGGAAGTAAGTAATTTTTAGGACCCAGTATTTTTATGTAAATTAATCAAGTCCTTTTCATAGGACTATTCTTGACAGATGGCAGAAGGTGAAATGACAGAAGCTGATTGCCTTCCCCAGGCAATGGAAAGTAAGGATCATGGGCAAGCAGATCATTAGGGGAACAGATGGCACACTAGAGGGGGTCAAGCATTTATTTGTGTCAGATGTTATATGAGCTATGACATATACATAGTATAACTCAATTCCCGTATCTCCCTCACATGGCTACAGGTGTCACAAGTAGGGTCCAGGTTCAGCTCTTTCCAACTCCAAAGGCAATGTTCTTTTCATCTCACTTTCCCAGAATAATTCTGAAAGTGAAGGTGGGCAGTCCCAATAATGGAATTGGCAATTTATTTTCTTAAGTATATGTAGGTTTAAGGAGAATGTGAGAGAGCCATCCCACCCTAGAAATGAGATGTCTGTGTTACTGTCTAGAGAGAAGAGAAAAGTTACTTGCATTTGGATCCATTTATCTTTCCCAAAGAAAACTGTTCATTATCTTAGAATTTCTGTCTTCCATGCTGTAGGCCATTAGGCATAAATGGCTAAGGGAACTGTGAGGGACCACATTGGCTTATGTGCCTTCTTCTTGCAAATGTCAAATCTAACTACAACCTTGGAGGCAGAAGCAAACAATGACTGATGTTCATATTAATAACCCTGAGATACCAAGAAAATGTCAAATTGTGTTCATTGGCCTATAGATAAGAAGGCAAAAATATGCATCCTATATTTCAGAAAGATTTTTAACATATTTATTTTTCTAAGCACTGGTGCTTAAATCCATTAATGTCAACTCATGCTTTGACACATTAATTGTAAAACCCGTCTAAGAGGTGTTTGGCATGATTCGTGTCCTCAAGGATTTCTACTTTTGTCTACTTAACAAATATTCATCAAGCAGCTATAAGATGCTGGGCAGAGGTCTGGAGATGAGAGTTAAAGAAATGAAGAAGATCATGTGGGACAAGAAGAAAAGACTAGAGGTAGTGTATATAGAAACCAGGAGAGCAATCATAGTGTTTGAAGAATTTTTCACTTGGCCTTAACTTAAAAGTCTAATTCATTCTCTTAAAATTGCTGATTCACACATTCTTCTCCATAGGTATACCAGACTACTGCCATCCATCAATCTGTCCATCCATTCAACCATCCACATATTTGTTCATTCATTCATTCATTCTACACATACTTGAATGCCTACTATACACAGGACAATAGGTTGGGTTCTGATAGTACAATGATGAACAAAAGAGAAAAACCTGTCCCCCATGGGCAATCTTACATGTTGCAAAGTGTTATAGAGGAAAAGAACAAGGGGTTAATTGACAGAATACCTATGAAGAGGCCCCTCTCAGGAGGTAGAATTCATGCTTGAAACCTGACACAGGAGAGGGGCAGTTAAGTGAAGATGTGAAAGAAAAGCATCATCGCTTCAGCCAGTCTTCTAGGGAACAAAAGTGAGGATGAAATTGGCACGCTTAAGAACAGGAGAATGGCCAGTGTTGCAGATGCACTTGGAGTGATTATGGAAATTATTTAGGGTTGGAAAGGTGGGTAAAATCAGATGGCCAGAGTTTTGTAAGCTAAGAGGTGGGTACTGACCACAGTATGTGCTCTGTAAGAAGCAGGAGAAGAAATGCTTCCTAAATGATCAAGGAGATTATATGATTATCACCATTGAACAACACACACATAAAAACATCTGAATGATGAGAATTATGACTGCCAAAGGAGGATGAAGTCAATGGATGAATCTAGAGGTCAGAGGAAGCAATTTCTACAGGCAAGGAAATAGTCTGGAATTGCCTTATGCTAGTCAGAGGCCAATTCCAAGGGCTGCAGGTAGAACCAATTCTGCACAGCATCCACCCATGGGAGGAGAGAGGGATGGATGCCAAGGACACAGTCCCCTAGACAGTGTATTAGTCTCTGGACTCCATCACTAGGGCCCTAATAATCCTAATGACCTTATCCAAACCTAATTGCCTCTCATGACTACATCTCCAAACACTGTCATGTTGGGGGTTAGGGCTTCAACATAAGAATTTGGTGGGGGGCACAATTCAGTTCATAGCAGAATGTGTTATCTCCTCCTGGCATATATCATCAATTACTGCATCCCTTTATATAATACTTTCTATAACATGTCTAAAATATGCATGTACTATGTGACTGTATGTGTTATATAATATACATATGTGTATATTTATATAAATTTTTTGTTCATGTCTGTCTCTTCTATGAAATGAAACTTCATAAAACATAGCGACTGAGTCTTTTGCTCATTATTTTATCTCTAGCTGTTTACAGGGTAGGCACTCAACACACATCTGCCTAATAAATTTAAATATAATACAAATTTACATTAGAAAAAGAATATGGTTATAATAAAATTTGTGATTTATGTATTATGATTTTCCATTAATATTTTACTTGTTACATGCATTGTAATACATGTATTCCATTTCAAGGAAACTTTGAAAACAATGGCCTACAGAATTACCCAAGAGTGTCTCTTTATTATTTGCATTATAGGCAAACTGACAGAAATTTATAGTGTTACATAAAACCCTCTGTGGCTTGTATTTGATATCTTGTGTTATAAATATTGTTTTCAGTTCTTTGGGCTGGGAAATTCTAACCAGAAATGGAGGACTCCCTACAATCTGGTTCAAACTCACACTCAGGCTTTGTCACCTGGTCTCCCTTAGTCTGCTGGCTATGCTAAAGACTGTCTGCCAGTTTATCTGTTTCAAAAATATGCCTTTCAATTTTATCCTTGCTGTCTTTCTAATTCCAGGCATTGAATTCTCCACTGAGCTTTTCTCAACTTTTGCATACATAATTCTATTTAATTCCTACAATGATCCTATGAAGTGGACACAGACATGCAAATTTTAGCTGAAGAAATCATGGGTCAGAGAAGTAAACTAATTTGCCCAAGATGATGACATGGCTGAAAAGAGGCAAAAGTTTGTATTCCTTAATACAATATTTTTGCTTTTAAAAATATCTACCCAAGTCTACCTACAACTCTGAGGCCCAACTTGGGTCACACTTCCTCTATAAAGTCTTTGCTAAACACTGTAGTTCAGTGAATCACCCCTTTTTAAAAATAATAAACACTATCCAGTGTACCCCGTGTGTACCAGGACTTACTGTTCAGTTCTTATACAAATCATCTTATTTAATGTTCTATTGACCTTATGAGATTAGTGTAACATTTTAACAGATAAGAAGCTAGTTTCAGGGTTACAGAGTAATTCTGACTGAGGTCCTGGCCCTGTAATGGTTCAGAGAAGGGCTCACACCCAGATCTACCTGACCATTCCACTTCAGGAATAATACCTGTCCCATGGTAGTGATGGGATAATGTTTAATATTTAACTAATTAATGTATAGAATAATTTAATGAAGTCATCCTGATCATAATGACAAGGAATGACCAACACAAACAACCCAGATGCATATTAAAGGGTATAAATTGAGTGGCTGTATAAGTTTCCTTTTGATATTGTAATTACCATAAACTTAGAGCTTTAAGATAATACAAAATTATTATCTTACAGTTCTGTATGTTTGAAGTTCTAAATAAAGGTGGTGGCATGGCTCCATTCCTTCTAGAGACACTAGGGGAGAATGTGCCTTTTCTAGATTCTAGAGGCTGCCTGTATTCCTTGGCTTGTGGTTGCATCCTCCACCTTCAAAGTCAGCAGTGTAGCATCTTCTAATTTCTGTCTTTGACCTTTATACCTTCCTATTAAAAGGACCCTTGTTATTACTTTGGTCCCAATTGGACAGTCTAGGATAATCTGTTTCTTGATCACATTTGCAAAGTTCTTTTTCCCAGATAATATAACACATTTTTGTTCTGGGGATAAGATGTGGACATCTTTGTGGGGGAGTAGTGATTATTTAGCCTACCATGGTGGTAGTACAGGGGACATTCAGCTACCAAGGGCTGAGGAGAAGGAGTTGAGGACTGATTGTTTTGGTCCATAATACAGGTATTTTTATATGGAAACTATAGAGAGTAATATGAATAAAGGGAGGAAATCCAAAGGAAAATAGCTCTAATCATGAGATTTCAAGCACTGCTACCTGCAGCAGTTCCCAAAATTTAACAGGTAAATAATGTCCTATTGTACTAACATAGAACACCAGCCTAGAAAAAAATACCCTGAGAAAATTCTCATTAATTCCTTAACAATGATAAAAATGTGGTGATCAAACATCCTCTTTGTGAACCTCTTCAATCCCACTGGAGCACTGTGAATGGAGATAGGGCCCATAGCTCTATCTCCATTCAGGTATTTTATATGGAAACTATAGAGAGTAATATGAATAAAGGGAGGAAATCCAAAGGAAAATAGCTCTAATCATGAGATTTCAAGCACTGCTACCTGCAGCAGTTCCCAAAATTTAACAGGTAAATAATGTCCTATTGTACCCAGATAGCTGGGCTGGGTCTGCTCTGCTTTTGGTCCCTCCAGCTGAAATGAACACACCCATTTTTTAAATGATGGCGAGATGGCAATCAAGTGACTGACCTACTTGTTCAAGTTTTCACTGTAGATAGGTTGAAAGGTCCAAACTAAATCTGTGGTTGCTAAACTTTCAGGCCCATGCTCCTTCCCATTTGACTCAACTGAAATTGAAAAATGTTTGAAAGACAATAGAGGAAAAAAAGGTATCAGTTAAGAGAGAATAGGATAGACCACAGAAAGGCCCGGGGCTTGTGTGGAACCCCCAATTCCTTTCTATGCTTCATTTCTAAATAAAGCCCCATTTTCCATTATCTCCTCTTGGTCCCTTTTTTCATCTTCAAGGAAATGTCAGAGTCTATGGAGGTGGCCCATGGTATGAGTGCTTGTGACAGGAAAGGCCAGAGTCATTGGAGGCGAAAACCCAATGCTTTTTCTCTCAAGCTCCTGTTTAAGTTGTTCACATGAATTAAAAGTGAAATGGCCAGAGGAGGAAGCAAAGGAAAATGTTTCAGGTTGTTGTACAGGATGTATCATGGTATTGAATTTCTATGTGATTAATACCTTTGAAAGTTGGACTCTAAATTGGAAGTTACTTTTTTCCTCCTAATTCTGCAGCACAAGCAAAATGTGGAATGCTGAGTTTATTTTTTAGGCTACTATATAAAGCTTTCATAACAGAAGAAGATGTAATTCTAGCATCTTGAAAATAGAGATGCAAATAAGAAAAATAAGTGGTGAATATTTGTAGAGTAACCTTAAGGAAATAAATGCCTTTACATACTGAGAATTTTAAAATAGTTAATTTTAACAGGAGATATTTTTTGTGTTGGGTATTTGATAATTGCATTTAAAAATCTGGCATCCACATTTGGTGGACTGGGTAAGACAATACCTCTTGAAATATCTTGGTTTAACAAGATGTGTTAAAGTCTCAAGATGGTATATGTTAACCCATTCCACTCTGGAAGAAAGTTATAGTTATATCATCAAATCTGACTCAGCCAACAGAACCTCTCCTTTTTTTTTTGCAGTTTTTGGCTGAAGCCGGGTTTGAACCCACCACCCCCGGTACATGGGGCCGCCCCCTCCTTTTCATTTTTAACGTATCCACACCAACACGGTTCTCTTATTCATCCATGCTGACATGTTAGGGCTGGCATGCTCCCCATTCCAGGAGAATTTGCCCTAAAAAGTGTCTGAAGTGAATGATATTTTCAACTACAACTAAAGCAGAATTGCCGGTAACAGTGGAGAAGATATTTGGGAGAAAGAGGATTTTCTTTTTCTATATAACTGCATTTTATATCCTGGTTTTCCTTTATCATCTACAGGAATTTAACTGCTTTCTCTCAGCATAAGTATTTTTTCTAATGTTTCAGTCTCTGGAATGCATACAAATCTAATAACAGTTGACTTGGAGATGCAGTTACAAAGATTGATCAGCCATCATTTCTCAGTGCTAGGGCCAGTAGTGAATCAGCAGCTTAACAACTTACTAGCAGCCTGAACATCTGGAACAGCAGCAGAAGTATAAAGGAAACAATTTCTCATGGCCAGGTATCAGACTAATTCAAATACAAACAAATTCAAACTACGATAAATTCTCTTTGGCTCTTACTCTTGTGTTGGAAGCATCAAATTCCTGCCAGGACAACTAGTGTGGCTGAAAGGAGAAAGTTAAAGCACAATTAGATGGCACTAATATGGCTCTAATATAATCTCTCTCCTGGTTTCAAGTTTCTAACTGCCAGGGCTCTTGGCCTCCATCCAGGGCTTAATTACATTTTGCAAGTAGCCATGGTACCCTTGCTACTATATCTCCCCAACTAATTTCAAAAATAGCCCTCACAGCCAATTCAGTAAAAAAAACAAAACAAACAAAAAAAAAACCCCTGAAATATCTCTGATAGAAAAAATGAAAATGTTATCTAGTTTAGAAATTGGTGCAGTTAAGGGCAGCACTTGTGGCTCAAAGGGGTAGGGCCCTGGCCCCATATGCCGGAGATGGTGGGTTTAAACCCAGCCCTGGCCAGAAACTGCAAAAAAAAAAAAAAAAAAAAATTGGTGCAGTTAAAAAAATACCTGGCTCTGAGGAGGAAAGAATAAGGAGGTAAAACAGAAAAAAATCACAGCATTGAATTCTAAGATGTTTAGTAAAACATCATAGAGCAATCATGTATAATAAGATTTGAGAAATCACTATGGTTAAAGTCTATGTGCATTTCTAGGTGGAAAGGATTTTAAGTCTGATTTGACCATAGGGTGACTGAGTGGCAGTGGGCATGTTGAAGAGCACATTTGTCTCATTCTGGAGACTCCTGGTTCATACAGAACGTTTCAGTCCCTCATGTGCTATATGACGTGGAGAAGCTACTTGAAAACTCCATATCTCCTCCATATCTCTGTTTTCTCACATCTTGAGGCAAAAAAAAAAAATATTCCTCAACTAATTTGCAGGATTGATTGCTAAAAAAAAATCGTTGAACAAATAAGACTCTGAAATGTTGATGTAGAACAAGAAAATAGGTATCAATAATTAAGGACACATTTTAAGGGCAATAGAAGTTAAAGTCCTAAAGAGAAGAAAAAAAGGAAAGAATAGTTTTAAAAGGCTTCATGGAAGAGATGGGACTTGAGTAGGGCCTTAACAGATAGGATTTTCAAATAGGAAATATGTAAAAGGTTAGATGTTTCAGGAGGGCAATACATAAGGAGCACAAGTATAGAGAAGGGAATAAGGAAGATAAAAGAGAGGTAGCTATGTTAAATGAAGTGGGACTTAGAACTTTGTTTATAGTTCCTATGTAAGCAGATAGGCAAAATTTCTCCCCAAAAAGATATCAGGCATGCATGACCTATGCCAAACAGTAACTCATATGATTCATTAATGTCTGACTCTTCCTGAAAGACGACAGGAAACCTAGAGGAACAAGGCTGACCTATAAATAGTAAGAGTATTTTAAATGCAAAAGAACAGATGATGGTAAAAGGACCAAATCCAATAAAGGGCAAATTTGTTAATTGGCCTGATTTAATTATACTTGTATCATAGCACCATGTTGCACACCATAACTACATACAACTATTATTTGCATAATAATTGTATATTTGGACAAGAAAATATGTACCAATAATACTAATGAAATCAGCTGTCAAAGTTAGAGAATCAAGAATTCCAAGGTCGAGATGAGAACAAACAAGAGCAGAATCTTCAGAGACAGAGGGTCTTGAGTCTGCCTCCAAGGCCAGCCAGTCATTAGGACTTGCACTTAAGAATCATCAGAAAACATTCCGGAGTCTGACTCAAAGACTCGAGGGTAAGAGTGGAGGGAGATCATTAGATCATTAATAGGTCTCAGTAATGAAGTTTCCTGTTGCATGCTATCCTTTAAGATGCTAGATGTAGATTTTTTTATGCTCCCTAAGTCCAAAGAACCATATAGTCTAAAAGAAGCCTTAAGTAGGACTTCTTATTTTTTTCAGATAAATTGTGAATACAAATAAATTTGGAGGACTCTTTGGAAAGATTAACTTTATGGACTAGAAGAAACAAATAATTAAAATACAGTATGTTTTGAAATATTGGCTCTTATTCGTCCCATATCATTTGAGATTATAGGAAATAAGGAGGGAAAAGAGAAGTTTCAAAACAGAGTGCCCTGGGAAAAGATGTCCTTAGGGTAGTCTTATATATATTTAGAAATTCTCTTCACAACTTTCTCCAGAGACACCGGCATCCTGATGTGGAGTCTATTAATGCTTTTTTAAGGGTAATGCTTATAATGCCTGTGGTATGCTTGTAGCAACCTCAGCCTGAAGACCAGGTTTGGCAGAATGGAATGAAGGAACACAGTCCTTCATTCCATTCCAAAAGTTGTCTCAAATCCCATTCACTTTATTAACAAGTTTAAGGAAGATAGATCAAAGTCTATGAATTAGATTATTGAATAAAATAATGATCTGGATTTAATTAATTTCTTTATCCCTTTATTCTTGAGACTTTTGGTTTGGTCTTAGAAGAAAGAACAAACAAACAAAGAAAGAAAGAATAGGAGTTATGAACAAATAACAAGATTGAATTAGCATGTGGAAAAATTCTAGATCCTTATTGCATGCCTTAAAACAAAATAAATTCCAGATGGACTGAAGTTCTAAATATAAATAACAGAAACTTGAGTGCAATAGAAGAAATAAGTAAATAATTATGTTGTACTTGGTAGAGGAGAATTGCCTAGGCATGTCTCCAAAGACAAAACTTATAAGAGAAAATACCAATAGAATCTGGTAACATAAAAGTTTTATATGTGGTAAGGCAAATAAACTCACAGATATAATTAAAAATCATTGTTCAGAAAAGGCTTTCTAATGTATATATAAAACTGATTTCCTTGATGTTAACATATATTTCTAAGGGATAGGTAAAGAATTATTTCCTTAATGTTTAAAGAAATTGTATAGGTCAATGAGAGATGACAACCCCAGTGAAAAATGAAATAATATCAGAATATTCATTGTCACTAGTGGTCAAATAATTTAATTAATAATAAAATTATGTATTTGATTTGAGTTTATAAAAGAAAAATAATCTAGTGTTAATAAAGATATGATGAAAACATAATCTCGTATACTGAAATAGAAATGGTTGAGTTTTATTTATTACACAGTAAGTGTCAGGGCTCATTTTATACTTTATGTATATGTTCACAATCTTCAGGACAACAATAATTACTATTATTATATCTATTTTTCAGACATGGAAATGGAGTCCTAGATAGATTCAATAACTTGACCAGTACCTTCAACCAGACAAACTTAAGCTAAGATTTGCACCTAGAGTCTACCTAAGAGGTCATGGTCTTAGCCATCACACTAAGGCTATCTTGATTTAAGGGGAATAAAAATTGATAATGCCTTTCTGAGAGACAATTGGGTAAAAATCCAATTTAATTTTACAAGTTAAAATGCTTATATGCATTTAAAAATGTTTAAATATCAAAGAAATAGTAAGTGGCAAGATAAATTTAAAGACCTAAATAGGAATACTACGCCAACATTAAAAATGACAATGTAGAAATATTTATGGTCAGGGAAATATATTTTACTTGAATTCAAATGGCATGGTACAAACAGATTCTGTACTCAGTTTGTTGTTGAGGCCAATTATAAGCCTTTTTTATAGTAATTATGTTCCTCTTGTCATTACTAATATTTATAGAGCCCTCAATGTACTGAGCATTTATGTATAAAATATCCCCATTGTTGGGGGTGTACATTCTAGTGGGAAAGACAGACTATAAACATGAATAAAAAGGAAAATATATAGCATATTAGAAGGTAATAAGGACTAAAGGGAAAAAAATGAAGATTGATAGAGGCAATTAAAATTTATGGAGAACTGTAGTGCATCTTACAAGGGTACTTGTGAAACTTAGTGAATGCAGAATATGATTGTCTTAACACAATAACTAAGAAAATGCCAGGAAGGCTATGTTAACCAGTGTGATGAAAATGTGTCAAACTGTTTATAAAACCAGTGCATGGTGCCCCATGATCGCATTAATGTACACAGCTATGATCTAATACTAATAAAAAAAATAATAAAATAAAAAAAATAAAATTTATGGAGAATGGCCAGAAAAAAGCTCACAGAAAAGACAACTTTTTAGCAAACAACCCAGATTCCATGAGGAAATTGAAATATGGAATCATTAAATAATTTCCCTGAGGATAAAAGTAGAACACAGACCCTCTGATTCTACTGTGCTGTAAATAAAAACTACAGGAGAATATTACCTAATAATTAATAGTAATTATTTATGGATAGTGAGACCTTTTTAAATTTTTCAAAAACATTATGTTTGCTGATGTCTTTTTAGCATTGAGATTGCGTGACTATCATGTTGGTGAAGAAGAAGAGGCGGACTGTTAGAAATCTTAGCAAATTTGGAATGGATTTTAAAACACACTGGATCTGACTCACTTTTTTGGCTTCTGCTATAGCTACTGTGCTCCAGGCTGCTGCGCTGGCTCTTGTCCTGGTCACCTTCATCTCCAGGGTGGCTTCTCCTCCGGGCTGCCTCTATAATACCACCACTATTATTCAAGCTACTGATGTGTCCTTTTTATACTCTCTTCTCCTCATGCTCCACGTTCAATTAATGGCCAAATATACTAGCTTTTCACCTCAACAATTTCCTCCCATATGTCCTCTTCTTTCCACTGTCATGGCCACAGGATCAGTTTTGACTTAAATATCTCTCTCTCTCTCAAGATAGACACCACACTAATCTCTTTACGCTTCCACAATTTATCCAGGAAACCACCTTCAGAATTTCTGATCAACAGCTGAATTCTAACCAAACCCGATCAGGTCATTCTCCTGATCTTGTTCATACAATATCACCCCAGTTCCTGTTCACCACCCTGATTTTTGTGCCTACAAGTGGCTGCCGTTTATTTGTATATATTTTATACAAAATAGAAATAATCTACTTCCTCACCCAAACCCAGCTCCTCCTTGCAATTGGGCAGGACATATGCTTAGTTCTGATTTATTGGTTGTTAGCAGAAAAGACAAGTGTTAACTTGTATGCCAGAGCAGAGAGCAGGTGTGAGTTCTCCGTGCTTCTTTACTCTCTTCCTAAAGCAACGAGGAAGTGACTTCAGATCGTGAAGGTACAAAAGCAGCAGAGTCTGAGATCCCACAGATCCATGATGGATTTGCAGTGTGAGCAAGAAATAAACCTTGATGTGCTAGTGTGCCGAACCACTGAGATTTTGAAGTTAATTTGTCATTGCACATAACCTAGCCTGTCTTAACTAATGTGTCAGCCAAAGAGGGTGAATGTGCCAATTCTTACACCACATTGTGCCTTCTCATATTCTCACCATTGTCTTTGCGTATCTCTTCATTAAGAACATCCTTCTGTGACCTATCAATTCCTCCATCCCTCATCACGTAACGTTACTGACGCTTTACTCAAGCTTCCAGAACCATTTCTAATGTTAACTCTGCCTAGGGGCTTCTCCTTCTTTGCCCAATAGGATGTGATTTCTCTTTCTTCCAAACCTGAAGAAGCTTGGTACTTACTTACCCTTTTTATTGTTCTTCCCAAATTATGTCTCCTCTCATAGTTACTGGTATATTTATTTTTCTTTTCTAGTAGAAAACAGGCCCTTCTGAGGGTCTGAATTATATTTATATGTCTAAACTGCACAGGCCTTTGCATTTAATAGTTTTCTGGAAAATATCTGTAAAACTATATTGAGGACACAGAGTATGCAATATAATTTTCAAAATCTCTACCACAATAGCTAAAAGAAGATATGTTCTGGAGATTTGGGGAGCTAACATTTATATGATGATCCTTTACACAGACTCTGTTAGAGTACTGTCTCTTTTCTATTGCCATCACAAAACAGTACTTTTTTTTTCACTATTGTTTTCTCAGAATCTAGCACATTTCTTGGCACAAAATGAAGTGCCAGATAACATGGCAGTGAACAGAAAAGATTCAGAATATAAAACACCAGCATACTGAAAATGGAGTTAGATAAGATTTAATTGCATGCAAGACCTCTCGAGCTGGAAAGAGCCCTCAACATAAAAAATTAGAGTTTTAGAGGCAATAGTGGCTTCAGAATAAGAGAAATGCAAACTCAATTTTGAAGCTGTAGTATTTTGCAAAGGATTCTTATATATGTTCTCTCCATTGATTGTTATAATCATTCTCCTCAGTAGATGGGTATTATTCCCACTTTAGAAATGAAGAAACTAATCCCAGAAAGGTTAAGTGATCTGTGAAGGGCCAAACATCTGGTTAAAATGTTCAGTTCTCAGGTCTCCTAATTTCTGGTCTACTGCCTTTCCTTATCTAAGCTCAGGACAAGCAACACCATTAATATCATTGTTATGTCTGTGTAATGTGTTATCTTGGCAGCAGCAGCTAGGTAAGTACCATAGCTGCTGAAGAAGGTGCACACACACACACACACACACACTCTGACACAAACATCATCATATAAACCTCCTCCAGTCTGGGCCAAAATAGAATTAATTTTGTGTTCATTGCTGGTGAATGCTGAATCCTTCCATATCGGTGTTAGTGTTTAAAGGATAAGTCAGTATACGCACACGGTAATTGAATGTCAAGAAATATGAAAATATATTGTTTTATTGCTACCGTTCATTGATTTATCAAAGTGATTTATTGTCAATGGATGTGCAGCACAACAAATCACTTTGCTGACACCATCAGCTGCCTTAACTAGGTTGTCAGTTCACGACATTAAAGGTAATGGATGGTGATTATTTCACAGTAATGGGTTTAATCAGCACTTTGAGTGACTTAGCAGTCATGTCAGAGTACAGCCAACTCATCATTCATCAAGGCATTTTGTTTACCAACATCATGTATAATTCATTTGATTGTTGACAATAATCAGCAAATACCTCTCGGGTGAAGTTTTATCAGAAATGGAAATCTGCACAGCTGCAGTGTGCTAAGTCACCCCAGGGGCTGTCTGAGCAGATGCAGGTGGCGAGGGATGCTCTTGCTCTGGACCCCAGAGAGGTGGTTTCCACCAACTGGGCTTCTAATTTTCTCATCATCTCATGAGAGATCTCATCTCACCAACCCCCTGATCATGGGTCTTTGGTACCCCCAGAAAAGCTTCAGGTGCAAAGTCTATAAAGGTATGAAAGTGAAAGACACATGATCTTGGCAAGCTTCTTACAGGAAAGTTCAACGTAATGTTAGGAACTTTTTTTGCCCTGTGAACATCTGACATTTCTCCCCAGAAAGAAAATTTTACATACAGGCAATATTTTACATACAGTGAGTTTGGAAACTGAAGTCTAGCCATAGGCAGCAAGGTAAAATTATGAGGATCTTGGATTCTGGAGGCATCATACTTGGCTGGAATATCTGCTCTGTCCATTACCAGCCATGAGCCCTTCGGCAAGTGAGTAAGCACCTTTCAGTTTCATCCATAAGTGAAGACAATAATATTGTTGTTTTTGTGGGGTATTCATGACTATTAAATGATTTAATGCAGGTAAAAGGCTTAGCACCAGGCCTGTGCAGAGTAAATGCTCAAAAGTGTTGGTTTTCATTATTGCTGTCATTTTTTACTTGTGAATTCAGTTTCAGAACACCTGTCCTTATGGAGGAGAGAATCAGAAAGCCTAAAGCCTTAGTCGTATACATTCGTGATTGTGTTTTAGTCTTATTTTTCTGCTCATTTTCAGATGCAACACTAGCTAGAGACTCAGAAGAAAATAGGAGCCATAAATAAGAAACTGAAAGAAAACTGTTTTGCTAGACTCTGTGGCAGGCTGCAGCATACGATGCAATACCTTGGTTTTCTGTGTAACAGAGGGAAGTACTACATAGCACATACCTGTACCTTAAATGTCCCAGGCAATTGGAGTGGGCACAGTGTCCAGTGGGAGGCAGTGGTGCGCAGTGTGAGACAACAGCAGCAATAAGAGGGTAGCAGAACCCAACACGAACCAACAGGGAGAGCTGGGGGTTCCGTGGGCCCTCCAGGAGCTAGAATACAAGCCAGTAATTCAAAGAGATGACAGAGAAAGGGAGAAAACGACAGAGAAGCCATGGAATGACTCACAGGACAGTTTGATTTTGAGTGTGACATCTTCTAGGAGAAGATTCAGAGTCCCGAATTATTCTGTGTTGTTCCCATTGATATTTCCATTTTTGATAACCATGGATTAAACATCTCTGACTTACTTTCAGTCCTATGATTCTATAAGATTTTGCTACATAAATTCTTATAATCATATTTAGTCTTCTTTTATAAATCTATTTTGATTTCTTTGTCTCATCCAACCATCCCTGGTCATGAAGGGAGTGAGGCCCTCTAAGGTACTGCGGGAGAGACATTGGATAAGGAGTCCACTCTTGAGGAGTTTAAGAAATGAATGCAAATACTATACAAAGAACATTTGAGTGCTTGCAATGATAAACACTGTCCAAAGTGCTTTTCATACATGAACTCATTTAACCCTCACAACATACTTACGAGGTTTTTTTTTTTTTTTTTTTTTTTGCAGTTTTTGGCTAGGGCCCATGTTTGAACCCACTACCTCTGGTATATGCAGCTGGCGCCATACTCCTTTGAGCCACAGGCGCTACCCAGGTTTTTTTTTTAATCATTCATGCTTTGTAGGTTAAAACAAACAAACAAACAAAAAAAAACTTAAATATAAAGAAGTAAAACAACGTGCTTAAGATCTACCAGTGAGAGCATGGTAAAGCTGAGCTTAGAACCCAGGCATCCAGTTTCCAGGACGGGGTTGTTAACTCTGCTCTATGCTGCATGGGCCTGATTAAGTGGAGTGAACAGCTAGGGAGAAATGACTCTGGGACTGCGTGTCCTCCTGCAGTCAGCAGGTGAGTGGGTGGAGAAGCCCTCTCTGAGCTGCCATCATATGGGTGACAGAAAGACTTTCCTTGCTCCAGGTTGGAAATGTCTATCAGATGTACAGGCAGCTTCTTTCCTCAGCATGGTGTGCAGGATATGAACAAATCATACCCCGTTTGGTGGTGAAGGAAGAAGGAAAGTGTGAATCTTGGCTGCCATGGAAATCACAAAGGGGATATCCTAGACATTGGAGACTGCAACTTTGCCTACTTCACGACTTGATCAGAGTAGGCCCAACTCTTGCATCTGGCAAACTCCTTTGAGCCTGAAGAAGAGTCTTTTCTCCTCTATAAAAATCCAAGGGTGAAAGGATCATGTCAGTGAAAGAAGAACTGTTTGGAATCACCACCATGATGCTGAGATCACCATCATGTTCCTGTGGCAAGATTAGGGGACAGACACTGGGCCCTGAAGGAGTGGCAGAGATTTTTTAAAAAGGAAAAAAAAAAAAAAAAAGAAAGAAAGAAAAAAGAAAAGGCTCCTACCTATTTTGGATGCTGATGGAAGAAAAGTGATGATGCAGCTGTGTAATAGCATGCGCTTTATTAGATAAAGATGTCTTTCTACCTTCTGCAAAACACTAGGAAATGTGCAGATTTAAACAACTAGTGTAGAAGAGAGAAGACCATAAAGGAAACTTTTATTGCTTTTGAGACAACCCATTTCCTTATATCTCCATAATGCAACAAGAGACGTCTGCCTCCACTCTGGCTCCAGGAAATATTAATGCAAAAGTTTTCTCTCTGCCAAACCCTCTGCTCTCATCTCTGGATGAGAGGACGTGCAGGAAGAGGCAGAGGGGAAGGCAAGGGAGGGGGGGCTCTTCAAAATGAGCTTGTTCAATTTATGAAAAGTGAAAGCTACCACCACAGAGATGTTTCTTAATTTATTAAAATGCTTTTGTGCCACATGTGCTTCACAGTCCTCGAAATGAGAACACACCCACTCACATACCAGCACGTTTCACTTGGATGGAGCTTCCCTTCACCAAAGAAGTGTTGTCTCAGCTTGGGAGAAATGTTGAGTGTTCATAATCAGGAAATGTGGCCCCCTTTCCTTCTTGCTGCAAGGGAAAGGATGGAAGCTGGGATTGTTCCTTATCTCTAAAAATTCAAATACTCAACTGATGAAAATTTGAAATTTTCTGCTCAAGTGCTGCACATAGAGCTCAGAGTTACGGAGAGATTTCAAATATTCGAGTAACCCCTGTGTGCGTTTGGGGTCTGCACATACTTAAAATAAGCCATTAAACGACAATGCAGAACACAACACCCTCAGGTGATCCAACTGTGCAGAGAGGAGATATCAGTGAGGGCTGAACTAGGTAAGGAAGGGCTCTTGAGGAAATGATCGACAGAAAAGGGATAAGGACAATCCAGAAGACAGAAACAGTGTTAGCACAGAGTTAGAGATTGGAGTGTTAGTGAAGGACAAGGTGACCTCCATGAATAGAACTTGATTGGGCTACCTGTGTGTTACTGTCTATAAGTATGCTAATATAGCTGTAATTTTTGATGAATAACACATGACTCAAATCTAATTTTCAACCTTTCAGTATCAAATGGATGGGTAAATTTCGCAAAATTGTGGAAAAAAATAGCAACATCTGAGTTGTAAATTTCTTTTCAAAAGAATGTAGTAGTCAATGTCTACAAGTGTTTGTTACTTTTGCTGTGAAACCAGCTTGTTTAGACATTAATTGAACCAATTCTGTATTCTGGGTGGGATAGAGTCGCAATTTATTCTGAACTAATTTTAAATTTTAATAGAAATAATCCATCCTATATATGCTTATTGTAGAAATTTTTTAAAAATAATGCAGATAAAAAAATAAAGGAAAAAAAAAAAAGAAAAACTTGAACCCTCACTGTCACATTTCCCAAAGACAAAATAATAGTTTGGTACATCTCTTTCAGACCATGTGTATGACACTCTGTGTTAGAATTCGTTAGATTACATGTACGAAAGCTCCGGAAAGTCATTCCTCCATGTATGCCTGTGCCTGTGCCCTGGCGAGGCCCCTTCCCACACTGATGCCAGGGTTAGCCACACAACTTGCTTTAGCCAATGGGATGTCAGGAAACATGATACACGCAGACTTGATAAGCTCCTGGTCTAGCTTCCTGGAGCATAAAGAACCAGATTTACAAAGGAGTCTAATTATCCCAGTTGTTCCAGATGAGCCAGGCCCTGAGTAACTTAGAACTGATATATGAGTGATCCCAGGAGAGTCTCACAGAGGGACTCATTAGCCAACACAAGATTTATGAGATAGAATATATTGTATTGCATGACATGAAATGTTGGGGTATAACTGATGCAGTGTTTCAGACCTGATTATTTCATTTAGTGTACTGTGAATAACTTTTTATGTTCTTAAATGGAATTCAGGAAGCTAATTTTTTAAGACTTTCATCATATTTGACTACGACATGTACCAATAACCCATTTAACTAATGTCTTGTTGTTAGCCATGCATATAGTTAATTTTTAACGTTCAGTTGGTGACTCCCTAATGCCACATCCACTATGTGTGGTTCAGGGAATGTAAACTTATTTTAAAATAAGTTTATATATCACTACATTCTAAGCTCTTTGAGAACGGTAGCTGTGAATAAATAAGCTTTTTCCCCTTACACTCTTGCAATGTGCATGGCAAATAGTCGGCACTCAAAATACTTACTGAGTGAAAAATGAATAAATATGCTTTAGAAATGAGTTAGAAAAATCACATTTAATAATAGCCTGCACATTTTATTTTATTTTATTTTTTTTTTTTTTTTTAATTTTTTTATTAAATCATAAGTGTATACAATGATATGATTATGGGGCATCATACACTCACTTCATAAACCATTTGACACATTTTTATCCCAGTGGTTAACATAGCCTTTCCGGCGTTATCTCAGTTACTGTGCCAAGACATTTATATTCTACATTTACCAAGTTTCGCAAATACCCCTGTAATATGCACCACAGGTGTGATCCCACCGATTCCCCTCCCTCTACCCACCCCCCCCTTTCCCAGTTCCCCCTATTGTTAAGTTGTAGTTGGGTTATAGCTTTCATGTGAGAGTCCCAAATTAGTTTCATAGTAGGGCTGTGTACATTGGATATTTTTTCTTCCATTCTTGGGATACTTTACTAAGAAGAATATGTTCCAGCTCCATCCATGTAAACATGAAAGAGGTAAAGTCTCCATCTTTCTTTAAGGCTGCATAGTATTCCATGGTATACATATACCACAATTTATTAATCCATTCGTGGATCGATGGGCACTTCGGCTTTTTCCATGACTTAGCAATTATGAATTGGGCTGCAATAAACATTCTGGTACAAATATCTTTGTTATGTTGTGATTTTTGGTCTTCTGGGTATATGCCCAGCAGAGGAATTACAGGATTGAATGGCAGATCTATTTTTAGATCTCTGAGTGTTCTCCATATATCCCTCCAAAAGGAATGTATTAATTTGCATTCCCACCAGCAGTGCAGAAGTGTTCCCTTTTCTCCGCATCCACGCCAACATCTCTGGTCTTGAGATTTTGTGATATAGGCTAGTCTCATTGGAGTTAGATGATATCTCAAAGTAGTTTTGATTTGCATTTCTCTGATGATTAAAGATGATGAGCATTTTTTCATATGTCTGAAGGCCGTGCGCCTGTCTTCTTCAGAGAAGTTTCTCTTCAAATCCCTTGCCCAGCCTGCGATGGGATCCCTTGTTTTTTTCTTGCTGATGCGTTTGAGTTCTCTGTGGATTCTGGTTATTAAACCTTTGTCAGAGTTATACCCTGCAAATATTTTCTCCCATTCTGAGGGCTGTCTGCTTGCTCTGCTTACTGTGTTCTTAGCTGTGCAGAAGCTTTTTAGTTTGATCAAGTCCCAGTAGTGTATTTTTGAAGCTGCTTCAATTGCCCGGGGGGTTCTCCTCATGAAATACTCACCCAGACCAATTTCTTCAAGGGTTTTCCCTGCATTCTCCTCTAGTATTTTTATAGTTTCATGTCTTAAGTTTAAATCTTTAATCCAATGAGAGTCTATCTTAGTTAATGGTGAAAGGTGTGGGTCTAATTTCAGTCTTCTGCAGGTGGCCAGCCAGTTCACCCAGCACCATTTGTTAAATAGGGAATCTTTTCCCCACTGAATGTTTTTAATTGGCTTGTCAAAAATCAAATAGCGGTAAGTAGCTGGATTCATCTCTTGGTTCTCTATTCTATTCCAGATATCTACTTCTCTGTTTTTGTGCCAATACCATGCTGTTTTGATCACTATCGATTTGTAGTAAAGTCTGAGGTCTGGTAGTGTGATTCCTCCTGTTTTGTTTTTATTTCTGAGTAATGTCTTGGCTATTCGAGGTTTTTTCTGATTCCATATAAAACGAAGTAATGTTTTTTCAAGATCTTTAAAATATGACAGTGGAGCTTTAATAGGGAGTGCGTTGAAATTATATATTGCTTTGGGTAGTATGGACATTTTGATAATGTTGATTCTTCCTAGCCATGAGCATGGTATGTTTTTCCATTTGTTAACATTTTCAGCTATTTCTTTTCTTAGAGTTTCATAGTTCTCTTTATAGAGATCTTTCACGTCTTTTGTTAGGTAAATTCCCAAATATTTCATCTTCTTTGGCACTACTGTGAATGGGATAGAGTTCTTAACTGCTTTTTCAATTTGACTGTTGTTGGTGTATATAAAGGCTACCGATTTATGAATGTTGATTTTGTAACCTGAGACGCTGCTGTATTCCTTGATCACTTCTAGGAGTTTTGTAGTGGAGTCCCTAGTGTTTTCCAGATACACAATCATATCATCTGCGAAGAGCGAGAGTTTGATCTCTTCTGACCCTATATGTATACCCTTGATCGCCTTTTCTTCCCTAATTGCGGTGGCTAAAACTTCCATTACAATGTTGAAAAGCAATGGAGACAATGGGCAGCCTTGTCTGGTTCCTGATCTGAGTGGAAATGATTCCAATTTAACTCCATTCAATATGATATTGGCTGTGGGTTTGCTGTAGATAGCCTCTATCAGTTTAAGAAAAGTCCCTTCTAGACCAATTTTCTTGAGTGTTCTGATCATGAAGGGATGCTGGATATTATCAAAAGCTTTTTCTGCATCAATTGAGAGAATCATATGGTCTTTGTTTTTTAATTTGTTTATGTGCTGAATTACATTTATAGATTTACGTATATTGAACCAGCCTTGAGACCCTGGGATAAAACCAACTTGGTCATGATGTATAATTTGTTTGATGTGTTGCTGGATTCTGTTTGTTAGGATCTTGTTGAATATTTTTGCATCTATATTCATTAGTGATATTGGTCTATAATTTTCTTTTCTTGTTGGGTCTTTTCCTGGTTTGGGGATCAGGGTGATGTTTGCTTCATAGAACGTGTTGGGTAGTCTTCCTTCTTTTTCTACATTTTGGAACAGGTTGAGTAATATAGGTACTAATTCCTCTTTAAAGGTTTGGTAGAATTCTGACGTGAAACCATCTGGTCCCGGGCTTTTCTTTTTAGGGAGGTTTTGTATAGTTGATGCTATTTCTGAACTTGTTATGGGTCTGTTCAACATTTCCACTTGATTCTGGTTAAGTCTTGGAAGGTGGCGTGCTTCCAAGTATCGGTCTATTTCCTTCAGATTTTCATATTTCTGAGAATAAAGTTTCTTGTAATATTCATTAAGGATTTTTTGGATTTCTGATGAGTCTGTGGTTATTTTGTCTTTGTTGTTTCTGATTGATGATATTAGAGATTTTACTCTTTTTTTCCTGATTAGGTTGGCCAGAGGTTTATCTATTTTATTGACCTTTTCAAAAAACCAGCTTTTTGATTTATTGATCTGTTGTATTATTCTTTTGTTTTCAATTTCATTTAATTCTGCTCTAATTTTGGTTATTTCTTTTCTTCTACTGGGTTTGGGGTTGGAATGTTCTTCCTTTTCCAGTTGCGTGAGATGTCCCATTAAGTTGTTAACTTCCTCTCTTTCCGTTCTCTTGAGGAAGGCTTGCAGTGCTATAAATTTCCCTCTTAGAACTGCCTTTGCAGTGTCCCAGAGGTTCTGATAGCTTGTGTCTTCATTGTCATTTTGTTCCAAAAAATTGGTGATTTCTTTCTTAATCTCATCTCTGACCCAGCTATCATTCAGCATAAGGTTATTTAACTTCCATGTTTTTGTATGGGTATGCAGATTCCTGTTGTTACTCAATTCAAGTTTTATTCCATGATGGTCCGAGAAGATGCATGGAATAATTTCTATTCCTTTAAATTTACTGAGGTTAGACTTGTGACCTAAAATGTGATCAATTTTGGAGTAAGTTCCGTGGGCTGATGAGAAGTATGTGTATTCAGTTTTGTTGGGATGACATGTTCTGTAGATGTCTGCTAAATCTAAATACTGGATGGTTAGGTTTAAATCTAAGATTTCTTTGCTCAGCTTCTTTCTGGAGGATCGATCCAACACTGCCAAGGGAGTGTTGAAATCTCCAACGATTATGGAGCTGGAGGAAATCAAGTTACTCATGTCTGTTAGAGTTTCTCTTATAAATTGAGGTGCATTCTGGTTGGGTGCATAGATATTAATAATTGAGATCTCGTCATATTGAGTATTACCCTTAACAAATATGAAGTGACCATTCTTGTCCTTCCTTACTTTTGATGGTTTAAAGCCTACTGTATCTGCAAATAAAATTGCAACACCTGCTTTTTTCTGATTACCATTTGCCTGAAATATGGATGACCATCCTTTCACCCTGAGTCTGTATTTGTCTTTTAAGTTGAGATGTGACTCTTGTATGCAACAAATATCTGGCTTAAGTTTTTGTATCCAGTCAGCTAACCTATGCCTCTTTAGAGGACAGTTTAAGCCATTCACATTGATGGAGAGTAAGGATAAGTCTGGTGGAATTTTGGGTATCGAGTTTTTCAAAGGTCCAGTGGACATTTTTAATCCTTTCGCCAGTGTGGAAGTTGGAGTTTGATCCGAAGTTTCTGAGTGAGTTTACTTTTGTGGTATAGGATTGGGTTGGTCATTGTGGAGGATAGGTCTGAGAACATCCTGAAGAGCTGGTTTACTTATGGCAAATTTTTTCAACATATGAATGTCATTGAAGTATTTAATTTCTCCATCATAGATGAAACTCAGTTTAGCTGGATACAAGATCCTGGGTTGAAAGTTTTTTTGCTTTAGGAGATTAAAAGTTGATGACCAGCCTCTTCTTGCTTGAAAAGTTTCAGCAGAGAGATCTGCAGTTATTCTAATATTCTTACCTTTGTACGTTATAGTTTTCTTTCGCCGGGCTGCTTTGAGAATCTTCTCTTTCATGTTAACTTTAGTGAAGCTAATTATGACATGTCTGGGAGATGGCTTTTTGGGGTTGAATCGTGCTGGGGTTCTGAAGCTGTCTGCTATCTGAATTTCAGATTCTCTAGGCATGTCTGGAAAATTTTCTTTCATAATTTCATGTAGAAGGGCCTCTGTGCCCTTGGCTGCCACATCATCAGCCTCCGAAATTCCTATAACCCTTATGTTATGTTTTTTCGAATTATCTGAGAGCTCTCTGAGTGAGTGATCCGTTTTTGCTCTCCATTTCTCTTCCTCTTTGAGAGATTGGGAGCGTTCGAAGACTTTATCTTCAATGTCAGAAATCCTTTCTTCTGCTTGCTCCATTCTGTTACTGAGGGATTCTACTGTATTTTTCATATCTTTGAGGGCTGTAAGTTCTTGTTTCAGTGTGTCTAAGTCTTTGGTGGTTTTGTCTTCAAATTCGTTAAATTCTTGAGACAACTTTTGAATTTCTCCTCGAATTCCTAATTCCATTTTATTAATCTTGTCTGCAAACCAAATTCTGAATTCGACTTCTGACATCTCAGCCAGTTGTTTATGAATGGGATCTTCAATCACATCTGCCGTATCTTTTCTTGGGGGGGTTGATCTATTCTGGTTATTCATGTTACCAGAGTTTTTCCGCTGATTCCGCCCCATGGTTTACTCCCTTTGGTTTTTCCCCTGGGGTTTTATCAAGGGCCCGTACAGTGTTGTGGCCTGAGAAACTGGGGCCCTGTCTGGTGTGGTGGAGCAAAGTGGTTCTGTCTTGTTTTCAGCTGGTTTCTGTTCGATCCTATTGCAACTTCTACTCTGGCTTGAAGTCTCAGCTGTGTGAAAAAATCAGCAATTAAGTCACCCCGCCTGCCCACCTCTGGCCCCAGTTGGAAAAGGAGAATCAAACCTTCCTACAATCGCACACCCAGGGCACCACCTGAAAAGTCCTCAGTCTATTAGCCCAGTTCAAAAGGTCCGAATCAACTGTCTCAATCGGCACTTGTCTCAGGTGGAAGGGTTCAAGAGGTCTCTGGGAACTGGATCACAGGGGCCTGGTGACTCCTCTGAGACAGCTCACCCCAGTGCAGCGTGGAGTCAGGAGGAGCCACCCCGCAAACAGAGCAGTCTGGGAAGGTTGACGTCTCCTTCCCCACTTTGCCCCTCCGTCGGACCCAGTCACTGGTATCTCTGCAGATGGCTAACCCAGTTGCCTGCAGTGAACAGACACTCCAGGGGTTTGCACCTGCCTGAATCGCGAGGAAGTCTGCCAGGCCCCTGCAGACTGCCGCTATCTAGCAGGAGGAGATGGGGCCTGACATCTTTGAGTGTTTGATGCAGGTGATGGGAAGGAGGTGTTCACTCAGGCTTAGCCCCGTCCCTGATGGATGCTGCTAACAGAACAGAACAGAACAGACAACTTTGTGAGGTTCTGTCTCTGTTCCTGTCATCGCCTACAGGAGACGGGCTGTTTTGAGTTCAAACGTCTTTGCTGCTGGAGAATTGCGTCTGAACACCTCTCTGGGTCGGCCCCGCCCTGGAGGCTTCTGGGTTTGTGAGCCGTGACACCGGTGGCCTCCTCTGGTTGCCCAGGGAGACAGGGGGTGTGGCCTCAGAATATCCAGAAGTGAGCGTTCTGCCGTTAAAGAAAAAACGGCTGTTGATCTACCTCCAGGGAACTGCTGCTCTGGTGTGGGCACTCAGGCGACCCTTTTCTCCTCTGTCCCGCGCACCAGAGTCAGCACTGAGCGGCTGCAGTTTGTGCTGGGTCCACACCCCTTAAGAGATCCCCTAAGAATCAGAACTCTTGGGGGATGGGCCCCCAGACCCGGATTGGGAGTGGGGCGGGGGGAAGCTAGAGTTTCATTCAGTTTCACGCAATACTACGGTCCGGGGAGGGCTCCTGCACTGCACCGCAGGGAAGTGCTGCCAAGGCTTGATTTCCCCTCAGCGGAGTGCCCTCTCCTCGCTCACGTGTCCCAGAGTCAGCGCTGACCTGATGCAGCTCAGGCACTGTGCACTCCCCTCGAGAAATCACCCAAGGAGCCGAACTCCGGAGGGATAGGCCCTCAGACCCCGAGTGAGAGTAGGGGCTCTCAGCTCTCAGCGGGGAGGCCAGAGTCTTATTCAGTCTTGTGCCCGGGGAGGGCTCCTGCACTGCACCGCAGGGAAGTGCCGCCAAGGCTTGATTTCCCCTCAGCGGAGTGCTCTCTCCTCGCTCACGTATCCCAGAGTCAGCGCTGACCTGACGCAGCTCAGGCACTGTGCACTCCCCTCGAGAAATCACCCAAGGAGCCGAACTCCTGGGGGATTGGCCCTCAGACCCCGAGTGAGAGTAGGGGTTCTCAGCTCTCAGCGGGGAGGCCAGAGTCTTATTCAGTCTTGGGCCCCGTATGCCCGGGGAGAGTTGGTGCACTGCACCGCAGGGAAGTGCCGCGAGGCGTGACTCCCCCTCAGCCCGGTGCCCTCTCCTCACTCGCGGGCCTCAGAGTCAATGCTACCAGTCGCAACTCGGGGACTGTCCACTCCCCTTGAGAAATCACCCAAGGATCCGAAGTCCTGGGGGACAGGCCTCCAGACCTCAGTGGGCGGGAGGGGAGCGCCGGGGATTCAGGGTTGCCGGCAAAGGATTCCCAAAGTTTTATTCAGCCCTATGTCCGGCAGGAGAACGCCACGGCACCCCAGTAGGGGAGGTAGGTCCAGTTTTTAGAAGGTCTTTCCCGTGGAGTGTAGTGGGAGGGCCTTTAATTTCTGCCCGCTTGTTAAATTGTGGGGCTCCAGAGCCAGTCTCATGGGGGAGGGGGACTCCCGTCCGCTTGGTGGTGGATTTTGTACCTTTTGTTTGCGTCCTTGTGATCACAACTTGCCTCAGCGGTGTTGATGTGCGTTCTTCAGCCTTCTCTCTTGGTGAGGCTCAAGTCCACCAGGATACTTACTAAATTCCTGTCCCTTAACTCTCCTTCTGGACGGGAGCCTTTGTTGAAAGCTGGCTTCAGTCCGCCATCTTGTCTCCCTCCTAGCCTGCACATTTTAATACAGTGTCATATCCAGGCAAAAAGTTATGGGGAAAGCTGGGTATCCTTCCTCTACTTTGTACTTTCATTCTGTCCAGAAACAGTAAGAAATGAGTATTTTCATTGAAATCAGTGTTGTTGCATCAAAATCCATTATGCCCATATCCCATTCTCTCAATGTCCTGGTTAAAGTAGAGGTGACAACTAGGTAATGTAATAAACAAATTTGTACTAAATTAATGGTCTACTCTGCTTACTATCCTGAAAGATGTGTATATTCACGGGGAAATAGTTTGTGTTTCCTCAAATCTTATTATATTTACCCATATTCTGACATTTATGATGAGAAAATACTTCAAGGCAATCTATCATGTTTTAGGGTTTTTGTTTCTTTTTCTCACCCTGTAAATAAGTATAATTCAGAAATGGCCATGTTGTGTTTTTCAATAAATTGCCTCCACCATTGAAGTTAATCCAATATTCAACTTAGGTTTGAATTGAAATATCTTAAAAAGATAAAACCATCAAGATAACAATTTATTTTCCATTAACCTATAGGACAGCTTTTTTTTTTTTTTTGTATTTTGTATCCTTTAATAAGAGGAAATTCATTGTAATCTTTACTTTAAATTAGTTTTTAAAGCATATTTAATCCTGAGGTCAAAGCACATTATTCATGTTTAATGAACAACCTTAAGGGTGTCAGCTTCAGACTGAAGCCACAGTTCTAAACTGTCTGGATAACACTATCAGGGACGTACCAACACTTCAAAAGATGTTCTTGATGTTTCAAACTTTGACCCAGAAAACTCTTTTCATTCACTGTGTGGTATGGTTAGTTGTTTTGAATGAGCACTAATTTTACTTCACTTTCCCCACAATATCATGCTCTTCCCTTTGTGGGAGGCAAGCCCAGGAGTAGGAAGAAAGAGGCAGGAGGAAAGAGGACCAAAAGTAAGTAAGCATAGCCAGTAGGCCTCTGAAATAGACCGTGGGATCACATTTTACCGCTAACAAAACTGAGAACTGTAGAACTGACGCTCAGACCTCTCTAGATCCGAAGCATGTTAATTTTTAAACTAAACAATCAGAAGGCCTAGAATCTAGTGATGGTTCTTGCAATCTCCGTGGAGTCCTAAGCAAATACATGGAATTCAGTTTCTTTATAGGGATAAAACACTTTTCTTTCCCATTCATAAGGCTAACATCACCTTTCTGATCTATTTCATGGGATTGATAGGATAATAGTTGGGAATGGTATTGTAAAAACTGAAACATCTTATAGAAATATTGCGTTAAGTCTGAGTTCTGAATAAATAAAATAATATAATGGTTAGGCCCTCATATGGTCTATAAGTATCTTGGCCGTTCCCAGGAGCGAGAAACAGCAGGGCTCTTCAGTGTGTCCCTTTGAACTATGTCCCCTGTTTTTCCTTTTCATGGTGATTCTTGGATTCTCTTTTCTTCCTGCTTCAAAGCAAACTTGGAGATTTTTTTAAAAAAACTGTTATAACAGGGCTGAAATCTACTTACCAAGAACAGTTTTTGAAGGGAGCAAAAATGACAGCCATACAGAACTGGTACCTTAGACACACATATTTTGAATCTAATGGTAGAAGAACAGATATGAATGGGATGATTTCTAAACTTACAGTGAGAAATTTCTTTTACTTGATGACTGCATTACTGATGTCTATGTGCAGGCTTGGTGAGTTAACACCCCTCTGCTATCCTCCAGGCTGCCCTCTTAGGTGTTCAAAAGATGTTCTTGACATTTCAAACACTTATATCCCTTTTCTTTCACAACATTTACATCTCTGCACCAATTTCCCTCCTATGCTTTCACTGTCTAAGAGTGTATTGGAAAACACCAACTTGTGTGCCAAGAATTGAACATTAAATGGGGAGGAACATTTTGGTCATTGATTTGCATTATGGTTGGCCCATTTATTTTTAGTGATCTTTTAAACTACCTACCTACAAAATGGGGATATGGCATTTGCTCAGGTATCCTCATCCTAAATATCAAGAAGGTATTTAAAAAACTTTGAGTTCCTCTCAATGGCCCTGGTTGCCTATGGTGACTTTTTGTGATGACAGATACTAGTTCGGTGTTACAGCACTTGGAACATTATTTTTCCTCCAGAGGCAATACTCACCTAGTCACATAATGTAATGTTTCTGTTAGGTAGAACCATTTGCCATTGATGTGTCTGTGGTCAAATCCCAGCAATTTCTACAGTTTACCTAGTACCTCAGATGATTAGTTTTCTCCATACATTGACCTTCGAACATATGAACTAAAACTATGTTTATTCTGCTTCCCTAATGGGAAATAATATCATCATGGTCTTCTGTTAATAGATATTATGGAGTAATAAAGTTTTGCGTTCCTTCTGTAGTTCAGAGTGATTATTCATTAGACGACAAAGGCAAGGAGCATGATATTGATCATAGGGTCCTAAGTAAACACTGAATCCCCAGTTTGCAGGGGCAGATGTCTCTGGCATTTCAGTGTTCCGGAAAGGGGAAGTTATGTAGACCACTCTTAGAAATAAAGAGAGAAAGATGGGGAGAGGAGGAGAATGTGACATGGGCCACGAAGGAGTGAGAGAAGGGGTCCTGGGAGGATCCCAAAGCCATTTCTCTAGGAATTCATTTTGTTTTAGAAATGAAGTTCTGACTGTTGAGAAGATACCCACTGAGAGGGGGGAAAGCCCAAACTGGACATTGCAGGGTTTCTGACCTTAACTCCCACTTTAGAACTTACTGCAAATATTATATATATTCTCACGATAAAAGCAGATGCTCATGATTTAACTGTGATCTCCAGATTTAAAGTATCAGATGCTTTTCTCATGAATTGTATTTCTTTCTATAATTTGTTTCTCAAAATTCATGTTGGCGTATAGTATTAGAATGCCCAGTGGGGCAGATAGTCTAGCTATGGCAACGAAACCATGCCAAGAAGAGGCGCATGCCCCCGAATTTGTGGCAGAGATCCAGAGTGGCAGCTGTAACTTCTGTGAAAGTGATAGAGGTTTGCCACAGTCATTGCAGCAGAGGTGAACTCACCATATATTACAGAGTGATGAAGTGGGGAGTAATAAAGCAGGGAATATGGGAGGAAATAATATGGGAGGGATGGAAGATCCATTTTTTTCTTTCTTTTTTTTCTCTCAGTTGATTTTGCTTTGACTACAGTGGGACTATTTTTCACTCCTAACACTGCCTATATAGCACTACTGATTATAAAACTGATATCAAACATTTATACAGCACTTTCTATGTGTCACTTTTTCTACTTATAGATTAACATACATATCTTAATCTTACAAAATTCTTGCACGAAAGAAATTTTGCAGATGAGAAAAAAAAATCCAAAGTTTAAGAGGTGAGTTAATGAACTCTAGACCACTCATTTAGGAAGGGCAGATCCAATACTCATATCATGATCTGTCTGAAAGCACAGGCATATCTTCAAAGTGACCCTCTATCACCCGTAGGTTAAACCAGTTTGATGAGTTTATAAAAGGACAGAAGAAAGAATTCAGGTGGACACTTCTCTGACTTCAGAGAGGAGAAGAGGTAAATGCAGAGAGCACTAGTAGGACTTGAAATGGACAGGCACAGTCCTGACATCTACATCCATATTCCTGCATAGGAATAAAACTGTATACCACTAGAGGCATGTTGTCAGGTAGCCTGCTTCATTTATTCCAAAGAATCTGCCTACTAATCTCCAGATGACCCTCTGTTCTTCCATCTGGAAATCTGAACTATTTCTAAATAAAATAAAATATAGATCAACACAAACCCTCACGCTCTTTCTCTTAAAGTTTGAAACATTGGCATTAAATCTTAAATATTCCACTGGCCTAATATTTCTTCTGTTACATTGATTTGGCTTACATTTGAGATGGAATTTCAAAGTAGATTAAATAATTTTAGAATCTATGTTACTATGGTGACCCAGGATGGAGTGTATGAGATTTCTTCCCTTCAGATCTTGATATTGAGAAGTCTGGCTATTTGTCCCTGTCTTTTGCAGAATAGAAAGGATGTAATAGAAGGGATAGTGTATGGGAAGAAATGTTATTACAGACACATTGGGAGAAGTGCAGCTTTGGAACTAGCCTCTATCTGCCTCTGAAAGGTCTAGGTACAGGTAATTCCGTAGCTCATGCTGAAAGACTAATGCAGTCTTGGATGGTCTGAAGCCTGACAGCTGTGCTGAGATAGTCATTGTGGATGTCCAAAGCATATCTACAGGTCTTGTCTCCTTTCCATTCATATTCATACCTAGGTGATCTCAATCATTCTCAATTTTTAAACACATCTATATAATGATGACTTCTAAATTTATATCCCCATCTAGAAATTCCCCTAAGCTTCAGACATTTAATCCAAATGCCTCGACTAGGGCCAGATACAAGATGCCCAGTTAAATCTGAGCTTTAGATAAACAAAGAATAGTCTTTTAGCATAAGTAAATACAATAGTTGGGACATACTTAAATAAAAAAAAATAATTCGTTGCTTATCCTTTATTTTATTTGCTAAATCTGTTAACCTTACTTCTTGACTCAACACCTCTATTTGGATAACTAACAAATGCTCTGGCTTATCACGTCCAAAATGTAATTCCCAAATTTCCTACCTGAACATGTATCTCTCCCAGACTTTCTCAAATCTGTGAATGACAACTTCATTCTTGTATTTACATAGACCAAATCCCTTGACTATTCTCTTTTTTGGATACTATACTAAATCCAGATATAGGTGGTTTTGATTCTACCTTTATCATCTGTCTAAAATCTGGTCTATTTTTACCACATTTGTTGCTATCATCTGCTGGTCTGTTGAAGCAGCCTACTTGCTTTCGTCCCTTCATCCTTTTTCCATCTGAAGTCAGGTTGATTCTTTTTAAAAAATATATGCTACAGCATGTCAGGAAGTTATAATTTTAAGGAAAAGGAAGTTCTCAATCTTCTGTTTGTTGAGGCTCAGAAAACAATACCCCAAAATGAAGGCTTCAGATGTAGCCTCAGAAGCAAAATTCCTCTATCTTTTCCTGCCTTCCTCTCTCCCAGTCCCATTATTTGCCAAGGCTAGCCATAGAAACCGAATCCCTCTGCCCAAGGTGGGTCAGAGAAAGCAGAGTTCATTCTCCTCAAACTCTGCCATAAAACCTAAAAACATTCTATGTTAAAAATATAGTTAAAGAAATCTATAATGCCTGATTTAATTTAGCTGTAGGTCATTCCAGAGAGGGCCCGCTCCACATCCAGAAGGAAAAAATGCATCCTCAGAGGCCTCAAAGAATCTAGACAGACAGGCCTGTTGAGTTTCCTCACTCAGTTACTAGCATTAGCATACCCTTTTTTCCGCAATCATATTTATTACTGAGCCTAAGCATAAAAATGGACAATTTACCCTGTATCTTTGGGACTTCATTATGAAGACTCCTGTGTATATGTGTTAAATAAATTTGTATACCTTTTCTCTAATTAATCTGCCTTTTAGCGAGTTGATTTTTCAGCCAAACTGCGGAGGGCCAAAGGCATCCCAGACACTCCCCCATTCATTTGCTCTGTGCTGGGCTGGACTGCTCACTGTTCCCCAAACACACTAAGCATACTTGGCCTCACAGCCTTTGCACCGCACTCTTCTCTGTCTGGAAGATATTTTTTCTCCATGTGTGCATGGTTTGCACCCTCACTATGTCCTTTAGGTTTTCAAATCTTGTGTTGTTGAAGAACCCTTCCCCTCCCCCATGCCCCAACACTCACTATTCAAGTTACATTGTTTTCTTTTTTCTCCATAGCACTGTTGACCACATGACACACATTTGCTTATTTATTTATAGCCTGTTGGCCCCATAGACTGGAAGCTTCACAAGGGCGGGAACTTTTTTTTGCACATTTCTGCTGTAGCCCCAGAAATTAAGAGCGTGAACAGGTCAAAGTTGGTGCTCTGGGAAAAATTGTTGAATAACTGAATGAGATCAACATGGTGTTGTCATATTCAGATGCAGAAAAACCCCACATGAATGTTAAATGGCTTTATGTATAGGTAAATTAGAATATGCATATTTGTGCATAAGAAGATGCTCATGATTGCAAAGAGTAAACATCTATGTGTGCATGTGAGGGTCTCACATAATTACGGTATGCTTATTGATAAGAGGACAGTAAAACATACCTTTCCTTCTCTGTTCTTGAATCTGACATTACTTCCACTAATCTACTTATGTCTCTAATGCTTTGTGTATCTATAATCAGAATTTATTCCCACTTGCTTACTTTTTTATAGCACAGACAAGGGAGTATTTTTCCTTAACATTTTGGGTAATGTATCCTTGAGTCTTATATTAGCAACAACTGTTTATCTGGGCTGACCCTTGTCCTGGTATCTGCATGATTTCTCTTAATCACATTCTCATTACCTTATGTAAAATTGTTATATATTAAATATAATTTTTGTTGATAGCCACAGGGTGGCATTCATGTTCTTTGCTATCATTTTAATGACTGATAGATTACAAGGTCACTTTGAATAGATAAATAGCCTATAGATTCTTTCCAGTGAGGTTCACATTCTGATTTTTCATATTAACACTTGTAAATTGAAGAACTCATTATGCTATCCCACCTGCACTTCATTTTGCTTCCAGCACCTTCAGTTCCTTCCTGCAAGAATCCAAGATGACTCTATCAGGTGGCCTTGTTTTAATATTCAACTCAGTCAAAGAAAATGTTATGAGAGCCAGAAGCAGACACTACCTTGGTATTCATTTCAACTCAGCCATCATGGGAAGATTTGCCAGCAGCTTTTAGCCCAGGGTGCATTTCTGAATGCTTGCTGGTAAACACCAGACTGAATAGCAAGTAGGATCACTCACCCCAACAGGTTTGTGCCAGTCAAGGTGAATTCTCCAGACTAGTCCTGGAGGCAGTAAAACCATCTATCCAATATTTAAATACCACCCAGATTATTAAAAGAAAACACATACACACACAATGAAATGTTTACATGGGAAAGTTCAATTCCAGTGAAGCATCTGGATGGTGTTTAGAGATGTAGAGCTTAATCTCTGCTCTACAAAGAATGGAATGAGAATGGAATTCCAGAGCTGGGAATTCCATTCCTTTCTTCCTTCATTCTTTCTTTTAGGCAACCTAATTATAATAATATTCATTTCACTTGTGATGAACTCATACATCATTGCATAATTTATCACATTAATTTCTCAAGTATTACTTTTCCTATCTTACAGATGAAGAAAGTGAATTAAAAATTAGTTAAGATGCACAATTAGTTGAAAGCCCCGCTGAGAGTAAACTATAGAGGTGAAATAAACCTGGAAGGTTTGAAACTAATTTTCTTTTCTCTTCTTCCATCCCCACAAGTTCTGGGAGGGATCTGACCACTTCTCATCTCCAGGTACCCCAGAGCCTGAAAGGCCCTCTCCCTTCTCTTTCTCATGTGGGGTTAGTATAATAGGGGTTTTGCTGATTTTCTCACACACCATCTTCTCCATCTAGTCCATCCTACCTTACCCTTCTGAAATCATCTTACTGAAACTGCTGCCATTTTTCCTTTCTCTCAGAAAAATGGGTATTGTAAAAACCTCAACTGTATTTTTACCTCTCATTGCCTTTTTAAAATTAACATACTGAAAGTTTTTTCTCCTCCTCTGAATACACATCTTAGTAAGTCCCATGATTTTCTTGGTTACTTGTAGGTAATAGAAAGATCTGTGTTTTCCTTAAGTCATAAAAATAAATCAATACAGAAAACAGGATGTCCATCCCACTATAGTAAGTGAGACTTTAATCTTAATAAAAATATTTTCCCCTTTACCTGCATCAGATTCATCTTTTTTGCTTGCTCACCTGTTCTCCTCGCTGGATGCTGTTACTGACCTTTTCAGGGTTCTGGGGCATGGAAAGAAGAGACGTAGGGGAATAAAAAGTTCTTAATTCACTGCTGTTAGAAGACAGCTTTCTTTATCCTAGCTGTCTAGTGGTGAGGCAAGAGGAGGGAAGGAAAGGAGGGGAAGGAGGAGGAGAAGGAGGAAGAGAGGTAGGAGAAGGAGGAGAGGGAGGAGAGGGAGGAGAAGGAGGAGGAAGAGAAGGGAGAGGAGAGAGGGAGAGAGGAGGACAGAGAGGAGGAGAGGGAGGAGGAGAGGCAAGAGGGGGAGAGAGAGGAGGACAGGGAGGAGCCATGAGGGGAGGAGGGGGAGAATGTGGGAAAAGATGAGAGGAGAGTAAGAGAAGATGACAGCTTTGTTTTTCCCAGGCCTGAACGATATAAAAAGTCAACTTTCTAATGACATTTGTTGATTCCTCAGAGGCTTCCTGGCTAGGAGATTACAATTTCATTTGGAAAGTGTTTCTTCTCTAAGTTACTGCTCCAGATGCCCCTCAGTTTTTGGTTTTTGGCAATCCACTCCACATAGACCTTCTGTCGGAATTTAATTTCTCTGAAGCAAATCTTTTAACTCAGGATCATTTTAAACATGATTACAGGCTCACTCTTTTGACAGGTTCCATGTCTGGTCCTTGTGAGTCATGCTTCTTTGACCATCACTGGAGGGAGAATAGTCACCCCAAGCCAGGGCATTGTACTCTGCTGCCGTGAGGTCCTTGGCTGGCCTCTCATCCCTGGATTCTTTAATATGTGTTCTCTAACTGCAGAAGGTGTTTCTTAAATTCTCAGACTGGTCTCATAAATCACTCCCCACTCTTGAGACTAAGGATCTCTGCTCACAAATTCATTGCTTTGTTGCATTTCCTCATACATTTCTACCCTCCTTGTGGGTCCGTTGTCAAACTGGCTTTCTAAAACCTACTTGGTTTTCTCATTTTTGTATTTGATACCTATTGTTTGACCCTCAAATATCAATTTGATTACATTATTTAGATTCCAACTGTTGGAACTCATAGGCTAGGTAATCCATACTAGTCATTCCATGGAAGGGCCTTGGAGTAACAAGTTGGTGAGCAATTATCACAATACTACCTTGGACAACAAGCTTTTGGGCATGGAAAGAGACACATAGGAAGATGATAAGTCCTTTTGATAGCTGAAAAGAATTAATAGAATAGAGCTGAAGCCTATAAATTTCTCTGTAAAATTTCCAAAGAACTATGCCCTAAGAGAAAGGGCAAACTCCAGGTAAATCAGTTGCTGAATGAATTGGAATTTTTAAGTCTTAAATCTGTATTAAGGTTATCCCTAGTAGTAGTTCCTATAGGACCTGCATGAAGCTAATAAAGTTCTTTACCAAGGAAGTTAACATTACTCTATGCATATTTCCATAAGTATTTTTTGAAGTACAATGCCTGGTACAGAATCAAAGAATTAAGTGGTATAGAATAAAAAATATATGTAAATTAGAAATGGTGAAAACATAGAAAACAGATCAACAAGGAGTCCAGATACTGGAATTTAAAACAATTTTTTTAATCATCCACAAAGAAATAAAATACAATATTCAAAATGTTGGCAGGCAAACTTGAAACTCTGAAAAGTAACATAACGTATTTGAAAAGGAGCCAATATAAATTCTCAAATTGAAAATGCAATAAGCAAAATTAAAAATTTAGTGGATTTTTCCTACAGGATATTTGACATAGGTAAAGAGAAAATTAGTGAGTGGGACATAGGTGTAAAGAAAATGTCCACAAAGCAGCATGAGATGAAAGAATAAAAAATTTAGGAAAGTGGTAATAGAAAAATGACTCAGGGTGGTCTAGTACATGCTTAAGATGGAAGAAACACACATCAGAAGCATTAATGACTAAAAATAGTTTAATCCTAATGAAAGATCTCAATAGATTCAAAAAGGCTACAATATAATAAGCAAAAAAAAAAAAAAAAACAATACCTAGACAAATCTCAGTGAAATCACAGAAAACAAAAGGAGCCATCATCTTAAAATAACCAGAAGGAAACAAAAGATTCCCTTTAATGAAGCAATAGTTTGACTGAAAGCCAATCTCTCAAAAGCATAATAGCTTTTGAAAATTAGAAGAAAGTAATGAAGTAATGTGTTTAGAATGTTGAAAGAAAATATCTGGCAACTATAAATTTCTCCCAGTGCCATGTCCTTCAATAATAATGGTGAACATGACAATGAAATTAGTCAAACATTTAATCCTGGACTAATTCTGGTTAGGAAAAATATAATGCTGTAGATATTTTTGATACTATTGGAAATATTTGAATACACACATTACATACTTGTCATAGTGTCATCTGTGGATTAGTTCATCAGCCTCGCCTGTGAGTTTATTAAAGTACGAGCATAATCACATGCACCATCCCAGACCCAGATTTACATTCTAATAAGATCCCCAAATGATTCTAAGTGCATTAAAATGTGGGAAGCACTGTTTAATTGTATTCTATTTATGTTAAATTTCCTAAATTTGACAAGTAAGAAAATGTGATATGTTGGAAAATGTCTTCCTTCTCTTGAGATGCATGTTGATGAGATATTTGGAGTTCAAGGGTCACAATGTTTGCAATCCAATCTGAAATGGTTCATCAAAATGAATAATGACAATAAGTAAACATATGTAGTGACAATTATAAGGAGTCACATACTACTATAAAGAAAGAGTGCAAATGTGGCGAAGTATTTATAATTTGTGAGTCTAGGTAAAGAAGTGAGTATTCATTGTACCCGTCTTGCAATTTGAAAAACATCACTTTGGAAAATAGTTTGGAAAATGTTTTCATTAAAGGTGAAGATAAAAGTCTCCCCTAAAGTCACTATGCTTAGGGAAAATGGGAAATTATAGCTAAATGTACCTTTATTTACAAAATATTCATTACTAAATTTTATACACAAAAATGTTCAAAGCAATATTATTTGCAGTGATTCCAAACTGGAAACGATCAAATTGTAATCAACAATGCAATGGATAAATTGTGACATAAATACACAAT
The DNA here is from genome assembly GCF_027406575.1 of Nycticebus coucang. Classification (NCBI taxonomy): domain Eukaryota; kingdom Metazoa; phylum Chordata; class Mammalia; order Primates; family Lorisidae; genus Nycticebus; species Nycticebus coucang. The sequence continues at coordinate 47,814,760 of NC_069783.1, forward strand.
GGAATGCTATAGAATATTATAAAGCAACAGAAATAAATTGCCTACAACTACAGGCAACAAATTTCATGATTCTTATAAATTCAATATTGAATGAAAGAATCCAGAGTTAAAAGAATGCACACTGTATAATTTTATCTCATTGTATATTTTTATTTCAGTTGGCAGATACATAATTAAGTGCTAAAAGTCTAAATAAAAGCTAGTAATTTATTACTGCATGTGTCAAGACAATAGTTAGCTGTCTGTAGGAGAGAGAGATGGTTAGGCATTGGGGAGAAATGTGTGTTAAGATTTATATGTTGACAAGAGTCTAAAGTCTGGAGGTTGTTTCAGGGATTTTTGCTTTATATTAATTTTTTGAGCTGGACATTTATGTTTTTTGTACTTTTCATGTGTTTTATTTCAGGATAAAAGAAAGGTTTAAAAGATAAGAAAAATAATGACTCTGCTGATTTCAGTATGGAAAATAGGCTTGAAGACAGACGAACAGAAACAGGAAGACAGGAGAAACTTGCCATAGTCTGTGTGATAGGTAGTGGTGGTATGGATCTGAGAGTGGCAAGGGAAACAGAGAGAAATGGGCGGGCTCCAGACATATTTTGGAAGTAGAATCCATGAGACTTGGGAATGGAATGTAAGTGAGACTGAACACCACCCTCTTCACAAAACAGTATGAAGAATATCATCTTAGATATTGGATCAACTGTGCAGATGATGGAAGCATTGACTAAGATGGAAAACAAGGAAAAACAAAGCTTATAGGGAGGGAGGAATCATCCATTTGTTTATTTTTGGAGTGTATAGAGAGAAGACAATGAGATCAGGACCAAATCCCAGGACATTTGGGTAAAAGTGGTATCATGGTAGCAATGAGAAAAGAGTGTTTCGAGAAGAAGGGGTTAGTTGTGCAAGAGGAAGATGGACTTTTCACTTTGGCAAGATGAAGATTATCAGCAATTACAGCAGAATGTCCAGAGTTTACTGCCTCCCCTCCCTACATGGACCACCTCCTTAGGTTGACCTAGTTTTTATCAACCGGAGATGTACCACATGCACATATCCGTATAGTAGACCTAGTTCCCTATGTGGACCATCTCCGTATCATGACCTGTTTGTTACAGTCCCTTGGGTGGTCAACTTGCAGTGCTTCAACTGTATTATGTAACAAGAGTAGTTCTAGTAGGTAGGCGTACAAGCCTGATTGAACTAGGTCAAAGAGACAATGGAGCTGGGGAAGTAGAGAAATCAAAAATTGGAAATTTTTAAGACATTTTGCTGTGACACTGAAAAGATAAGTAGTTTGTAGTTAGAGAGGGATAAGAGATCAAAAACATTGTTTTTTAATAAGGAAGAAACAAAGATCCATTTCTAGTTGATGAGAATAATCCAGTAAAAGGAAAATGATAAGGCAGAGTAGAGCTGAAATACTTCTGGGGATGAGGTCCTTGAGTAACTGGTGAGCATTTGTTACGTGGTAGACGTTGTTCAAAGAACTAGATGCATACAGCACAAAAAATTATTTTCTGCCCTTAAAGATAGCACAGAGGCTTGGGGAGAAAGATTAGTAAACTAACAATTGTACATAGTGTGCTGTTACACACAGGAACGTGTGGAATTACCTTAGGAGTACAGACCATGGCCTTGGAAACAAGGGAAGAAGGAACATTTTCTCAAAGAACTCAAAGCATGCATTACTTAATCTAATCTGGTATAAAAAGGAGAGTAAAAGTTCTTTCCAAGTTCACTTTTTAGCATTCCTATTTGTCAGTGTCCTTACCTCCAAACATGCGCACCTGAACCTTCATCACATCAAAACGCCTGTCATTTGCCTAACATATGGTGCTATTTTATTATGAACATGCTACTTGCTTTTCTATAAAATTCTCTTTCCTTTCTAGTGAACTTCTACTTATCTCTCAAAATTCCGCTTAAAAGATACTTATTGTCTAATTTTCTTTCTGACTCTATGAGGCATAAAAAATTGCTTGTGCCTCTGGGCCCCTGGGGTACTTTCTGAGTGCTTTGATGACAGGAGGTGATTTGTGACTTTTTAGGGAGGTAGTTATCATAATTAAGGTCGTGGACTCTGGTGCCAGGTTCCCTGGGTTCAAATCATAGTTCTGCTATTTATCAGCTGTGTCACTTTGGGAAAGTTCCCCAATCTCTCTCTGTCCCAGTTTCTTCCTTTCTAAATTGTGGGCAAACTAATCCAGTGGAGTGGAAGTGAGAAAGATGTGAAAAGAGGGGGAAGGCAGAGAGGCTTTAGAAATAAGGAACATCGAAGGTGAAAATTCCAGACCTTGTGGATTTGCTTGCAGATCTGTCCTGCTTCCCCTTAACCAGCCTGGCCTATCTTTCCTAAAGAAGAGATGAATATATACCCTGGAGGAAAAATTGGTCCTGGTCTGTATCTTTGAAAACAACTGCATTGCCTATGAATTATGTGCAATTCTACAAGTGAAACTGATTTTATTTTTGACAAGGTCTTTTTTGTCTTCTGCATTCTCTATTTTTTTTATATGCACTGTCCATTTTGCCAATTTGTTCCCATAGAAACCACTGAAAATATACAGCTTGTTTAAGTGGATCTGAGAAGTGGCACAAGTTGCTGTGGGTATTAAATGAGTTTACACTGCACAGCGATTAGAGCGGTGTCCGGCATGTGAAAATATGCTCGCTAAATCTTGGCCTATTATTATTATATTTATATGTTTTTCCACTAGGATGATAAAAATATCCTTTATTTATATTTATTCTTTGTATCTTGCCACTCTTTCACCACCCACACAACTTGCACTTACATGACATGAAGGAGCTCAGTAAAGACATATGGAAGGAACAAATGAGTGAGTTTCCCTCCCCCTAACCAACTGGTTTTATGGCGAGACTATTTTCTTGGTGTCTCCTCTGGGCTTAGGATAGGTTTGGACATAAAGCGCAGAAAGCCGTTTGAATGATTTTTACAAGTACTGGCCCCTCATGATTTCTAAAATTGCAGGAATAACAGAAGGGGAAGTACCTTAAATCTTTAACATTTTAATGTGACTGCTCACAAATCAAATGTTGTCAGAATAAAACTTAAGGCTCAGAAAGTTGAGTCTCTTTTTTTTTTTTTTTTTTTTTGTGGGAGAATCTATTCTCAACACCCATGAGTGATGGTCAGTCATTTAAGCTCTGCCTAAAAGTAGGTTATCAGGAATCTTTCAGAGGAGGGAATAAGGAATTCCCAGGACAAAAATGTCCAGGTCTTGTGGCTTTGCCCACAGGCCCTGGATGCTTCCCCTTGGCCAGCCCTGCCCAGCTTCCCTAGAGAAGGAGAAACGTATGTACTGGGGTGAAAATTGCTCCTGATTTCCACCTTTCAAAATCATTAGTGTAATGACAGTGACATCTGTGAATTTTAGAAAGGAATGTGGTTTTATTATTTTACAAGGTCCTGTTTGTCCCTTGTAGTCTTTCTCTCTCCCTCTCTTTTTATTTGTTTTTAAGTGCACTGTCACTGTCCATTTTGCCAATTTGTTTCCTTGAACACCATTGACAATTTGTGGGCTGCTCAAGTGGCTCTCAGAACAGGCAGTGGTAATAAATAAATCTCTGACATGTGCTATAAATACCGAGAGGGCTCGGGACTGCCCATCCTCCACCTGTTTACTTACCACTTAACCACTTAGCATATTGAGTATTACAATAATACCAAAGAATACTAGACATTCTTTTTTTTAACCTGGATGCCAGTGGTAGAAGATAGATGAAGACATGCCAATTTTTAACACTTCAAATATAATGGAAGTTGTGCACAATCTAAGGAGAAGGGGACATTCTCAAGGAAACCTATGGGCTATTCTCCATGGACTATTCTCAAGGAAACCTATGTACTATTAATTGGCTTTAGGTCCACACACAGCTGTTAGCACTTGTTCTGTTTTGGGGTAGCTAGGGAAACTGTGGCTCTTAAAATGATTGCAAACAGCAGAGAAGAAAGAGCTGGGGATTTTGTCATTTTCACTGACAGTGAAGTGGGTGGATGGAACAGAAAAGAGATAGTTGCTGAGAGCTACAACAGACAGCTGCTAAGAGTAGGAGGCTGAAACCCACAAGGGAATGACTGGGGGGACTATCCCCATAGCATGCACAATAGAGGGGGCAAAGCAAAAAGAACAGGAGACCTGGGCCACCAGTCACGAAGACTGGCTCAAAGAAAGGGTTTTCTCCATTTAGATAAGTGAACCTTTACTCTGTTTCCACCCCCAGCTCCTGAACAGACACGATGTCTAGATCCCATTTCTCGTTGCTTGGATTTAAGTTAAGAGGGAGACTGTAAGGAAAGCCAAGACTCATAAGAAATTTAAAAAGAGAAAAGAGGAGGGCGGAGACAAGATGGCTGACTGAAGTCAGCTTTCCACAGAGGCTCTCATCCTGAAGGAGAGTTAAAGGACAGAAATTTAGCAAGTAATCTGGTGGATTAGAGCTGCACCAAAAGGTTGAAGAACGCACATCAACCCCACTGAGGCGAGCTGCGACCCCAAGAATAAAAACAAAAGGTACAAAATCCATCACCAAGAGGATGGGAGTCCCCTCCCCCATGAGAATGGCTCGGAGAGCCCCACAAACAAATGATCAGAGTTCAAAGATCCTCCCACTACACTCCACGCGAGAGACCCTCTGACAACTGGACCTACCTCCCCTACTAGGGTGCCACGGCATTCTCCTACCAGGCATAAAACTATATAAAACCGTACATATTCTCTACCTGCAGTTCTGAGCTCCCAGCATGCCCCTCCACTCTCACTTTGAGGGCTAGAGGCCTGTCCCCCAGGAGTCCAGATTCTTGGGTGATTTTTCAAGGGGTGTGGACAGGGCCTAGACTTCAGCAGGTCAGTGCTGATTCTGTGGCATGGGAGTGAGGAGAGGATGGTTGGCTGAGAGGGAAGCACGCCGCCAGAGCGGTGGTGCCCTGAGGCACAGAGCAGCAGCCATTTTTGGCAAAAATAGGGCTCACTCCCAGATATCCCGAAGCCACACCCCCTGTCTCCCTGGACAACCGGAGGAGGCCAGGCATCTTCTCAGGTGGCAACCATGGTGGAACAGATCTGGGACTGAAACACAGGCCCCGTGAGTACAGGGTTTGCCTGAGGCAGTACTGGCCTGGGTGGAGTGTGGGGACTAGAAAACGCATGCGCAGAACTAGGAAATTCCCAAGGTAGGGCTGACCCAGAGGACCCGCTTAACTGAGCCTAAAATGCACCCGGCCCTCAGGGAATTATCAGCCTATAGACAGGAGGCTAGAACTGACAGATAACTGAATACAAAGACAGGGACTGAGGCGCAGGTTCTGGGAACTCAAAACAGCTCCTCTTCTGCAGGGGAATTTGGCAGGGACAGAAACAAAACCCCACAAAGTTGTTCTGTTCTGTCAGTAACATCAATCAGGGGCAGGGCTGGAACTGAGTCAACAGCCCCCAGCCTCCATCAAGCGCACGAGGTTGTCAGGCCTCACCTTCCCCTGCGGGATAGAGGCAGAGCGCAGCGGCGTGGCTGAGCAGATATAGATTTTCTTGTGATTCAGGCAGGTGGAAACCCCTGGAGTATCTGCTCACTGGAGGCAACTGGGTCACAGCCCTGCGCGGCTATCAGTGACTGGGTGCGACAGAGGTGCAAGGTGGGGAAGGAGACATCAACATTTCCAGACTAAACTATTTGCTAGGTGGGTCCTCCTGACCTCACAGAGCAACAGAGCAAGTCATATCTGAGCTGTCACCGGACCCTTGCTATCCAGTTGCCAGAGATCTTTTAATTCTCCCACCTGAGGCAGGTGCTGACTGAGACAATTGATTTGGACCTTTTCAACTGAGCCAATCTCCCGAGGACTGTTCAAGTGGAGCCATGGATGTGTGGTTGTAGGAAGGTTTGATTTTCGTTTTCCAATTGTTGCCCGTGGGGGGTGGGGTGATGTAATTGGTGGTATTTCTCCACAGCTGAGACTTCAACCCAGAGTAACTATTTCACTAGTGTTGGACAGAGACCAGCTGAAAACAAGACAGAACCACTTAGCCCCACCACACCAAACAGGTCCCTAGTTTCTCAAACCGTAGCACTTATGGGTCCTTGACAAAGCTCCAGGGGAAAAATCAAAAAGTGTAAAATAATCATGGGGTAGAATCAGTGGAAAAACTCTGGTAACATGAATAACCAGAATAGATCAACCTCCCCCACACCACCCCCCAAAAAGATATGGCAGATGTAACTAAAGATTCCATTGATAAACAGCTGGCCGAGATATCAGAAATCAAATTCAGAATTTGGATTGCAGACAAGATTAAAAGAATGGAGGAAAATTTGGAATTAAAAATTAGAGGAGCAATTCAAAAGTTGGCATTAGAAATTCAAAAAGAAATTCAAAAGTGTCTCAAGAATTTAAAGACAAAACCACCAAAGATTTTGACACACTTAAGAATTCGCAGCCCTCAAAGATCTGAAAAATACAGTAGAATCCCGCAGTAACAGAGTGAAACAAGCAGAAGAAAGGATTTCTGGCATTGAAGACAAAGCTTTTGAATGCTCCCAAGCTCTCAAAGAGGAAGAGGAATGGAGACCAAAAACAGAACATTCCCTCAGAGAGTTCTGGGATAATTTGAAGAAGGCTAATATCTGCCTCATTGGAATCCCTGAAAGAGATGAACTGGCCTCACAAGGCACAGAGGCCCTTCTCCATGAAATTATGAAAGAGAATTTTCCAGACATGCCAAGAGATTCTGAAATTCAGATAGCAGAGTTTCAGAACCCCAGCATGACTCAATCCAAATAAGACATCCCCCAGGGATATCATAATTAAATTCACTAAAGTTAATGTGAAGAAGAAAATTCTGGAAGCAGCCAGATGTAAGAAATCCATTACCTACAAAGGGAAGAATATTAGAATGACTGCAGATCTCTCTGCTGAAACTTTTCAAGCCAGAAGAGGGTGGTCATCAACTTTTAATCTCGTAAAGCAAAATAACTTTTAACCCCGGATCCTGTATCCAGCTAAACTGAGTTTCATTTATGAGGAGAAATTAAATACTTTAATGACATTCATATGTTGAAGAAATTTGCCATAACCAAACCAGCTCTTCAGGATATTCTCAGAGCTATCCTCCATAATGACAAGCCCAATTCTCTACCACAAAAGTAAACTCACTGAGAAACTTTTGATCAAACTCCAACTTCCACAGTGGTGAAAGGGTTAAAAATGTCCACTGAACTTTCAAAAAAATTCGATACCCAAAATTTTACTAGACTTATCAATATTCTCCATTAATGTGAATGGCTTAAACTGTCCTCTAAAGAGGCACAGGTTGGCTGACTGGATACAAAACTCAGGCCAGATATTTGCTGCATACAAGAGTCACATCTTACCTTAAAAGATAAATATAAACTCAAGGTAAAAAGATGGTCATCTATATTTCAGGCAAATGGTAATCAGAATAAAGCAGGTGTTGCAATTCTATTTGCAGACACAAAAAGCTTTAAACCAACAAAAGTAAGGAAGGATAAGAATGGTCACTTCATATTTGTTAAGGGTAATACTCAATATGATGAGACTTCAATTATTAATATTTATGCACCCAACCAGAATGCACCTCAATTTATAAGAGAAAATCTAACAGACATGAGCAACTTGATTTCCTCCAGCATCATAATAGTTGGAGATTTCAACACTCCTTTGGCAGTGTTGGATAGATCCTCCAATAAGAAGCTGAGCAAAGAAATTTTAGATTTAAACATAACCATCCAACATTTGGATTTAGCAGACATCTACAGAACATTTCATCCCAACAAAACTGAATACACATACTTCTCATCAGCCCACAGGACATACTCCAAAATCAATCACATCTTAGGTCACAAATCTAACCTCAGTAAATTTAAAGGAATAGAAATTATTCCTTGCATCTTCTCAGACCACCATGGAATAAAAGTTGAACTTAGTAACAACAGGAATCTGCATACTCATACAAAAACATGGAAGTTAAATAACCTTATGCTGAATGATAGATGGGTCATAGATGAGATTAAGAAGGAAATTGCCAAATTTTTGGAACAAAATGACAATGAAGACACGAATTATCAGAACCTGTGGGATACCACAAAGGCAGCCCTAAGAGGGAAATTTATAGCACTGCAAGCCTTCCTCAAGAGAACGGAAAGAGAGGAAGTTAACTACTTAAGGGGACATCTCAAGCAACCGGAAAAGGAAGAACATTCCAACCCCAAACCAGTAGAAGAAAAGAAATAACCAAAATTAGTGCAGAATTAAATGAAATTGAAAACAAAAGAATTATACAACAGATTGATAAATCAAAGAGTTGGTTTTTTGAAAAGGTCAATAAAATAGATAAAACTTTGGCTAACATAACGAGGAAAAGCCTTAGCCAGAATCAGTGGAAATGTTGAACAGGCCAATATCAAGTTCTGAAATAGCATTAACCATACAAAATCTCCCTAAAAAGACAAGCCCAGGACCAGATGGCTTCACATCAGAATTTTACCAAACCTTTAATGAGGAACGAGTACCTATATCACTCAACCTGTTCCAAAATGTAGAAAAAGAAGGAAGACTACCCAACACGTTCTGTGAAGCAAACATCACACTGATCCCCAAACCAGGAAAAGACCCAACAAGAAAATTATAGACCAATATCAGTAATGAATATTGATGCAAAAATATTCAAGAAGATCCTAACAAACAGAATCCAGCAACACATCAAACAAATTATACATCATGACCACGTTGGTTTTATCCCAGGGTCTCAAGGCTGGTTCAATATATGTAAATCTATAAGTATAATTCAGCACATAAACAAATTAAAAAACAAAGACAATATGATTCTCGCAATTGATGCAGAAAAAGCTTTTGACAATATCCAGCATCCCTTCATGATCAGAACACTTAAGAAAGTTGGCATAGAAGGGACATTTCTTAAACTGATAGAGGCCATCTACAGCAAACCCACAGCCAATATAATATTGAATGCAGTTAATTTGAAATCATTTCCACTCAGATCAGGAACAAGACATGGTTGCCCATTGTCTGCACTGCTCTTTAACATTGTAATGAAAGTTTTAGCAATCGCAATTAGGGAATAAAAGGCAATCAAGGGTATCCATATTGGGTCAGAAGAGATCTAACATTCACTCTTTGCAGATGATATGATTGTATATCTGGAAAACACCAGGGATTGTACTACAAAACTCTTAGAAGTGATCAAGGAATACAGCAGCGTCTCAGGTTACAAAATCAACATTCATTATTCAGTAGCCCGTATATATACCAACAATGGTCAAGCTGAAAAAACTGTTAAGGACTCTATTCCATTCACAGAAGTGCCAAAGAAGATGAAATATTTGGGAGTTTATCTAATAGAGAATGTGAAAGATCTCTATAAAGAGAACTATGAAACTCTAAGAAAAGAAATAGCTGAAAATGTTAACATGGAAAAAACATACCATGCTCATGGCTGGGAAGTATCAACATTGTTAAAATATCCATACTACACAAAGCAATATACAATTTTAGTGAAATTCCTATTAAAGCTCCACTGTCATACTGTAAAGATCTTGAAAGAATAACACTTCGTTTCATATGGAATCAGAAAAAAACCTCAAATAGCCAGGACATTACTTAGAAATAAAAATAAAGCAGGAGGAATCACGCTACCAGATCTCAGACTATACCATAAATCGATAGTGATCAAAACAGCATGGTACTGGCACAAAAACAGAGAGGTAGATGTATGGAACAGAATAGAGAACCAAGAGATGAACCCAGCTACTTACCTGTATTTGATATTTGACAAGCCAATTAAAAACTTTCAGTGGGGAAAAGATTCCCTATTTAACAAATGGTGCTGGTTGAAGTGGTTGGCAACCTGTAGAAGGGAAAACCCTTGATGAAATCTGTCTGGGTGAGTATTTTATCAGGAGGACCCCGCGGGCAATTGAAGCAGCTTCAAAAATACACTACTGGGACCTGAACAAACTAAAAAGCTTCTGCACAGCCAAGAACACAGTAAGTAAAGCAAGCAAACAGCCCTCAGAATGGGAGAAGATATTTGTAGGTTATGTCTCCAACAAAGGTTTAATAACCGGAATTGACAGAGAACTCAAACACATAAGCAAGAAAAGAACAAGGGATCCCATCTCAGGCTGGGCAAGGGACTTGAAGAGAAACTTCTCTGAAGAAGAGAGGTGCATGGCCTATAGACATATGAAAAAATCCTCATCATTCTTAATCATCAGAGAAATGCAAATCAAAACTACTTTGAGATATCATCTAACTCCAGTAAGATTAGCCCATATCACAAAATCCCAAGACTAGAGATGTTGGCATAGATGTGGAGAAAAGGGAACACTTCTACACTGCTGGTGGGGATGCAAATTAGTACATTCCTTTTGGACAGATGTTTGGAGAACACTTAGAGATCTAAAAATAGATCTGCCATTCAATCCTATAATTCCTCTACTAGGTATATACCCAGAAGACAAAAAATCACATTATAACAAAGATATTTGTACCAGAATGTTCAGTGCAGCCCAATTCATAATTGCTAAGTCATGGAAAAAGCCCAAGTGCCCATCGATGCACGAATGGATTAATAAATTGTTGTATACATACACCATGGAATATTATGCAGCCTTTAAGAAAGATGGAGACTTTACCTCTTTCATGTTTACATGGATGGAGCTGGAACATATTATTCTTAGTAAAGTATCTCAAGAATGGAAGAAAATGTATCCAATTTATTCAGCCCCACTATGAAACAAATTTGTGGCTTTCACGTGAAAGCTATAACTCAGTTATAACCTAAGAATATGGGGAAGGGGGAGAGGGAGGGGAGGGAGGGGAGGAGAATGGGCAGAGGGAGGGTGATTTGTGGGATTACATCTGTGGTGCATTTTACAAGGGTACATGTGAAACTTAGTAAATGTGGAATATGTCTTAACACAATAAGTAAGAAAATTCCAGGAAGGCTGTATTAACCAGTGTGATGAAAATATGTCAAACACTATATAAAAGCAGTGTATGGTGCCCCATGATCACATTAATGTACAAAGCTATGATTTAATTAAAAAAAACTAATAGATAAAAAAATAAAAAGAGAAAAGGGTGCAAGAAAACATAGAAATGGAGATAGACATAAAAATCAGTATCAAAACATAGAAACTCAAAACTATGTCTGAGAAAAAAAAAAAAAAGAAGTAAATCAGGAAGTTCCAAAGGTAATCTTGGAAGATTGCCTACTGTAAAATTAGTGATCATTTATCTGCCATTTTCCCAGCATTCTGCTAAGAACAGCCAGTGGGGGTGTGTCAAAATTTCTTTGCCCCCAAATTTACAAAGGATGAAAGAAAGCTTGAATGTCAAAGTTTTTCATCCAATACCATAGCTTTTCTGTTGGGAAAGAAAGAGTTGCAGCTGAATCAGAAGTGATATAAAGTCAGAATTTGAGTGAAGCCAAACACCTCTTGAGAATGCAGCCACTCTTCTTGCAGATTAGTGCTGAATCGGTATCAATCCAAATGTATAGATGTCCCCTGGTCAAATACTTTGGAGAATAGTGGAGCTGAAGAAAAAGTTTTACATTTCTGGAATGGGAATGCATAAACCAGTTTAACTTTAGCAATCGTCCCTGTTCTACAGTCTTGAGCCAAATACTTGCTCTAAAACTTAGTTTGGACTTTACCTATCAACACCCAAGAGGTGGCAAAACTGGGGAGTTAAGAAGATTGTATCACACAGGACAACTTAGAGTTCTGCTCCCAAAATGGATGTTCCAACTGGCTCAGTGTCAAAGAGGGCGGAATCTGGGGACATCTTCTCAGCCTCCATCCTGCACCCTCATAGAAAAAGATTAGAATCTCCAAGAGTGGAGATGGCACTTGCATAGCTTCAAGTGCTGAAATGCATAGAATTTGATGGTGTGTTTTAAAGGGCAGCACAATATTCATTCTATTTATCAATTCAAGGAGCCTGTAATTGCACTGTGATTATTTGCAGTAAGAGGCTGTAAGTAACACAGTAATTGAAAATATGACTTGGGCCCTTGACTTACATCAGTAACCTAAATAATTAGATAGAACTAATGGTCTAATGGAAGTCTAAACCTCAATAGGAAGCAAGCAAAACTCCTCAAGAAGGGCTTGTAAATGTGGACTGCACCTTTAATAAACTCAGTACCAAGCATTCCTTTGTGGGAGCCAAGGGGACCAAGTGGATAAAATATCCAGGGACTGATACGTTCCTGTACAAGGCTCTGAGAAACTTGTCTATTAACAATCCTGCCAGTGAGACAGAAGACACAAAAAACAGATGAATAGCCAGATAAATATTGCATATAGTAATTATACTCCAGCTATAAATATGGTGAGTTGATGTTTTCTGCCTCCAGGGAAATGCAGTTAAAATTAGGATAGTGATTTTGATGAGAAGGGAAGCAGAACTCAGGGAACTTGAGTTCAGAATTTTAAATAGCTTTGGAGATTGGGCCATCATAATAGAGCATGATATACCATCAAGGAGAATCTTATTTTCCATTGTCATTCCCATGAGGTTGGCATGTGAAGAGGTTAAGATTCTTTCCTCCCTCTTTTTTTTTTTTTTTTTCCTGCCAGTGGGATTCCTTGGGCTATAATATTCATTTGCAATAAAGTATTTAGCCACATGTGATCTGGTCTGGTTGCCTTTTCTTTGCTTAGATGCTCCATTGATATAATAATAAGATTAACTCCAAACAGCCAAAAATCTTGACCCCTGTCTTTGCTGCAACTTGTTCTCTAATGTTAAGGAGGTATAAATACTGAAGTTAAATCCTGTGTTATAGGGAGAAAAAACCCTAAGCATACCTCAGAAGGTGACATCTCTGCTAGTGATTTTTGTTTTCTGCTTTGTAAGCTGTGATAGAAATACGGTCTTAGATATGAGGATAAAGTGTAATATCCTACTGTTCAAAATATATATCCCCTGTGCAAACTTTCCTCATCCTGTGTTGCTGTAATTTTGGTTAACTGTTTTCTTTCCTCTATTCTTGAAAAATCTGTTTCCTTTTATAAGATACCAATAGGTCAATTGTGACCCCAGTGGCTATTCTTGCTCCATCTTGGTAAGGGAATCCTGCAGAGGAAGGGATTCCCATGGGCATGCTTTTAGCTCTGGTGGATGGGTCCAGAGCTTGTGGGGGAGGGGAACTTGGACCCTGAGGCTCATGCTTGCATTGCACATTCTCGTGCATCTCTCTGTTGGAGTAATTCCTTAACATGACAGTGCTCAGGACACACCTCTATTTGAATATGCTAACTTGGTTCCTTATTGCTTTCTGGTTCAGGTCTAGATTTCTCATTGCAATGTCCAAAGCCCTTTATAATATGGCCCCAACCATGCTAGTCCTCACTATTTCTCTCTGTTCATGGATGACTCTTCCCTAGAACTGCATCCAGCTCACCACATCTTCATTTCTTCTTGCCTTGACCTGCCTAATCTGCTTAAAATGCCATTATTTGGCTCTCAGCAATGTATATCCTCCCCAACTTCTCTTCCTGACCTACTCATTCTCAAATATCCACCATAGAAGTCACCTCGGTGGACCAGGCACAGTGGGTCACAATTGTAATCCTAGCACTCTGAGAGGCCAAGGTGGGCAAATCGAGCTTAGGAGTTCTACTAGTGTGAGTAAGAACTAGACCCTATTTCTACTAAAAATAGAAAAACTACCCAAGAGTAGTGGCACACACTTGTAGTCCTAGTTACTCGGGAGGCTGAGGCGAGAGAATTACTTGAGCCCCAGAGTTTGAGGTTGCTGTGAGCTATGATGCCACAGCACTCTACTCAGCATGACAGGGTGAGAGTCTGTCTAAAAAGAAAAAAAGGCACCTCTGTGAAGTGCTCTTGAGCAACTCTTATCTTGATGTAATACAATGATCACTTGTCTCCCAATAGACTGACTCCTTCATGGTCAAAGACGGTGTCTTGTTAACACCTGCATTCTCAAGTGCCCAGCAGAGAACTTAGCACATGCTAAATACCCAACCAGGAAAAAAAAAAAAGGGAGAAAATAATGGGTATAAGTGAAATACAAACATCAGTGAAAAAAGAACTACATTAACAATCACATGACTGTCTTTTAAATATGCAATTCATATTTTAACTTACACAATGTCATTAGTCCTATTTATTTTGTTACTTGAAAATAAACCATTGAAATTCAAAAGTTCATCACCAAGTCCAATGTTTTTTGTTAGTCCTTAGAACTCCAGGTTTACAAGATATGGATAATTGTTTTTATTTTCTATTTCTTCATAACAAGCCACCCCAGAGCCTAGAAGCTTAAAATAAAATCTATTATTTTATTCAAAATGTTATGGGTCAGGAATTCAGGAAGAATTTGAGTAGATAGTTGGTCTTTACAATCAAGATTGTAGAATCTCTTTGAAGATGGCTGGTTTACACATGGGCACTTTGGCGCTTTGTGGCTTCTCTCCACCTCCCCATGTGACATTTCATCCTGCTGGGCCCCCTGTCATAGCTTGGACTTCTCATGTGATGGTTTCTGAGCACTTTTTTCCTGGTCATTGCCCTTGTAGAGGCAGAAGGTAAGTGGTGTAGGTCAGTTAAAGAGCTGTCCTTTGAACTGGCACTGGTATGTTCCACCACACGTTCAAAGTAATAACAAAGCCTACCCAGCTTTGGTGGGTGAAGTAGATACCATGTCTTAATGGGATGTGGTAAGATCCACTGAAAATAAGTGTATGTGATGGAACAAAATGTTACATTTTTGAGAAACATAATTATGACATAATCAATATAATATTTGATAAATCAGTGCCTTAAGGACTTTATAAAGGTCTTTGTCATAAAAGTCAGTTAACCCTCTAAAAAAGTTCAATATATCTCACTCCAAACATGTATAATACAGTATAAGTTTGTTTTTGTAGCCTCCCTGCCATAGAGAGAAAAGTTCTGTGGAAGAGAAAAGACCCAAAGTCTGCTGTTTTTCACCTAGATATTTTGATCGCATTTATCATAGCAAAATACCAAAAACATCACAAGAGTCGATTTTGCTTTACATTGTGAGTATTTGCCCTGGCAGAACTTATTTACCCACAAGGTAGCTTTAGGTAAATTCATGGGTAATAGATCCTCGCTGGGTTAAAGATAAATAGGGGTGTTAGAGGAAGTTCCTTAGCCTCTGAGGCTGACAGCAAATGCAGCAAGGTTTTTCAAGCTGTGAGTCAAGATCCTATTAGGGAATCATAAAATCAGTTTAGTAGGTTGAGGCCAGTAGTTAAGAAAAAAAAAAAAATAGAATAGAGTACACAGTGTTAGTTTTAGATACATAAGTATGTATAGGTGTGTTTTTGTGCATGTGTGTGAGTGTTAGAATTGAATTATAATGCAAACTATTTCTAACTGTGAGCCACAGTCAAAAATGTTTTAAAGGCACTAAAATAGAGCATCTACGTCCTCTCATGAACCCTCTCTTGGTACCACTTTCAAAGGCAAAACATGGGACTAGAAAGACCATCAGTTTGATCTAGCATGGCATTTCTGATGTTCTTATAAAAAATGTTTTGTTTGGGGCCCAGAATGACAAATAGCTCAGCATCCAATAGAAACATCATTTTTTAAGAGAAGAGATTGCCTTACAGACAGTGTACAGCAAAATAAAATATCTCACCTCTACAGCTTGTGCCCTCCATCGCCTGTAAAGAGTTTCTATATAAGATTTTTTTTCTCTCCCTCTTTTCAAACTTTCATTTGGTTGAATAGATTTCCCAAGGGCTAAATTCCTCACCTGCCTAATGTTTCTCACCCTTGAGAGGCTACAAGACATGGCTTGGGGTAGACACTGAGGTATGGAGAAATGCCTAGTTGTGCAGTGATGGCTGTGTCTGATTAGCATCAGACACTCTTTCGGTACCATCCTCAGCTCAGGGTTGGGGATTTTTAATAGATGTGTTTTTTCAGTCTCTGTTCTTTCACGTGTCACTTAGTCTCCTTTCTTTCTACAAAATACATGTATTTCACCTCTCCTATCTTATCCGCATCTATAAAGGCAGAATGATTTGTGTGCATTTTTTACTCTCTTTTGGATAATTTGTTATAAACAGTAAATAGAGTTTACAAAGTGTTTTTCCAAATCTGTGATTTCCTTTAATATTCAGAACAAACTTGTGTCTTCTTATATTTTCATTTTAAAGTTGGAGAAATTGATGCTCAAGGTCATCAAGTCGCTTGTCCAAGGTCATCCATATACATTAAGTGACAGACCCAAGACTCGGCTCCTAACTCTAAATTCTACATCTGCTTCCCTTGGCCAGAGAAAAATGGGCTGAGCTAACTCTCTGGACTCGTGAAATTTTATTGACTTTATTTTCTTTCCTAAGGATGCCTTCCGGGCATTTGTCCTTCTATTAATCCAACTCTTAAAATCAGGAGATAGTTAAAATTTTGCCCTTCTTCTAGAAGTCAATGTCACTGAAAGAAAAAAAAAAAAGAATAATATGAGGGAAAGAATCAAATGATGGCCAAGGAGACATATTTAATATAGATGAACACCTTTCCTATTTTAGGGCCTGCCAGATTTCTACACCTCTGCTTGGCCCTTAATTTGGGTATGTGATAACTGAGCCCCCGAAGCACTGGCATTCATCTTAAAGCGTTTCTGCTGCTAAAACAAAATACTTGACAGTGAGTAATTTATAAAGAACAGAAATTTGTTTCCTGACAGTTTTAAGGAGTAGAAGACTAAGATCAAGGTTTAGAGTCTAGTGAGGGCCTATTCCTCACATGGCACAGTCCAGGGGTCCTCACGTGGCAGAGGGGTAATGCCAAAAGGATGAATACCCTGTCCTCACCTGGTGGAAGAGAAGCAGGGAGCAAACCCACTCTTCTTTGAGCCTTTTTATAAAAGCCCTATAAAAGCCCTAATTCCATCCATGAAGGTTTCACCCTCTTGACTTAATTATCTCCTAAACTCCTCACTTCTTAATACATTGGTGATTAAGTTTCAACACATGAATTTTGGGGGACACATTCAGACAATAGCAATTTGTCCCTGGCACCCCCAAATTCATGTCCTTGTTACTTAAAAGATACATTCATTCTATACCCATAGCTTCAAAAGTTTTAACTCATTCCAACACTATCCTAAACTCTAAAGTTCAGAGTCTCATCTAAATCAGCTATGGGTGAGACTCAAGGTAAGATTTATCCTAAGCCAAATGCTCTCCAGCTGTGAACCTGTGAGATCAAACAAGTTATCTACTTCCAAAACACAGTGGTGGGACAGGCATAAGATAGGCATTCCCATGCCAAAAGGGAGTAATAGGAAAGAAGAAAGGAGGAGCAGTTCCCATGTAAGCCCAAAACCCAGCAAGGCAAACAACACTAATCCTTAAGCCTTGAAAATATTTCTTATATCAGAAACAACAAAGATGAAATAACAACAGACTCCTCAGAAATCAAAAAAATCCTTAATGAATATTACAAGAAATTTTATTCTCAGAAATATGAAAATCTGAAGGATATTGACCAATACTTGGAAGCATGTCACCTTCCAAGACTTAGCCAGAATCAAGTGGAAATGTTGAACAGGCCCATATCAAGTTCGGAAATAGCATCAACCATACAAAACCTCCCTAAAAAGAAAAGCCTGGGACCAGATGGTTTCACGTCTGAATTCCACCAAACCTTTAAGGAGGAATTAGTACCTATATTACTCAACCTGTTCCAAAAGGTAGAAAAAGAAGGAAGACTACCCAACACATTCTGTGAAGCAAACATCACCCTGATCCCCAAACCAGGAAAGGACCCAACAAGAAAAGAAAATTATAGACTGATATCACTAATGAATATAGATGCAAAAATATTCAACAAGATCCTAACAAACAGAATCCAGCAACACATCAAACAAATTATACATCATGACCAAGTTGGTTTTATCCCAGGATCTCAAGGCTGGTTCAATATACGTAAATCTATAAATGTAATTCAGCACATAAACAAATAAAAAAACAAAGACCATATGATTCTCTCAATTTATGCAGAAAAAGCTTTTGATAATATCCAGCATCCCTTCATAATCAGAACACTTAAGAAAATCAGTATAGAAGGGACATTTCTTTAACTGATAGAGGCCATCTACAGCAAACCCACAGCCAATATCATATTGAATGGAGTTAAATTGGAATCATTTCCACTCAGATCAGGAACCAGACAAGGCTGCCCACCGTCTCCATTGTTTTTTAACATTGTAATGGAAGTTTTAGCCACTGCAATTAGGGAAGAAAAGGCGATCAAGGGTATCCATATAGGGTCAGAAGAGATCAAACTTTCGCTCTTCGCAGATGATATGATAGTATATCTGGAAAACACTAGGGACTCTACTACAAAACTTTTAGAAGTGATCAAGGAATACAGCAGTGTCTCAGGTTACAAAATCAACATTCATAAATCAGTAGCCTTTATATATACCAACAACAGTCAAGTTGAAAAAACAGTTAAGGACTCTATCCCATTCACGGTAGTGCCAAAGAAGATGAAATATTTGGGAATTTATCTAACAAAGGACGTGAAAGATCTCTATAAAGAGAACTATGAAACTCTAAGAAAAGAAATAGCTGAAAATATTAACAAATGGAAAAACATACCATGCTCATGGCTGGGAAGAATCAATATTGTTAAAATGTCTATACTACCCAAAGCAATATATAATTTCAATGCAATCCCTATTAAAGCTCCACTGTCATACGTTAAAGATCTTGAAAAAACAATACTTCATTTTATATGGAATCAGAAAAAACCTTGAATAGCCAAGACATTACTCAGAAATAAAAACAAAGCAGGAGGAATTACACTACCAGACCTCAGACTATAGTACAAATCAATAGTGATCAAAACAGCATGGTATTGGCACAAAAACAGAGAAGTAGATGTCTGGAACAGAATAGAGAACCAAGAGATGAATCCAGCTACTTACCGTTATTTAATCTTTGACAAGCCAATAGCCAATTAAAAACATTCAGTGGGGAAAAGATTCCCTATTTAACAAATGGTGCTGGGTGAACTGGCTGGCAACCTGTAGAAGACTGAAAGTGGACCCACACCTTTCACCATTAACTAAGACAGACTCTCACTGGATCAAAGATTTGAACTTAAGACATGAACCTATAAAAATACTAGAGGAGAGTGCAGGGAAAACCCTTGAAGAAATCAGGATGGGCGAGTATTTTATGAGGAGGATGCCCTGGGCAATTGAAGCAGCTTCAAAAATACACTATTGGGACTTGATCAAACTAAAAAGCTTCTGCACAGCCAAGAACACAGTAAGTAAAGCAAGCAAACAGCCCTCAGAATGGGAGAAGATATTTGCAGGTTATGTCTCTGACAAAGGTTTAATAACCAGAATCCACAGAGAACTCAAACGCATTAGCAAGAATAGAACAAGGGATCCCATCGCAGGCTGGGCAAGGGATTTGAAGAGAAACTTCTCTGAAGAAGACAGGCATGCGGCCTTCAGACATATGAAAAAATGCTCATCATCTTTAATCATCACAGAAAAGCAAATCAAAACTACTTTGAGATACCATCTAACTCCAGTGAGACTAGCCTATATCACAAAATCCCAAGACCAGAGATGTTGGTGCGGATGTGGAGAAAAGGGAACACTTTTGCACTGCTGGTGGGAACGCAAATTAATACATTCCTTTTGGAAAGAGATCTGGAGAACACTTAGAGATCTAAAAATAGATCTGCCATTCAATCCTGTAATCCCTCTACTGGGCATATACCCAGAAGACCAAAAAGCACATCATAACAAAGATATTTGTACCAGAATGTTTATTGCAGCTCAATTCATAATTGCTAAGTCATGGAAGAAGCCCAAGTGCCCATCGATCCATGAAGGATTAATAAATTGTGGTATATTTACACCATGGAATATTATGCAGCCTTAAAGAAAGATGGAGACTTTATCTCTTTCATGTTTACATGGATGGAGCTGGAACATATTCTTCTTAGTAAAGTATCTCAAGAATGGAAGAAAAAGTACCCAATGTACTCAGCCCTACTATGAAACTAATTTAGGGTTTTCACATGAAAGCTATAACCCAGTTACAACCTAAGAATAGGGGGAAGGGGGAAAGGGAGGAGAGGGTGAGGGGAGGTGGGTAGAGGGAAGGGGATTAGTGGGATTACACCAGGGGTGCATCTT
Organism: Nycticebus coucang; assembly: GCF_027406575.1. Taxonomy (NCBI): domain Eukaryota; kingdom Metazoa; phylum Chordata; class Mammalia; order Primates; family Lorisidae; genus Nycticebus; species Nycticebus coucang. The sequence continues at coordinate 47,835,006 of NC_069783.1, forward strand.
ACAAGGGTATATGTGAAACTTGGTAAATGGTCTGTAAAGCTAGTGAATGATGCTCCATGATCATATCAATGTACACAGCTATGATTTAATAAAAAAAAAAAAAGAAAGAAAATATCTCTTATGACTCCATGGCCTTTTAGACACACTGGGGCAGAGGTTGGGCCTCTATGGTCCAGGCCCTTTAAGGCTTTGTGGGGTTCAACCTCTACAGTAGCTCTCCAGGTTGGAGACAGCCTTGCATAATGGTGGCCCTACATCCCCCTCTTGTGGGGATTTTCTGCCATGGTCCTAAAGTCACAACTGCATAGGGCATTGCCCCACTGGGGACTTTCTGTGGTAGCCCTGTGCCTGTGGCAGTTCTCTGCCTGTGCCTTTCCAAGGAATCCTTTGAAATCAAGGTAGAAATAGCCATGCTTCCATGGTTCTCCTACTCTGCACACCTGTTGTGGCGCCTTCCTGTGCCCCCACTCCTGCTACTCACATACCTACAGAGTTAGCATCACCTGCGTGGGGTGGCCTCAGCCACATCTGGGGCTGATTAAGCCATAGCTGGAGCAGCAAAGAAGTGCTGCCCTGAAATGCAGGGAGCAGAGACCTGAGGGAGGCCTGTGCAGCAAGTCCCAAGGACCCATGCGCACTGTGGGCCTCTCCCTTGAAACTGTCCTGTCATAAAGGCCCTGGTACTTTGCCAAAAGGATGAACACCCTGTCCCCACCTGGTGGAAGAGAAGAAGGGAGCAAACCTGGTGGGTCCAGGATGGTAGTCACTACTTTGAAGATGCCTCTGAAATGCCTTTGGGGTCATTTCAGGGGTCCTCAAACTACGGCCCATGGGCCACATGAGGTGGTGTGATTGTATTTATTCCCATTTTGTTTTTTTACTTAAAAATAAGATATGTGCAGTGTGCATAGGAATTTGTTAATAGTTTGTTTTTTTTTTTAACTATAGTCCGGCCCTCCAACAGTCTGAGGGACAGTGAACTGGCCCCGTTTAGAAAGTGTGAGGACCTCTGCAATGTGAATAGCATCTGCCTTTCTTCTCTATATACTAATCTCCTTACCAAATGTTCACTTGGCTACACCTCTGGCATCCTCTTTCAAACATGCTTTCATAATTATTATTTTTCACTTAGTTGAGAACTTTCCAAAACTTTAAGTTCTGCATTTCTTTTGATTATAAATTCTTTGTGTCTTTCTTCTCTTATTTTACTATAGTTGGTCAAGAGAAACCATGAAGCATCCTAAACACTTTGCTGAGAGATTTCTTCTGCCAAATATCATAGTTCATTGCTTTTAAATTCTTCCTGCTACAAAGTACTAGGACACAGATATGATTCAGTCAAATTTGTTGCCACTTTATGACAAGAATGGCCTTGCCTCCAGTTTCCAATACGATACTCCTCATTTCTAAGGCCTCACCAGAATGGCCTTTACAGACCCAATTTATACCAACACATAGGCACTCAAATAATCTTGAGGATGTTCTAGACTTTCCCTACAAGTCTCCTCTTCCCTTCTTTTGAGCCCTCACTGTTACCCCTTTAAAGCTCTGTTAAGGAAAATCTAGGTTTTTTTCTAGGATGTACTTCAAAACTGTTACAGCTCCTTACCCATTATCCAGTTCCAAACTTGCTTCCACACTTTTTCAGCATTTCTTGTAGCAACACACCATTTCTCAGTACTAATCTTTGCCTTAGTATTTTTTTCTTTTTTTTTGCTGTTGTAACAGAATACTAGAGAAATGATGCTATATCAGAATACCCAATAAAATCCTCATCTCTATGTGACGTAAGGAAATGTCTCTGTCCTCACCTTTTATATCTGAACTTGCTACCATGCACTTACATTGGCAGCACTCTACAAACATCTTAGTAAGTATCCATAATCTCAGTCCATCAGTGTCTCACAGCTGTGTTTATGTTGACATGTGGCAGTGTCTTGCTGTGTGGTATTCATTATCGTTGGTGCATGTTTTTGTGCCGTTGTGAGAATGTTGAAGCTTGAATTAGAGCAATGAACAAACATTAAATTTCTTGTTAAACATGGCAAGAAAAATCAGGGACGTGTTAGTCAAAGTTTATGGAGAAAATGTCATGAAGGAAATAGCAGAGGACAAATGGATTACATGTTTTTCTAAGGGTAGAGAAAGTGTCACTGATGAAGAGAGGTCAGCCAATTGAGCAAAACTGATGAAACATCAGAAAAACGTGTCTTATTGTGCCCAAAATCATCGGCTGACTATGAGAAATATAGAAAATCAAGTAAACATTGATAGAGAAACAGAAAAATCTTAACTGAAATTTTTCACCAGTAACTTATGGCTCTTGTGTCACAACAATGCACCAGCTCAACCAAAACTGTCTGTGAGGGAATTTTAAGCCAGTAAACAAATAACCGCAGTGGAACATCCTCGCTACATACCTGATATGGCCCCTAATGACTTTTTTCTTTACCTGAAGATAAAGGAAATAATGAAAGGAAGACATTTGGATGACACTCAGAACATCAAGAGCAATATGACAACAGCTCTGGTGAACATTCCAGAACAAATAATTCCAAAATTGCTTTGAAGGGTTGACTAGGCACTGACATTGGCACAAGGGGAGTATTTCGAAGGTGACCCAATTGATATTCAGCATGAGGATTCTGGGGTGAGTTTGAGAACTTAATTGTCAGACATTTTTCATACTTTTTTTGTATCCTATGTCAGTACACATAATATTCTTATCTGGGCAAAAATAGGAATCTATTTATTGTGGGGCTCATACCTTAATTACAGATATGATTACCATGTCCTAGGCCTGAATAGTGTGAGTATACAAAATAATGTCACAATTGCACTGATATCCAGATTATCATGGAGAGCTTCTATTCCATTTAAATGTGTGAAGGCTAGTATTTTTTATTTTTATAAACCAGTTTTCTCTTGCCTAGATTCTGCTGATACCCATGGAATAATTACATCTTCCACAAATCAGCCCTGGTGTTCTCTTTCTACTCAGCCAGCCTCTGGCTCCTGGCTGCTATTTGGAGAGCTTCTTCCTGTCAACGATTGTCTTCTGCCTGTCATCTCTTGTCCTCCTGAGTCGGACTTCAGGTTCACCAGCTTTTCTATACCACATCTCCAGGCCAGTGTCCCTTTGCAGAGCACCATTCCACTGGCAGACATTGCCAATTATCTCCACTCTGGCCTCTGGAGAGGACACTATTTTCTCCTGAGTTACTTCTAAAGTGTGGCTCAGATCTTCCAACTACTGTAAAAAAAGATAATTTCTAAACACCATACACCCAAATCAGACTGCAGAATCCCTTGGCATATGAGCTTCTTACCTAGCTCCCTGCTGTTCATCACATGTCAGGAATCAGCTTACATGATCCCCATTTTCCACAGATTGCTAAAAGTTTCCCAAGCTCTTTATGCTTTAGAATTCAGACTCAGCAAAAATCCCCTGATTCAGAGAGGGAGAGCTGTTGCTGCCCCTAAGAAAAATGATCACTGCTTGCTTTACATCTGTGGGATCAAATGGACTTTGCAAATCATTCCTTCTTAGAACAAAGTCACTCCCTGCCATAATGGCAAACCCCAGAAGCAAAAGTGATTTATATCTTCTAAAATGAAAGGATTTTTTTTCTCTTAGAAAATGGTTGCCTCAGAGAAATCATTTTCTGGATACATTATGCAAAAAAAAAAAAAAAAGAATTCTGTATCTTGTCACGCAATTACCCAGAAGTTCACAACCTTCACAGCTATCAGGAAGTTGTCTTTCTATTTGTAAGCTGAGCATTTAGTAGTTGAGAATACAAATTTTCCTAAAATTTTGGAAATAGTGAATACGAATGAGTTCTTATAAGCTTGTAGGTATGATCTTCAACTATTTACATTTCTGACATCTTCTAATAAGTTTCCAGTTATTTTTTATTCCTCTCCGATCCCATGTACACAGTCTAGCCTTCATACCCTCAATAAGATGCAGAGAATGCTGGTCTTACAGCCTAAGGCATATTGTCCTTTTTTTTTTTTTTTTGTAGAGACAGAGTCTCACTTTATGGCCCTCGGCAGAGTGCTGTGGCGTCACACAGCTCACAGCAACCTCCAACTCCTGGGCTTAGGTGATTCTCTTGCCTCAGCCTCCCGAGTAGCTGGGACTACAGGCACCTGCCACAACACTTGGCTATTTTTTTGTTGCAGTTTGGCCAGGGCTGGGCTTGAACCCACCACCCTCGGTATATGGGGCTGGCACCCTACCCACTGAGCCACAGGCGCCGCTCCCATTGTCCTATTTTTTACTCTTTTCCCCCTTCTGGAGCCGAAGATGAGCTGGGGACTTGGCTCTTCAGTTTCCTGCCTGGCTCCGGCTGCCTTCGTCCTGCTCTATCAGAGGCCTCACTGCTGCTCCCTATATACATTGAGATTACCCAAATAACAGCTGAATTGCTGGTGCATTTCTGTCAACCTTAGTCCTTGCTCAGGGTATCTCACCTGGAAAGGGGCCAAATCGTCTTTCCTAACATTTACTGTGAAGAACAGCTGTCTCTGTGACTTCCAAGATCCCTCTCACCAGCTGAGCTGAGATCCTGGGCCAAATTCCCACATGCGCTTACACCAGCTAGCGTCAGTGTGCTGACAGCTGACATTTCTCACTGCCAATCATTCATGGTCACATAGCCTATTTGGGTAAGAAGTAGTAGGTCTTGGGAAAAGAGGAAGAACAGGACTGGGTGAGTGAGGAAACAAATGTGATTCTAGAATTATGATAAAATCAGTAACTAAAATGACTAAACACATAAGAGCCAGGCTCTTTGGATTATGTTTTCAGTATTTCTGCTTTATTCATGTATTTCTCTCTTTCCTCTCCTTTTCCTGCCCTCCCTGCCTTCCCTGCTACACAGTTAAACGTAAATTATAAAAATTCTTATCATCACATAAGGCCACTAAACCCACATTTCTAGTTCAAACAGCAAATTCAATATTATCACAAGATTCTTCCTTGCTCACCTGGCATCCATCATGATTCTCATTAGGACTGTAGTCTTTGGTGAGACTTACTAATACATATGAATGAGAATTAGATTGGCAGGTGAGAATTTGTGTTTCCTGCCTGCCGCCTGCCTTCTTATCTTTCTTCCTCTACCCTTTCCTTCTTTTAAAATATAGTCATTACATTCCTACTATACATATTGTACTATCTAAGTTTTGTAGATAAAGAAGGCTTTGCCCTCAATGATGGTGTACCCCAGAAAGTACCATGATGGTTAATTTTTATGTGTTGACTTCACTGGGTTAAACGATACTCAGATAATAGTAAAACATGATTATTCGTGAAAGTGTTTGTGATGGTGTTTCTGGAAGATATTAGTATTTGAGTCAGTCGCCATGTGAGTAAAGAAGACCCACCCCACCAATGTGGGCAGGTGTCTTCCCATCTATTGAGGGCCCGAATAGAGCAAAAAGTTGAAGAAAGGATGAATTCTCTCTTTTTTCTTGACCTGGGATGTCCATCTTCTGCCTTCACACATTCAGAGCTTTTCATTCTTCAGAGCTTTGAACTCTGGGGCTTACTCCACTGGCTCCCTTACTTCTACCCTGTTTTCCCCAAAATAAGACATCCTCCGAAAATAAGACCTACTTACAGGAAAGATAAGACGTCCCCTGAAAATAAGACCTAGCGCATCTTTGGAAGCACACCTTACAATAAGACACTGTCTTATTTTCATGGAAACAGGGTAGGTCTGGGAGTTACAGAATTGGGTCCACTGTTTTTATTCCTTCTGATTAAGACTGAATTACACCACCAGATTTTCTGGGTCTCCATCTCACAGATGGCATATTGTGGGACTTCCTGCCCCCATAATTGTGTGAGTCAATTCCTGTAATAAATCTCATACATGTACATATATCTCCTTTTGGTTCTCTTTCTCTGGAAAACTCTGGTTTATATAAGCACTCTGTAACTTCCCATCATCCCTAACTGGGCTGGAAGAAGTAGAAAGACACAAATATTCTCTTTTTGTTTTCTCTACCAAAGTGCTATATGAGTCCTGATGAACTGCAGAATCCTCAAAAACTCCATTGCTTTTCTAGAGAATTTTTTAAATGGCCTTTACCAGCCTTGAACCTTAATCTACTCATTGAAATCATGCCCCTGGACACCTTAAAAGATGCCAAGGAAGCTGGGTTTATAAAGTTCATGTCCAAAACACACAAAAGGAAATGGTAGTGAGAAAGTATGTTATATAGAGACAGTTCCCAGAATGTTCTCTCACCCCTGTGCCTAAGCACAAGTTCTGACTAGAACCCCAGATGCCACTGGTCCCTGCCTGAGACACAGTATTCAGCCCAGGATCACGTCTTCTGGGAACATTTTATTGAATTACCACAAAGGTGCCACTCCCTTGAACTCTGTAAATTCCTATGTGTGAACCTGCCCTATTATTATTACTTGCTTCTCTGACTTGGGCTGCTGACGCCAGTTTCTGTTACACACACACAAGCACACATACACACAGAGAATTATGATCTCCTTAAATGCAGGCCCTATGTTTTATTAATCTCTGTTGTTTCCTTAATGAGCACATCTGGCAGATATTGGGGATACAATACATGTTTTTTGAATAAAAGAGTGAGGCTGTTTCAAAGAAATTCTCCAGTGTGATTTAGCAAATGAAGGTGTGGCAGAAGGAGATGAAGAGTGGAAAGGGTGTTTCAGGTGTTTCTCAGGTTGATCTAACATGTACAAATCAGTTAAGTTCTGGGTCACGTATGGTAGCACTGGGCCTTCTGGTCATTGGAATAATGCCTTTCCTGTTCCACAACCTGTTTCCCTGAGATGAACAGGACAGTTCTTGTCACTTTCCTTAGTGTAGAGACAAACACGTCCTCAGATTTTTCTGTTCACTGCATACTTAAGAAGCAAGACAGTCAAGGCCAAACTCACAGTAGAGGGTAAGACAGTGTCCTTCATTGCCCAGCCCCTGACTGTCTGGAGCACATGGCTGCTCTGGGTCTGTCCCTGTGGGCTGACTGCTACATGAGAGAAGAGGGGACAGTGAACCACGAAGGACAAAAAACCTTACTTCCCGAGGGAAAAATTATGCTTTTTTTCTACAAATATGTTAAGAGCTTATTGAGCTCCTCTTGTCCAGATCTGTGCTAGGTCCTAATCTATTAGTTGTGTGAGGTTGTGTGGATAAGTAGGGCTGACAGGATATAAGCCAAGTTCCATCTGTCCTGGGACCCAGAACTTACAGTATGGCCAAAGACAGAAACAGTAAAAAGCTATATATGTTGATGTATTGATTGAAAGGTGAATATAATCAAGTGTCATAAACGTATGTTCAGTAAATTACTTTGCGTGGACCAGATGAGGAAACTCAGTAGTGACTAAAGTTATTGAGAATTGAGAGGTGAGATTATTATTCTCTTTAGGTCCCAAGGACATCCCAGCCATCCAGGCTCTGTTTGGATATTTTTATTTTCTTTTTTGTTGTGACAGGGTCACAATATAGGTTCCCTCCTATATTCTTCCCAATTTACCAAATAATCTGGAAGCTGGCTCTTAACTGCTCTCTTTAATACCCTCCCATCTGCCATGTTTTTGGATGATGTCAAGATCTGTGTGGGTAACTTTTCTAAAACCTTTTATTCTTAGTTTCTTAGTGGGCTCAATCTTAGTGACATTCATGTCTTCAGAAAACCCTACTCAGATCTATCGGGTCCTGGTGTCACTGGAACTGTTCCTAATTCTAAAACTCTAAATCCAAGTTCTATGATCACCCACAGAAAGAAGGGGGTATTGATGGAGAATAGAAGAGGCCACAGGTGGAACTCTGGGTACCATATCATTCAGACATTAAGTAGAGGAAACGAAGGTGTCTAAGGATAGTGAGATAGGGTGACAACTAGGAGGCCACGGTGTCACAGCAGGAAAAAACAAGTATTGTGGAAATATAGCAGGGTCAACTGTGTCAGTGCTATTGAAATTGATTGAGATATTGAAGGAAAAAATGGCCAATGGATTTGGCAGTATTAATATCTTTGGTGTCAAAAGACAAAATTTTAACAAATTTAAAGATTTAATTCACTTTTATTTGTGAGTCTATAAAATAGAATGAGTGTTCTGATGAGCTGAGCAGAGGCAGTAGGCCTTATAGACAAAAAAGGGCTGAGAAAAGCAGAAACAGAGAAAGAAAAAGCTGACTGGTCATTTCAAAGTCACTTTTTTTGAAAAAGGTAGAAACAGAGGAGACTTCTTATCATGCCAGCTAAAACTGGCCTGTTCAGGGATTTGGCTATTATCTCTCTCCTTCCTGATTCTCAGAACGTCAGATAAACTTAGCTTTGCCTTGGTGGCCTGGAGCTTCAATGTGAATAATCCCATTTTGGTGTGGTTGGGGCCCAGTGCGGGCTTAGTCCAAACCAATGGCTTCCTATACATTTTATTTAAAATTGATAACCTCCCCAGCTGCTTGGGAAGCTGAGGCAAGAGAATCGCTTAAGCCTAGGAGTTGGAGGTTGCTGTGAGCTGTGTGAGGCCACGGCACTCTACCGAGGGCCATAAAGTGAGACCCTGTCTCTACAAAAAAAAAAAAAAAAAATTGATAACCTTGTAAAGTATAAGCTAAAGCCTGAGAATGATATCCTGAACCATGCAAGGCTCTGAATTAATAATTTAAGAAAGGTGTTACGGACCTTTCTCAAAGAAAGGTCAGAGGAGACAGCAAAACAGACCAGCTTGTACACCATGGAAACTGCGATTTTTGACAAATTATAATGATTGATCAACTAGGAAGCAGATTCTAGGAGATTATATTGAAGTTTTTAGCTGATATCCTAAAAATAGTAGGGGAAATGAAATAGTTTTAAGAGGGCAGAAGAACCAAAATAAGTACCAATTGAGTAAAGACAGACAGAGAGCAAAACCAAACAGAGTTCAAATGGGAACCAGACCTGGAACTAAGTATTTTCTGAAGGTGTGCTAGCCATTGTTCACTAAACAAACAGAAGCCTAAAGCTGGGTTAGAAAAGAATAGGAGGGAAAGGAAAGAAATGTATAGAAAGAAAGAAGAAAGACTTGAGGTTACTGAGGAAATAAATGGGTTAAAGCTAGGCTCCAAATGGATTTTGTCACAAGGCAGAACAAGTGACGAACCTATAGTCTCCACTGACCACACCCTTGTGTTCCTACTATCACTGTTGTATAGAGAGATAGGAGAGATTAGTTAAAGCACTCTGCTTAGGGAGACCAGGACAGTCACACTCCCCTCTGAATTACAATGAGATACTCAGGTGCAATGTTGCTTTTGCCCAACTAATGAATTTTCTGAATCTCAGTGTATTTATATATAAATGGAGGAGTAATTTACACAGTTAAGTCAGAACAAGCCATTTTAGTTTCCTGTCCAAAAGAGGATAATTATCAAACTGACCAAACCCAGAACAAACGTTATTCCAAGAAGGCATATATACATTGCTAAGGCACTGTGGGCCCAGCAGAAGGAAGCTTGAAATAGCAATATCCAGAAAAGAGGTGCTGCTGAGGCTCCATCTTTAGCCTCACACATTATGCCTTTGTTTTAAAAGAAGCAAAAATTTTAGGAAAGAACTGGAACAATTTGCTCTGGGCTGGTGACAAATCCTGTGGGCTGGTTCATGGCAAGAGGAATTGCTCCCTCCTAGTCAGCTCCCTCATCTCTCTTTTCTGATATGTCAAGACAATTCAGAGACTTATTTTGTAAACATATGTGGTCCCTAACTCAAACATGAATTGGGAACCTACTGTGTGCTGGCTAGAGAGAATAAATATGGATGATGTGGTCTAACCCTTGAGGAATTCACAGTCCAGTGAAGGGGATAAATGTATATCAGAGAGTTAAAATAATTGCAGGTGCTACAGCACATGTCCAGTGCACATGGTGGGTATCTTTCCTGTCTCCATTCAACCTGCCCTGTACTGAACAGTATAGATAATTGTTCTGAGAGTCTCAGGAGAGGTCTTTGCTAATCCTGCCCACATCTATGTCTTCATTGGACTCTCTTGTATTTAACATTGTGAGTTTGCTATTTGTAATTCTGGAAGAACCCTGAGACTGATATAAGCAGTAAACATTTTAAAGTACCTACCTTAAGCCATAGGTAACCACAAGCAGGTATCACCCAAAAGATCACCAGGATGGCTAAACAGTAGAAAGGAGAGCTTTGTTGGCAGTATCAGCTTGCAGATAAGGAAAAGATAGTCTCTTAACATGTGCTGAAAGTGCTCTGTCTTTGAAGAGGGAAAGGACGGGTTGGGTTTTATGCCTCATAGGGAGTGTATCACATAACAGTCATACATATTCAGCAGATTTGGGGGACAAGCTAAACATATTTATTAGGGGAGCTGAGTGCATGTGCAACATGAAATGGGTAAACATGTGAACATACATCACATGTTCATTTTGGGTTGGGGGTTAGTATTGAAATGAAGTAGAATTTGGCTCTTCATGTCAAAAACTAAACTATAGGACACAAAGCCAATTTGTGTTCTGTCTCTATAAACTGGTTAAAACTGGCCTAAGGTCTGCAATTACTTGTCTGAATAGAGGATGGTCCTTTGCCCAAATTGTAGTGGTCTGGGGTGCAAATCAGGGTTAGAAGGAGCTGATAGCTCCTATTGTTAAGGATTTTGGAGCCTGAGGAATTTAGAAATTTGTCATGCCAGCTGGGCCCCTGCCCCTAAACCCATAATTAACTGTTTCTTGAAACTCAGATCTGTCTCACTTTATAAAAGTGTTTCTAATTTGGTCCCTCAGATTATACAGATTGTTAGTGACATTTCCCAAAAGATAAACTGAGGCTCTGAGAGTTCATTTATTTACATTGAGAAGTTTAATAAATTGTTTGATTTGGTGTGTTTCAGAATCATCTGAAGGTTTGTTAAGCATGGAATGTTGGTCTCTACTCCTAGAATTTCTGATTCCGTAGGTCTGGGGTGAGGTGGTAGAATTTGTATTTCTAACACATTTCCAGATGATACTAAATCTTCTAGTCTGGGGACCACACCTTGAGAACCACTGCTGTATTATTTGTTAGTACCTGGAAGAACTGGGCTGTGAGAGCAAGCCTGTCTGCCAATGATAACTGCCTTTTCCATCACAGCATACTTTCTCTTCTCTGAGAAAGTATTGTTCATAATGTTCATAATGTTTCTTTTATGTAAGTGTTAAGTTTAGCCTAACATATTTTAAGTTCAGTTCCTATTTTAATGGTTTCCTGTACATAGTGAATTATAACCTAACTGTATATGTAAACAGATTGTAACCTACTCTTGTACCAATCACTAAATTTCAGCCAATTAAAAGGAGGCCAATGGTTCAAACTGTATCCAAATAAGGCAAATGCTAGACTGTCACCAATCCAGGAGTTTGTACAGCTCACTTCTGTTTTCTGTATATCACTTTCTCTTCTCTGTTTACAAATCCTCTCTGCCCAGGTAGCAGCACCAGAATCTCTCTGAATCTATTCCTGTGTGGGGTGGCAATAGGGAATGGGGCGGTCCCCAATTCACAACTTGTTCTTTGCCCAATTAAACTGTCAAGTTTAATTTGTCTAAAGGTTTTATTCTAACAGAAAATGAGCTTAACAAAAAACCAGATGCAGTACTTCCTTTCCAAATGGGGTGACCACACTCCCAGGATGCCTGAACTAGTTCTGTTTTATGTCTATTAATCTGAGATATACATATTTGTTTTCCATTTTCCTCCAATAAGGATAATACATTATGTGGCACCTTTTGTGTTACGTGTACATTGCAATTGTCTGTTTATTACACCCATCTCCTAGTAAGTGCCATATGGGGATGATGTAGTGTTCAGTTATGTTCTAAGTACCACCAGGGCTTAGCACAGTACCTGGCACAGAATGTGTGCTCACTGCACATCTACTGGACCCAACTGAGCTTTATATGGTAGGGTGGTCTCTCCTGTCACTGAATTTCTAAAATATGGGTGATATTTCAACAGGGATGAAAAGCCCCCACTACCAAAAGGGTGAATATATTGATTCTTAGAAAACAAAAATAACGTAGATATTAGAATGGTTATGCCTTTCAAAGGGCCATAGTATATAACTAGGTATACATTTTTACCTATAGTATTACAATTTATGAGGGAGTGTGGTTAAGAAAAAAAATTTGAAAAATTTTTGTATGTGGTGGTAATTGAACAGGTTGAGAACAGCAAACCCACAGGCAAAGTCATATTGAATGGAGTTAAACTGAAATCATTTCCACTCAGATCAGTAACCAGGCAAGGTTGCCCATTGTCTCCACTGCTTTTTAACATTGTAATGGAAGTTTTAGCCATCACAATTAGGCAAGAAAAGGTGATCAAGGGTATCCATATAGGGTTAAAGGAGATCAAACTTTCACTCTCTGCAGATGATATAATTGTATATCTGGAAAACACCAGCGATTCTACTACAAAACTCTTAGAAGTGATCAAGGAATATAGTAGTGTCTCAGGTTATAGAATCAACATTCATAAATCGGTAGCCTATATATATACCAACAATAGTCAAGCTGAAAAAACAGTTAATGACTCTATTCCATTCACAGTAGTGCCACAGAAGATGAAATATTTGGGAGTTTATCTAACAAAGGATGTGAAAGATCTCTATAAAGAGAACTATGAAACTCTAAAAAAAGAAATAGCTGAAAATGTTAACAAATGGAAAAACATACCATGCTCATGGCTGGGAAGAATCAACATTGTTAAAATGTCCATACTACACAAAGCAATATACAATTTTAATGCAATCCCTATTAAAGCTCTACTGTCATACTTTAAAGATCTTGAAAAAATAATACTTCGTTTCACATGGAATCAGAAAAAACCTTGAATAGCCAAGACATTACTCAGAAATAAAAACAAAGCAGGAAGAATCATGCTACCAGACCTCAGACTATACCATAAATTGATAGTGATCAAAACAGCATGGTACTGGCACAAAAACAGAGAAGTAGATGTCTGGAACAGAATAGAGAACCAAGAGATGAACCCAGCTACTTACCAGTATTTGATCTTTGAAAAATTGAAAACATTTGACAAGCCAATTGAAAACATTCAGTGGGGAAAAGATTCCCTATTTAACAAATGGTGCTGGATGAACAGGCTGGCAACCTGTAGAAAACTGAAACTGGACCCACACCTTTCACCATTAACTAAGATAGACTCTCACTGGATTAAAGATTTAAACTTAAGACATGAAACTATAAAAATATTAGAAGAAAGTGAAGAAATTGGCCTGGGAGAATATTTTATGAGGAAGACCCCCACCCCCCTGGGCAATTGAAGCAACCCAAAAAATACATTACTGGGATCTAATCAAACTAAAAAGCTTCTGCACAGGGTGGCACCTATGGCTCAAAGGGGTAGAGCGCTGGTCCCATATGCTGCACAGCCAAAAACACAGTAAGTAAAGCAAGCAAACAGCCCTCAGAATGGGAGAAGATATTTGCAGGTTATGTCTCCAACAAAGGTTTAGTAACCAGAATCCACAGAGAATTCAAACATATTAGCAAGAAAAGAACAAGTGATCCCGTCTCAGTGTGGGCAAGGGACTTGAGAAACTTCTCTGAAGAAGACAGGTGTACGGCCTACAGACATATGAAAAACTGCTCATCATCCTTAATCAGAGAAATGCAAATCAAAGCCAATTTGAGATGTCATCTAACTCCAGTAAGATTAACCCACATCATAAAATCCCAAGACTAGAGATGTTGGCGTGGATGCTGAGAAAAGGGAACACTTTTGTACTGTTAGTGGGAATGAAAACTAATATGTTCCTTTTGGAAAGATGTTTGGAGATCACTTAAGGATCTAAAAATAGACCTGCTATTTGATTCTACAATTCCTCTACTATGTATATATCCAGAGGACCAAAAATAACTTTATAACAAAGATATGTTTTTGTACCAGAATGTTTATAGTAGGCCAATTCATAATTGCTAAGTCATGGAAGAAGTCCAAGTGCCCATTGACCCACGAATGGATTAATAAATGTGGTATATGTACACCATGGAATATTATGCAGCCTTAAAAAAGATGGAGACTTTACCTCTTTCATGTTTACATGGATGGAGCTGGAACATATTCTTCTTAGCAAAGTATCTCAAGAATGGAAGAAAAAGCATCCAATGTACTCAGCCCTACTATGAAACCAATTTATAGCTTTCTTATGAAAGCTATAAGCTAACTATAGCCCAAGAAGAAGGGGAAAGAGGAAAGGGGATGGGGGAGGTTGGTGGGGGGAGGATAATTGGAGGGACCACATCTATGGTGCATTTTATAAGGGTACATGTTAAACTTACTAAGGGTAGAATATAAATGTCTTAACACAATAACTAAGAAAATGCCATAAAGGCTATGTTAACCAGTTTGATGAAAATATTTCAAATTGTATATAAAACCAGTACATTGTACCCCATGATTGCATTAATGTACACAGCTATGATTTAATAAATTAAAAAAAAAAAAAGAAACACTGTTCTAGAATAGTGTTTCTGGAAAAATGGTCAAATGATTACCATCCCAGAATCAGCCCAAATGTTCAGATTACAGGCGCCACTCCAGATTTCCCGCTTTACTCACTTGGAAGCAGACAGGCTGGCACATAGCAAGTGCTCCATAAACATCTGCTGAATAATTATTTGCTCCCTTAACTTTCCAGTTTCAGACAAGTCACGAGATATCTTTCCTGTATAGCTTTACTCTTGTCAAGTATCGTTTGTATTCTTACCGATGGCCACATATTTGTTGCATCCATTACTCCAGGAAAACAAAGTGACCTTGGTTGAATATTTTTTTGAAAAATGAAACAATATCCACAATATTAAATAAATCTTAGTTATTTAGCTCTGTCTGGGTCAAAATATTTAGGTGGGATAGATGCCACACTCTCAGGCTCCACTGCTAACATCAGATAGTGTGGTATCTCGAGTCTAGAAGGAAGTCTAGAATTCCTTTCTTTCTACCCTCAGCCAGAGATGACTACTTCTAGAAGTTCCTCTCTGCCCCATAACCACCAGCTTAACTGCTCTAAAGGGTCTCTGACTGGGGCAGGGAAATAAGTTTTCTGAAGGCATCGCAAACTTACCTGAATCATAAGAAGACTCTAACTGGGGCCTCTTCAGAGGGTTTCAGCAAATTATGAGCTGTTTCTTTTCAATTCTATATCCAGTTATTAATATTCCTGCCCAGACCAGCAATGCTTTCTTGCTTTTCTCCCTTAGGCAAGCTCTTTCATTTTCTTCTTCTTTCCATTCTATTTTTTCCTTCTGCTACAACCCTTGATCTATTTATTTTCTTCATTCCCATTCAGTGTCTTTTTTCCTTTGGACAATTGTCCCGAACTATTTAAACATCATTCCATGTTTTTTCCTGTTCATTCTATCCTCTTGCTTTCTTCTCTGTTGGTTTGCCTAAATTTTATTCTACCCTTATATAAAACTCATCTGGCAATCCTCCTCTTTGAACCATAAATCTTGGTGGAGAAGATTGTTTTGAACACCAGACAGAGGTAATGTACCCCAGGTGGGTGAGTAGGGGAGGAGGATGCATCCGTGACTTGTTTTAGGAGGTAACAGATTTGATCATTTTTCAGGGAACACAGCAGGCAGCCTGTAATTGGTAATGAAGATTCATCTTTCCATCAATTTGCTAGTCTGTACAGAACTTGAGTTCACTGTGTTTGCAGTTTTCAGACTTTTCCACTGAGCTTTTCTCCTGGTAGCTCTGGGGCAAGGTAAATGGAAAATAATTTTATTATTAAGAAGACTTTTATTCTAGCTTTTTGAAGTTTCCATGTTTGTCAACAGCTAAAAATGTAGTTTACAAAAAAAGAAAATACTTTTTACAAACAGTTTCACACAAATACACCCACACGTACATTTAGGAAACTTAGGACATTAGATAAATTAGGCCTTTGGCAAACTTTTCCTAAACTCTTTTTTTTCCTTCCAGAAGCCTCTCAATGGAAGGCACCCACTGTCTCTTACAGCCCTCTCAAATCTGGAATAAAAAGAGAAGCATAGGATAAAATTTCTACATATAGAATAAGAGCCTCTAACCAAAGAATTTTGTCATTAAGAGGCACAAGGACAAAGGTTAAACCAAAGAAAAGAACCTATCTGCAAGCATATTAATTTTCTGACAATCCATTGGGGGAGGGGTGGTAGCAATGATAAGCCTAAATTTCCTAAATTTTTCCTTCATTTTCTTCTACTAGAGTAGAAAAAAAACTAAAGGGGAATCAGGCACATGCCTTCTGATACCTTCTGTCAATTGCTCCAAAGACAGATCTTTGGCCTGGGGATGCTACTCAGTTGGATACCTATTAATGAGTGTTTCCAAAAGCAAGGTTTGTGGGGGAGCATCCTGAGTTTACATTCTATCTGTGGCCATTTATGTCCTCTTTACCCAAGTATAAATTTAATTTGTTCAACCAATATCTTCTGAGTTCTTTTATGTAAAACAGTGGGTAAGTCAAGCTGACAAAGATAGTATCTAGTCTTGTGTTCTTACATCTATGGCCAGTCTATGTCCTCTTATGGAGAGATAATATATTCCAGTATTTGCTAAATTATAGTCCCTTTACAAGGCTATAGCCATGTTGTGTTAATGAGTATTTCAGGAAAAAATGGGTTCCCAGGTAAATTAAATGGATGCTGGCATGTATGTAGAGAGAAAGAGACGCTTATATAATATTGATGGGACTGAAGATTAGTACAAACTATATGGAAAACAACATGGTGATTCCTCAAAGAAATAAATGTGAAATTATGATTAGACTCAGCAATCTAACTGTAGGGTATCTACCCAAAAGAAAAGAAGTCATTATATCTAAAAGATGCTTGCACTTGAATGTTTATTGTACCATAATTCACAATCACAATGATGTGGAATCAACTTAAGCACCCATCAATTCATGAGTAGATTAAGAAAATGTAGTATATACATTTGAAGTTTCCATGTTATATACAAAGTTTCCACAGTATATACAAATGGTGCCAAAAATATATATATACATTTGAAGTTTCCATGTTATATACAAAGTTTCCACAGTATATACAAAGGTGCCAAAAATATGTATGTATACATATTTTAAGAAGGGAAAAATTATATTAAATTTGTAACACTCAAGTCACATTTCACTTCTGCAATTAAAAGAGGTGCTCAATGTGACTTGTGTTCATCTTTTGCTATCATTATATTTCATGTATTACATTTTTAATAGTTTTTTCCTTTCTTAAAATGTGTATACATTTTTTGTCTCTTTCTGTGTCCACCATGGAGTACTACTCAGCCATCAAAAGGCATGAAATATTGTCGCTTGTAGCAACTTGGATGGAATTGTAATCATTATCTCAAGTAAAGTAGCTCAGAAATGGAAACACAAACACCATATGCACTAATAATTAGGAGCTGATCAACAGGCACAAAAAGATGTAAAGGTCATGGGAAATTAAGAAGGAGAAGGGGGCAAGAGGTTATAAACTTACCCATTGGATACAATGAGTACTATTCCAGCAATAGGCCCACAAAAAAGCCCCAATTGAAGCATTATAGTAAATTGAATTAAAAATTTAAAAAAGTATTACTTCACTGCAGAGTCCTGTAGTGAAATCTTCAATGGGCTAACAATATTAGAGCTGACAGTATGGGTGATAGAAATCTTCTAGATGTTATCTTAGGAAAGGCTGCCGACTCCATTTTTGGATAGCAGTTAAGTGTGTCACAAGCAAGATAGTACAAATAAAGTGGTGTGAGGGGATAGAGCATTATTTTTCAAGCTGGGAAAATGGCTTCATTTTGGGGTCAGAGATCCCAGTTCCCCTAAACCCAGTTGACCTGATTTGGTTAGTTGGCTAAACTAGAAGGTTCAACTGAGGCACAGTGGTATTTGAAAGCAAAAGGAATGAAATCTGGAAATAGAGCTGGAGTGGCAGTGCGGATAAAAAGTAAAAGAAATCTGCACAAGTGTCAGGGTAACAAAGAAATTTTATTTATAAAAAACGAAGAGAAAGTTTAGAGCGCTTCCAAAGAGAGTTGGAAGTGTGTCCCTCTCATGGAAGAGAAAGGGTGAGAGGGACAGAGAAGGAGCTGCAAATGCCAGTTCAGGGATGTAAATACTTTCTCCCTTTGAAATCAGTTGCAAGTCTTTCATTGGCTTCTCTGCCTCTCCAGGTAATATTGCCTTCTTCTATTGGTCGTTAAATATCTTTTTCTATTGGTTGTTGGTTACCTAGGTTACTTCATATCCACTTTCTTATGGGTTCTCCAGACTTCCTGGTTCATCAGGCCAGATTTTCTTTCCATTCCCCCTGAAGCCCCTTTCTTGGTGACCCTTCTCACTGCAGAGATGAGATTACATTGAAATTGAATCTAAGGGCAATGCCTGTGGCTCAAAGTAGTAGAGCACTGGCCCCATATACTGGAGATGGTGAGTTCAAACCCAGCCCCGGCCAAAAGCGGCAAAAAAAAAAAAAAAAAATTGAATCTAAAAGAGGAATCGAACTCTCACTCTTTATGGATGACATGATCTTTCACGGAAAACCCTACGGACTCAACTACAAAACTCTTAGAAGTGATCAAGGAATACAGCAGAATCTCAGGCTACAAAATCAATACTTAACAAATCAGTAGCTTCTATGTTAACCAACAATAGTCAAGCTGAAAATACAGCAAAGGACCCTATTCCTTTTACAATAGTGCCAAAGAAGATGAAATATCTGGGAATTTATCTAACAAAGAACATGAAAGATCTCCATAATGAGAATTATGAAACTCTTTTATGAGAAAAGAAAAAGCTGAAGATGTTAACAAATGGAAAAGCATACCAGGCTCATGGCTGGGAAGAATCAACATTGTTAAAATGTCCATACTACCCAAAGCAATTTACAGTTTCAATGCAATCTGTATTAAAGCATCAATGTCATACTTTTAAGATCTTGAAAAAATAGTAATTTGTTTTATATAGAATCAGAAAAACCTTCAAATAGCCAATGCATTACTTAGAAAGAAAAACAAATCAGGAGGAATCGCATTACCAGACTTCAAGCTATGCTATAAGCCTGTAGTGATCAACACAGTATGGTACTGGCACAAAAATAGAGAGGCAGATATATGGAACAGAAGGGAGAACCAAGAGATGAACCCAGACACTTATTGTCATTTAATCTTTGATAAGCTTATCAAAAATATTCATTAGGGGAAAGACTCCCTATTTAACAAATGGTGCTGGGAGAACTGGGTAGTGACCTGTAAAAGACTGAAACTGGACCCTCACCCTTTACCACTAACAAAATCGATTCTCACTGGATAAAGATTTAAACCTAACACATGAAACTATAAAAATACTAGAACAGAGTACAGGGAAAATGCTTAAAGATACTGGCTTGGAAAATTATTTTATGAAGAGGACCCCCTTGACAATTGAAGAAGCACCAAAAATATATTACTGGGATCTGATCAAGGTAAAAAGCTTTTGCATGGCCAAGAGCACAGGAAGTAAAGCAAGCAGACAGACTTCAGAATGGGAGAAGATTTTTGCAGATTATGTTTCTGACAAAGGTATTCTGATAACTGGAATCCACAGAGAACTCAAACTAATTAATAAGAAAAGAGTAAACAACCCCATTTCCTTGTGGGCAAGAGGCTTGAACAGAAACTTCTCCGAAGATGACAGACAAATGGCCAATAAATACATGAAAAAATGCTCAATATTTTTAATCATCAGAGAAAAGAAAATCAAAACCACTTTGAGATATCACCTAATTCCAGTAAGATTAGCCCACATCACAAAATCCCCAAACTACAGATATTGACGTGGATGTGGAAGGAAGGGGACACTTCTACAATGCTGGTGGGATTGCAAACTAATATGGCCTTTTTGGAAAAAATTTTGGAGAATTCTCAAAAATAAAAAGTTGACCTACTGTTTGATCCTTCAGTTCCTATACTAAGTATCTACCCAGATGATCAAAAATCATTTTACAACAAAGATATTTGCACCAGAATGTTTATTCCAGTCCAGTTCATAATTGCCAAGTCACGGAAGCAGCCCAAATGCCCATTGACCCAGGAATGGATTAACAAATTGTGGTATATGTACACCATGGAATACTATGCAGCCATAAAAGGATGGAGACTTTACAACTTTTATGTTTACCTGGATGGAATGGAAACACATTCTTTTTAGTAAAGTTATCTTAAGAATGAAAAATAAAGTATCCAATGTACTCAATACTATTATGAAACCAATATATCATTACCTACACATTCATACAAATGATAAAACACAACTATAGTCCAGAAAGAAGGAAAAGAGGAGGGAGATGGGAGGGGTCAGGGGGGTGGGAGGAGGGAGGGTATTTGGTGGGACCTCACTTATTGTGCACAATGCAATGGTACATTTTAAAACTACTAAGAGTGTAGTATAAATGTCTTACCACAACAAATAAGTGAGATGATGGCTATGTTAATCAGTTGGATTTAAGTATTCCACATTGTATATCAAATCAGCATATTGTACCCCATAAATGTGCACAGTTATGATTTAATAAAAAAAAGAATTTGGACTTAGGATTTGTGATGGCAGGGTATTTAGAAGAATGGCATCTGAAGATAAAATTGAAGAGGTAGACAATTCTCTATGTATAAGCTAATAAATATTAATTGTCTGAGTAACTACTTTCTGTAGAGTGAGAAAAGTATAAGCAAAGACAACATTCTCAAAAAAATGTAGAACATGGTTCAATTCTCCCTGCTTTGACCAATTTCTGTTAATTCTTTCATATTTAAATTTCCTATGGCCTAGATTTACATCTATACTTATAAATATTACATGTGAAAATCTGGTCATTTCAGGTCTCATTTTCTGTGTCTTTGGAAATAAATTCCATAAAGCCAATTGATTAGCATAGAATTTTTTCTTTTAATTTTTGTTGAATTCTTTTATCTGTAGACAACCATAGTTTGTCTTAACAAGTGTAGTTCTAACATACATAGCAGCTAACGTTTTTCTTTAAAGACAAACATGAAAGTAAAACAATAAAAATAAATATCAGAAATCTGTTTCTCAATGACATAACAAACATTGTTGTCAAATCAGACAAGGCTTTAGAATACTAGAAAAATATTAGTAACGTAACAACTACAACTATGGAATGACATACATAAGTTAAAGATGCGTTATTACTGTTTTATCACTTTTTAAAGCCTACATAATCAACAATGTACCAAACCCTCAAACACTTTTTATAAGGTTTGATGATTTCTGTGGTCTAGTTAAATGAGTTAATTAGGAATTGATGATCTTGACATTTTTTTAAAACTATAATTTAAGTTGTAAATTTGCAGAATTTGCTTTTAAATAATGACTGCATTTAACAACTGACGTGCATAATTCCAGAACATTTAATTGTAAGATATTGAAGGTAGTCAAATAATAGACAGTGGAATGTTCTTGCTATATCTTGAGTTTGTAAGCAAGTACACAGGTGGGCCTAGGACAGTGATTATCAACAAGTGTGCCATGGCGCACACAGGTATGCCATGAGCGGATCTTACATGTGCTGCAAACATTTCTAAAGATCATTAATTAAATTATTTTTGAAAGACGTTCAAAGCATAGTAAGTATATTCCTTTTTTTTACTCTTCACTGAGGCTGGCGGGTTCGAACCCTGCCCTGGTCAGCTAAAACAACAAGGACAACTGCAACAACAAAAACAATGGCCGGCTGTTGTGGTGGGCGCCTGCAGTCCCAGCTATTTGGAAGACTGAGGCAAGAGAATCACTTATGGCCAAGAGTTTGAGGTTGCTGTGAGCTGGGACACCACAGCACTCTACCTGGGCGACAGATTGAGACTGTGTCTCAAAAAAAGAAAAAAAAAATTAAACATAATTTAAGTCCACCGTGGAAGTTTAACTATAGGTTCAAGTGCACCATGAGGTAAAAAAGGCTGAAAAACACTGGCCTAGGAGAAGGTTCAGGAGTCTAAGGTTTGGTCACCCAACAAATGAATTAGCTGAAGGTGGCATTTGTATTTTCAGAAAATATTGGTACTAGAGAAACATTGCCTTTGGTGAGATGCTGGAGCAGCCCTTTCTCCTGTTCTTCCCCCAGCAATTTCTTGCATTGCAAAAGAGTTTTCTGTTTCAAGTTTCCAGCATAGACCTGCCTCCACTAGTGCCATTTTAATTTGGTTCTAGAATACACCTCAGTCGTGCCTGCTTTAATCTCATCACAGCATGTTCCAATAAAATTTCCTGGCTCGTGTTTGTTTTTGCTACTTGGCATCAGCCATTCTAAAATGAATGCTAAATTTCACAGAGAGGCTCATGATTAAGCCCTAGGTAAAACACCATCACACTGGTCACTATTGCAGGGGGTACTCTAATAGGCTTTACATTTCTAAAACAAACTTCCTGCATGGAGATTGAGTCAATTCACTTCGTTAAAATTTTGCTTAATGATTAACTTGTTCCAATTTATACCATTGAAATGTATCCTCTCCAAAAAATGTCAATGATAACCTGCTATGATTTTATTTGTAGGACTTTCTCTAAAATTGTATATGTAAATGAGAAACATCTGAGTTTGAGGGCTTCATTTCTCCAATTTGTAAACTGTGTCATTGTTTTTGTAACTCATGAATAAATGAGGTCAGGATAGAAAAATTTTTCAAAGCCCTTTTAAAGGCACAGAAAATAAAAATGTCTGTGTACCGACCACATCCTGCTGAGATTAGAGTTAATTCTAATTACCAAAACTGGAGTTATGAACAGCAATTTGTAGACTTAACAGCACATTTAAATTATGTAAAGATTAGCCCCCAAGTTCAAATAGCTCTATATTATCTCCTATACTGCTGTTCAAAATGATGGAGCTGGATATTAGGCCCAGCATTGCTAAGTTGGCTGTCCTGGAAGAAAATGTTTAAAGGCATAGTTACCGATCCATGCTGCTTCCGCTGGAATTTACTGAATTGATCTCTCTTTTTATTCCTTAGAACACATTTGTAGGTGTCAGTTTGAACTGCTTTTTTTTCTTTTCAGTCTATTATTACAAAGGCTTTTCTGCAAGGTCATTCCAGACTAAGAATAATTATGTCATTGACACCTTGTTGATAACCCTCATATCTTTGGGGGTCTTCTCTTTTTCCTTTTCCCATCTCACGCAAAGATAAACGTTATCCCTCATCTTAAAAGTTAATGTGGATGGTGAAATCTCATGATCTCGAAGGCAGTGGGCAGTGATTTTCAGGACCACTGATACCTGCATTGTTTCCAGAGTACTGCAAGGATAGGTCTGCTCACCACCACTTACAAGCTGAGAAAATTAGGACAAGTGCACACTTAATCATTTCCCAGAGAAACAGAAATGCTATCTTTTTCAAATGTTCCTCTGAGAAAGACTTGCTGAATGTTAAAAATATATGTACCCAATTACTAAAGGAAAATGGAGCTACATAATCACTGTATCTTTCCCTTAAAAGATCCATACATAAGGATCTTGCCATGTTTTCATCCCGTCCCTCCCTCCCTCCCTTCCTTCCGTCCATCTATTCTTCTATCCTTCTGGACAAGTGAGTGTATTCCCTATTGGCATTTCAGTAACTTTTGATAGAATGGAACCATGTGCTACAAAAGAATACGCCTAAGGTTCCCTCTGAGACTCATAGCTAAAGGCAGCAAGTGGGGGTCGTAAATATAATATGAGGCAAAATTCAAATGTTGAAGTCAAGTATTCACTCATCTCCTTGAATGATTTTTCTCCATTTGTGACCTTTTGCAGAGATAATGCATTGACCACTGTAAAAGTGCAAAATATTGAATATTTATCCTAAATATGTTTCTTTTAATCTCCGCAACCAAGCCTTGATTTCTTGCTCATATTGCTGTAATAACTTACTAATTGTTCTTGCTTCTGCTGTTACCTGTTCCACAACCCATTCCACAGCTTCTAGATTGAGCATTTATGAACATAAATCAGATTATATCCCAACATGTACATTTTGAGAACAACATTGAGAACAAAATTCATACCCCTTATCTTGCCTTACAAAGCTCTATAGCAGCGGTTCTCAACCTGTGGGCTGCAACCCCTTTGTTCCATTTGTAACAATGCAGAAATTAGGAAGGTTGAGAACCCCTTGCTCTAAAGGATCTGGTCCCCGTCTACCTGTTCTTCCATCGCATTTCTTCACTTTATACTTCAGCTACCACGCTGCAGTCAGACGGACTTCCTTTCTGTATTTCAAACAACCAAAGTGGGCTCCCACAGTCAGACCCTTCCCTGGGCCTGGGCACTTTTTGTTCATCCTGTACATTTACATGACTGGGTCATTCTTGTCTTTCAGATCTCAGCATAAACATCACCCCGTCACAGAGGTTTTTCTTGACCATCCTAAATGTATCAGCTACCCAATTCATCTTTCTCACATTACTCTATTTTAATTCTCGGCAAAGCTCTGAGCATTATTCGATTGGTCTTGTTTATTTGTTTGTGGTTTTAGAAAGCTTGATTTTCTCCTGACCATAATGTACCTGGATGATGTGAAAGAATTTTTGTTTTGCTCAATATTATATCTTCAGTGCTGGCATAGATTGAGGTACTCTTTAAGCATTTAGCAAATGAATAAATGAATATATGCAATGAATGCAAATATTTCACATGCAAAGAGAAATTTGTCATGGATACGTCACCTGCCCTTGACTCCCTCCTTACTGAGCTTAGATTTCATCACCATAATAACCTGCACCTGCGCATCTCTTAGCTCTCTTGTCTCGCTCTCCTTTCAGCCACTATATTCTGATAAAACTCTAGTGGTAGGTACTACCTCTAACCTACCCCTATTTTTTGTCTGAACAGCTGCATAGGCAGAGAGAGAAATATTTTAAACCCACGACCATAAACTTTAAATGAGACCTTTTGCATCTCTGCAAGTATGCATTAACTAATGCCAAGATTCATACTTTTTCACGTTTTAGTATTTTAAAAATCAATACATAAGTTAGAGTCAGTGGCAACCTCTGGCCTCAAGATGGGAGAAAACCAATCTCAAACCTGCAGAATGGGGTCTGTGTTGATACTCTCCAGTCTTCTCTCCTTGCTATCTAATAGTTTCCATGGAGATTTTAACAAAGTTTTGCGTAAGTAATATATTTACATAGTTCAAAAATCAAAATAATAAAGAACTTTGCAATGAGAATTTTGCTTCCACCTCTTACTGGTTCCTTCTCCCTCCTCCAGTAGGAAACCTATCTTATTAGATTTTTGATGTATCTAATGATTCTTTATGCAAATAAAGCCAAAGTAAACATATATTTACATTTTATCTCTTTCTTGCCCAGAAGACAAGCATTTTTTATTTGTTGCTCTTACATAACAACAGATACTACAGGTATTAGTGCAGAGTTCCCCCCATCGTGTCTTCAGCTGTACATATTCCATTGTGAAGAGAATCTATGCTCTGATCGGCCTTTATTTGTAGCCTCCTGAGTTATTTTTAATCAGTTCTTGTTACAAAAAAAAAGCTGCAATAATTTTATATACACATAATTTCATATAGATATAATTGTGCAGATAAATCTCCCTAAATGGGATCGCTGGGTCAAAGTGAAAACATGTTTTGGGTTGAATCGTGTCCCAAGAAAGATATATTCAAGTCCTAACCTTTGGAACCTGTGAATGTGATCTCAGTTAGAAATAGGTTCTTAGAAGATAACGTCAAGTTGAGATGAGGTCCTACTGAATTGGGATGGGGCTTGATCCAATTAGTGGTGTTCTTATTTATAAAAGGAGGGAAATTTGAACAGAGACATCAAATTTGAACAGAGAAGACCACCACTTAAAGCTGGAGGAAGAGAGCGGAGTGACACATCTATAAACCAAATAATTCCAAGGTTACCACCAGAAACTAGCAAGAGGCAATGGAGACTTCTCCTGAGCCTTCCCCATGGCCTTGTTAATGCCTTGACTTAGGACTTCTGGACTTCCAAACTGTGAAAAGATAAGTTTCTGCTGTTATAAGTTACCAGTTTTGCGAAACTTGGCTATGTAGCCCTAGGAAATGAATATAATGCCTTTGTAGTCTTATAAAATTTCTGGATTGTGCTCCATGGACGTCACACCACACTGTCCTCTCACCACCAAAGCATGGCAATGCTCGCTGTTCTTCAGTGTGATTTTATACTTCTGGATTGCTGCCCATTAATTGATAGTACATGCTACTTAAATATAGTTAATTTATAATTTTCTTTGTCACATATTTAGGGGCTATTAATGTCTTTTTCTATCAATTCAGTTTAAATCTTTTGTCATTCTTTTTCCTGATTAGTTATTGTTAGTTTGTTTTTGTAATTCATAATTACATTAGAGGATTTGTTCTTGGTTATAAGTATTTATTATTTGTCTTTAGAAATATTTGTTAAATTTTTATTTAGACTCATTTATTAATATTTATATGGCTTCTAGGATTTGAGTGATAGGAAAAATTTCCCAATTTATAAAGTAATTCACTCATGTTTTCTTTCAGAACTTTTTTCCCTTTCATCAAAGCTGTTCATTGGAAATCTTGAAAGGATAAAGTTGGGTGCAACTTCATCTTTTTCCAGATGGCACATAGTTTATTTCAACACCATTTACACTTCAAATGCTACCTTTATCATATACTGAATTCTCGTATATATTTGAATCTATTTCTGGAAATTCTATTTTGTTCCATTGGCCTGACTTTCTAGTCATGTGCCAGTAGAAACCTGTCTTGCTTTTTGAAGGTCTGTAACATGCTTTAATCTGTAGGCAGGGTAGTCTTGTTCCCCTCCCACTCTCTCTAATGAACCCACTCCAGTTAAGTCTCCAACTCCACCACTTTACCCAAACTGCTCTTAGCAGGCTTTCCAAGGAACTCCATGTTCCTCAGACAAATGGCCCACCTGGGTTTAGTGTGGCTCCTTGTGGTGTCATCTGCTCTTCCTACAACTGGTATGAAGGGCTTGACGGTAAGGCCTTCTCCAACTTTCCCCAGTATTCTGCCTTTAGTCTCCCGTGGTGCTACTACTGTTGTCACTCTGTATTTTACTTATTTAGGACAGATTCTTTTTTTTGTTTTGTTTTGTTTTTTGGCCGGGACTGGGTTTGAAGCCACTACCTCCGGCATATGGGGCCGTTGCCCTACTCCTTTGAGCCACAGGCACCACCCTAGGACAGATTCCTTTTTCCCACTAGGTACCTGGATAATTTCACTAGGGACTGGGATAGAAGATAATTTGATAGGAGATAATGTATCACTGCTCCATGCTTCTGTGGTAGAAATGAAACCACTTGACTTTGGAGGAATTGAAGAATTGGCATATTCCCTTTCAATCAGATTAAATCTGACTCAGAGCTTCAGCGCACATAAATAACACTTAATGTGCATTGTTTACTGGGGATCCCTTCTTAAAGTGAAATAAGCAAAGTTTTTTATTTCAAGGTTTTATGTGATCAAGAGTACTAGGCCATGCTTTCTGAGATCACAGGGCTGCCCCTGGTCAGCCCTGGTCAGGAAGCAGCATTTCCACAGACTGTGATATGAATGGAAACCCTGGGGATGAACAATTATTGAATAAAACTATATATATATAAATAAAACTATATATATAACACATTAAAAATAAGTAAATAAGTTAGCAAATAAATCTGATGCTCTTTCCTATACCATGATCTCTGACCTGCACTCTCCCCAGGTCTCTGCATAGTGGTAAATGACACCGTGGCACAGGACTAGAAAGCTGTCTGTGTTTTACCTGTCAAAATTCAGTCCTCACACTACCCTAGTAGGTAGGGGCTATTATTTTCTCCCTTACAGAGATACAGAGATATTAAAAAACCAGTGCAAAATTCCAATCAAGTAAATGGCAAAGCGGTGATTTGAGCCCAGTGCTGTGGCTCCAGAGTCTACTCTGAACACGTGCCCCTCCTTTATAATCTCGCAGCAGCCCAAGAAGTTGGCAGTATTCTGACCCCTATTTTACACTGGCAGAACTCAGGCACTATGTGTTCTGCCACTTGCTCACAGTTACTCAATTATGAGAGGGAGAATGGAGTTTAGACCCATGTCCGGACATTTCCTGACCCATAACGCACATTTTTTCTTTTTAAACCCTGTTGCTACATAGACTAAATGTTTGCCTCCCCTCCAAGTTAGTATGTTAAATCCTAAGCCCCAAAGTGGTGATTATTTGGAGGCAGGGTCTTTGGGAGTTGATTGGGTTATGAGGTAAAGCCTCAAAACTGGGATTAGTGCCCTTACAAAAGAGACCCTAGAAAGCTCCATTGGTCAGTCTGCCATGCAGTGAAAAGCTGGCTATTTATGAACCGGAAAGCAGGTCCTTGCCAGGCACTGAATCTGCAGGTGCCTTGATCTTGGACTTTCCAGCCTCCAGAACTGTGAGAAATCAATTTCTCTTGTTTGTAAGTCACTTGGTGTATGGGTTTTGTTATAGCAACCCAAATGCATAAGATACCTATATTCTCTGGGTGCTTCTTAAAAAAAAAAAAAGATTTCCCCTGAGAGGGAATGAGGCACCACCCATTGTGTTTCCCAGCTTGGTCCTACATACAGAGATGAGCATACAGAGCATCCAAGGAAGTGTGTGCAGTGGCTGCAGGGGATTTCAGGGATGACGTTCCCTCTGCCCTATACATACTCTGCTGTGACCCTATTTCTTAGCTTTTATAATCACATACAGGCCAACATGATACAGACAAAGACATAAAGAGACAGAGAGACAGCTGTTGTAAAGTACACTCCGAGAATACTGTCTCCAGCCAGGCTAAAAATAAACTCTGTTTACAGTACACACCCCCTCCCGCATGCTGCAGTATCGCAGGAACAGAGGCAGAATTTAATCATTTCATCCTCTGATGTGAAGGCCTCTACGGTTTAATATGCACACATTACAGATTTCAAATTTTGCTGTTAAAGTCAGTCTTCAACAAAAACCTAACTGTCTCTTTGACTTGAAATGTGTTCTAAAATATATAATAAAGGTCTATTGAAACCAATAAAGCATCTCTAGAAAATGCTGGTCTAACTCACACAGGCAATTCTCTTTTTCATAAATTTGATTTGTATTATTTGGTTGAAGAGACTACTCTCTGAGCCCTGACATAAGCAGGCAAAGAGGCTGACACTCAGTCCAGAGTTTGCATGGAAAAATATCTGGGGGGAAAAAAAGACACATAATTGATCTCATTTGTTAGGATTGTCAGTCCCTGCCTGGCCCCAAGTCTCTGTATGTTTTTTACTTTCTTTCTTTCTTTTTTTTTTTTCTATGCAGCTTGAAAGCTGCTTGACTGCCAGGATGGGTTCTTCCTAATCCCCCGAATCTAAGGAACTCTAGTCTTCCTCTGGATGGAATGGAGTAGGGAGTATATGTGTGGTGGAGGGGGATTGGGCCTAGAATAAGACTTCATTTCTAGAGTGTATTTAAGTTCTTATAATAGACCCAGCTGTTTCTGAGACTGAGTCCTCCCATTGTACCTCGGCCCTAGTGCTGAACTCACAGCTCCTTATGCTTGAGTTCTTGCTTGGCTCCCATTTAGTCCCCTAATTCTTCAGAGAGTGGGGAACTCAGCTATTTATGTTAATCCTGCAAATCTCCAAGTCCATAGTTTTTCAGTGTTGGCTCTATTAATAATTTAGACCTGAAGAATCTTTGTCATGGGGTCTGTCCTGTATATTATGGGATCTTTAGCAACATCTCTGCCCCTATCCACTAGATGCCAGTGGCACCCCCATTCTGGTCAAATGTTCCCTAGAGGGGCAGAGCAAATCACCAGGGGCTGAGAACTGGGGGTGGAGGTGGGGTCAATGCATTGTCCTTGCATGCCAGTGTGGTTGCCAGCAATCAGCAGGAGGCTCCTCTGACTTCAGTGCTGCTAAACAGAAATGTAACATAAGCCTCAAATGTGAATCCCCAATATCATTGTAAATTTTCTGGCAGGTAGTTTAGCAGAGTAAAAAGGAACAGGTGAAATTGATCTTAATAGCATATTTTATTTTATACAATATACCCAAATTATTATTATTCTTTCTATTGTAAGAATTTAACATCTGGTGTGTATTTTACACTTATAGAACATCTCCCTTTGGACCTGTCATATTCAAGTACCTAATAGCTACATGTGGCCAGTAGCTACTATATGGGCAGCATTGAACTGGTCTTCTAAAACATCCTCTCCCCTCAACTCATCTTGAGAGTCAGAATCTCATGGTAATATAAGCAGGGGCTTTGGCATCAGATGTACCTGCTTTAAATATTTCTATATCTCCTTCTGATACTATAAGCTTGAAATAATTATTTAAA
This sequence comes from Nycticebus coucang, assembly GCF_027406575.1. Taxonomy (NCBI): domain Eukaryota; kingdom Metazoa; phylum Chordata; class Mammalia; order Primates; family Lorisidae; genus Nycticebus; species Nycticebus coucang. The sequence continues at coordinate 47,865,396 of NC_069783.1, forward strand.
TTCTTTGAACCTTGGATTCAACATTTACATTAGGGAAATAATAGTAGGTGCTCTTTGGAGAGATGTTAGGAGAGTGATGTGAAGTAGTGTATACAGTGCCTGGTGTAAAGTAGGCACTTGATAAATGAGATAACCTTGCTATCATCATAGAACTTTAGTATTTAGTTCCCCCCGTGCTAGCCTCTTGCTTGAAACAGCACTCATGCTCCATCCTTAGGACACTGAGCTCGGGGCCTGACTGGACACAAAGTGTGCTTGCAAAGATTGTATCATGCCAAAGAACCCAAGTTCATTTCTGCTTGCTCCCGTCCAGCTGCTGTTCATGAAGTCACATTCAACTGTGTTTTAAAAAACTAGCAATTAAAAAAATTTCACTAATCCCTGTCAGTGTCTTTTTATTTCAACTGATACTTGTTCTATCTTTTCTGCAAGTCAAATAATAAAAGATCAGGAGAAAGAAAAAGTTTTGAATGAATATTCCCATCAAGCAGGTTCACCTGCACAGCATAACTCATTAGACCAAGTACCATGTTGCTGTCAGGTTTCCTCTGCAGAGACAAAAAAAAAAATCAACATTTTGGCCCAACAAATGTCTGGGCCAATCTTGTTCTATAAATGGTTCTTGTCTTCCAGTGGTGCAATGTGTAAAAGATATAAACTCATTATCATGTCAAAGACAGCCCATACTCAGAGCATATTATATTTTCATAAATATTTGTTTTCTTCAGAACTTATATCCAGGGATGCTGGAGTCAGTTGTTTATGATGGGAAGATGACAGTCTGTCTAGTATTTATTTCTTCAGTTTTCCTACCCTTGCAAGAGAATTCCTCCTCTCCATCACTCCCCTTCCACCTGTGTGTAAACATGCACTGTCCAACACAACGTGCTAATTAAAACTTAATCCATTTGTCTGAGCGTCTTTGGCAAAGCCTGAAAGCAGGTTATATCTTTCCTGGATCGCCATAAGGTTACTGTGAGAACTGTATCAGGATTAGCTAAGAGGCATGTTCTAAATGTCCACAATGCATCAGGCACTGGGTTAGCCAGATGATGAAAGGACAATTTCTCCTCTCAAGGACTTCATGGTTTAGGAGGAAATAGCATGTGATCAAAAGAGGATATGTGACTCATAAAATATAGGACTGTGGGAGCACAGAAAAGGAGCAACTTTTTATTCATTTCCACATTTATTGAACACCAAGTATGGACTAGACAGACACGGTATGAGGAGGAAAAGTGACACACCTATGGTGCATCTTACAGGGGTATTTGCGAAACTTGGTAAATGTAGAATGTAAATGTTTTGGCACAGTAACTGAGATAACGCCGGAAAGGCTATGTTAACCACTGTGATAAAAATGTGTCAAATGGTTTATGAAGTGAGTGTATGATGCCCCATAATCATATCATTGTATACAGTTATGATTTAATAAAAAAATTAAAAAAAAAATAAATGAAAAGATCAAAGGTAAGAAAGGGCTTATTTTGGCTTATTTTTCCTTATAAAATTGTTCCTGTAAAGAAATCTTTTGATCTCTGTGTATATCACCATAAGCATTTTTTAGATTGTATCTTTTCTAACTGCTATTTACCTTTGATATTGAATTCATACATCCTTCGTATGAACCTGGATGGAAGTGGAAGACATTATTCTTAGTAAAGCATCACAAGAATGGAGAAGCATGAATTCTATGTACTCAATTTTGATATGAGGACAATTAATGACAATTAAGGTTATGGGGGGGGAAGCAGAAAGAGGGACGGAGGGAGGCGGGTGGGGCCTTGGTGTGTGTCACACTTTATGGGGGCAAGACATGATTGCAAGAGGGACTTTACCTAACAATTGCAATCAGTGTAACCTGGCTTATTGTACCTCAATGAATCCCCAACAATAAAAAAATCAGACAATCAAAAGAAAGACGCTAAACTTTAGCTGAGCCCTTGAAGCAATTATAAACATTCTTTTCCTGGTCAAATTAATGAAGAGGCAGCTCTAGGAAACAGAGTAGCTGTGTATATTCATAATATGACTTGGTGGTTTACTTTGAGGATTATAATGAAATGAACTTAATTCTCGATCTGTTTTAACATTAGTTTATTTTCTTGTTGCCAAGTGAGAACATTCTTTAGTATCTTGCAGGGTCTTAGAGATTGCACTGTATATATCAATAATAATTTCACAGTAGAAATGTGGATTTATGGGGATTTGTGTATTTTTAGAAAAGAATTATATCCTGGGTAAAATCTTTTCATAGCGAGATTTTCCTCTTCAAATTTGTTTTTAATTCAGTCTCACAGTAGTCCTATAAGGTTAAAACATCACTACACTATTATTTTTCTCATTTTACAGATAGATCAACCGAATACAAAAAGATTTAAGTGACCAGCCTGGGGTTATATAGAATAACTTCACTGGGAAAGCCAGGACTCTGAGTCTTAGTCTTTGAGCCTAAACAGAGAATTTCTGCCTAATGTACCTAAAATGTATCTAATTTTTATTAGATTTTTTTCAGTAATTCTCTGGCCTTTAAATACTCTAACATCATTCCTATTTACCTGTTAGCTGAGAAACTTCCCATGTGAGATATCCCTCATTGGCTATCTATTAGGTATAAGATGGCCAACTATAAAACATACCGCAAAATTTCTTTCTGCAAAAAACTTAGAATGTAAATATTGATATATAAGGTCACCCTCACATGGGGGTAGAATAGTTGTCATACCTAGCATGAAAACTTATTAGTTCTCCTAACCAAAGAGTGACTGGTCACAATTCACTATAAAGCTATTGACATTTGGTCCTAGAGTCAGTGTGATATTGGCAAGGGGATAGACAAATCAACAGAATGGATTGGAGTCCAAAAATATACCCTTATCTCTATAGTTATCTGATATACAGCAAAGGCATCATCACAATTCAATAAATGGTGCTTAGTTTCAAGGATATTCATATGTGAAATAAATGTAACTTGACCTCTACCTCATACCATACACAATATAATTTGCTGATATACAGAAAAGGCATTATTGCAATTCAATAAATGGTGCTTTGTTTCAAGGACATTCATATGTGAAATAAATGTAACTTGACCTCTACCTCATACCATACACAATATAATTGTGGTTATAGACACATAAGAGTAAAAGGAAAAACAATAAAGGGTTGCAGCAACCTAGGAGGATAACTTCACGCTTTTTTAGGGGTCCTGATATAATCACGTAAGTCCTAAAAGTGGTAAAGAAATGAAGAAGCGTGGTTAGAGCAGGACTCAGTCCCCCACTGCTGGGTCTGAAGATCCAGCCACACAATGTAGGTAGGCAGCTTACAAATAAGAAGAGGCAAGGAAATTCTACCAAAAGATTCTCCACCAAATTTTCAGCAAGTATCCTGATGACACCACTATTTCAGCCCAGTGAGACTCATGTCAGACTTCTGACCTAAACAACTATAAAGTCATATATTTGTGCTATCTTCTGGGTCTTTTTCTTTTTTTGAGAAGGAGTCTCACTCTGTTACCCAGGCTAGAGTGCCCTGGCATCAGCCTAGCTCACAGAAATCTCATACTTCTAGTCTCAAGCAATCCTCCTGCCTCAGCCTCCCAAGTAGCTAAAACTACAGGTGATCATCACAATGTCAGCTATTTTTTTTTATTACTTTTAGTAGTGATGGGGTCTTGCTCTTGCTTAAGCTGATCTCAAACTCCTGACCTCAAGTGATCCTCATGCCTCAGCCTCCCAAATGCTAGGGCTACACATGTGAACCACTGTGCCCAATCCATTTCTGTTGTTTGAAGCCACATAGTTTATGATCATTTGTTACGGCAGCAATAGAAAACTAACATACCTTTAAAAAAAGACAAAATTAAAAACAAAATAAATCTTATTCCTATTCTCAAAGTATCTTGAAGGTAACACTCACCTGCTTCCCCTAACCTGTCACTCTATTTCTGGAGCATTCGCAGAACTCCCTTCAACTACCATTCATCTTACTGTATCTTATATCCCTGCCAGGTTGTGAGCTCCACCTCGCATACGCCAGGCACTGCACATATGTACATTTTATATACTAGGTACTCTATGCATGTTTGCAAAATTAAATTAAATTGAACCATTTATCTGCATGAGAAGCAGCGACCAGGCCAGACACAATCTCACTAACGTGTTCTCTTACCCTACTTAGCAAGCTTTCCACTGCAAAGATACATTAATGTGAGTGGTTCTGAATAATGATGCTGAGGTTGTTTAAAACAGCAGGCTGGCATCAGATGAAAAATTTCCCTATCATTCTACATTAAATAAAACATTTGCCATTTCATGCTTTCTTTGCTGGTAATTTTGCCTTGTCCTTCACATTAGTGATTTGTTCCACATGGCCACTCATTTGGGATAATAGTGGGCCAAGAGGTGTGACAGATGGAGACAGGGCCATACCTGGTCACCAATATTCCATTATGCTCCCTGGAGCTGTGGGTCTGATAAAACTGTCAGTATCTTAAAACAAAGGCACTGCGCGTGAGTCTACATTCCAGGAATTCAACAACTTTGGTAAAAGAGATCACATTATGTAGCAAATGGACAGATAGAGCTATAAAGGGAGACCACAGTCAAAATGAACTGGTTTTCTGTGAAACAACAAATATTTTTCAACTGCTATTACGTGTGCAGCGCCGTGATAAGTACTGCTGGAGATGCAAGGTAGAGAAGAGAGAAGCTTTATACTTCAAAACATGTAATAAAGTTGAGGCAATAAAATATTTAAACAAAGTCACTCAGGAGTGAAACCAATACCCACCACAAAAATTCCAAAGAGGGAGAGAGTGTGACACTAGGAAAGCTTTGGGGAGTTGGAGGAAATACAGGCAGGAGTAACACTTTGGCATTAAAGATGGAAAGCTAAAGATGAGTGGCGTTAAGTCTGTGTGCAGATCACTCAGGGAGCAGCTCCCAAACTCATTCGGCTAGAGCAGGGTTTCTCCATCTCAGCACTGCTGACACTCCAGACTGCATAATTCTCTGCTTGGGGAGGGATGGGTGGTGGATGTCCTGGGTCTTGTGGGATGTTTAGTGGAATCTCTAGTCTCTACCAACTAGATGACGGTGACTCTTCTCCCCCCTGGGAGCTATGAAAACCAAATGTTCCCTGAGAAACAACATTGCCCCCTGTTGAAAACCTCTGTGCTACAGTAAACGTTCACAGCAAGAGAGACCTGGAGCCACACGCCATGTCAGCAAGCTGGAAATTTTCTTTTACATACGTGTAGAATGAAGAGCCACTGGGAACCTTTGTGCTAGGGAATATGTGGCTGTTTGAAGATATTTTATCTATCTGAAGGACCCAGGAAAAATCCAAGGGAGGCATTATGGAGAAAGTAAAAAACCCTCAAAAGCTGCCACGATCACCCAAGCATAAAACGATGAGGTTGGGTGGCAGTCGGACTGGAGAGCTCTCCAGTCCTCGGAATGGCCTGAAACTTTAAAGTGCTTGGATTTTTATATCAGCAGTCCATGTTTTACTTTGTATTTGAATACCAAATTCTCAGATATACTTCTCCTTTTATGACAATGAAGCAGCAGAACTCCCCGCACCCACTGTGGGCTTCCCTGGAGAGAGGAACAGGCAATCTGTAGCTTGAGAACCTTGGCTGGGAATGAGTCACAGCTTGATGGTTAGAAAAAGCGGCGGCGCAGGGCCGAGCATGTGGTACAGAGCCTCTGGGACCATCCTTCAGGCTCACAGGGGGAAAACTAGCAGCGACTTCTAAGCCACCAGAAGCCTCCAAGTCAAGACTTTCTCACTCTCACCGCGTTGTCTATACATTTCAAATTTACATCTAATTCCAGTACAAATATTTTAGCAAGTATTTTCCCCTCACCCCTACCACAGGGAGAAGAAACGTGGGGGAAATGTATCCTGGGCTCTTTATTCTGATGGCCTTTTCTGAAGCTCCCTGAACCAGGCTAGAGCACTGGCAAACCTACTGGTGAGGCTGAGCTCCACGGAGGGCCACTTTCTTTGTGGCTGAAAAACAACAATAAGACTCAATAGACAGGTGTTCATGTTTAGGACACGCTGATGGAATTCAAGAGATTTCCCCAACTGATGAAAAAGTACACAAGGCAATGACCACACTGTATATTCCATCCTTCCCTACACCTCGCCTAGTAAAGTGATGGGGAAAAAACAGCTTACAGTTGGCCTCTGCCTGAAATCAAATTCACCCTGCCCTGTCAGAAAAATGACTTGCAGAATGTGTGAAATTGAGTGTCATAGTATCATATCACAGGTGGAGGGCACGCTCTACCCAACAGAAAAATGGTGCATTGCCTTGTGAATGAGATCAGGAATCAGAAAAACTAGGTACAAATTCTGCTTTCACCACCTTCTAGCACTAGGTGTTTAATGTCAGTGCCCTAGCTCCTTTGCTTATAAAATGGGGCTAAAACAGAACCCACCTTCTTCAGTAAGTGCTTGATAGATGAAAACTATCCCTAGAATACCACAGACAACACATTAAATAGAAATATTTTAATATATATATTTTAAAGTCTTAGTATTTTAAATGTGCTATTTTAAAGGGACACACTAGGAAATCCTTTGGTGTTAAGAAGGATCACCTAATTTGTTAGTTAGTGGCCATGGATCTTCACATGTGATTTGCTGAAAGTAGAGAGATCCAAGCAATCATCAGTCATCTAGTGGAGAGAAAGCTAAGTCTAGGCCAGACCACAGCTACGACATTGATTCTCTCTGTGAACTTGCTCCGATGAGCCTCAGGGTCCTTGCCTATAATAAGGAGATGACAGCCACCTCCTCTGTTAAGTGAATTAATGTCTACAAGTCACCTACACCAGACTCTGGGTCATAGGGTAGTTTAGTGTCCCATTGGCCTGTGTCAAGAAAAGAGACAGTAGTCTGTGTGATCACATAGGTCCTTCCTAATCCCAGAAAATGTAAAAAGTCTGAGAACTTCAGCTAGAAAAGTTCTCATTTTCCATAATAATGCAAAAATATTTTCATTTCAGTGACAACCCCAAATGCATGTCTCTCAGTCATCCTTACTTCTTCCATCATATAAGTAAACAGGCCTGATTCAAGTGGGCTGCAAAGCTTGCTGAGGAAAGGAACAGCTAAAACATTACATACGAAAGTCTTGCATTATGATTTTTGAAGAAGAGATATATCTGCTTTGTAGCAATCACTTATATGAAACTTTTTTATTGACTATAGAATGTAGACATACTGTCAAAGGATTTAAATCAATTTTATACAATCACTTTCTTGAACAATCATTACTCCAATAAGATTCACATCTGCAGCGGATTGGAAGAGGAAGTGTGACTAGAATATCAGAGCTTCAGCTCTTATTGAAAAATTCCGCTCTGTACGATTGTTATTTTTCTGACACTTAAAAGCCTAATGCTAGAAAGAAATGAAACTCCATTTTGCATCTGCTTCTTTAAATGTGGGCTTTTAACCATCATAATTCCTAAGCCTGGGTTCACATGTATCACCTTACTCCAAACAGAACACTGGGATTAATGGCCTGGTATTAAAGGAAGAAACAAAAAAGCAATTGCTCTGGGAGGCACTTAAGTACAGAGATACCTAGCAGAAGAAAAGGTTTTGATACACATATGAAAAGGTAGTTGTGCATAAGTTATCAATTCAGTAATGTTGGAAAGTAATAAATCATTCTTCCATTTGTTGGCATTTTGAAACTATGGATGTAATTTATGTTTAACCCTTGATAGATTGGGTTCATTACTGCAGCATTGAAAATCAGTAGAGAAGACCAGTCCAGTTCTCTCTGCATCTTCACCCTTACTAATTACTAAGCTTACCGACAACTGGGATTCCATTTTATTGGCTCTCATAAAAGCCACAGCACTCAACCCATACCAGGTTCTCAGCAGGCTTACCCAATACTGTCCAGGCACTGGGAACACACAGAAAGAAGAAATGCTTCTTGTCTTTATGTTCTAAAGGGTAAATACAGATGCCTTAAAGTACCAGTAATAGAAAATTAAAGTCTAATTCTAGACCAATAGGAAACCAAGCAGAGGCTACTGGCTCTATTTCATAGAATCTTGAAACTGCCACAAAAGGGAGAAGGAAGTTAATGGGTTTCAAAACAAGTGTCCAATGTTCCAGAACATTGTGAAACATTTTGGAATAAGATGGTTTGACCTGTGGATATTTGTTTCAGGGACAGGATTTGGAGTGGGCTGAAGACCAAGAGGAGGATGAGGGAATAGAAAATAGCAACGAGAGGGTTAGTAAGGGTATGTTGAGGGTTGTCAGAAACAGTTTTCTAATCATGTCCCATCCTCTCTATTATATTGTTTTGAATAAAACACCACATTCCCAGTTGCTACCCTGGGGGAGAGAAGTAACAGATCCTTTCAACCTAGTACTAACCACATGCAGTCTGAATATCAGCATGGAGATGGACATACGCTACATCAGGGATTACAGGCATAAGGCTCTCAGACCATCCTTCACCTCACCTGCCCATCCTTCCATTTATGTCTGGTGGAACCAATTAAATGTCGGGGACAGTGAAGGACCTAAAGAAGAGTATTACCTGGGAGTGAGGTAGTAGGGGATTCCCTGGAGTCAGGAGAAGCCTATGGAAAAGGCAAGGGTTATAAAAAAGAAAGGTTAAAGTTGTGTTGGATGATTGAGTCGAGAATCTCTCAGGAGACATCAAGAAGGGATAAATCAAACTTCCACAATGAGAATAAGGGCTCTAAGGACTCTGATGACACATATTGCAAAGAAATGACTGTAACTGTGAGAATGATTACCTAGCTATCTGTTAATTGGTCAAACCACTTCACATCTCTGGAAATAGTCTGAAGTACATACAACAAATGAGGAAGCGTTCATTCAAGAAAATCTACTAAACCTCAGTAAGAAAAGCCAGAATATGACACTTGAGTTAGAACGTACTTCTTTTTTTAACTTACCCGAACCCTAGTTCAGCATGATGAACTAGTCTGCCCAAAGAGCTCCCAGTCAAGGTATATTGTACCCCACTGAGAGGGGCAGGACATTTACATTTTTATTTTATTAAATCATAGCCGTGTACATAAATGCAATCATGGGCACCATGTACTGGTTTTATATACAATTTAAAATATTTTCATCAAACTGGTTAACATAGCCTTCCTGGAATTTTCTTAGTTACTGTAATAAGACATTTATATTCTACATTTAGTAAGCTTTACATGTACCCTTGTAAGGTGCACAGTAGGGCGTTTACATTTTTCAACACCCCTACTTTCAAGTTTCAGAGGCTAAGTCCCCAATAAGCATAGTATAGATGTTAGGGAGTCCCTTCTTCCACTCAGCCCTGACTTGTAAAATGAAGCCTCTATCTCAATCGTGGAAGGTGGGGAATACCGGGGCTGAATTACGCTTGCCCCAGGTTGGCATAAGGTGTAGGTTCTATGAGCAACCTCTCAGTGACAATCACCAGTGATTATCAGGACAAAGGATTCCAGGATGCACCATGTAACCCAGGGAGGCATCTTTTATTTTTTTTTTAATTGTAAAATTAAAAGCAAAAAAATGCATTCTTGGAGAAAGCCAGCAGGCTCAAAAAGAGCAGTTGCAAGGAAAGGGAAGTGGGTTTTGGTCTTTTAAAGTCTTACTAATTCAAGAAAGGAATGCTCAAGGCTAAGGGGTTGACTTTTACTAAGAATTTGGTTAGTAATTCCTGGAATTGTATCCCCTCTCATTTTTATACTTTATGTTGTCACAGAACTGTCATAGTGATTTTAAGAGCAAAGAAATTTTAAAACTGCATTGTAAATGATATTATAATTAGCCCAAGTTCACATAAGGTGAAAGAGATAGCTGGCAAGCTGGTTGAAGCCAGTTCTCGCCTGTGGTTATCAGCCCCCTTTTTTAGCTTTTGCCTGAGAATTGTTAAACAGCTGCACCCAATCTTTAAGCCATGTATGAGGTCTTGGCCCTGTTTCCTAATCTCCTATTTGAACAGTTCACCCGGGGATAGGTAAGCTGAGAAGCTCAGAGGTCAGTGGTTCCATTCAGGACCTTCCTGGTAAAGCAGAGCTGCCACTCCAGAGAAGCCACCATGACTCCTACCCCCAACTCCAGAGTCTGGCTCAGAGATTTATTTCAAGTAGAATAAATACAAAGGATTCCCACCAAAACATATATTAGTAAAAATGCTAAAAGTCAAAGATAAAGACATTATGGAAGCAACAAGAGAAAAAAAAAGCTTCTTGCAAACAAGGGAAACTTAATAAACTTAGCTGACTTCTCATTAAAAACAATGGAGGCTGAAATGCAGTGAATGACATATTTAACAAAGAATCTTATATCCAGTAAATGACATTCAACAAAGAATTCAACAAATGACATATTCAACAAAGAATCTTATATCCAGTAAACGTATCTTTTAAAAATCAGGGGGACGATGGGCACTTGGGCTTCCCCCCATGACTCAGCAATTATGAATTGGGCTGCAATAAACATTCTGGTACAAATATCTTTGTTATAAAGTGATTTTTGGTCTTCTGGATATATACCTAGTAGAGGAGTTGAAGGATCGAATGGCAGGTCTATTTTTAGATCCCTAAGTATTCTCCAAACATCTTTCCAAAAGGAATGTATTAGTTTGCATTCCCACCAGCAGTGCAGAAGTTTTCCCTTTTCTCCACATCCACACCAACATCTCCTGTTTTGAGGTTTTGTGATGTGGGCTAATCTTACTAGTTAGATGATATCTCAAAGTGTTTTTGATTTGCATTTCTCCGATGATTAAGGATGATGAGCATTTTTTCATGTGTCTGTAGGCTTTGTGCCTGTCTTCTTCAGAGAAGTTTCTCTTCAAGTCCCTTGCCCAAGATGGGATCACTTGTTCTTTTCCTGCTAATACGTTTGAGTTTTTTTGTAGATTCTGGTTATTAAACCTTTGTTGGAGACATAACCTGCAAATATCTTCTCCCATTCTGAGGGTTGTCTGCTTGCTTTACTTACCCATAATTGCTCTTGGCTGTGAAGAAGCTTTTTAGTTTGATCAGGTCCCAGTAGTGTATTTTTGGTGTTCCTTCAACTGCCCCAGGGGTCCTCCTCATAAAATATTCTCCCAGGCCGATTTCTTCAAGTGTTTTCCTTGCACTTTCTTCTGGTATTGTTATAGTTCCATGCCTTAAGTTTAAATCTTTAATCCAGTGAGAGTCTATCTTAGTTAATGGTGAAAGGTGTGGGTCCAATTTCAGTCTTCTACAGGTCACCAGCCAATTCACCCAGCACCACTTGTTAAATAGGGAATCTTTTCCCCACTGAATATTTTGAATTGGCTTATCAAAGATCAAATGACAGTAAGTAACTGGGTTCATCTCCTGGTTCTCTGTTTATTCCATACATCTACCTCTCTGTTTTTGTGCCAGTACCATGCTGTTTTGATCACTATCAATTTATAGTATAATCTGAGGTCTGGTAGTGTGGTTCCTCCAGCTTTGTTTTTATTTCTGAGTAGTGTCTTGGCTATTTAAGGTTTTTTCTGATTCCATATAAAACAAAGTATTATATTTTTTTGAGGTATTAAAGCATGACAGTGGATTAATAAATTGTGGTATATATACAGCCTGGAATATTATACAGCCTTAAAAAAGATGGAGACTTTACGTCTTTCATGTTTACATGGATGGAGCTGGAACATACTCTTCTTAGCAAAGTATCTCAAGAATGGAAGAAAAAGTATCCAACGTACTCATCCCTACTTTGAAAACAATTTATAAGCACCCACACTTTCTTTCTTTCTTTTTTTTTTTTTTTTTTAATGAACTGGATGTCTACATGTAAAAGACTGAAACTGAACCCACACCTTTCCCCACTCACAAAAATTGATTCAAGATGGATAAAGGACTTAAATTTAAGGCATGAAACAATAAAAATCCTCCAAGAAAGCATAGGAAAAACACTGGAAGATATTGGCTTGGGGAAAGACTTCATAAAGAAGACTGCCATGGCAATTGCAACAACAAAAAAAATAAACAAATGGGACTTCATTAAACAGAAAAGCTTCTGTACAGCTAAGGAGACAATAACCAAAGCAAAGAGACAACCTACACAATGGGAAAGGATATTTGCATATTTTCAATCAGACAAAAGCTTGATAACTAGGATCTATAGAGAACTCAAATTAATCCACATGAAAAAAGCCAACACTCCCACATATCAATGGGCAAGAGACATGAATAGAACTTTCTCTAAAGATGACAGACGAATGGCTAACACGTGAAAAAATGTTCATCATCTCTATATATTAGAGAAATGCAAATCAAAACAACCCTGAGATATCATCTAACCCCGGTGAGAATGGCGGCCCACATCACAAAATCTCAAAACTGCGGATGCTGGCGTGGATGTGGAGAGAAGGGAACACTTTTACACTGCTGGTGGGACTGCAAACTAGTACACCCACACTTTCATATGAAAGCTATAACCCAACTACAGCCCAAGAAGAAGGGGAAAGAGGAGGGACGGGGGGAGGATAAGTGGAAGGTAGTTGGTGGAACCACACTTACAGGGCATTTTACAAGGGTACATGTTAAATCTACTAAGTGTAGAATATAAATGTCTTAACACAATAACTAAGAAAATGTGGTGAAGGTTGTGTTAACCAGTTTGATGAAAGTATTTCAAATTATATATAAAACCAGTACATTGTACCCCATAATTGTGTTAATGTACACAGCTATGATTTAATTAAAAAAATAAAAAATAAAAATCAGTGGGAAAAGGTATTTCCAGACACACACACAAAAATGAAGCTAATTTATTCCTTTCAGAACTGCCTTTCAAAAAATATTAAAGGAAGTTCTTTAGACTGAAAGTGATTAAACTCAGATGAAAATTTACATAAAGATGAGAAAAATAAAGAGGTAACAGTAAAGAAATTAGATAATGAAAATCATATGTAAATTCTGTTTTCTTCTCTTAAATGATTTTAAAAAATTTATAAAATAACATGTACCTAATTTGCTTGCAGTATACTTAAGGATACAAGCCAGTGGGAACAAGATCTAATAGAGGAAGGAAATAACACAAGATGGTAACTTGATTCTACAGGAACCAATGAAGAGAACCAGAGATGGTGAGTAGGATTAATGTACCAAAGTCTTTAAATATATCCTTGCTCTCCTTTTTGTTTTCAGCTTATTTAACAGCCATTAAACTAAATGAAGTAATTTAATAATAACAATGTATTTTGGTATTTGTAACATATATAAATGCGATAGCTTTGTCAATATTGGCACCAATAAAATAAAAGGGAAAAATAATAGAGCTGTATATAAGCAACGTTTCTTTATCTCACTGGAAATAAAGAGTTTATTGTCAGTTTAAGTCTGATTTTTTTCACTGTAGTTTGGTTTTGATGCTGAATAAATGATATAAAAACTCTCTGTTTTTAAAGATATTTGAATTTTGGGTTGTGAAGAAGGAACTCTAGACTATATAATACAATTTTAATAAACGCAAATGATACTACAACATGTTGAATAGAAGACATATAATTAGAAAGGTGAAAATACAAAGACAAAGAAAAAATACTAGGCAAATCAGAAATAATGATTCTGACAAAGTTAGCATGAAATGTTCTATGTTATACGAGGTCGGATAATTAAGTTGGAAACTCATCCTAAAAAAAGTGCTATATATGTCAATGCTGAACATCGCTTTGGTCACCTTCAAAGTGCTCCCCTTGGCCACCTGGTGACCGTAGTGATGGTCAGCACTAAGGTATGTAGCACTTTTCCTAGGACTAGTTCACCAACTTAATTGTCCAATTTTATGTAGATATATAATAGCATATATTTACTAGTATATGCTTATAAATGGAACACACTAATAAATCAAAATCAAATATATGTAGCACCCCAAATAGTTCCAAATAACATAGAAACAACTGATATAGAGAGGTAAATGAATCAGTAATTACAATTATAGATTATAATACATCCTCCTTGGTAACTGTTAGATCAAGCAGGGAAAAATAAGGCAGGATAAATAATACTCGAATAATACAGTTAATGAACTCAATTTAATATATAAATAAATATACATATGAATACATTCAAGGAACGCATAAAGATGTTTTGGCCAACAACAAACAGTATGTACAATGGTGATCCCATACGATATAGTGGAGCTGAAAAACTACTCCTGTCTAGTGATGTCATAGCCTTTGTAGTGTTATAAGCAACATACCACTCATGGTTATGGTGATACTGGTGTAAACAAATCTACTGGGCTATTAGCTGCATGAAAATATAGCACATACAATTATGTGTAGTCTATATTACTTGATAATGGTAATAAATGACTATGTTACTGCTTTATATGTGTACTGTAGTATACGTTTTATAGTTATTTTAGAGCGTGCTTCTTATTATTTATTTATATATATTAACTGTAAAATAGTCCTTCAGGAGGCATTCCAGATTAAGGCATTGTTATCTTAGGAGATGACAGCTTCACACTCATTATTGCCTCTAAAGAATTTCCAGTGACACAGATGTGGAGGTGGAAGACAGTGATGTTGGTGATCTTGACTCTGTGTAGGCTCAGGCTAATGTACATATTTGTGTCTTAGTTTGTATCAAAAAGAGTTTAAAAAGTAAAGCTTTTTAAAAATATGAAATAACTTTAAAATAGAGAGAAGCTTGTAGCATAAGGATATAAAGAAAGAAAATAGTTTTATACGGCTGTACATGTGTATGTGTTTAAGCTAAGTGTCATTATAAAGGAATCAAAAACTTAAATTAAAAAGTTATAAAGTACAAATTTATAGGAAATTAAGGTTAATTTATTATGGAAGAAAGAATTATTTTTCACAAATTTAGCATAGTCTAAATGTACATAAACCTGCAGCAGTGAAAAGTAATCTCCTAGACCTTCACATTTACTCACAACTCATTCACCCAGGGCAACTTTCAGTCTTGCAAACTCATTGGTGATAAGTAATCTATACAGGTGTGCCATTTTTGTACCATATATTTACTATACCTTGTCAGGTTATAGATGTTTATATACACACACACTTACCACTCACTATAGTATTCAGTAGAATAACACGCTGCCCAGTCTTATGGCCTAGGAGCAGTAGGCTCCACTATACAGTCTAGCTGTAGAGTAGACTATATTATCTAGGTTTGTTTGTGTTAATGCACTTTGTGATAGTCACATGAAAAAGTTGCCTAAGAACAAATCTCAAAACATACCTCTGTCACTAAGTAATGCATGATATAGAATTTAAAATAAACAGGAAATTCAATCTTTTAAGTTATATTGTATATATAATTCACATAAATTCATGATATATTAGACCACAATTAAGGGATAGAAAAGACAACAAGAGATGTCATCTGTCACTAATTTTCTCATTTTTGCACTGAATTAAGTGCTTCAAAATGTTCATTGTATTATACATAAATAAATCCTGTAATCCCTCTACTGGGCATATACCCAGAAGACCAAAAAGCACATCATAACAAAGATATTTGTACCAGAATGTTTATTGCAGCCCTATTCATAATTGCTAAGTCATGGAAGAAGCCCAAGTGCCCATCGATCCACGAATGGATTAATAAATTGTGGTATATGTACACCATAGAATATTATGCAGCCTTAAAGAAAGATGGAGACTTTACCTCTTTCATGTTTACATGGATGGAGCTGGAACATATTCTTCTTAGTAAAGTATCTCAAGAATGGAAGAAAAAGTACCCAATGTACTCAGCCCTACTATGAAACTAATTTAGGGGTTTCACATGAAAGCTATAACCCAGTTACAACCTAAGAATAGGGGGAAGGGCGAAAGGGAGGGGAGGGACGGGGAAGGTGGGTAAAGGGAAGGGGATTGGTGGGATTACACCAGCGGTGCATCTTACAAGGGTATATGTGAAACTTGGTAAACGGTCTGTGAAGCTAGTGAATGATGCCCCATGATCATATCAATGTACACAGCTATGATTTAATAAAAAAAAAGTAAAAAAAAATAAATGAACAAACAAAATAAAGCAAATAAAAGTGGGTCGTGCATGGAAAAAGAGTCATAGTAAATTATAATCCAAGATTATAATCACTCAAAATCTCTGCACATGAGGTACAAAAAAGTGAAAAAATTTTCAGATGCATGCCTTGGACATCAGAGGAGATGGTAGAGAAACAAGTGCCAGGAATCTGCCCATCTAGACCTAGACAATAACTGTGCTGGCAGAACCTGTTGAAGGCAACCATTTTAGAGCCCTGGAGTCTATCAAAGGCACAGCTGTAGCTTCCAGGACAAGGACTGACACTAAATTGTGGTTAATTTTCATCAATTTTAGCTCTGTGAGTATCAGATACCTATTCCATCCTCTGTGTCAGACAGCCTTGTTATGTTCCTGGAGCAGCTTGCACAGAGATTGTGGGAGCCAGGGTTATCAATAAGGACCTTGTTCTCTGAATATTAGAGATCTACGTTCTGATTGATGTCACTAGTGAGCATGGAGAGGCAGACACAGAGGTGGGCTGCTACTGCTACCACAGCCTTGGGCTGAAGTCCCTTCAAGGGATTGAAAGAGCTGGTGCTTGTGTTTTGTGTTGTTTTGTTTTTCTCTTCATTTCTCCCCTTATCCTCTTGTGGAAAACAAACATTTAAGGACTAAGACATTCAAAACCAATGGCATATAAAGGGAAGTTAAAGAGTTACCTTCCATGCCCAGGGAGACATACAGGCTCAGAAAAGAATTAAATGTGCACTTCAAGCTTATCCTTGGCACAGAGACACCCTACAATAATCAACAACAAACAAACAGCAAACTTTAGGGTAGGAAAGTTTTTCTTTTAAGATCAGGAAGAACAAGACAAGGATGCCTGCTTTTGCCACTTTTATTGAAAGTTCTAGCCAGGGCAATCAGGCAAGAAAGAAAAAAAATAAATAAAAGAGGTCATTTAAATTGAAATGGAAGAAGTAAAATCTGTTTGTTGGTGACAGATTCCTATATAGAGAAAAGTCTGAAGATTTCATAAGAGAAAAATTGTTGGGACTAATAAATGAATTCTGAAAAGAAACAGGACCCAATATCAACACCAAAATCAGTTGTGTTTCTATCTACTAATAATGAGTGATCTCAAAAGGAAATTAAGAAAATAATTACAATAAGATCACATGAATAGGAATGAACCAAGGAGGTAAAAGAGCTGTGTCCTGAAAACTATAAAACATCACTGAAAGAAATTTACAAAGACATAAATAAATGGAAATACATCATGCTCATGGATTGAAAGACTTAATATTGTTAGATGTCAAATACTACTGGAAATAATCTACAGTTTCAATACATTCCCTATCAAAATCCCAATATTTTCTTGAAGAAATAACAAATTCCATTTCAATATTCATATGAAGTTCAGGGGACCTAAAATAGCTAAACAATTTTGAAAAAGAAGAATAAAGTTGGATTCCTTACACTTGCAGACCTCAAAATTTACTATAATCAAAATGTAATCAAAACAATATGGTACTAATATAAACATAGATCAATAGAATAGAGAGTACAGACATTAACTCTCATTACACAAGGTTAAATGATTTTTGACCAAGGTGTCTAGAACTACTCAATGAAGAAATGATAGTGTTTTCAATAAATGGTGCTGTAAAAATTGGACATCCCCATGCAAAAGAATGGACCTTTACCTGACATCTTATGGGAAAATGAACTCAAAATGTATCAAAGAACTAAATATAAGATCTAAACCTATAAAACTCTTAGAAGAAAGCATCTAAAAAGAGTTTTATGACATTGGATTTGGGAATAGTTTCTTGGATATAACATCAAAAGCAAAGGAAACAAAAGAAAAAATAGACAAATCAGACTTCACCAAAATCAAAAAATTTTTGCATCAAAAGACACTATCAGCAGAATAAAAAGGAAATTAAGTGATAGAAAATGTTTGCTAATCACATATCTGATAAAGAATCAATGTCTAGCATATATATAGAACTCTTAAAAATTAACAGAAATAAAAACAACCCAATTCAAAAATGGATAAAAGACTTAAATAGACATTTCTCCAAAGAAGATACACAAATGGTTAATAAGTATGTAAAAAAAATGTTCTACATCACTAATGTGTAGATATATGCAAGTAAAAACAAGATACCCCTTAACAGCCAGTGAGATGGCTATGATCAAGAAAACAGAAAATCAGCAGTGTTGGCATGGATGTGAAAAATTGGAAACCTTCAACATGGCTGGTGAAAGCATAAAAAGGTTCAGCTTCTGTGATGAAAAGTATGATGGTTTCTTAAGAGTTAAACATAAAATTATTATTTAATTTAGTAATTTCACTTCTGGGTATATACACAAAAGAATTGAAAGTAGGGAGTCAAACAGGCATTTGCACACCCATATTAATAGCAGCATTAATCACAATTGCCAAAGGTAGAAACAACCCAAATGCCCATCAGTGGGTAAACAAAATGCAGTATATACATGCAATGGAATATTATTGAGCTTTAAAAGTGGTGCATTTTATGTTAGGCATATATTTTTATTTATTTATTTTTATTAAGTCATTTATACAAAGATCATGAATACATTTATGCCTTTGTGGGATTCAATGTGTTGATTATTTGTACAAATTGTAGTGCTTACATCCCACTAATTAACATAGCTTTCACCTCATTTATTTAATCACAGTGTTAAGACATTTGTGTTCAATACCTGATAGATTTGACTTGTACCCTTGCGATATGCTTCATAGATGTGGTCCCAGCATTAATCCTCCCTCTATCAAACCACCCCCTCCCTCCCTTCCCATCCATCTCCCCTTCCCTCCTTCATCCTGGGCTATAGTTGTGATTCATCTCTCATATGAAAGTGTGAATGATTATAAATTGGTTTTATAGTAGTACTGAGTACATTGGATGTTAGGTATATTTTAACACAATTTTTTTTAATAAAGAAATAAAAAGCCAGCCCCAGTTAATTTCAGAAACTAACAACATAAAGAATATGTTCCCTGATTGAATGCTATAAAATTAAAATTGTTATTAAAAGCATGGCTAACAAACAATATTGTATGAAGTTAAATAACCTCTTGCTAACATTTGGTTTAAGAAAAAGAACTCTAAAGACCCTTAGAGCTCAATACCAATTAAAGCACCTAATGTCTGTTTCTAGTTTGTATTCATACATTAGAAAAGTGGCAAACAGCAGTAATAATGAAACAATGGAATGCAAATGATCTAAACTTCCCACAACCAAATAACACTAGAAAAATAGCAAAAGATAAGAAGAAAACAAATATTAAAGGCATAAATGAATTTTTTTTAAATGTTACTAAAGGTGATTAACAATTTAAAAAGCTAATCTTTTAGAAAGATTAATGTGATAGAAAAACATTTGCCAAGACTTAAAGGGAACAAAGCTTGTACAAATAAATATTTAGAGTATTGAAATATAGAAACAGCTACATATAAAGGAACTATTATGAATAACAATATAACAACGTATTTGAAAATCTAATTAATATAGACATACTTTTAGAATAAAGATAAAAGTAAATATATTCAGAATATTCTCAAAACATGAATAGAAAAATAATTATGGAATTTAAATGGGTATAAAAGGATTTGTTTACAAAAAAGACTTAAACAAGATAACTTTTTGGTTGTGTTCTATAACATTTTCAAGAAACAATCCTTTTCTAATGAAGGTTTTATGACAATTAAGGAAAAGAAGATAATCTGAGAAAGTGAAAAAGCACAATTCAGTAAAATAAAAGTAAAGCCAATTTTATAGATGTATATAAATACGAAAATACTAACCAATAAACATTAAGTACCTGAGGATAAATGTTCTATCAGAAGCGAGAAGGATTAATTCCAAGAACACTATAATAGTTCAAGTCAGAAAGTGTGTTGCAATTGCTTTCCCCTTTAAGAAATAAAGGAAAAAAACGCATGACTGTGCCACAGACACAAATAAAGCAACTGAAAGTTCAACACCTATTATTATTTTTAAAAATACACACCAACTTTTAGAAAACCAGAAATAATAACTTATATAAAGGTTATCCATCGAGGGACTACAATTAATATCACACTTAATGAAGAAACGTTTCCCTAAGGTCAGATACATGGTGAAAGGGCTGGCTACCATTCTTGCTGATTAACAGAGTTCTGTCTCTCTCTCAGTCTCTCTGTGCGTGTTATGTGTGCGTATACATATATATGTGATGTTGTATATTTATGTATTATATGTGACTTTAAAGATGTGGGAGACAGAGAGATGGACAACTCATATCCCCTTCAACAAAAGCCTTGCCACAGGCTGCAGGAAGGGCAGTCAGTAGATGGCCTTTGGCAGGCTGCTCCTTTAAGGCCCCACACACTTGCAGAGAACCAGCTCACCTAAGGTCATGCCCTTCCTGGATCAGCTGTTACCTGGTGATGGAACAAGGCAGTGAGTAGACAAAGGGCTGGCTGTTTTGACCCAATATGGGACAAGTCTGATTGGCAGAGCCCACTGCAGCCTTCACTTTGTTGTCTGCATTGCAGTTCAGCGTCTCTCTCCCCAATAGCTAAGCCTGCGCTTTCCTTTCACAGGTGTTGACCCTCCCGTTAACACCTTGAATCCTAACTCTATTTTAGAATCTCCTACAATCCAATCTGCCACAGAAGGAAACAGAGATATGATCACTGACACAGAAAACATAATGTAATTAATGGGAAAGTTTAGAAAAATTGCTCATTAGAGGATTGATATTTTTAAAAATAAATTTTCTGGCTATCTTGGACTAGCAATTTGAAGATTACATTTCTCACTAATGACAACTAACAAGGCTGAACAAAATGTGGAAAAACATGTGCATGAAAGAAAAAGAGAGCTAAACAACAAGACAGTCAGAACCTGAGAGGCCAGGGGAAGCCCACTTTTCCTGTGATACATTTGCAAATTTATTATTAGCTTAACCAGGAAGGCAAGAAGCAAAGTATAATGAAGTTGCTAAGAGCCAGAGACTCTCACCAGAAATTTTAGCAGTCGCATGGTTAGGAGAAAAAGAAAAAGGCAGCTTTAAAAAAAATGAGGTATAAACAAAAGCACAGTTAAAGCAACTGTGTACTCAGCAAAGGTAGGTGAATGCCCTGTGAGTTAGTGTCCCAACTCCCCCATTTGTATTCCAACTCCACAATGAGACATGTACAATAATATCCATTTCATAATTGTTTATGGTAAAAATAGGGTAAGAAGAACATGGTCCTCAGCATAAAATGAGGTAAGAAAAACAATATGTATGTGTGGTAAAATACAGTGAAAGAATTACCTTCATGAAAGAAAGTGGTAAACAGGATGAAATGTATACATAGTACTTTTTGTAGAAACACATGCATAACAAATAACTGTAAATTCCCCTGTATATCAAATCAACCAACCTGTTTTTTATAAACATGAGGTCCTAGGTAAAAAGAGAAAGGAAGGGAGGGAGGGAGGGAGGAAGGAAAGGGGAAAGCCAAAAAAAAAAAAAAAAAAGCCTAAAAAACAGAGTTAGGAAAGGAAAAGAGAAATTCTACCACCAGCTAATTTAAATAGGAAATGCATTGCCTCACAAACCTGAAAGACTGAACCCAGTGGCTCTGTCCCGTCCTCTCTGAGTCCCTCGCTGTGCTCTGCTCTGTGCGTCAGCTCATCCTCAGCTGCCAGCAAGATGGTTGCAGCAGCTCCAGTCCCACCTGCATTCAATAACATTCAGATAATGGAGAGATGATAGTTGTTGGAGGTTCTCTTAGAAGGAAGAACTTTTCCCCAAACCACAGTGGACCAGCGCTGCAGTCTCATGGGCTCAGATTTACTCTGATGTCCTTTCCCAAATCAGTCACTGGCAAGATGATAGGTTTGATTATTCCTAGAAAATTAGCCCCACCATTGGGTCTAGAGTGGGATCTAGAACCACTCAAGACAGTGGTTCTCAGCTGCGGGCAGTTTGCCACATACAAGGGATTAATTGGTAATGTCTGGAGACTTAAAAAATAATTATCACAAGAAAGAGTCAGTTGCTCTTGGCATCTAGTAGGGAGACCAGAAACCTTGCTAAACTATTACAGTGCATAGGACAGGCCCCAAATAGTTATCCATGCCAAAATGTCAATATTTTTGCCATAAGACATACAGCTTCTATGAATTGCTGAAGAATGTAAATACACAGAAAGACAAATATTCATAGTTACATACATCTCTCTCTCTCTTTCATAATCTGTAGATAGGAAGAAGAAAACATAAACAATTATTTGCAAATAAAATGTGAGGGAACCCCAAATAGAGAGGGAAAGAATAAGATGGGCCAAAAAAAGCTGTTACTCTATCTGGTGGAGATGATGGCTAAATGAGTATTTGCAAGATTGGCTGAGGAAAGCTGTTGAGAGGATTAAGGCCACAGTGTCTGATGTTCTACAAACATTGATTTGTACCCCAACTTTGCCATTTATCAGCTATGTAAATTGGAAAATTGTGGAATTCTGTAAGTTTGCTAGACAGAATCAAATATAAAAACTAGTTGCATTTCTTTAGACAGTAGATAAAATATGAAATTTAATAAAAGTATGATTTCTAGTAAGTATCTAAAAAAACCACCTTAAAATGTAGAAAAATACATAGAAGACTATAAGTCCCCCTATATAGAAAATTAAAAAAAATTATCAAGTGGAAATTAAAAAAACAAAAACAAAAACAACCAAAATAAGTGGAAGAACATACTTATCTCATGGTTTAGAAGATTCAATAAAAAACAGACTAAATGCAATCTCAGTAAAAATACCACCCCATGCCCCCTTAGGTGTCCTGTAGTATTAATTCTCGACTGACTTTAGTCTGTATCATCTATAAATGGGAATAACAATGTCTGTTTCATAGGTTTAAATGAAAGAATCATGCCAAGAGATCACCCTGGTGCCTGCTACATATTAAGAATCAACAAATGCTAGACATTATAATTATTAGCTATAAGACATTTGTGCTTAAAATGATTTTTGAAAGAGGGAGAAATTTTTCCAGGCATATAGTGGAGAGTTAGACAGAAGGAAAGCATTGCAAATTGCAGGCAAATCCTAGGCAAAATCCTAACCCAAGAAGAAGGTTTCATTAATGGAACTGTCAGTATCAACAGTCAGCCTGAGCCCAGATTGTAAGAAGGTTAGAGTTGTCATCCGAGGCTGGGGTGGGCAGATGTTCCATCAATCACTTTCCCATACTCTAAAATTGCTACCTAGTTTTATTTCAGTTTTAAATCAATGCAGGGACTTCTTTCCCTTTCAAAACTTGATTCTATGTCATCTCCAACATACTTAGATTTTCAAAACTGATAGGGGATACATCTGGAGAAAAGGATTGATTTAAAGATGGGGTGATGGTTGTAAAGAAAGTGAGGTACTTCCTTAATAAAATCACCTTCATTCTGTATATTCAATTCTGGAGGGAGATGTGGCCTATAGTATCCAAAATCCATCTCAAGAGATCAAACGGGGCACGTGATGTCTTGGGACGATCCATGACTTCCAAACCCGGTGATTCCTTTCCAGAGGTGTTATTTAGAGTCCAGTTGGAAAGAAGAATAAGAATTCTTATTGAGAATTCTTATTGAGACTGAATTGAGCTAAGTGAACTGTTTAGCTTTAAAAGGACCAAGTATAGTGCAGATTTTTGACAGAAATACAAGGTCATCTATAAGAATAAGCTTTTTGAAGCACTTAATGGGGAGAAATAAATTACTAGATAAACATATATTTCATTTTTCTTTAAAATTCTACCTTGCAAGGGTAAACAAAATGGGGGAACATGCAGCAGGATGAACATGATTTTATATTTTATTCCTGCATAGGGGAGAATAGAGATTTCAGGGCTGAAGGCAAAGACACTTATCCCACCAGCTCTTGGAGGGTTGGGGAACTAGATACTTTATACTTCATTTCTATTCTAACTGTCATCAAGTCCCTAGCAATTTCCCCTTCAAATACAAAAATGAAAATAAATTGCATTCAAATGCACAATGAAGGATAAGAAAGATCTAGTTTGTTTGGTTATTTCAAACACATCTGAGGCTCCTTTTTTGGAATGACAAATGCTTGTGGTCTCAGATGCAGTCTATGTCTTAGACTGAAGGGGCTCAGCCATCAGTGAGTGGCCATGCTGCGTTCTGAGGGTAAAGTGAGGTCAGGCAGAGGCAGGGTGGTCTCAGTTCTTGTACAGACCACATAAGGGACAAAACACACACCCTGATTTGGATTAGCTTCCACACTGTCACTCAGTGGCACGCTAAGATCACGCATCATCCTCTGGGGCCCTGCGTCTATCATTCACACAGGTCCATTCTAGTCTTGCTGATACAGGACAGGTGGCGTGGTGGCGCCCCAGCCAGCTCTGCTGAGCTGAGCTAGAGGACCTGCTGCCTCCGCCTTGGAGGTCTTGGTGCGGTGGCAGCTGGCAGAGGAACCAGCGAGCTCTGGAGGATAGGCAAGGGGGGTACCTCCCACCCTCACCGGAGGCTCCAATAGCTAAAGGGACTGAACAACTGGTGGGGAGACACTGGCGCCTTGGTAGTGTCTCCTTCCCTTTACACTTATGACTGAATAGGAACCCCCATTTCCCATGCCTAGGTCAATTTCATGTAAGTTTCCTAGGTCTCAATTCTGTGAATGGACTGTGTCCATTCATTAATACATTCGTCCCCTGCCCTGAGGGAAGAGACAGTGTCCATTCACTTCCTGGCCAAGGAATCCCAGCACCTATATATATATACCGCTAGAAAAAGACAGACAAAGGGAGAGCTTTTCTCCCTGACTTGGATTTTCTCTCTGGGAGTTTTAGTGCTTTTGTATTCTTTTTTGTAAATAAATTTTGTCTTACCACTGATCGGTGGTCCGCGGATTTATTCTTCAAATCACCGAGATCAAGAACCTGAAACTCTGGTATCACTGCCACTTTGCCAACATCAATACTCACCTAACAGGAGACCCATAAGAGGGAAGTATTTTGTCTCCTTTCAAAATACCTTCATGTATCAAAATACCTTCCCAACACCTGGCTGGAATTGGGGGGCTATCCCAGAGTATACATATTGGAGGGAGTGCACTCACACTGCGTGTGCAGATGGGATCTTGGGCTGCTGCTGGTAGCACAGATTCATACAGAAAGGACACGCCTTCTGTGTCCCCTAGGGAGAGGGAATTGCTGTGCCTTTTCTTTTTCCTACACAAAATGTATGTAGCACCTAAACTACTATTTCCTTACAAAATAACTTTCTTCCTTTCTTCTTACCTTCTTCCTTCCTTCTTTTTTTCTCTTTCTCTTCTTCCTTCCTCTCGTTCCCTCCCTTCCACTTTTTACCTTTTTTCCATAAATGAAGTTTCAAATAAAGAAATTATATATCACTACATTACTTGACAATAAAAATTAAATAAAAAACAATGAAAACAAAAACTGTCATTAGAGTCAGATTCATCTGTCTACCAAAGATCTAAGACCCGATCTTTTTTTTTTTTAATCAAAAAGGAAATTGGTAAGTGTTCCTGACATTTTAATCCCCAAAGAATCTCATCCCCCTGGTAATCAGAGGAAATGAAAAGGGAATGGATATTTTTACAATATGTCTCAATGTTGGCCAGTGCCCTGTCCATGTGACACTTAAAAGTTCACATCTGTTAGGACCAGAAGAAAAAAGCATGGAACAAGTTTCTGTTATGTTTTGTTAACAACATCCTATTCTCAGGGCCAGCTCACAGCAAAGCTGTTTGCTTATTTGCTTAGGAAATTCTTACTGAGCATGTACTTTGTGGTGGTCACTGTTCTAGGTGCTGGCGATACAGAGGAAAACAAAATAGAGAAAATCATTCTTCTTCATTGAATTGAGATTATAAATACAGAAATACATTATAATTAAAATACATAGTAAGTTATAGGGAAACCCACATCATAGACAATAATAAAGCAAGAACAGGAGCTAGCGAGTGCTGGCATGGGAATTTTGTTGGAGTTGGTAGAGAGCGCCCCAGGCCCCAAGAGCAAGTGTAAAGTACATACCGCTCCACTGGAAGAGCAAGGCGGTGAACCCTGGGCAGGAGCAGAGCAAATGAGGAGGAGCAT
This sequence comes from Nycticebus coucang, assembly GCF_027406575.1. Classification (NCBI taxonomy): domain Eukaryota; kingdom Metazoa; phylum Chordata; class Mammalia; order Primates; family Lorisidae; genus Nycticebus; species Nycticebus coucang. The sequence goes on from NC_069783.1 coordinate 47,891,561, forward strand.
GGTACAGATGGCGACAGAGAGAGAACTGGAAACTGGAAAGGCAGATCAAACACAGCCTTGCAGGGTCCTTTGGCTTTTGCTCTGCAGAGTGAACTGACAAGCTAACTAAAATGAGCTTGACTGTGGCCCATCTCCCGGCACACTCTTTTCCCCTTCCTGGCGGCATATCTGCTCCCATTCCCCCTTAGGTAGTCTGCAGTTTGAACTCTTAGTCCTATGTAGTATGTAGTCCTGTTCTCAGGAATAGGTCTGAAAAACATTCTCACAATGAAGTAAAGTTCTGTTGTCTCTGGGAAGTTGATAAGAGGCTTCCTTTAATGCAATTTCTGTCCTGATTGGGTTCTTGTAGAGTTAGTTAGGTCAATGACCCGCTTTTCTGGCCAAGTACAGAGTCAGGAAGAACAAAACCCTTCTGTGATTTCTATTTTACATATCCATTCGTGGGTGCATGGATTAGTTACCTAACCAGAACGACGAAGGGAAAACTGTAAAGAAAAATGTGTAAAAAAAAAAGCACATTAAAATAGCTCCAAATTTATGCAGAAACATAAACTAGGTGAAACTCTATAAGATGAGTCAGAGCAGAGCAATAAACTTTGTGATTTCTAGGTTGGAAAGAGAAAGATCTTTGCAGATTGAGAAGAGTAAGATCCTTGCAGATACTAATTTTCCGTAGATTTGGGCAAGGAAAGAGCTGGCTGCATGTTACGGTGGTTTCAAGGGAGTTTAAATTCTCTTCTGGCTGTCAAATACATCCCATATTTTATCACAGTGCAGGAAATTTGGATAGAAGGAATTAGCTATTAAATGTAGGTTATCTGAGAGTAGTGACTTAATACTTCATAATCAGTAGTTGATACCATAACTGGAATTAATCCACCTGATTGGTTTATCTCCTCCTGGGAAATAAGACCCAGTAGGTCTTAGTTCAGATATTGAGGAAAGGAAGAAATGAAGGAAAAGTCCACAAAAGAGAACTCTGCCTATGTGAGGCTTCCTGTAGTGAAGCTATAACCAAAGCAAGTGTGTGAGAGTGTGTGTGTGTGTGTGTGTATGTGTGTGTAAATAAGCACCATAATGCTATGGGTTTTACTTACTCTCCAACTCTTAGAATGGACCTAGGACATAACAGGTACTCAAAATATATATTTTTTGAATTCATTTACTGAATAAATGAATGAAGAAAGATAAGAATAGGGAGAAAGTAGAATATAAACTTTCCCCCGGTCAGAAGTTTTTGACTGAAGAGAAAACTATTTGAAAGGACTTTCCAAGGGCAAGAATGATGAAATGAAAGAAAGCATGGCAGGGGAAGGGGAATAAAACAAAATGATAAGGACAGTTTAAGGACAGACGTCACCTTCATAATCTGTCCCAGGTTATATATGTAAGGAGATATATATATACACACGATCCACAAGGCTCTTCCTCTTCTCAGTCTGTAACTAGTATAGGATAACCAGGGTATTCTACACTCATGACATTGAAACCACAACGTAAAGGGTGGGTCAGGCCCAGGGTGTCCTCAGCCTTCCCATCACCTCAGGGTGAATAAGGGGCTGTGACATTGTTGGGAGACAAAGTTTCTCATGGCTCAGTTACACCTGGGTTTAGGAAGCTTTTCAAGTTTGCAGAGAGAGAAAGAAAGAGCGACAGAAAGATCCCTTAGAAATGTGCTTTGCTAGTATTTTAAAGTAGGCTATTAAGTTGAGGAAACAGCACTGACCTGGAATTTTAGTATTATAAATGGAGCTGACCTCATGGATAAGGCAAATCTAAATTTATATGGTGGTTGTCATACTGGGGAATGCATAAGAATCACCTGGGGATCTTTTAAAAATGTAGGTCTCAGCTCAGCACCCGTAGCTCAGTGAGTTAGGATGCTGGCCACATACACTGAGGCTGGCGGGTTCAAGCCTGGCCGGCACCTGCTAAACAATGACAACTGCAACCAAAAAATAGCTGGGCATTAGTCCCAGATACTTGGGAGGCTGAGGCAAGAGAATAGCTTAAGCCCAAGAGTTTGAGGTTGCTGTGAGCTGTGACACCATGTCACTCTACCAAGGGTGATACAGTGAGACTCTGTCTCAAATAAATAAATAAATAAATTTAAAATTAAAATGTAGGTCTCCGGGACCACTGTGATTTAAGTCAACTGAATTATAAGTTGTTTTTAAATTTTTAAATGAATCCCTCTATATATTTCTGAAGTTGGCACCCAGGCAATTGGGAGTTACCTAAGTAGGAGTCAGGGCCATCTTTGGCAAGTGTCTTAAACTGTGCCAAAATTTCATCTTCTTACTCGTAAAAATGGAAGGGCTAGTAGTAACTTCCCTTACTACGTGTAACACTGCAATGTCTCGTACATGTGCACACTGTACTTTCACTGTGTGGTCATGTGCCATCTCTATAACCTTGGTTCCATTCTCCTGTTAGTTATTAACCCATTTGATGTACATGGTCACCTATTTCAAGGGACAAGGTATAGTGGTCAAAATGTTGGGCTTTGGAGTCAAGTATTTAGAATTCTGCACTACCATCTACTTGCTGGGCATTTTGGCCAAGGTGCCTGAAGCCCATCTGTGTGTGTTCTTATGTGTGTGTGTGTGTGTGTGTGTGTATGTAGTAGTATGTAGTAGTATGTAGTGTAGTAGTATGTAGTGTTTCTCAGCTGAAAAAGGGAGGATATCATTCATACTAGTATCCCAGTGCTGCTGGGAGGCTTAATAAAGTCTGATGCCTTCAAGCTCTTACTACAGGGCCTCACAAAGAATGAGGGCTCAAACTCTGCATGCACTTCTGTTGTGTCAGCATTCCAAACCAGAGTTCACAGTGTGAGAGGAAATTAGGTAGGAATGAAATGTGTATCAAGAGGAATCAGTAGGGCAGGTGTTACTGGAAACAATTTTAAGGGTAGAGACAGCAACCTACGTTTTTGAAAATAATCTGTTCAAGGTTAGGTGATAGGAGACAGGGAGTTCGGCTATGCATTTAGCTGTAAGCAACAAAGTCCATCTCAAGAAGCCATTCTCAAAGTCTGTTCAAAACCATGGAATTTTAAAGAACCCATACACCAAGGCCAAGCATGGTGGCAAACTCTAAGATGAGCTAAATTGTAATATGTTGGATATATTTGTAACATAGTTCCAATGAGAAATAATTCTAGTGAAAGTAGTTATTGAAAATATCTACACTTATGTGGATTATAAAATTATAATTATATAATTAAAATTATATGGGCAGCGCCTGTGGCTCAGTCGGTAGGGCGCAGGCCCCATATACCAAGGGTGGTGGGTTCAAACCCTGCCCCGGTGAAACTGCAACCAAAAAAATAGCCGGGTGTTGTGGCGGGCGCCTGTAGTCCCAGCTACTTGGGAGGCTGAGGCAGGAGAATCGCCTAAGCCCAGGAGTTAGAGGTTGCTGTGAGCTGTGTGAGGCCATGGCACTCTACCGAGGGCCATAAAGTGAGACTCTGTCTCTACAAAAAAAAAAAAAAAAAAAAAAAATTATATAAAATTATATGCCACCATGTGCCAGTCTAGCCTATTTATTTGGTTTATAGTATATGACAGTGATTTAGTGGGGTGGGGTGGGGTGGATGATACTGGCTATAAATTTATCAAAATCAGTTAAGGGAATGCTGAATGCTGAATGACGTGTGCATTCAGACAGAAAAAGAGTTGAGAACCACTGTTCTATGTCTGGTTCTCCCTGGAGAGTTTTTTCTTCAAGTTTTCCCAAGTAAACTCTTTTTCTGGGTATTGAATGCAGTTACGTGCCTGCCCTTCGTACCTGGAGAATGATGAGTGACCTTTTGCTAATGAACCCAGGACCAACATTCTTGTCCCAATGGGCGTAGTGAAGAGAGCTGGAGGCCAGGCTGAGCAGTCATTGGCATATTTGAGATGTAAAACGCCAACCCAAATGCTGAAAAAGACAAAATGGAGACATCTGTGAGAGTGGCATCTGGCATTTACTGCCTTGATATGCTTGGCCTTGTTGTCTGAAAAAAATGGAATAGGAGCTTTGCTTCTGGTTCTGCAGCAGCTGTCAGTGGAGAACCAACTGAAACAAACCAGAAAGTAGACACCCATGAGATGGCCTGTCTCCATGTCGGCACCCCAGCTCTCCTAGGGTAGATGAAAGGGAAAAGTATAGAGGGACCACCCCAAATGAAGGGCCAGAGTCAAGCAGCTGAACCACAATACCTGAGCTATGAAGGGAGTGGGCCACCCCTGCAAATAGCCCACACAAACCAAACCAAGCATCCTTTATCATGAGGCATGCAGGGAGGAAGACCAGTGCCGGTACAGGACATAAGTCCCCGGGAACCTCCTCAGCCTGCCATCTTCCCTTCCTAGATCATTCTTTGGCCTTATTCCCTAAAGAAGCAGCTAGTAGCAATAATATAAACAGCTGACAAACTATAGCAATTTCTATTTTTCAGGCATTGTGCTAAGCTCATGGTTTGCAAGCCTCACACAATCTCTCTTGGAAGGTATCAACTTAATTCTTCATTCACAAAGAAAAGGTGACTTCCACAGGGTAAAACTCTTTTTGAGAGTATGTTGTTGATATGGGAAAATGAGGTGTGCAGGGAAGAAAAGGCAACAAAAAGTTCTGAAAATGGTTTGTGTGGGCTGTTTATAGGGGCTGCCTACTGCCATTGGTGCTGGAAATTTGTTAGTAAAAAAACAAAGAAAATGTAAATAAACTATGTACTTTAATTAATAATTGTCTACCAAGATTAGCTTTTTAATTGTAAAAAATGTACCATACTAATGGAAGCTGTTAATAATAGTGGAAACTAGGTACAAGGTTTTGGGGAACTCTTTGCCCCATCTTTGCAATGTTTCTGCAAACTTAACACTGTTCTAGAACAATAACTCAAATATGGTGCCTGACCTCATATACTTACAATCTATTGGTAAAGACATGCTGTTGGTGAGAGGGGAAGAAGTGGTTGAACCAGTTCTGAGGCTATTCAATAATTCCATAAAATATTATGGCACTCTGGACCAGGGCAATAATGCTCAAGAAATGAAAAAGAACAGATTTTAAATGTATGTAGGATGCAAAAGAGCAGAATTGGGGAAAGTTTGGAAATAACATTAGTTTAAACTTGCACAGGCTGACGAATGATGAAGACATGGAGAAGACAGGAAAGACAGGAATTCTCAGGGGGTTGTTGTGTTTTTAGGCATGTTTGGTTTGCGATTCAAGAATAATACAGAAAACACTTGTGTTCAACCCATGTCTGTATATGGAACTCAAAGTGGAAGGCTGGTTTGGAGATATAAACATCTTTGAAAACATCTGCTTATGAGTGGTAATTAAATCTCTGGGATGAGATTAAACAGAGGAAAAGTATTGAGAGGGAAGACAGCCTAGAACGGAGTCTTGAGCAGCTGCAAAATTACTTGTCAGAGTAGAACTGGGCAAGAGTTTGTAAAAATAAGGGAAGTGACTCAAAAAAGAACAATGTCAAGGAAGCCCAAGAAAGACTGCTATGAGGAAGAAGTGCTCAGTGGGAACACCTCTGAGACAGGAAGCCAATGAGGACAAAGCATATCTGGGGCTTTAGCAGAATAGAAACCTAGAAGAATATGTTCCAGCTCCATCCATGTAAACAGAAAGAGGTAAAGTCTCCATCTTTCTTTAAGGCTGCATAATCTTCCATGGTGTACATATACCACAATTTATTAATCCATTCATGGATAGATGGGCACTTGAGCTTTTTCCATGACTTAGCAATTGTGAATTGGTAAAGTATCTCAAGAATGGAAGAAAAAGTATCCAATATACTCAGCCCTACTATGAAACTAATTTATGGCTTTCATATGAAAGCTATAACCCAGTTATAACCTAAGAATATGGGGAAGGGGGAGAGGGAGGGGAGGGAGGGGGGAGGATGGGCAGAGGGAGGGGGGAGGATGGGCAGAGGATTGGTGGGATTACACCTGTGGTGCTTCTTACAAGGGTACATGCGAAACTTAGTAAATGTAGAATATAATTGTCTTAACACAATAACTAAGAAAATGCCAGGAAGGCTATATTAACCAGTGTGATGAAAATGTGTCAAACTGCTTATAAAACCAGTGTATGGTGCCCCATGATCGCATTAATGTACACAGCTATGATTTAATATTAATAATAAAAAAAAGAATGGAAACCTAGAGCAGGCCTGGTGGCTGCCGTGCCGTCCCTCTGGGGACCCCATTTCCTTTCGTACTTCTCTCTGTGAGTGCGCTCTTGTACCAACTCACACCTGCAGTTCCCTTTGAAAGAGTGGCCTCAGGCTGGAGCCACTTCACCTGAACCTGCAGACCACTTACTTCACATGGATGGATCCCAATTTTAGGGCCTAGTTCTGGTAAACTGACCTAAGATAAATCCGTGTGTGTGTGTGTTCACGTACATATAAAGCCTCCTCTGAAATGGGGGTAGGTGAGACAGGGAGTCCTGTCTATTTGACATTCCTCCCTTTTCAAGCCTCTGGGGCAGTGCTGTAGAATGAAAACTCCAAGATCACAATATGCAAACCACGGAAACACAACAGCCACCTTTCCAGAAGGCCATTAATTCTTCATGATTAAGAACACCATGGCAATGCCCTTTCTTTATGGCAGGCATGTGGTGTAGAAGTAGGTGAGATACAGAGTATTACGTTTGTGTGTACAAGGTATGGAGTGGCTGGAATAAGAAGGGACTTGTGGCAGATCCCAAATTCAAGTGGCCACTGAGACCGAAAAGAAGAATCATGGAAGACTAGATAGAAGAAAAACTACCAGCTAGTTCTCCTGCACGGTAGGGAGAAAGATGCGGGGGTTCACAGAGGCCATGTGGCACTTACAAAGACCTACTTGCCTACATATCATGTGATATGTTGGAATGTCACCTTTACTTTTTTTTTAAAAAAGAGTAATCTCATCGCAGAGAGAAATAAATTCATTGCAAACATTTAGAAAGATAAACTTTTTATCTATCTGGTACAATCACATCTTTTGATCTAACTTCTCAAAATAGCAGGGTTTGTCAAGATAAAGATCCAATCATTAGCATTTTAGATTTATGATATTCATTAGACTGTAAGAGAGGGTTTACTTCTCAGAGCAAAATGAATCAAAGAACGTTTTCAGGCTATGCAAATATATTAGTTTCGAACGACAATGACACCCTATGGCAATAGATAAACCTATAAAAGTATTTTTAAGGATTAATTATTATATATTATATTTAATTATTTCACATATATATAAAACAGCTTTTATGCTATGGATACAATGACCATGCTTTAATTGTAGCTTAAATCATCATCATTGCAGGGATGATTTAAAGCACTCCAGGGTGAGGGAAAAGCAGAATAGAGCCAAGGCGAAGGGCGTGAGGTCATCCATTAGCCTACTTTCTCAGATAAACTGCCTGGTGCATTCATGGAGCTGATTAGCAGTGCCCACATGTGATGTCAGGGGACACAGGGACATCAGATGCCCTGTCTTCCCCCCACTGTATCACTTACAGAATCCCAGTGTACACAGGCATGGCTGTCATTGCTCTCTGTGTCCTGTATGTGTTTTTTTTGCTGGAACGTTTTCACCTATAGCCCCTGTAAGAGAGGAAGCTTTTCTCAGGAGCTGCTATTGAATCAAGGTGGCCCACCCATAGGATAACCAAATAAGCCAATGGGTATCCTGGTGCAAAGTCATTACGAGAATAATGGTTTGGTTATTAGCTGGCTCGTTTGGTCAGGTACTTAGAGAATTTTGATGGGAGCATTTTAGAAAATTTTCTAGTTAGGACACATTCATCAAGAAGAAGACATGCAATCAGGGAAACCATGAGGTCTGTCAGAGCGTTGGAGAGAACAACTAGTCCTCAAAGCTGTTAGATTCTAAATTCTACTAATTTATTAATACAAGTCCATTATTTTTAAGATTTCTTGAGTCTCTGGTCTTTGCAAATGAAAGACCCAATCACAGAGGGAGTGATTTTGATTCCAAAGAAAGCAGGGTGAACTTGGGGTTAGAATACATGGGTTTAAATATTAGTACTTCCATTTAATAAATAAGAGATTTTTGACAATCTCAGTGAGACTTCATTTCCTATCTGATATTATTTTGATGGACGCTATGAAGACTAAACCAGGTAATGTACACAACAACATAGATAGTAACATTTTTTTTCCATGTTATGGTTTTAAAAGTTGCATCTGTATGAGAGAAAATACCCTTAGAAATGGTGACGTTGGGCATTTTGTGAGGTGGGGAGGGCCAATCCCCATCACAGGTCTCAGAGGGCCAGGGCAGGCTGAAGATCAGTATGAATCATGAGTCTAAGTGCCTGGTAAACAAATTTAATTGATATCCTTATTTTCCTTGGACTTGAAATTTATTCTGAATTTTCTGAACCACTGAGCTGACTAAATTCCTAAGGCTAATATATAGGGCAGCTTAGAGTTTTTCTAAAGAAGAAAACAATAGTAAACCAAGCCTGAGTTGTTGTTTATAGCAGTAAATTTACTGCACAGACACACAGCAGGCTAGAATTTTCAGGCTACAACGTAAGCACATTCTTGTTTTTTTGCCCTGGTGTTATATTTTCAGAGAAGCCAAGAGATGGGAATAAGTTTGCCTAATTCTTCACATAGCTAGGGAAATGTTCAAAATCATCCCCCACCCCCACCCCCACCCCACCCCTGTTGAAAGAATTGGTATGTTTGCTTTCTGGTTGGTTCATACCTGCCTAATAGTTTTCTTTCTAATCATACATCTTAAAAAGTTAAGAACTTTCTAAACCTAGAAATTTGAATCAACAAAAAGCAAGCTTAGAAAAGCACAAAGTAATAGTCATCCTCATGTACACCGTATCTCACCCAAATGACTTTGGCTCTCTCCAGGCTGGCCTGAGTGTTGTGATAGGCTCTATATAGACTTCTTAAACTGCAAAGTTTATCTTGCTTTTTCCCTTCTCAGTCTCATCCAAGGCAGTTTGAATTCTAGATGTACCTTATGAAGTTACTGCTGTTCCCTCTCCCCCTCACACTACATTGAGATTATAATGATTACTAGAAGAGATAGAAGTGATATTCTCTAGGGAGAAAAAAAAAGGCATGAAGACTTATAACGCAGTAGCACAGGGGTGTTGAATAGAAATTTTTGGCCTTAGGCAAACTTTTGCAAAGTTCATATCCTTGGAAAAAAAATTTCTCTTCATTGTATGAATCTTTCCTATTCTCTGTACCTATCTTGTGTCTCTGAATGATAGAATTTGAGAGCTAAAAGGATCATTCAATTCATTTCTATTTTTGTTCGGATGATACAACTAAAGCACAAAGCAAACAATATAACATTACCTAAGCATCTGGAGGCAGAAGCAAGACTGTCTTCCAGAGTTCCAGATGGACAGTCTTTCATGCTACCACACTGTCTGGATGGTGGGTTCTCCCAGTTCTCCAGGGTACCGTACATACATTAGCTCCATTCCACCTCACTCCATTGTGCCAGAAATCACTCCTGCCTTAGGTTAGCTGGACTCTTCCCACAAGCAAGGAACACTTATGCTGAAATCACCCCAAGATGTTCTGACTCGACCATATGTGGGGTCTACTTAGACTACTTGTTTTGCTTCAAACTTCTTAATTTTATGCCAAGCATGTGCTTAAAAGCCCTTTGTGTAAAGGGTCTGTGATTTTCATCAAAGATATTAAGAACAGCAGCTTTAAAAAGTGAATTGTAAATTATACTTTTGACTCTCCTTCGATCTAGTGAATGGCCTACTACTGTATACTAAAACTCTATGCATTGGTTAGATACGACCAGACCTTTATAGAGAAATAAAGATAGTATTACCTAGTGCATTAGTTATTATTGAAATGTCTGACCCCAAACATTCCTGCAACTGTGTTCTACTTACTGTTTGGATCTTATGGTGGATGGAACCCTGTTTCCTGATGATAATAGATGGTAGCCACAGAAGAAAAGAGAAAACATCACATGCTCAGGTGTTCACAAACCTCGGATCAGACTTGTCAATTAAGGCTTGCCTCCTTGAAGCCTTTTCTGACAACTCTTAGAAACCAAAAAATGTCATCTATTTCCTTCTAATCAAGAAAACCTTGATTTTTTTTTTTTACTTCATTGCACAGAATACAGCTAATTGTAATTTGGGGCAAGATAGTCCTTCTGTGTAGTCAATTAATTAACCATACAAAATGATAGCACTTAAGAGATTGGAGGATAATCTCTAGTCCTCTCATTTGGCAGAGGAGATGACTAGGGCCCATGTTACTTCCCACTGAGTGCTAACACATCTTAACCCTTCTCTGGAAAAACCAGAAGGCCAATGTGACTAATTGCCAGTTAAAATTTTGAGTTTAATATCAATTCTCACAGTGTTTACTTTAGTAAAATCACAAAGCTAAATTGGGAAAATGTGCATCTTGCTGGGAGTAGAGGGCAAGGTCAGAGTAGACTTGTGCAGGATCAGGTCTGTGAACCCCATGCTATCTGACACTCCTCACACTTCTCAATGTAGAAACAGTGTCTAGATTAAGTTTAGGAGAACAAGGCTTACAGTCACTTATTTGCTCATCATTAATGCATTCAATAAACATGCTTTAGACAATAAACATGCTTTAGACACATACTAAGAGTCAGGCATTATGCTATGTATTAAAGATCATACTTATAAAATAAAACCAAAACCATAACGAACACAACCATGGTCCCTGCATCATGAAACCCATGGTCTAGTAACAGTATTTATTCTTGCTACCTATCAGAACACTTCCTATGTGTTAGGGATTGCCCTAAGAATTTCAGCTTTAATTCTCTTTATTCTATGAAGCTGTTTTAAGGTAAAAATTGTTAGGCAAATTGAGCTGGGGCACTTGTTAAGACTTTTACTAAGTTTGTTAACATAGGAACTAATATTATGACAGTTGAAAGTGAGTTAAAGGTGGAGGAGAGAGTCCATATACTCAACAGCAATGCTACTCATTACATGGTCTACAAATCAGTGTCAGTCTGCAAACTGCTACCTGTACAAGAGGAGTTAAGTACAAAAACAGAAAGAGTTTGAAAACTTCTATAGAAATTTGACATTGTTGCAACATTCAATGATTCATTGAAAGTCTCATCTCATTGAACAGGATATAGATCATTTTGTGTGTTTGGGGAATTACAAGGTGAAATGTTTGGAAGGGTGTGAAGGGAAACCTGACTTTCAAGAAAAAAACCAGCAAACAGCCATGAAAAAAGCCTCACTTTGATTTGTGGCATTGGCTGATTTCTGATGTAAATACTCCCACGTTGCCTGACTCTGAGTTGCCAATGTGGTGATGTAGAATGCACGCTTGTGAGTCAGCACCAGCCAGCTTCAGCACATCACCGAGTGGTGTGAACTGTAAGCTAATCATGCATAATAAGACCACAGATTAATCCACAAGAGATTACAGGGAAAAAGAACTGGCCCTTCAGAAATTACCAGGTCCAAATTACTGGCTGATTGCACATTCATGTACATTCTTCCTGTTTTTATTAGTCAATCTAAGTTAACCTTAGGACATTGTGGTTCAGGGCCATCTTCCCAACAATACACATGTGAAAATGAAAATTTAGCACAATCAAGATCATTCCTCCACTTCCATCCTGTGTATTTCCCAAGAGTCCATTTTTTTTACACTAATTTCCATTGTTTGCCTTGTTGTTGCTGTGCACGGAGTTTTCTTTGCTGAGCCAGGAGTAGACTAATTGATGCTCAGCGTCCTCTTAATACAGCAACTTGTGACCTTCAATTCTGCTGATTTTTCTTTTCTTATTTATTTGGTAATTTCCTCTCTATTTTCTCTGTGCCATCCTTCTGGAACATCTTAGTTTTCCTACCATCTTTTCTCTTACTTTCGACCTTCTACTTTCAGGTAGATTTTCTCTCCTATATATCCTAACATCTGCATTGATGTTTTTAAATCAGCTAGTACAAAGAGTGCCCTGGCATCAACCTAGCTCACAGCAACCTCAGTCTCCTGAGCTCCAGCAATCCTCCTGCTCAGCTTCCCGAGGAGTTTTAATTATAGACACCCACTATAACTCCCAGCTAATTTTTATATTTTTAGTAGAGATGGGGGTCTCTCTCTTGCTCATGCTGGTCTCAAACTCCTATGTTCAAGTGATCATCCTGCCTCAGCCTCCCAGAGTGTTAGGATTACAGGCGTACACCACCCCACCTGACCCAGCAAGTACATTTTAATTTCACGTAGCTCTGATCTAGAATGTGATGTCTTCATTTTCTTTTTCTGAAGATTCTACATTAGGCTCTTAATTTTTGTTTCTTCTGAGTTTATTTTTTTTTTTCTGTCTGTCTTTTGTGCTGTAAGCTTTGTTAATTTGTTTGTGATTCATTAATGCCTGCTCATATTTTAGAGCATGGCTCTAAAAAGCTAATTAGAGGCATGTTATAAACTAGTGAGCTCTTTTGTGAGGTGATATAGAATAGCTGGCTTCCTTAATGAAGGGAGTCCCGATGTCAAATTGTAGGGTTTACTCTCTGGTTCATTTTTTCCAGAAAAAATGTTCTCTGATTTCCTGCTTGAGGGGTAATGTTGGGTCTCAGCATTTTTGGAGCTGAGAGGCATGAGGACCCTGGAGATTCCCTCCATTTTATGCAGAGACTTTCACTTTGTTTCCTTGTTTGCAATGTTGCATCTTTCTTCTTCCTTCTTCTGGGACTGTATCAGTGGACCCGAGTCCTCTCTGGTTCATAGGCCTAGACCTCAGAAGGCGCCCTTCATGTTTCCTGGGGTACTATTATTGGGCTAGGGCCAGTTCACTCCCTCACTGGTCAGTTCCAGTATTTCAGATCCATATTAGGCAGAGATGATATATTTTTCTTCTGCATTTAAAGACTGCTTGATTTCTGACCCCGCAATTAATCTCTCTTTAGATGATTAATATTCATTTCAGGGAAAGCTCCCTCATTGACACTCACTAGAGTGTGGTCTGACCTCAGGGAATTGATATTTTCCAAAGGTTTTGCTGCTCAGATTTCCCTCACACCTGTGCAGAACACCAGCTACGCAGCCCGCACCATGCTCAGCCAGCCCATCAGGTCCTTTACTCCAGAGAACCAAAGGCAGGGTCAGCCTTTCAGTCTCCAGAGAACCACTTTTCTGGGTGATGGAAATACATTGTGTTTTGATTGCCGTGCTGGTTATATGACTATATGGACAGTGTTTCCAAGCAGATACTTCAGCCTCAGTTAAGCAGCCTTGAAATGACTGTAACCCCATAATAGCTTGGGGCTCCAACCTCATGAGAGACTTTGAGCTAGAACAACCCAGATGAGCTGCCTCCAGATTCTTGACCAACAGAAACTGTAAGAGAAATTGTTTCAATCTGCTAAATTTGGGGGTAATTTATATGCAGTTACATACTTAATTATATGTATGTGTATGTTTAATATATATTAAGCATATTGCATATATATTAGGTGCATTATATATTATATTACAGAGTATTAGTATATTACCTAAAATTATTTGACATATATATCCATTATCTGTTCTGTATCTATTTATCTATTTATCTCTACCTATCTTTATTCCAGTGTAATCTGCAGTAATTTAGATACACTGAAAGATAAACCCACTGTGTTTTATAAAAATAGTACTTAAGATCCAAGTCTGAAACATCATCATTTATATTATTTTTGTTGGCTTCTTTCTCATGATTGCCTTTTATCTGACTCACCAAAAAGGGCTCGTCACAATGATTCCCCATTTAATTAAGAGAGGGATAGATTTTCTTCAAAATAAATTATAGCATTTGTCATAAAAGGCTATAGTTTTAAAGTGGTTATAATTTTGAAAATGGGCAGTACATTCATCCAAGAATCATTTTGTGAGCACCAACTGTTCCAGACGCCAAACCAGGCATGGAGCTTATATTGGTGTCTGACATGCAAAATTGTAGTCCTCTCCTTCAGGAAACCTGCAGTCTAGAAGTGCAGAGAGACATTAAATGAACAACCACTAAATATAACTGGGATAAATGCTATGAAAAAGCATTTGGATTGAAGCATGTAGGATTCAAATTTTTTAAAGTTATCTTATGTCTTCCACCAGGCACATATGTATATAGGAAAATATTAAATATTAATAAGTTCGTGATTATAAAACATATTTAACCCCGACTTACAAAAAAAGAAAAAGAAAAGAAAAATTCAAAAATGTTTTTAAAAAGTGAAAATTGCTTGAGAAGACCTGATGCCCTTTTGAATCTCCTTCCCCCTCAGGCATTCCTCCCTTTTCTTTAGCAGGAGAACGGGATTTGTGGCTGCCCCTGCAAATGAGATTCCTGGTAAGCACCAGCTGCTGTATGGTGGCCCACATCCTGCTCACACCTTGATAGTCTGAATTAGGTATGTTGATCTTTCTGTCAGCAGCCACACGGGTCTACTAACAGCAACCAGCCACCATTTCAAAGGGCCCAGAGGGGCCTTCAAGTTGTTTATGGGTTGGTGTGAGCTGGTGCAGAATGGCTAGAAATCAAAGAGGTGGTTGCCCTGGGACTGAGCTGCTGTTGTCTAGGCAACTTTATTAAGAACCTTCTGTTTCTCAGAAAATGAAACCAAAATTAACTCTTGAGTTCTTAGAACTAGGGCTTTTCATTTTGAACTCTTCTTTGACTTTTGGGCACTTTCTACATTCTCCGCTGGAGTTATTTTTACCTTGTATGGGGTCCTAAAACATTTATCAAGTGGCATTAGTCTCTTCATCCTTAAAATACAATTACAAATTCTTTCACCATTCAAATGCTAGTCAATATATTTGATAGAAAAAATTCTAACTCCCAATTCGACACTCAAGTTCTGATTTGTCCTCCAGTTCTAAGACTTTCCACATGAACAAAAACCTAACGCGTGTGATTTATCAAAAGTGTGTTTTTTCATCTAAGTATAATGTGAAAAAGTAATGCAATTCCCTGAGTTTTAGTACTGGCAGCCTCACATCCATAAATCGCAGCAGACAATGAGATAAATACTGCCCTGGGTCAGGGTATCTTCTTTTAGTATTTTCAACATGGAGAGTTTCTTCTTCACTTTTGGAACAGGGAGCTGTTTGTTTAGTTGAACAGGAGACAGTTGAACTGATCCTTACGTAAATACTTACTGTGCACCAGGGACCACATTAGGCACTTTGAAGATATTAACTCATTTAACCCTCACCACAACTGTGTGAAACAAATGTAATATTATCTTGACTGTACAGCTAAAGGAATAAATGTGCAGAGGTTTAATAATTTGCTCAAGGTCACATATGAATACAATTTAAATTCAGGCATTCAGGGCCCAGTCTTTTTGTGGTTTTTGGCCGGGGCTGGGTTTGAACCCGCCACCTCCGGCATATGGGACCAGCGCCCTACTCCTTGAGCCACAGGCACCGCCCCAGAGTCTGTGCTCTTAATTACTGTTGCAGCATTTCTTACAGGGGTGAGCTTATGTTTGGGCATCATAGTATAGGAAAAATGCCATTTTTAAATACCAGAATCACAATTAGCACAACAAAATACCTACCCTGACAGAAGTAGGCACAGGCAGGAAGACTGAATTACACAATTGCAGGTCAGATTCACACCCTGAGTAAAATGATGGGTAGACTCTCAGAATTATTAAAGTTTCAGTCTCTCTCTTTTTCTCTCTCTCTTTCTTGATGGAACATAGGCTTTGGATTCTGGCTTTATTCTGTTTGCTGTTTATTTTTTTATACTAGTTCATAGCCTTTTAGTTTTCTCATCTATAAAATTTGTCCACTATTCCCATTGCAAAATTCAATGAAAAATGTAAAGCATAAAGAGTTTCATGAACTGATTTTTACTCTCTCTATGTGAACTAGATGATCACTTATATGGTATAATTTGAAATCTTTCCAGAAGGTCTCTCTTTATTCAGATATCTCTTTCTTATTTTTCTTTTATCAGTGCTTAAAATTCCAATAGTAATAAGTACATTTTTTATGTTTTAAAGATTTTATTTTAAAAACCTAATTTTGGTAACGCAGATATCAATGGGAGACCTAACTTTTTTTTTTTTGGCTGGGGCTGGGTTTGAACCCACCACCTCCAGCATATGGGGCTGGCACCTTACTTCTTTGAGCCACAGGTGCCACCTATGGGAGACCTAACTCTTAAATCTATTCTGCTGATGAATTGGGAAATGTCCAAAAGATATGAGACTGGCCTGTGGGAGATAGAATCAGGCACCAAATAGGAAAATAGGAAATACACACTTTGTAGATGGTATGTGTATACTGTTGTGAATTCAAGCGCTTTTATTAATGATTTCACCATGATATAATCTTTACAATTCTCTTATATATTATATAAGACTCTACTTATTATGGTCATATTTCTGTTTATTTTTTATATACATAGGATGCTAAAAATATATACACATTTTAATAAAGGAAAAACGGTATTAAAATTGTAATACTCAAGTTACATCTGACTTCTAGAATTACAAGAGGTACTCAAATGTGACTTATATTCATCTTTTGTTATTGTTACATATTATTAAAATTTTAATACTTTTTTCCCACTTTCTTAATCTGCATACTTTTTTTCCTTTGGCACCCTCTGTACTTATTAACTTAAAAAAAAAAACTGAAAGATTTTTAGAATGGCTACTCTAGCTTCAGTGTGGAGATGGTCTTGGTGGCAGTCCTGGAGCCAGAGGGCCAGCTGGAAGCTGAGCAGAAATCCAAACAAGGGGTGGTGGTGAGCTATACCATGCATCCTGAAAGTTTTTAGGAAGTGGAAACAACAGGGATTAATAACTGCTTGGGAATGGTAGTGGTTGTGGGCTACTGGTAATAGTAAATAATGGTGGAAGGAATTATTGACAATGATGCCCAGGGATAGATTGCATTATTTGTAAAGAAATATTCATTCTCATCCCCACCAATGTTGGATTTGGCAATGGGACCAACATCATTTTGGCCAATAGCAGAGAGCTTTCAATTTCCCTGTGCAGTTTTGCTTGGCTCTTGCACTCCAATAATCTGGTATTTGAAGAAGATGTTTAAGGTACTCATTTGTCTTTTTAGTCTGGGGCCCAGAATATATACCTATAGAACAGACTAGTCCCACCTGATAACTTGAGCTACACTAGTTGATCTGTAGCAAAAGCAGAGCTGTCCAGCCAAGTTCACACAAGATAAGCCAAATGAGCATCAATCTTTAGACTTACAGGCATGAGACTACATGTTTGTGTAAGCCAACAAGTTTTTATATAGTTGTTATACAGCAGCATTTTGGCAATAGTTGACTTAAGCACCTGGGTTCTGGTTTAGCGTACTTATTAGATAATTGGTGCCTTCTGCAAACATAGGGAATCTAGAAAGAGGAACATGTTTCATGAGAAAGATATTCAGTTTGGGTTTGATCATTACAGGATTGAAATGCCTATGTGGCATCCAGGGGCTTTGGTATAGTAGGTAGACAGATAATTTTGTTTACAGGCTAGGAGAGGGAGGTAACAGAGACACGTATTTGGCAATCGTTACCACATAGCAAATAATGGAAGCAATGAAAAAATGCGTAAAATGAGAAAAGACCCTTGGACAGAGACCTGGGACGCACAAAGCTCTTTTGGGCTGACATCCTGCAAAAAAGGTAGATTGCATAAGTAAGTTGAAGGCAGCAGCAGGGTGCAGACTGAGAGAAGCATGTCACCAGTCTGGGTTGCGGCCTAAGTTCAGCAGGTGTGACTTAAACCCAGAGAGTGCAGTTATAACTCCCAGTGTCTCTGAATTTGATTCCATTTGGTTGATCATATTCTCCACCATTCACAACAGAAACAACAATAACCCCAGAGGACTGAGAAGGCCATTTTATATCACCTTTTCCTGGGATGCATGCAAAGGCCATTTCTGAATCTCTTGTTATGGAAACACATAACAAGTTGCAAGCTCCTTCTGATTATCGAGAAGGACAAGGAAGGGCAGAACTGCTCAATGATCCATGCAGTTTGAACAATATCCATCGTAGGCAAATTCAAGGCAAAGATAAGTTGAGATATACAGCCTGGCGGCTCTCATAAATGAATTTAGTTCAAGTTGAATTAAGGTGATCTGTGAAAATGTGTTCTGAAATGATTCTCTTCAGTATTGGGGGCACCACATCATTCTGAAAAATGGTTTAGCATTTTTAGTAAATGTTTCTGTTATAGCCTCATAATTCTATAGAAGTTAGACCAGGGACTTCTAATGAGGTTATTGAAACAGTGAGCACTAAATGCTATTTAAGATTTGCAGTCACTTTTCTCAAGGCAAAAAGATCTCTTGATTATGTTTTTGCTTGTGATTTCTTTCATTGATTACTTACCAAACTAGGCCAAATTTGGCTTAGAACTGTCTGGATCCCACTTCATAATGTGCTGTCAGGATGTGAAGGAGGCCAGGGAAGCATTCAGTGGAGCAGCGTACTTCTGGATGAGACCTGAAGTATAAATACTTTACTTGGCTTCAGGGGGTAGGGGAGGGATTATGTTTCTACATTCCATGTAATAGGGGGATCATTAAATATTCCGAACATTTGGCCACAGGACAAGATTGATTTTGGGGAAAGATCACTTAGGTAACTGATCGAAAGTAAGCAAGAGTTTGTAATGGTAAATCAGTTAGGAGCCTACTGCAGTCAACTTATCTAGATAAGAGATCCTGCTAGGTGTTATTAGGGTGAGGGTGGTGGCCCACGGACATGAAAAGATGTATTTGAGAGATAGTTCATGGATCGTCTAGACAGAACTTGAAAATGGATGCAAGAAAAGAAAGAAAGAGGTTGTAAAAATTAATTGAAGTGGCTGACCAAAACTGGAAGAAGATCATTTTTCACTATTTATTTTCACTATTTATAATTAGACTGGGTGCAAAGTGGGAGGAGTTGCTGCAGGAAGACCATCCATTTGGTTTTGTACATTTTAAGAATGAAGCACTTTTGAGACATCCAAGTGGAGATGTCAAGTAAGTAGGTGAATCTATTCATCCAGACAGCTAAAGATCATCTGGGTTAGAGACATAGTGGTAGACAACTTGCACTGCTGGGAATGAAAGGTGAAGGCATGAGCATATTCTTGTGTGGGGGGAGGGGAGACATTAAGTGAAGAAGAAGTTCTTGGACAGGACTGAGGAACTTCAGAATTTGAGTCCTTGGGGAAGGAGGATAAGATGTCAGAGAAGGGGGACAGTGTATATATAGGAAGAGAAGCAAGACACAAAGATGTTTCAGAAACAAAGGGATGGGTATTATAAGAAGAGGGGAGCAAAATGAGAATTGAGAAACATCCACTGTAGTCAGCGACTTTGAGGCATTTTGTTGAGCAATGAAGAGAAGAAACCACATGAGAGAGGAATGTGGATGGTGAGTACAGGGAACACCTTGTGAAGTCTGACCATGAACAGCAACAGAGACACAGGGCGTTTGAGGACTCGGGGGGAAATGGCATGTCAAGTTTGTTTACTTGTTCTTTAGATGGGAGATATTTAATCATGGTTAAGAGTAAATAGGATAAAAATAATAATGGTTCAGTGGGAAAGAGAAATTATTTTGAAAGCGGTAGAATTAAAGGGTCTGACAGGGAGTGTACACTGAAGATGGAGAGGCCAGTGTGGGTCACTGACAATGAAGGGGTCAAGGACATGAACAGTCATGGTGTTGGATGTATATTTTATCATATTTATGGCAGGGCTTGTTATAGATTAAAGGGCTGCCAACTGCAACATCTGCAGCTAATAAGCACAGAAGCCTGTGATACGTGAGAACAACAGGGAAGGGAGAGGGTGGTCTTGTTGTATGACCTGGACACCAAAATAGCAGAAATTCTCATTAGAGGGTAGGAAGTAGAAGAAGAGAGTAAGGGAGACACCACCACCCATGAGTCCTAAAGCCTAGACAATGTAGAAGTAGGGACCCCAAGCAGAGAGTATGTTCAGTGAAAACCAGGCATCCAAAGATGCTCAGGGGTGAGATTGGGATCTGGGGAAGATATTTTACTAGACATGGAATAGCATATCCACTGAAGACAGTGGAAAGGTTATTATAGCAAACAATAATTGAATTTTCTTATAGCAATTCTTTGCTAACTACTTAAATACTAAAAATAATACACAAGGAATAAAAAAAATTAATTTCTGAAAACTTGTCTATATCTGCTTTTGGGCAATTTTGAATTGAGTTTTTAAAGTAATAAGTCCCGTTTCTCTTTATACTACACTTAGGAAGAAAATTGTTTCTTACTGGGATATTAATGATCTTATTATTATTTTTTTAATATTGAAAATAATCATAATTACATTTCCCCCAAGCATTCATACATTGAATATCCA
This sequence comes from Nycticebus coucang, assembly GCF_027406575.1. Taxonomy (NCBI): domain Eukaryota; kingdom Metazoa; phylum Chordata; class Mammalia; order Primates; family Lorisidae; genus Nycticebus; species Nycticebus coucang. Next base: position 47,911,938 of record NC_069783.1, read on the forward strand.
ATTGCTTGGCTGGGGGACTTCACCAAAAAAGCTACTCTAGCACAGAAAGCATATCTTCTATTTGCATGGCAATTTTCACTGCATATAGAAAACATGTACGCCTCTGTGTGCATGGTAGACTGTACTGTAAAACACAAGATCGTGCTTTACACTAAAGGCAGTGGGTCTGTCTTCTACATGGTAAAATTGGTAAGTTCTCCATAGCTCCTTACTCAGTGATCAAGAACCTCCAAAGCTCTTACCAACTCAACCAGGCTGAAGTATTTAAAACCAAGGGTTAGCACCACACAGACATACATTTTGTTATTGGTACTTCTCTACCTCTATCATTTTTCTTCCTTGGAATGTACTTAGCTCTATTTTGGGGAACTTAGAGAATCTTATCCTCTCATTGGAAAGTTGATGAAGGAAGAAGGAACACTGAGGGGTGGGCAAATTTAATTAGAGACATTTTAATAACATGGAAACTGAGGACAGAATTTACACAATGAATTATTAGCTGAACAACAGATGAAACCAGGGATTTCAATTTACCAGTTAGCTTCAAGCCTAACATACATAGTGTCATTTTCATTTCCATTTTAAATGCCTAGAAGTGCTTTATTCATAGACGCCTATGTTGCCAACAATCTTTTTAGAAACTGGCTCCAATTTTTTTTCCCTTTCTCCAATACATAACAGGCATGCATGCTATAAATTGCCAAGAGAGTAAGAGGAACCCATCCCTACAAGATTAGCTCTAAAAAGCTACGATCATCACAGCCAGTGGTACAAATTTCTATTCCTAATTGGCTGTGGAGACTAGGGATATGGTTCTTGAGACCTTAAAGTCACACAGACACTGAAACAGTGAAGAGAATTGTAATTTTCCCATGTCCCTGAATGGAGCCATCTGTGCTTCCCCAGTGCCATTCCCCTAATGAATTCTGATGCAAAATAGCCTCTTCCTTGTTTATTTTGGAACACAGCTTTTGTCTTAATTGAACCTAACAGAAAATGGAAGTATGCTTGTTACCCCCCTTCTTTAAACCAGCAATTTGTAGAATTTGAGGAAGATGGGAGAGAGTCATCTTTGCTGCTGGGGATGTATATGTTTGTTTTAATTCTCCAAATGTACTTATTTACTTATTCTGTTGGGGATAAAAGGGAGGTGGAAATATACATGTAATATATGTGTGCATGTGTCTGTGTATATCCTAATTCTCTTAGAATTGAACTTGGATATTTGCTTCTCCTAGTGTTTTGATAGATTTCCTCCCACATTGTTACCTCATGATACATCCAGTAATTCAAGTTGACCTTTCAAAGATTTTTGTTTTTGTAGCACTTCTCCAAACTGAAGGAGGTATAATAATAAAGAATAGATTGTTTTGTTCTTTTCTCACTACCTAACCATTCCTCCTGTCCCTACCCACAAAGTCAATGCATGCTGCTTTGAGAAAGTTAAACTTTAAAAATTTTGTTCTCTTGATCTCTAGTTATATGACAGGATGTTTTAGATTTCTCAAATTTAGACTTTTTGGGCCATGAAACTTACTAAACAGTCACATGACAAGGGGGTGGGTGTAAGGACATATAAAAACAAAACATTGGTGGAGTCAGTTCCTGACTCCCCTTTGGTATATGATTATTAACTTTATGGGCCATCGTTAATGAAAGGACTACAACTTTTTAAGGCTAACAGCACAAAATACACAAATTCTAGCATGAAAACCAAAATATTTTCATTAACTACTAAAAATACCTCTACAAAACCTTCTCTTTTTTATATATTTAGCTGCATACTTTTTGATTGTTCATTTGATGTTGAGTTTTTGATGTATTTTCTATTGGGAGAATAAAAAGACAATTAAGTCCTTCTTCTAAGAATTATTATAGTTAGTATGATACATAAACCATGTGACTTCATGCACAATTGTATTCACTTCTAATATCGCTGTTTGTGTCCTACAAATACAGAAATTTCTCCAAAATATATATTGTGTGATTCCTATCAAAAAAGAAAAGAAAATGCTTGTGGTTTCCAACTACAATATAAATGGATCTGGACTATGACGCTAGATAAAATTTATCAGTAGTAGTTTTCAGGCACTGACGATAGGAAGGATTGTAATCCCCAAGTTCGAGGAAACACACAAGATGTGTTTCCCATTCACCATTCAGACTGGGCCAGTCTCCTGATTCTGATACAGAGGTAAAGCCCAAGCAAAAGCACAAGTGGTGTTTCTGAGGAGAGCAGGCAGAGGTTGGAGCTGGGGACTTTGCAGCTGATTGAACAAGCCAGGCAAGGAATAGGAAAAAAAGAGAATTCTGTATATAGAGGGTCCCAGAATTCTGTGTGGGGTTCCTGTAGGACCTTTGCTAAGGCTTGGGCTACACATGTATATGATCCTTCTCAGAGAATAACTGAAGTGAATAGTGAAATAAAGATACAACAGTGTTAGCAGAAATAGGTACTCAAGCCCTGCCAGAATTATGAGACCCTGTAAACATTGTGTTTTATCTAAGAAACTAGAAAGGGAAGACCTTTCAATAAAAAAACACCTTAGAATGAGGGCAATTCTAATGAAGCCTAACACCAAACCTCAACAGGACCACGGTAAGTTACCAAAAAATTAACTCCCTGCCTCCCCCCAAAACAACAAAAAAATAATACTTTTAAAAGGAATACAACATAATCCATCTTCTGTGTAACACAGAAACCAGGATCCAGTTGTCTTAGTCCATTTAGTGTTACTATCAAGGAATACCAGAGGGTGGGTAATTCATAAAGAAAAAAGGTTTATTTGGCTCATGATTCTGATGGCTGGAAAGTTCAAGATTGGGCAATTGTATCCAATGAGAGCCACTGGCTGCTTCCACTCATGGTGCAAGGTGAGAGGGAACTGGTGTCTACAGAGTTCACTGGGCAAGTGAGGATTAACAGGGAGGTGGAAGAGCCAGTCTTTTTAAAACAATCAGCTTTACTGGGAACTAATAGAGAGAAAACTCACTCACCCTGAGGGGGAGGACATTAATCTATTTATGAAGGGTCTGTCGCCATGACCCAAACACTTCCCATTGGGCCCCATGTCCAACAGTGGGGATCAAATTTCAGCATGAAAGTTTGAAGGAGATAACATACAAACCATGCCACCAACATATAATTAAAAAATTCCAGATATATGAAGAAGCATTAAGATGTATCTTAAAGGACAATGACTATTTAAAGCAGTAGTAATAGCATTGTAAGTTGGGATTTGTATATGTCAAGTAGAAGTAAAAAAAAAAAAAACAAAAACGACAATAATAGCACAGAGGCTGGGAGTGGGTGTAAGTGGAATTAAAGTATTGTAAGGTTCTTACATTTTTCAAGTATGAAGATGATTTTAAAAGGGTAAAATATAAACTGGTACAGTATTAATTCTTTGTAGACAGTGGTAAGTTAAAATTGAACCCACCAAAAAGTGATAAAAAGAGATGTAACTAAAAAGCCAATAGAGGGAGTAAAATGGAATATAATGTTTAATTAACCCAATGATAGCAGTAAAAGAGGAAGAGAATAGTGTAAAAATGTAGGAGATAAATATAAAAATGTTAGCAAACTGTTAGACTTAAATTCAACCATATAACTGTTACATTAAATGTAGTAAGCCAAATACTCCATCAAAGTCAGATGTCAAACTGGCTAAAATATCAAGGCCCAAACATAGAAAAAGGGAAATACTTGAAAAATAAAGGTACACACCCAGTAATAAGTATGAGAATATAACCATGAGTAAGGAAAGCAGAGTAAAGCAACATATCGAGCAAGATGGAAAGACAAGAACTTAGTGAGGATGTCTCCAGACTATCACCTTTTCTGCTGATCTGTTTCACTGCTAGAAAAGACAGTGGTACTTTAAGACAAGAGTCTACCGGCGGAGACAACATGGCTGACAGAAGCCAGCTTTCCACAGAGGCTCCGGTCCAGGAGAAGAGTTAAAGGACAGAAATTTAGCAAGTAACCTGGCAGATTAGAGCTGCACCAAGAGAGAAGGTTGAAGAATGCATACCAACCCTGCTGAGGTCAGCTACCATCCCAAGGATACAAACAAAAGGGCTGGGACTGTAGCTGGTCAGTACTGATTCTGCAGCACAGGAGTGAGGAGAGGATGGTTGGCTGAAGGGGAACCATGCCAGAGCATGCCCTGAGGCACAGAGCAGCGGCCATTTTTGGCAATAATAGGGCTCACCCCTGGATATTCTGGAGTCACACCGCCTATCTCTCTGGACAACCAGAGGAGGCTGGGCATCTTCTCAGGTGACAACCCCCAATGGAACAGATGTGGGATAAAAATGCAATCCCCGGGAATTTAGCCGGGACAGGAACAAATTCTGCAAAGTTGTTCTGTTCTGTCAGTAACATCAATCAGGGTTGGGGCTGAAACTGAGTGAACACCCCCAGCCTCCATCAAGTGCCCAAGGCTGTCAGCCCTCACCTCCCCCTGCCAGATAGAGGCAGAGAGCAGCAGCCTGGCTTAGGAGACATAGATTTCCTTGTGATTCAGGCAGGTGCAAACCCCTGGAATATCTGCTCATTGGAGGCAACTGGATCATAGCCCCATAGGGTTATCAGTGACTGGGTGTAACAGAGGTGCAAGGTGAGGAAGGAGGCATCAACCTTTCCACACTAATCTATTTGCTGGGTGGGTCCTCCTGACCTCACAGAGCACTGGAGCAAGTCATATTTGAGTTCAGCAGAACCCTGCAATCTAGTTGCCAGAGACCTTTTAAACTCTTTCACCTGAGACAGGTGCTGACTAAGTCAATTGATTTAGACCTTCTAAACTGAGCCAATCGCCCGTGGACTATCCAAGTGGTGCCCTGGGTGTGTGGTTGTAGGAAGGTTTGATTTTCCTTTTCCAATTGTTGCCTGTGGGGGGGCAGGGTGACTTAATTGCTAGTATTTCTCCACAGCTGAGAGTTCAACCCAGAGTAATGGTTTCACTAGGGTCAGACAGAGACCAGTTGAAAACAAGAAAGAGCCACTTAGCCCCGCCACACCAAACAGATCCCCAGTTTCTCAGGCCATAGCACTGTACGGGTCCTCGATGAAGCTCCAGGGGAAAACTCAAATGGTGTAAAATAATCATGGGATGGAATCAGCGGAAAAACAATGGTAACATGAATAACCAGAGTAGATCAACCCCCCCAAGGAAAGATATGGCAGATACAACTAAAGATTCCATTCATAAACAGATAGCTGAGATGTCAGAAATCAAATTCAGAATTTGGATTGCAAACAAGATTAATAGAATGGAGGAAAATTTGCAATTGGAAATTCGAGGACCAATTCAAAAGTTGTCTCAAAAATTTAACAAATTTAAAGACAAAACCACCAAACATTTTGACACATTGAAGCAAGAATTTGCAGTCCTCAAAGTTCTGAAAAATAAAGTAGAATCCCTCAGTAACAGAGTGGAGCAAGCAGAAGAAAGGATTTCTCACATTGAAGACAAAGCTTTTGAATGCTCCCAAACTCTCGAAGAGGAAGAGAAATGGAGAGCAAAAATGGATCATTCTCTCAGAGAGCTCTGGGATAATTCGAAGAAGGCTAATATCTGCCTCTTTGGAACTCCTAGAGCAATGAAGAGGCTCTTCTCCATGAAACTATGAAAGAGAATTTTCCAGATATGCCAAGAGATTCTGAAATTCAGATAGCAGACAGTTTCAGAACTCCAGCATGACTCAACCCGAATAAGACATCCCCCTGGCACATCATAATTAACTTCACTAAAGTTAATATGAAGGAGAAAATTCTGAAAGCAGCCAGACGTAAGAAAACTGCTACCTACAAAGGGAAGAAGATTAGAATGACTACAGATCTCTCTGCTGAAATTTTTCAAGCCACAAGACGGTGGTCATCGACTTTTAATCACCTAAAACAAAATAACTTTCAACCCGGGAACCTGTATCCAGCTAAACTGAGTTTCATTTATGATGGAGAAATTAAATACTTTAAAATTAAATACTTTAATGACATTCACATGTTGAAGAAATTTGCCATAACCAAACCACCTCTTCAGGATATTCTCAGACCTATCCTCCATAATGACCAGCCCAATCTTCTACCACAAAAGTAAACTCACTCAGAAACTTTTGATCAAAATCCAACTTCCACAGTGGTGAAAGGATTAAAAATGTCCACTGGACTTTTGGAAACTCAATACCCAAAATTTTACCAGACATATCTATATTCTTCATTAATGTGAACGACTTAAACTGTCTTCTAAAGTGGTGCAGGTTGTCTGACTGGATACAAAAACTCAGGCCAGATATTTGATGCATACAAGAGTCACATCTTATCTTAAAAGATAAATATAGACTCAGGGTGAAAGGATGGTCGCCCGTATTTCAGGAAAATGGTAATCAGAAAAAAGCAGGTGTTGTAATTCTATTTGCAGACACAATAGGCTTTAAACCAACAAAAGTCAGGAAGTATAAGAATGGTCACTTCATATTTGTTAAGGGTAATACTCAATAAGACATTTCATTTATTAATATTTATGCACAAAACCAGAATGTGCCTCAATTTATAAGAGAAACTCTAACAGACATGAGCAACTTGATTTCCTCCAGCTCCATAAAAGTTGGAGATTTCAACACTCCTTTGGCAGTGTTGGATCGATCCTCCAATAAGAAGCTGAGCAAAGAAATTTTAGATTTAAACATAACCATCCAACATTTGGATTTAGCAGACACCTACAGAACATTTCATCCCAACAAAACTGAATACACATACTTCTCATCAGCCCATGGAATATACTCCAAAATCGATTACATCTTAGGTCACAAGTCTACCTCAGTAAATTTAAAGGAACAGAAATTATTCCATGCATCTTCTTGGACCATCATGGATTAAAAGTTGAACTCAGTAACAACAGGAATCTGCATACTCATACAAAAACATGGAAGTTAAATAACCTTATGCTGAATGATAGCTGGGTCAGAGATGAGATTAAGAAGGAAATTGCCAAATTTTTGGAACAAAATGACAATGAAGACATGAATTATCAGAACCTCTGGGATACCGCAAAGGCAGTCCTAACAGGGAAATTTATAGCACTGCAAGCCTTCCTCAAGAGAACGGAAAGAGAGGAAGTTAACAACTTAATGGGATATCTCAAACAACTGGAAAAGGAAGAACATTCCAACCCCAAACCCAGTAGAAGAAAAGAAATAACCAAAATTAGAGCAGAATTAAATGAAATTAAAAAGGATTATACAACAGATCAATAAATCAAAAATTTGGTTTTTTGAAACGGTCAATAAAATAGATAAAACTTTGGCTAACCTAACCAGGAAAAAAAGAGTAAAACTCTAATTTCATCAATCAGAAATGACAACAATGAAGTAACAACAGACTCCTCAGAAATTCAAAAAATCCTTAATGAATATTACAAGAAACTTTATTCTCAGAAATATGAAAATCTGAAGGAAATTGACCCATACTTGGAAGCATATCACTTTCCAAGACTTAGCCAGAATCAAGTGGAAAAGTTGAACAGGCCTATATCAAGTTCTGAAATAGCATTAACCTTACAAAATCTCCCTGAAAAGAAAAGCCCGGGACCAGATGGCTTCACGTCAGAATTCTCCCAAACCTTTAAAGAGGAACTAGTACCTATATCACTCAACCTGTTCCAGAATATAGAAAAAGAAGGAAGACTACCCAACATGTTCTATGAAGCAAACATCACCCTGATCCCCAAACCAGGAAAAGACCCAACCAGAAAAGAAAATTATAGACCAATATCACTAATGAATTTAGATGCAAAAATATTCAACAAGATCCTAACAAACAGAATCCAGCAACACATCAAACAAATTATACATCATGACCAAGTTGGTTTTATCCCAGGGTCTCATGCTGGTTCAATATAAATCTATGAATATAATTCAGCACATAAACAAATTAAAAAAAAAAAAAGAACATATGGTTCTCTAAATTGATGCAGAAAAAGCTTTTGATAATATCTAGCATCCCTTCATGATCAGAACACTTAAGAAAATTGGTATAGAAGGGACATTCCTTAAACTCATAGAGGCAATCTACAGCAAACCCACAGCCAATATCGTATTGAATGGAGTTAAACTGAAATCATTTCCACTCAGATCAGGAACCAGGCAAGGTTGACCATTGTCTCCATTGCTTTTTAACACTGTAATGGAAGTTTTAGCCATTGCAATTAGGGAAGAAAAGGCGATCAAGAGTATCCATATAGGGTCAGAAGAGATCAAACTTTCGCTCTTTGCAGATGATATGATTGTATATCTGGAAAATACTAGGGACTCTACTACAAAACTCTTAGAAGTGATCAAGGAATACAGCAGCATCTCAGGTTACAAAATCAACATTCATAAATTGGTAGCCTTTATATATACCAACAATAGTCAAGCTGAAAAAAATAGTTAAGGACTCTATTCCATTCATAGCAGTGACAAAGAAGATGAAATATTTGGGAGTTTATCTAACAAAGAATGTGAAAGATCTCTGTAAAGAGAACTATGAAAATCTAAGAAAAGAAATAGCTGAAAATGTTAACAAATGGAAAAACATACCATGCTTATGGCTGGGAAGAAGAAACATTCTTAAAATGTCCATATTATCCAAAGCAATATACAATTTTAATGCAATCCCTACTAAAGCTCCACTTTCATACTTTAAGGATCTTGAAAAAATAATACTTAGTTTCATATGGAATCAGAAAAAACCTCGAATAGCCAAGGCATTACTCAGAAATAATAACAAAGCAGGAGGAATCATGCTACCAGACCTCAGACTATACTATAAATCAACAGTGATCAAAACAGCATGGTACTGGCACTAAAACGGAGAGGTGGATATCAAGAGTATATATATCAAGAGATGAACCCAGCTACTTACCGTTATTTGATCTTTGACAAGCCAATTAAAAACATTCAGTGGGGAAAAGATTCCCTATTTAACAAATGGTGCTGGGTGAACTGGCTGGTTACCTGTAGAAGACTGAAACTAGACCTACACCTTTACCATTAACTAAGATAGACTCTCACTGGATTAAATACTTTAACTTAAGACATGAATCTATAAAAATACTAGAAGAATGTGCTGGGAAAACTTTTGAAGAAATTGGTCTGGGCGAATATTTTATGAGGAGGACCTCCCGGTTAATTGCAGCAGCTTCAAAATACACTACTGGGACCTGATCAACTAAAAAGCTTCTGCACAGCCAAGGACACAGTAAGTAAAGCAAGCAGAAATCCCTCAGAATGGGAGAAGATATTTCCAGGTTATGTCTCCAACAAAGGTTTAATAACCAGAATCCACAGAGAACTCAAACATATAATCAGCAAAAGAACATGTGATCCCATTGCACGCTGGGCAAGGGAATTGAAGAGAAACTTCTCTGAAGAAGACAGGCACACAGCCTACAGACATATGAAAATATGCTCATCATCCTTAATCATCAGAGAAATGCAAATCAAGACTACTCTGAGATATCATCTAACTCCAGTAAGATTAGCCCATATCACAAAGTCCCAAGACCAGAGATGTTGGCATGGATGTGGAGAAAAGGGAACACTTCTACACTGCTGGTGGGAATGCAAATTAATACATTCCTTTTGGAAAGATGTTTGGAGAACACTTAGAGATCTAAAAATAGACCTGTCATTCAATACTAGATATATACCCTTAAGATCAAAAATCACATTATAACAAAAATATTTGCACCAGAATGTTTATTGCAGCCCAATTCATAATTGCTAAGTCATGGAAAAAGCCCAAGTGCCTATTGATCTACAAATGGATTAATAAATTGTGGTATATGTACACCATGGAATATTACGCAGCCTTAAAGAAAGATGGAGACTTTACCTCTTTCATGTTCACATGGATGGAGCTAGAACATATTCTTCTTAGTAAAGTATCTCAAGAATGGAAGAAAAAGCATCCAATGTACTCAGCCCTACTATGAAACTAATGTATGGCTTTCATATGAAAGCTATCACCCAGTTATAACCTAAGAATATGGAGCAGGGGGAGAGGGAAGGGAGGGAAAAGGCAGAATGGGCAGAGGGAGGGTGATTGGTGGGATTACACCTGCGGTGCATCTTACAAGGGTACATGTGAAACTTAGTAAATGTGGAATATAAATGTCTTAGCACAATAACTAGGAAAATGCCAGGAAGGCTATGTTAACCAGTGTGATGAAAATATGTCAAATGGTCTATAAATGCAGTGTATGGTGCCCCACGATCATATGAATGTACACAGCTATGATTTAATAATAAAATTAAAAATAAATAAATAAAAATAATACATATTTTATATCACGTTAAAAAAGAAGACAAGAGTCTACCGTCCTCCTCATTTGCTGGCAAATTAATAAACTTCTCTTTCCTATTTCTCAAAAATAAATAAATAAATAAAGGCACAGATAGTTTGAAATAAATTTAGAAAATAACATGTTATGCTAATAGTATGAAAAAGAAAAGGAATATTACACAAAAGATGACCATTTCTTAATGAGAAAGAGGTCAATTCCAGAAAAAACATACTAGTTCTCAACATGTATTTAACTAAAATAGCATAGCCTCACATTTATAAAGCAAAAATATATAATGTAAGAGATAGATAAATCTATAATCATAGTTGGAGATTTTAATATCTTATTCTCAGTAATTGTTAGATAAAAAATTGTCAAAAAATATAGGAGATCTGAAACAACACAATCAACCCAGTGGGCCTGATTTATAAAAGGTGTCCATAAACTTTGTGTGCACTTTTAAGTTGTACACTACTTTAAATTGCACACAAACTTCATGACCACCTGTATATATAGAATACTAAACCTAGCAATTAAAAAGGACACAGTGTTTGAAGTCTCAACATACTTGGAGACATTTAAATCTTACAGACTATATTCTATAACAATAATGTAATTAAATTAAAAAATAATAGCCATAAGATACTTGTGAAAGTATCAAATAATTAGAAATTAGAAATCACTTCTAAATAACATGTGAGTCAAGAATAATCATTCAGGAAGTTAGAAGCATTTCCAAACTGAATAATATTTCAAACACAGCCTTTTCCCATTTGGGGGATATAGTTTAAACAGTTCCTGGATCTATATTTGTAGAATACATACAAAATAAATATATATATTTTAAGTTTAAAATTAATAATCTTATACTTATACATTAGGGAGCCAATAAAGAAAAAGAAATTCAAATCAAAGTCATCAGAATAAAGAGAATACATATAATAATAAAAACCAATAAGGTAGAAAAGGAAATAGTCAAAATCAACAAAGGAAAAATTAGGTACTTTGAAAATTAATGAAATTGATAGATCTAAGCAAGTCTGAATAGGAGGACAGAGGAAAAATACAAGTTGCCCATATTAAGATGGAAGAAAGAATTCGCTATAGATTTTGCAAACATAAAATGATAATAAAAATACTGTGAATAGCTTTATTAATGAACTCAGTACCATAAATGGGATGGAAAGGTCACTCAAAAATACTTCTTGCTCAAATTTATAAAGATGAAATAGAAAATATAAAGATTATATTTAGGAAAGCAATTGAATCCATAATAAAAAACTTCCATGTTGATGGAAATTTCCATGTTTCTATAACATTATTTCACTAGTAAATTTCACCACATATATGCAGAAGAAATAATAAAATTCATAAACTCTTTCAGACAAAGGAATATATAGGAATATATCTGAAAGAGTTTAGACTTCTAAACTTTTTATATTTTTATTATACTAAAATTTATCAAAGACAGTACAATACTTCAGTATCTCTCACAAACAATAAAAATATTAAAAATTAAATCAATAACATGCAAAAAATAAAATATGACAATAAAGTGGATACAATACAAAAATTTTCAAAAGAAACACAATGATAAGACAAGTTGTAAATATTGGAAAGAAAGGGCATTTCTTTTTCATGTAGGAAATATTAAAGCACATCCCCAAATTACTAAAATTAATAAGTGAATTTGATTTCACAGGATAAAGAGGTCAATATACATAAATGAACAAACATTTGGAAAGTAAAACTAAAAATAAAATCCTTATGATAGCATCAAAAATATAGAATACCTAACAAAATATGTCCAAAATCTCTACAGTAAAACTTGTAAAATATTGCTAAGAAAACTTAAAGATGACTTAAAAGGCAGAGATATATATCATATACATGGATTAGAAGAAATTATTAAGATTTCAATTATAGTAGAACCTCTGTAAGTTTACCACCCAAGGGACCTTAGCAAACTAATTGACATACACGGGTGGTCAACATAAGGAACTAGGCCTACTGTACTAACACATGCATGTGGTGCACATTGGGTCTATGAAATTAGGTCAACTTAAGGAGGTTGTCAATGTAGGGAGGTGGTCAGCTATGGAGGTTCTACTGCCTTCCCAAACTGACCTATGCAATTCCAGTCAAATTCCAAATATACTTTTTAAAAACATGGAAGCTAATAATAAAAAATGAGTTTCTTTGCATAAAATAATATGTGGCATAAGAGTAGCCTTTGGTTAAGGAAAAAAAAAAAAACAGCATCAAGAATACAATGAAAAATGGCAACTGACAATGGAGCTTATTTTCCAGGAGACAATAAAACTGAAGCATTCCATGTCAGACTGAAGAGCACTTTGTCTTGGGAGGGGAGCATTTACTGATCTGGCGTGAATGTTAATTGCGGCTGAGTAGAAATGGTGGTGGTCAGTACTGCCAGAATTTCTGAATTTTTAAAGGAAGCTAGAAAGCAGGAAGTTTATGTGAAAGTTTCTAATTGTTCATTTTCAGAATAATTCAACCCTTTCCCAACCATGAAAATGGGGAATATAAGATGTCTGAGTGTCTGAGGTCCACGTTGTGTCATGTGCTCTGGTATGGACTTTAAGAAATGATAGTTCTATAAAGGAAATAGTCAGTGGTGGTTAGGGTTGAATTGGGATTTGAAGATCTAAGCCCATCATTTTTCAATATTTGTTGAATACTTTCTATATGCCAGGCAGTAAATTTAGAAACTATTTGTTTCAGGTAAGAAAACTGTGTCTTCAAAAAGTTAAGTAACATAGATACAGGGAGCAGATAGATACTGGTACGAAACATCACGTTTGTATGATTTCAGAGCACAAGCTGTCAGCCACAAAACTGCATTTCCCTCCAGTACAGAGGAGATGTGTGGAAAGGGAAGTCCAAGTTAAGGAAGCAGCGCAAACAAGGGGTGAAAGAACCCAGCACAAATCATGCCTCTTGTCTTTGAATTTGTGTTGTTTCCTTCGAGCTGCCACCAAGAAAAATAGGGAAGCTGTTTGTCACCACATCAGGACCTACACAATGGGCACATTTACTCTTCTTGCGGAGAACGTCCTCTAGGAATGCCATTCATTGTTCAGGACTCACCACATTCTCTGCAAGTGAAGCTCATATTTTCAGTTGACTTCAGCGAGCATAATAATTTTAGAACATGGAACTAATAATCTACTTGAGTGTTTGTGAGTCCAGTGAAGTAAACTGCGTTATCCACGCCTGTGTGATTAAAATCAGAATGAGAAGGCAGGCTCAGGAGGTGTGTGGAAGCACAGGTTTGTGGAGGGATAGTAGGGTGTGTTTCCCAAACTACCTGCCTTCCGGGGCTTCTACCTCTATCCACTCCTGGGAAGATCAACCACCTCAATGTAGCTCAGGCATTCAAGGCCCAATGACACAGAATACTGTTCCAAATAAGGATGGGTCTTTGTCCTCAGAAAGCCCAGGAGACAGTCACGCTCCCAGATGGCTGTAAGTAGGTAAATTGAGTTTAGTTGGTGTTTGAAGTACAACGTGCAGGTGGGGCAATCCATAGACACATGTGGAAGCTAAGCCACCTGCAGCTGGTGCGGGCTGCTGGCTTCCAGGATGCACTGTGTGTACTTTTCCCTCCTTAATGCCTGTCTCCTGGCCTTTGCTGCACCTATGCTTTCATTCCGCTAACAAGTCTTACCTGGGGACTATCAGAAACATAGGCAAACAAAAGGAGTCATGAAATGATTGAAAGATGCCCTATGGGGAAGACTGTTTTGTTTGTTCAAGGCATTACTTCTTTTTAAAAAAATAGTATTAATTCAGTGGACCTGTCTTCAGAATAGTCACAGCTACTCGGTGAGACATACGCTGCTGTAACATAGGCAGCGATTCAAGATGTATACCCAGTGCTTTGGGAGGACACAATGTCATTAAAGTTGCCAGAAGCCAGCTGGGAGGGGGGTTAAGGAAAGGCTCGTACATTTCAGCAGAGGTGAGGGCCTTGCAGCTTGAGGTCTGCAGGTGCCAAGAGTGCCACTCTAGCCCCACACCCCCACACTCTCTGAAAGCCCTTTCAATGGTAGGACTTCTTTATTCCCCACAGTTTTAATCATTTTTGTGACCTCCACTCTTGTGAGATGCCTTCATTGGTCCAGCCCCTCATTTGATGATTGGCGAGTGGCTTTGCTGGAGCGTTGCCAAATATTCTGGGCAGGAAAGGGCCTAATGCATGACTTGCAGGTGTCCCACCTTGACGGAGAGACCCTTTGTTGCTCTGGCTCTCCCTGTATTTTGTAGAAGAGGAAGCAGGCTTCACAGTCACAGAAGACTGCGTTTGAACCACACTTAATATTTTAGGTTTTTGGGCAAGTGACTTACACTCTCTGAGTCTTAGTTCCCTGGCATGTGAAATTGTCATGACAGTAGTACCTGCACTACTTAGATCTTAGAGTTGTTGTGAGTAGCTAATGAAATATTACTCGTAAGTATTTAGCACAAGGCCTAAAACACAGTGGATTTTCAATAAATGTTATTTACTGCACCAACCGCCACTCAGTCACACATAATGTGCATTGTGCAAAATCGACAGGGAAAATATATACAAAATAAGACACACACACAGACATCCTTTAAAGCTGAAGTTACACTTAAAACTCAAACTCATTAAATATTTCATTCCTCAAGCCACAGAGAGTGTATATAGTGTGCTGAACAGGACACCTAGATTAGCCATGTCGAGTAGCTCTGATGCCTGCTCCCTTCATGAATGGAAATCTCAAGCCACTGTCAAGCTGGCTGGCTACGCAGGAGCAGCAACCTGAATTTGTGAGATCTGCCACCTCTGGGTTCACAAACACAAAACACAACTACATAATGCAGTGTGGAAATTAAGTATGATATGCTATATCAGTTCTAGGCAGATTAGCGGAAATTGAAAATGGTTTCTTAGATATTTCCAATGGATGATAAATAGGGTTAATGGATCGAGACTGAAATGGTCTTGCCCTCTTAAATCTTCCAGGAAGCTTTTAAAACTAGTGAATACATATTCTCCACAACGGCTTGCGAAAGTCAGCTCTAATTCGATTTTGAGCTGCTAAGGACTGTGTGCTAAATGCAAAAACCTCCTTGCAGAAACATCCAAGCCTCGGCACTTAAAAAAAAAAATAATTAAAACTGATGCTTTAAATCTTCAACTTCCCAGAGTTTTTTGAAGTCCTGCACATTAGCATTGGCCTGGTGTTAACGGAACAGACTATTCCAAAGTTAGTATTTTGTTTTGCCTGTTTATGTCTGGAAGCTTTGAAATGCTCAGGGCTGTCCCTTGAATTGATTTGCATAATGCTTCCCATTAATGGAACACAGAGAAGGAATTCTGGGGCCCTGGATCTTGTTTTGTAAGATGAAGTGTCTGCCACGTTCCCACACTTAACCTTGAGGGAACCAAGTTTACTTAAACCAAAGGAGGAATGTGACAGACAGCACTGTTATACTGTATAGTTACCCAGCATTGCTTCCTTAATACGCATATAACTCCAAATGTTTGACAAATACATTCCATAAACAGCACTGTGACCCAGTTGTCTTAACCACACCATTTAGAAGGTATCTATTGTGCTTCTCCCTGGGGATAACAAAGAAATCATTAATGGCAAGAGACCCACGACAGTGGCATCTTAGGTTAGATCAAACGCCAAGAACACAAGAGAAATCTGAGGCCCAGGCAGTGTTGCCAAGGAGCTGGTGAGCCCAAGACAGAAAGGCTGCAGGACAAGGACAGGCGAGCCTGAGTGATATTCACAGATGGAGGACAATTCAAGCTGAGACCAGAGAGGTGTTTCTTACTGATCCAAACTTTCTGTAGCATATCACCTTTGAGGTGATAAGGGAAGAGAACCATTATCTTTTAATCTACATCCTGGGGATAGTAGAAAGTTGTTCCCCTGGTAGACCAACACAGCTGTGTGATATGGAAGTGTGCTTGAATTTGGGTAGAAAAATCTGGGTTCAAGCCACTTTCTAGCTGGATTTTCTTTTCTTTCTTTTTTTTTTTTTTTTTTTAATTTTTCTTGTCTTGAGAACTTAGTTACATGTTTTGAAAGGGGGAATAGTCGAATCTGTCTCACAGGATTGTCTTCTATGTTCAGTTCTATATAAACTAGAAACATTTGGCTGGATGCAGTGGTACAGGCCTAGCCACTGGGAGGCCAAGGCAGGAGAATCACTTGAGCCCATGACTTGGTGACAAGCTGGGCAACATAGCAAAACCCCATTTCTACAAAAATTTACCAATGAGCCAGGTGTGGTGGCACACACATGTAGGCACACCTACATGGTGGTCTGAGGTGGGAAGATGGTTTAAGCCCAGAGTTACAGCGAGCTACGGTGCCACTACTGTATTCCAGCCTGGGTGACAAAAGAAAGAAACAGAAATATTTTATAAACTTTAGAGTTCTACAAAAATATTAATTATCTCTATTAAGACAACTGTTAATTTCTCATTAGGAAATAAATAGACAAGACAAAATCTTTCTTTCTTTTGGAGCTTAAATCTAGAGACTTTAAACTGACATGACTACTCATTCCTAGAGGACGGACGATGGGGAAGCTGGTTCACCTAACCCACGCTTCCATCTACTTCAAGGTAGCCTCTCCAGCATGCACATGATACAGTAAATAAAACCAATGTTTCTTAAATGATCTGGCAACAGAAATTGTGAATCAAAGATTGTGTTATCTTAGGACCACTCTCAAGAGATTTAGAAGAAAGATCTCTTGGTGGCCACGTGTTATACAGATCAAAAGTAGTTCCTACTGGTTTTTTTCTTTTTGTGGAGTCCAGATACCTTTCATATCCCACTTGGGAACAGGTAGAGTTATCAGTGCTTTATTTGACCTAGTTAGACACAGATACAGAATAAAACAGAAAACTATCTATTCTTATTCTCAAAACAATTTACATGGATGTCCCTGGGTACATTCGTCTTTTAAGACATCTCCCAGACCCAATTTCTCCTTGCCTTCTTCTCTCCTATAAGTAGTCATGCTCTCTTCAGAAGCAATGAGGACAGATGAGGCTATAAAATTCATATTCCCAGAAGCCAGTAACCCTTGTTACGGCACTTCCTGGAATAATTGACTTCTCATTGCACTGGGCATTTGATAGCCACACTTTTCCCCTGGCATGTCTTTCATCACAGACAAAGAAAGCAAACCACTCAGGATAATGGAAGAAAGGACCACATTAGGATCTGTAAGCATATGTGCATTTATTCATAACAATACTGAAAAGAATGTAAGGCATTTAAATCAATTGCATGCGTATTCACCATATAATTTAATTAGCATTTATGGAAGGCACCATAAGAGCTTCTGTTACACTGTTTCCATTACAAATAATTATGAACAACAACAACCACAGAACTCTTGTAGCATTAGAGATGGTGTGCTCTTTGTCATTACAAGAGGGCAATTTGTTTAAAAGCTTCGCTGACGTCATATATGCAATAGCTATTTGTCATTTCAGCAAAATGCAATAGATAGATCTTTGCTAAAGGAAATAGTGTTTGTCATTGTAGCACTTCATATTATTTAAATATACATAATAAAGCCAATAGAGTTAGGGAATCACAGTCTACTTAAATTGTCCTGATTTTAAAATCAAATAGAAAGTTCTGGAAAAAGGAGGGGAAATATTAACCTCGATGTTTACATTGACCACAATAATAATAACTGCCACCATTTATCATATGCCTCCTTGCTGCTGGGTAAGGAACTAGACTTAATTTATTTGATACCTCTAATTCTTACAAATACCTCATCCTTCAAGTAATCACCATTTGACTCATGAGGAAACTCTTACTCAGCCAGTTCTTTATGTGAAGAGTCAAATCAGGAGGTAAAGTTGTATGAAAATGCCCATATTATTTCCAGTATAGTACATTGTCTTTACTAAGATATGTGCTTTAGTGTAAATAATAGGTGAAAATCCACTGTGATCTGCTTTTGCATTTTCTTTTAACAAGAATCTCTGTAGTATCTGCTGTGATTTGCAGATGATCCTCTGAATAGTGCTATTAATTCAGATCTATTCAGTTGTCTCTGCTTTCACTGGTACCTTACTAAAAGCGAACGAAAATGAATTCCTGCCTAAACATTTTTCAGAAGAAAATTAAAAGCCAGGTGCAGTGGCTTAAGTTTGTAATCCTAGCACTTTGGGTGGCTGAGGTAGGTAAATTGCTTGAGCTCAGGAGTTCGAGACCAGCCTGAGCAAGAGTGAGACCCCGTCTCTTCTAAAAATTGAAACACTATTGAGGCAGGTGTCCTTACTCCCAGCTACTTGGAAGGTTGAGGCAAGAAGATCGCTTGAGCCCAAGAATTTGAGGTTGCTGTGAGATATGATGCCATGGCACACTACCCAGGGGAATAGAGTGAGACAATGTCTCAAAAACAATACAATTAAAATTAAAAAATAAATTTTAAGAAAAGAAAATGAAAATACATTTTTTCTTGCTTCACAGAGATTAAGATATAATCAAAAGACTTTGTGAGCATTTAAAATATAACATCAGAGAGGAAATCTCATTTATGCAGACTAATACTGAATTTGACTGAGATAGGCACCTTAGGACATTGGTAACTTCCTCTTTCTCCTTTCAAAAGGATAGCAAAGCTCACTTCCCAAATCATTTCTTCAGAAAGAGCACCAATTCATCAGGTAAACACAACTGGAAAGTTTTTTTAACTGGTACTTTGAGATCTTTAGAAGTAGCCTGCTTGAAACACCCATTTGAAATTGCTGATTAATAGAAATCACATATCTAAAAGAATCAGAGGAGCAACAACTTCATGCAGAGCTTGCTTCTTTCTGTGACTCTGAAACCATTCTGTAAGTCAGCAGAGATCAGTGTGTTCCTGGCACGTTTCATTGTGAATATACTTTCTTTGGGAATGAAACTTTACCTGGGCCTCTGTCATTCATAGAAAATGCTACCAGAATAGATCTGTGTTTTTTTCAACTGGTACAAATTAAATAAAAATGTCGTGGACGTTTTTGTTGTTCCCCTCTACAGAATGATATATTAGCATTAAAAGACTCTGAAAAGTTGTGTAATAAAGAGACATGTTCACATTTGTTTAACCGAGCAATTATAATTTGAGAATGCAGCATTGTTTTCCAGCACTTGTAATGACATCCTGCAGAATAATTATGGCGGCCACAGATGTGCTACACAGATAGCACTTCCAGAAAGCACTTTTTGCTTTAGCTCTCATCTCCTTTAGGGTTTGCCTCTGCCACAAAGAGCCTTAGCCATGAATTTGGCCTTTCTGCTGAGCAGGAGGGGAGTGGACACACATCTAGTGGCTTACTGAATTGGGAGCATAGAGGCCTAGTCATTTTGGTCAAGTGTAAAATAGCTTTGACTGCTTCTCCATGGGGTTAAACAAGGTTTTATTGGGCTTAAATAGCTGTTCAACTTTCGCTTTACTCAGTCCTGCTTTCTCTCCTTCTTTCCACAAGGTTGATCTCAGTAAATACCTGAAGTACCAAACTTCATCTCAGAACTGTTTCTAGAGACTCCTATAATGTAAACTTGTTTCCAGGAGTGGTCAAAAAAGGCAGGGAATAAGATTGGATATTGGAGCCAGATAATTCACTATGCAGCAAGCATGGATACCCTGCTATTGCTGGGGGAAGCACAGAGGGCTCCCTGTACCAGATGGCAATGGATTGCTCAAATTCTTCTCAGTAATAAACAGGGGTATCAGTAGAAACAAATACAATGGCTGATGTGATTTATCAGGAATATGAGAAGTCCAGAGCAAATTGCAAGTACATGGATGATGGGAAGGATGGTCATTGCTTAAAACAATTGGTCTTCCCCAAAAGGATAGTAAGAAGTTTTAATTGGTTACCAAGCAATAGAGAGCCAACATTAAAGGTCAGATGGACTCCCTGGTAACTTATAAAGATGTTATGATTTTCTGAAGTGGGAGGAAAGGGAAAAGGAGGACCAGCTCAGGATTTAATAGTCATCATGGTCAAGCTCCAAAGGAAGTCAAATGCTCAAGAACATTAAATCTGCTACTCCAAGGTCAGAGTACTCTTTGGGAAATATAAGGGTGTTGAGTATCACTCTACTCTGATAATTGGTCCAGATGAGCGAGAAGTAGCCAGCACTCTGAAGCCCTTGGTAAGAGACATGAGCCTCTAAAATGAGGAAATAAGCTGTATGTATTCAAGGGCCTGCCATGTCAGTGACATTTGTAGTCAGCTAACATTCAGGGGTATTTTGGGACATCCAAAACAAGTAAAAGACAATTTATTTCATATTGTACCTCAACTATGAAGAAGAAAGGGCAACACTTATAGGTATCTTGGAGCTCTGAAAGTAACCAGCATATATGTGGGAATAGAGCTGATGCTTATATACTGAATGACATATAAGGCCATAAGCCTGGAGCAAAACCAGAGTAGAAAACTCTGTGGCAGAACTTAGGTTGCTGTGCCACTGGGACATATGGCTAGAAGACCCTATGATATTAGAGATATTAGTGGTAAGGCCATGTGGAATTTATAGAAAGGCCAAATATGGGAAGCCAATACAAGCCCTTGGGGTTCTGAAATGAGACCAAGTTATCTACAATGGAGACATATGCCTTTGGTCAACTCCAGGTTGATAACTCCAGGTACGCTATCTGGTTCTACTAGTTATGGGATATCCAGTCATGAGGAGCTCAATGGCCAGGTATCTGGAAGTTCTCATCAAGCTAGGTTCAGTTCTCCCAGCAAGACAGAAGGTGGGGCAGGCCCAGAATTCTATCATAAGATGGAAGTAGTACTTGGTATCTCTGGGCAATGCTCTATCGTTTTGAGTAAGGCACAAGCAAACAGGTAATCCAAACTCCCACATCAGCCACAATGGTGTCACAGAGCTCCTTCCTTGGATTGTATCTGCAGGTGTACGAAGGATTCCTTAAGGTCAGGTGATAGAGAAGCAAAAACCTAGGCTTGGTTTGCAGAGTGTCAGCCTAGAGTGTGGGTGCTGGGCAAAAGCAATGGCCGCTGCATGGCAGGCTCACTGAGGAGTGGCCGTGTAGGACAGAGGGAAGGGAAAACCATCCTGAAGGGTGGGGTGAGGAACTGGGTTCTTATCTTGTATATAAAGAAAAGTGGTTTGCGGTTAGAGTACATACAATCTCACAGCAGTGATGAAAGTTCTGGCTAGGCTGCTAGGAGCTTGAAAAAAGAAAACTTGAAATTTGTGGGACAAGGTCTGACGTGAAAAAGTAACAAATGGGAATGAGCATGAAATAGAATCTTTGTTTTAATATCCAGAGAGTATCCAGCAGGGTAGAGGCACTAAACAGAATGACTTGTTATCAGTCAGCCTCACTTTTGGTGCCCCAGGGTTGACACAATAGGTATGAAGGGTCAGGGCTGGGGGAATGAGGTGGACCTGGGCCTGGGCCAAATCACAAAGTCTGGTTTGGTTAGTGCTACTGCTCAGTATGCACCTGAGAGGCCCTATATGGCAACATTCCTCAAGAGGATTCACCAGACACTTGACAGCAAGTTGACTACACAGGAACACTTTTATCCTTGAAGAACGAGATGTTTGTTCTGAGGGTAATGGATACACAGTCCAGGTATAGGTTTACTTTTCTGACTGTGGCATAAGTCAGCACCACTTTTCCAGTGGCTTAGATATTTAATCTACCCACCTGGGATCCCACATACAAGATTGTGTTGGACCGCAGGAATCATTTTATGGGAAAGTAACTATTTAAGTGGGCCCTGGGCATGGGGAATTCACTGGCAGATCACATACTATACTGTCTAGAAGTTTCTTTGTAGTAAAGCATTGGAGTGGTCTGTGAAGATTATCAGAGATGGTGAGAAGGATTTAGAATAAATGATAAAGGGAGGGAAAAATGAGTATCTGATGTGACCTTGAGGATATATGTGTCAGGGACTGTTGTTTATTAGACTAAGTTCCTTTTTCAAAGTTTCACCCATATAAAGAGAGGCCTACCTGAATACCAGAGGAGCTGCCTCCTGAATGGATGTAAGGTATGTCTGAGTGGCACAAAGGGACAGAAAGTAAGAGGCAGAGATGTGCTGCCCAGATCCCCTTCCAGGGAAGCACTTGCTCCAGTTATCAGCTCTTTCACAGCATGCATTGGCCACAGAATGCTGTGTCTCCCAAAGCAGCCCACAAAATGAAAGATAGAAGCAAAGTACAAAGGCCTGGACAATTCAGATAAATAGAAGAGCTGATGTGGTCTTTTGATGTGCTGCCATTAACCACAGACCTTCCAAAGTAGACTAAAGCTTTGTTGAACTTGAATCACAATTGAGCTTCTTCCTCTGCTCATTCTGCTGCTCCCACTTCCTTTCACAGCCATTGATCCTTCATTAATACCCTGAACTCCAAAGCACCCTAAGAACTTGCTTCAGGAAATTCTACTCATGACAAAAAGTGTTCCATAAAACACTGATTTGGGATAAGTTATGTTAGAAGATTGTAAGAATGAATTACATTCTTCTCACTTATTAGCTCTTTAGGATAACAAGTATCTTAAAAATTATTACTGCTGTATTTCTAAGATCTTTTCACTGAATTTTCTTCTAATTAAGTGCATGATCATTAATTAGATACATATAGATTAAAGCAAGCAAAAAGCAAGAAAGGAAGAAAGAAAATAGATACTTTCATGCAAGACATTTCTAAACCTGGAAA
The DNA here is from genome assembly GCF_027406575.1 of Nycticebus coucang. Lineage (NCBI taxonomy): Eukaryota > Metazoa > Chordata > Mammalia > Primates > Lorisidae > Nycticebus > Nycticebus coucang. Next base: position 47,935,006 of record NC_069783.1, read on the forward strand.
CTGTAAAGGATTTTGTGGCAGGATGGGATACCATGTTGACTACACATGGCTCAGAACCCTATTGAGAGGCAAGAAATATATGAAAAAAAAGAATTATAGTGCAATGGTTAAACGGTGGTACATGGTTAATTTCTAAACAAGGGAATACACACAATTCTGTTGTAGGAGCTGAAGTCACAATAGGGAGGACATATGCAAAATACAAATATTAAAAGCAAGAAGATACAATAATCTTGGAGGGAAGTTTTGAGAACCTTTAGAAAAAAGGAGGAATTTGAACTTAATTAGCACCTCTCTTCCAAATATAACTGTTCCTATTTAAGATCAAAATGCTTAAAAAATTATTTGAAAAAGTCTCACATTTGTGAGGCACAATACAGTATCCTATAGATTAAAGTTGTGATGGATTGTGTTCCCTACAATTTATATGTCGAATCCCTTATTTGAGATAAGGCTTTTACCTGATAATTTAAGGTTCCAGGAGGTCATAAGTGTGGGGCCCTAATTACCTTGGATAGAAGGCTTTATAAAAGGAAAAGAGAGAGATCTCACTCTCCAGTCGAAGGCGTAGGAGAAAGACCATTCAGGACCTGGCTGGCAGGGCCAAGGTGAATGAAGCCCGTTAGCCCCGGCACCTTCATCTCGGCCTTCCCAGCCTCCAGAAATGTGAGAAAATAAATTTCTCTTGTTTAACCCACCTATTCTGTGGTATTTTGTTCTGGTAGCCTGTGCTGACTAAGACAGAAATTACCCTAAAAGGAGAGGCGGCCTCTTCCCTGTCAGAGTTTATATTCTTGCCAGAAACAAAAAACACTGGCAAGACCCGTGTCAAGAAGGGAAATGTTCCAAATGCATGTGTTATATATGAGTAGGAGAGGAGAAAGATAAAATATACACATATAGCCCACTTTATTTTAGTTGGATAGACCAAGTTTATTTGATTATAAGATATTTATAATCTTATAATCCAGTAAGTATAAAATAAGCATGCTGTGTGAGAGACATAAGGGAAGGAACATATTCTTTGAGCAGGAGCAAAGACCCGACAGAGAAGATACAGCAGTTTGTGTGTGTAGGGGGGGTAGGGTGAAAATTGATGATATAATCTTTCGATTTAAATAAGACAGAGCAATTAAGATGAACAGAAGCCCCACCACACCTAAATGCAGAGCTACATTTACATAGAAACAGGAACAGTTCATGTTCAAGAAATGTCAGTTTTCTATAAATATAGAGGTTCAGTCATTACCACCAGAATTATTCATCATACTATGATTCAAAACAAGATGAATATACTGTGCCAACATGAGGACTACAGTCCCAAAAGAGGCCTTTATGCATTTTTTCAGAAATGGCTTTGTCCATTCAAAAATAGAAATTTGCTGAATATGAGATAAGGTCAGAAAAAAAAAATGTTCACATTTCTTTCCCAGTTCAAGTGAGGAGGGACTAGTCATTAAAAACATTTGGGGCATTTAACTGACTTGCATAAATTCTCCTTTTTTAACTGATCTAACACTAAAGTTTGGGAATAGAAAAATATTATCCTCTGAGATTTCCCTCTAACTATCTCAGATTCCCACCCTGCTTTCAGCCCCTTCTCTCTTCTTTCTTTCTATTCTCTACCCTCCTAGGTCATAACCATTCTGCACTTTCCACCTGAGACTCTCACTTCTTCCAAAAAGTCTTTTATTATGACACACAATTAGGATTTTCTAGAGGACTCTGTGTGTGTGTGTTTTCAAGTACATAAGCCCAGGATTAATGTACATTTTACAATATAAATCTCATCCCCTGTCTTTAGTTTCAGGATACTTTAGTCCAGTGTTTCCTTTCTTTATTTTTCCTTCTGTTGCCTTTGTTCTCTTAGTTCGGGACTCCTGTTAGATACACTACACTCATCTTATATATCTGCTCCTAGTTTCTAAATGTTTTCTCTTAAATATTTTTCTCTTAAATTTTCTCCACTTCCCTCCATGTTTGCTACCAAGTCACAAATTTTGCAGTCAACAGTGAATGTTTTAATAAGATGGTTCCGTTATAAATATATATTTATATTGGATTTCCAAACACTTTTTCCTGTTTTCTATTATTTTGTCACTACATGATCAGTTTATTTTTTCTAGGCCCAGGCTTTCTGTTTGTTCATCTTATTCTCTGTATATCATTGTGCTGGTTTTACTTAAATGAATGGTAGTTTCTGGTGGTTTGTTCATGTACATGCATGAATTGGGTTAATGAAGTCAGGTAGTTTGGAGTTTCCCTAAATTTATTCCATTCTTCTTTCTACAAATTTCGACCCTGAATGGAAAGGCTCAAATAAGTTATGGGTATGTAGTCAGGCTATTTAAACCACCATGTTATTCTTTAGGTAAATAGGTAGTTTTCTCAGTTTTAGACTTAGCCATCGCAAAATGAGAAGAGATTTCTTTCTTTTTAATCTGTCTCTCTTTCTTTCTTACTTTCTTTCTCTCTCTCTCATGGGGATTTAGAGTTATACCTCAGATTGAATCTGAGCCTTCCCCAGGCAGTGAGCATATTTTCTTCACTTTTTGGATTTTAGCATGGGGTATAATGCTTTTGTGCCTGCTATTGTGTGTGTGTGTATGTGTGTGCACTCATGCACACATGCATGCAGGTGCACACACACACCCATATCCAGAGGTCAACTAGATCCATTATGTTAAACACAGCTTCAACGGATGCCCCAGGAACCCATTGTATTTTCTGTCTCATTCCGTGTGTGCATTTTGAGCTTGGTGTTTCCCTGCATCTGTGATGATCTTCATGATGATTTTCATTCACTTATGTTTTATGCTCTGGTTTACGTAGTTGCATGAGGCCTGATCCATCTGCTCTTTACGTCAGGACTCTCTCACAATTTTTTAGATTTTCTTGCCTTTCATTTGTATGGACCCAGTCTTCATCTTGAGCTGATGTTAAAATGTATATTCTGGGGCAGCACCTATGACTCAGTGGGTAGGGTGCTGGCCCCATATACTTAGTGTGGTGGGTTCAAACCCGGCTCCAGCCAAACTGCAACAAAAAAAAGCTGGGCATTGTGGCCGGCACCTATAGTCCCAGCTACTCGGGAGGCTGAGGCATGAGAATAGCCTAAGCCCAGGATTTGGAGGCTGCTGTGAGCTATGTGATGCCACAGCACTCTATTGAGGGCAACAAAGTAAGGCTGTGTCTCTAAAAAAATAAATAAATAAAAAATAAAATAAAATGTAAATAAATAAAATTCTTCCAACTGAATGTTTTACTTTCTTTATTGACTGGACAAATATAAATGAGGAAAGGCACTTCCAATTATTCACCAAAATGTTAATATCTGAGTATATTTGAGAAATAGTGACAAGGAGGCAACTTTCTAATCTTTTTAATGCAGAATTACATCTTGGCTATATCTTAAAGCTACATGGAGCCTCAGGTTGTTCATTACTGGCTTAAGATGTTTTCATTCCCAGGGGCATTTGCATTTTAATAAGAAACTCTTGTAGCACAAAAGCCTTTAATACCAAAAGAAATTAATCTCTAAAAGTGAAATTTGAGACATTATGACAGAGCTCTTGGGCAAAGAAGAAAGAGAAATTTTTAAATGGTACGATTTCTCTCTACTTTCAAATTACATCATGCCTTATCAGAAGACAAGATTTAGTAGGGAAAAGTCAGAAATTATATCAACCCATATTTTCCATGAGAAGCAAAATTTATTTTAAATAGTAAAAATATTAAAGGACTGTCAAAAGCATATCAAACTATTTATATATTTTGAAAACCATACACTATGGCTTTTTAAATTTTGATATAGTAAATCATTATATCAAACGCTACTTTGAACTATTACCCAGTTCAAATAATCTCTTTCCCTCTAATTCCACCAATGAACTTATTCAGATGATTAGTATGAGGTGTGCAGTATGAAATGACACCCACGTCTTTGAATATGAATATAGTGCCTGGTATAACATCAGGTATTCTAGAATAATTAATAATATTGATGCTGGTGAATTTCTCTGATTTATCTAAATTCTGAATACCCATAAATGAGGCTGAGATCATAGCTGTAAAACATCTAATTAAAAGCAGACTTCTGCATTTAAGACACAGTGGATCAGATAAATGACATGTACAAGTAATTATAGACTCTAGGCCCTCCAATAGTTGTTTTTTTTTTTCTCTCTCTCTCTTTACTAAGCCATTTGCAAGAATAGTGAATCTTGGCTTCCCTTTTTTCCTTATTTTCTTGCACATTCTTCTCCTAAACCTATCCAAGTAAGTAGAAATGGTGAATGACACCCTCAAAGCTGGAACTTACAGAGATTATAGCAAATAAGCTCCTTTTCCCTATTATTCTTGGAGAAATAAAGGAAGAGTTTTGAGAGAAATAAAACTCCTATATCTAGCCAGAGAACTCAAATAAAATTTTGACCTGCACCGAATTACAATTGCTTAGTGATAAAGTAGACACTTTGTTCTGCAAAGCCATATACATTTTCCTTTGATTTAAGCAACATAATTGTCTTCACTGAAAAATGAAGTTAAAATCATGGGAAAGGTTTTTAGTTCTCATTGTGGAACAAATACAGACTATTTAAACATCCCATTTCTTAGAAAGGAGAAAAACATATTAAAAATTGTGTATTCCCAAGCATTTATAAAGACAAAAATTTCTGGTCACCTTAGACCATCTGCTCCCTGAACTTTACATATATACCAATAACTGGTCTCACTCTATCAAGTAGCAATTACCTTGGAAAATTCTCCTCTCTATGATGGAATAAAATATTTTTGGCTATCAAATAACTAAAAAGTTTTGGACTATAATTTCTTTTTAGTTAGACGAATTGTAGTCTATCTGACTTTATTTCTTGACTGTAAGACACATAGTCTCTGGGTGCTGTGAAAATTACAGATGTCAGAGACAGAGGCAGAGAAGAAACTCTTAAGTCACATGTCACAGAAAGAGCAGGTGTGCCCTCAAGGGAAAAAAAAATTGTTTTCATGCAATTATCTTTTTAATGAAAATAAATGAAGGAGAAAAACTCACAGATCTTATCAACATCAGTGTGTTCTCTCTCTCCCCCCTCCCAAACATTTTCCCCTGAAATGAAAGCAGCTCTTTAACCTCTTCAATTCTTGAATCATCTACTAAGTAAGCACTCATCAGAATAAGTGCTGAAATTTGAAAAGAATCTTACTGATTGAGTTTCAAAAGCAGCCATCCAACCTCATAAGAGTAACTTTTTTTAATTAAGAACTGAACAGTAGGTAGATTACAAGAAGATGGTAGAACAGATAAAAGAAGGCATTAGAATTGCAAAGAGAATCTTCGATAAGAGATGTGAGAAAGCATTCTAAATACAGTGGCCCCAAATGTATTTGTTATAATTCAAGGATCAGATGGGGAGAAAATTAGAATGTAATAGTCAAAAATAAGAAATTAACATACTTGGATAAGAGAAGAGGCTGAGGTATTTCATAATTGCACTCTTGCTCCATTTATACAAAAATGAACAATGGGGAAAATTGCAGTGGTTTGGAGAAAAGTATAAAAATAGTAGAAGCCCTGGAAACCAGATGGCTGATATTATGAGAAATTTAACAGTGTCAAAACCCAGTGAACCTAATCTGTCCAAGGGAAGTGAATTGCAAAGTGCTGAGGATTATACTCTGTTTTTTCTGTGCATTTTAAATGGTATCGCCTTTGCTCATTTATTTTCCCATCAAGAACACCTCTTCCCCTTCTAAAATACTTGTTTATATTCTGTTATTCTTCATTTCCTGTTGGTTTTCTTAGTCAATCATATAACAACAACAAAAACAAACAAATGGGACTTCATTAAACTGAACAGCTTTTGTATAGCTAAGGAGACAACAACCAAAGCAAATACAACCTACAGAATGGGAAAGGACATTTGCATATTTTAAATCAGACAAAAGCTTGCTAACTAGGATAAAAAGACACCAACAATCCCTTATATCACTGGGCAAGAGAAATAAATAGAACCTTCTCTAAAGAAGATAGACAAATGGCTAACAAGCATATGAAAAAATGCTCATTGTCCCTAGTTATCAGAGAAATGCAAATCAAAACCACCCTGAGATATCACCTAACCCCAGTGAGAATGCCCCACATCACAAAATCTCAAAACTGCAGATGCTGATCTGGATATGGAGAGAAGGGAACACTTTTACATTGCTGGTGGGACTGTAAACCTTTTTGGAAGGAAGTGTGGAGAATCCTCAAAGAACTAAAACTAAACTTCCCATTTGGTCCTGCAATCCCATTACTGGGCATCTACCCAGAAGAGAAAAAAAATTCTTTTATCATAAGGACGTTTGCAATAGACTGATTATCACAACTCAATTTACAATTGCAAAACTGTGGAAATAACCTAAATGCCCACCAACCCAGGAACGGATTAACAAGCTGTGGTATATGTATACCATGGAATACTATTCAGCCATTAAAAAAGATGGAGACTTTACATTTTTTGTATTAAACTGGATGGAAGTGGACACATTCTTATTAGGAAAGCATCATAAGAATGGAGAAGCAAGAATCCTATGTATCCAACTCTGATATGAGGACAATTGATGACTTAGTACACAGAGGGAGTGGGGGAAGGGGGCTGCAGGGAGAGGGAAGGAGGGAGGGATGGGGGTTTGCGAGGTGTGACACACTTCTTTGGGACAGACACAATTGTAAGAGGGACTTTACCTAACAAATGCAAGCAGTGTAATCTGGTTCCTTGTCCCTTCAATGAATCCCCAACAATTAAAAAAAGAGAGAGAGCGAGCAAGAGGAACAATTAGTAGGAGTTCATTACTAAATCACTGGATTCTTCAAGTAAGTGTTTTCAATAAGCAAACAAGATGATATGGCTGGACCTAAAGACCAGTACGCATGTTTCTTAAAACCATAAGCATGTTAAGTGTTAAACTGTTAAATATTATAGAGTCAGGGAACACAACAGGGGAATCTAAACTAGGGTCTTCCATAGAGAGCACCAAGGAAGCACATAGGCCTAAGCTTTGCTTTAAAAGGCTGGAGAGACATGTGGAAAGAAGAGAAACAGGAGGGCGAATCAAGTAAGCAGAAGGAACAAAACCAAGGGCAAAGCAACAGGCATATGAAGTGTTCTTAGAAGGAAGACTGTGCTGAACTCTTATAAATATAAATCAGATCATGGCCTTCCTCTGCTTAAAACTCTATAGTGGTTTCTCGCTATAACTAGAATAAAATGCAGTTACATCCATGACCTTCGAGGCCTCACATGATCTAGTTGATACAGTTGCTGCCTCCTGCTCAGGTGTCATCTCCTGTTCTCTTCTTTCTTGTTCATTCCAATTCAACTATTGACTTTCTTTTCAAAATTTGTATTTATTTATTTTTGACAAATATCAATTTATTGGGTACCATTCAATGTTTTGACAGATACCTATCTTGTATAATAATCCAGTAAGGGTGATACTTATCATCGCATGCATTTATCATTTCTTTGTGGTGAGAGGCTTCCAAATCCTCCCTTCTAGTCATTTTGAGATATGCAATATTTTACTGTTAACCATAGTTACCTTTCTGGTCCAACAGAACATCAGAATTTATTCCTCCTATCTAATCGTTGCTTTGTAACTACTGAGCAATCTCTTTATTCTCCCTGGTCTCTGGTAACTACTGTTCTATTTCTGTTTTAGATTCTACATATGAGTTTGAGATCATACAGTATTTATCTTTCTGTGCCTGGCTTATTTCACTTAACATGATGCTCTTCTGATGCATCTACACTGTTACAAATGACAGGATTCCATTCTTTGCGATGGTTGAATAGTATTTCACTGTATATGTATACCACATTTTAATCTTTTATTCTTCTGTTGGACACTTGGGTTGATTTGATGTCTTTTTTTATTATTAAAATTGATATTTATTTTTAAATCTTTAAACATAGCATTTTCTTTTTTTTTAATTTTTTTTTGTTGTTGTGAATAGTGCTGCAGTACACACGCAGGGCAGATGCACAAGTCTCTTTGACAGGATTATTTCATTTCCTTTGGATACATACCCAGTAGGAGGATTGCTGGATCATACTGCAAATCTATTCTTAATTTTTGAAAAAGCTCTATGCTGTTTTTCATAATGTCTGTGCTAATTACAATCCCACCAAAAGTGTGTGAGTATTCCCTTTTCTTCCCATCCTCACCAACACTTGTTTTCTTTTGCCTTTTTGATAATAATAACTGGAATGAAGTAACATCTCACTGTGATTTTGATTTGCATTTTACTGATGATTAGTGATACAGAGCATGTTTTTCATACACCTGTTGTCTATTTGTATGTTTCTCTTGATAAATGTTTATTAAATTCTTTCGCCTATTTTTTAAAAATTAGTTTTTTATTTTTGTTGAGTTGTTCAACTTCCTCATATATTCTATACATTAATCCCTCATCAAATGCGTAATTTGCAATTTTTTCTCCCATTCTTTAGGTTGTCTCTTTACTCTTTGATTGTTTCCTTTGCTGTGCAGAAGCTTTTGAGTTTGTTTTAATTCCATTTTTCCTTTTGCTGCTTGTGCTCTTGAGGTTTCAGTAAAAAAAAAAAAAAAAATCCTTGCCCAGCCCAATGTTATAGTAGTTCATCTATGCCTTTTTCTACTAGTTTCATAGCTTGCAGGATTTTATGTTTAAGTATTTAATCCATTTTGAATTGATTTTTGTATGTGGTGAGAGGTGGGAGTCTAAGTTTTATTATTCTACCTGTGGATATCCAATTTTCCCAGCACCATTTATTAAAGAGACTATCTTTTCCCCACTGTATAGGCTTAGCACATTTGTTGAAAATCAGGATTCCATTTTTTGTGAATTGTGTGAATTTTTTCTAGAATATCTATTCTATTTTATTATTTTTGACATTATTTCATTGGTCTAGGTGTGTTTTTGCCTCTGACTTCGCTGTTTTGGTTACTATAGCTTTGTAGTATATTTTGAAGTCAGGTATCATTATATGTATAACTTTATTCATTTGCTCAGGATGGCTTTGGCTATTCAGGGTTTTCTGCGGTTTTACATGAACTTTAGGATTTTTTTTTTTTATTTCTGTGAAGAACATTATTGATATTTTGATAGAGATTGCATTAAATCTGTAGAGCACTTCTAATTCCTCCAATCTATAAACATAGGGTATCTTCCTGTTTACTTGTGTCCTCATCAATTTCTTTCATCAAAGTTTTATAGATTTCAATATAGAGATCTTTTACCCCATTGATTAAGTTTATTCCTGGGTATTTTATTTTTCAGTAGCTATTACAAATGGAATTGTTCTTTTGACTTCTTTTTCATATAGGTCACTAGTAATGTATAGAAACGCTATTGATTTTTGTAGGTGGCTTTTATATTCTGCAACTTTAGAATTTTTTTGTGACGTCATTAAGGTTTTCAGTTTATAAGAACATGTCCCTTACAAACAGGACAATATAACTATCTCCTTTCCAATTTGGGTGCCTTTTCTTTCTTTTTCTTTTCTAATTGTTCTAATTAGGACTTCCCAGACTATGTTGAGTACACGTGGTAAAATTAGTCATCCTTGTCTTCTTCAGTATGATGTTAGCTGTGGGTTTGTTATATATGGCCTTTATTACATATACCTAGATTCTTGGGAGTTTTATCACCAAGGGTGTTGAATATTTTAGAATGCTTTTTCACCATGAATTAAAATGTTCATATTACTTTCGTCCTTCACTTTGTTGATATGATGTATCACGATGATTAATTTGTAAGTGTTCAATCATACTTGCATCCCTGGGATGAATCTCATTTGACCATAGTGAATGATCTGTTTAATATGCTGATGAATTCTGTTTGCTAATATTTTGCTGAAATTTTTTTTTTTTTTTGTATCTATGTTCATCAGGGATATTGGCTGTAGATTTCTTTTTTGGATGTATCCTTGTTTAGTTTTGGAATTACTATACAGCTGACTTCATCAAATGAGCTTGAAGTATTCACTCATCTTCAATTTTATGAAATAGTTTGAGGATAATTGGTATTAGTTGTTTAATTATTTGGTAGAATTCAGCAGTGAAGCCACCAGGCCCTGAGATTGCCTTTGTTGGAAGACTTTTACTGATTTAATTTCTTCACTTATTATTAGTCCATTCAGATTTTCTATTTCTCCATAATTTAATCTTTTTTTTTTTTTTTTTTTTGAGATAGAATCTAACTATGTCACCCTCGGTAGAGTCCCTTGGTGTCACAGCTCACAGCAACTTCAAACTTTTGGGCTTAAGCTATTCTCTTGCCTCAGCCTCCTGAGTAGCTGAGACTACAGACACCCACTACAATGCCTGCCTATATTTTTGTTACTGTTGTTATTGTTGTTTAGCAGGCCCGGGCTGGGTTTGAACCCACCAGCCCTGGTGCATGTGGCTGGTGCCCTAACCACTGATCTAAGAGCGCCAAGCCACCATAATCTAATCTTAAGTTTGTATGTGTTCATTTCTTCTCTTATCAAAGTTGGTGGCATATAGTTGTTCATAACAGTTTTTATTTAATGATCGTTTGTATTTCTGTGACATGGGTTATAACATCTCCTTTTCATCTTTGGTTTTATTTATTTGAGTCTTCTCTCTGACCTTTTATTTCCTGAGCAACACTGAATTCTTTTTACTTTAATGCTTTGTGTTAGTTTTTTCTCTAACTGGTACACTCTTCCTTCCACCCATCTTTTCATGCCTGACTTCCCCATATTATTTAAGTCTCAGCCCAAATAGTACATCCTACAGAATTATACTTTTATCATACTCTACAGTTACTTTCTATCCATTAGTTTTAGCAGTTACGATTTTTAGAGTTTACTAATTTATCAATTTTTCTTTTCCCCTGCTCCAAACTCAGAACATGAGCCATAGAAGTAAAAAGATCTTTTCTATTTTGCTCAGTACTGTCTCTCTAGCATCTAGCCCAGGTTCTAGCCTGGTGCTAGAAAAATTAGTTGGTCTTCGAACTGTTCATTGCCAGTTTGTCAATATGTAAAACAACACAGCGTTCTTTCATCAAGAAAGTCTTTCTACTAAAAATAAATAAATCTACTGAGCACTGTTTCTAGTGACATGGTTAATTTATATTACGGTACAAATGTCCTATCTGCTCACAAACCCTTAAAAATTTATGGAGTGTTCTGGTCCACAGACCGTGCTTAGATAGCACTGATCTATCTTCTAAGAGAGACAGAAGGTTTTAGGCCAGCATAAGTTAGAAGATAACAAAATGTTAATGTTTTAATAATATATTTGATCATTTTAGTAGATTGTAGTTATATTTCAAGTATCATAATCAGTTAGTACAAAAGAATTGCTTGTACTTTGCTTGAGAGAAGTAGAGAGATGTTGTCAGAATAGTCTCTGACAGGCTAATTCCCTGAAGCAGTAGAGAAAGCTTAATACAAAAGTAACTAGAAAGTAGGGAAGACATGGAAATTATCTAACATACATGGGAGAATAATATTTTGCTTTTTTCATAACAGATCAGAATATTGTGCACCCAGGAGAAAAAGGACCCTGACTCAAAAGAGGTTAGTACACTTAAAAACAATTTTCAATATCTCAGAAATCAGAGGTGGTGAAGATTTCCATAAAGACAAATCAAAAGATTAAGATTTCATTAAATCATCTGAAATAACCTACCTTTATGGAGTACTCCCTATGCACTAGGTACTGTGGCACACCCATTATTGTCAGCAAATTCTCTGAACAATCCTTTGGGCAAATACTGCTGTTATCCATTTTACTGTGATATAAAGAGATATTGAAAGGCAGAATGAGTATTTACACACAAATCTTAAATGAGAGTCTATGCTCTTTAACATCTGTACAGGAAGCCTTCATTATGTAAGATGCTCAACCACAGAGATTACAACAAAAACAAAAAGTGTAGACAAATGTTCTAAACATCTAGATATTATTAGTGATGTTCATGATTGAAGCAGGGGTATGACTACAAGGTGACAGGTGCTACAAAATCATTTTTCATCACAAGACCCTCAAAGCCTAAATATCTAAAATTAGGGATTCTCTTCTTTGGATATTGAAATATTTTTCCATTACCAAGATCTCATAATAAGAAAAGAGAAATCAAATGTTCACAAACTTGAGTCCTACTGTATCAGAATGTCTGAATTTGTGAATCTGTGTTTTGTTTTTTAAAGATCTCCATGTGATTTCGATGAACAGACAGGGTTAGAAACCATTGCCTTAAGCTAATCCCTTCTGAAGAAAGAGTCAGAAGCTTGCTCAATGCCAGACGGATTGCATTTGGATAGTAAGAGGAAGATGAAGAAAAATGAAAGCATTAAATAGAAAAAAGAAAACCAAAAACATGATTTTTCCTAGGTAGCCCTGTCAAGATGAATTTTTTAAATACCTTTTAACTCTTTCAGGGACATAAGGTATTTTACAGCAAATTGACAAAATGTACTAAGTTGAAAAGTAATTGCATATTCAATAGGTCCTACTTGGTCCCTTGAAGGAGTAAGGAGTAAGTGTTCTGGGGACAGAAACCACAATGAATATGCTATAATCCTTTGGGAAGATAGCTGGAAGCCAACTCTAACCATCACCACATGTTGAACAGCACAAACAACCTTCTTCTGTACTCAATAGATGTGGCTTTGCCAGCAAGTTCTTCATATCAAAATCACATATATTAGGAATATTTTTTTCTAATGGTAAGTTGACATTCTGCCTGATGTTTTGACATGTCACTGTGCCTCTTACACTTATAAAAGTAGCAGGAGTCCTTAGACTAGGAACCAACAGGCAGTCTCCGGGTGACAAATGAGATAGGTTCTGTATGTAGGTTTATTCTTAAGTTGAATTTGTATGTTCATATGTAAATTAGTTGTTCGTAACTTGAGTACTGTGTATACTGGGAAAATCTCAAAAAGTAGATCTCATGTTGATTTATGTACTCTTGCACGCTGATTGTGGCTTTGAGTACACCTTGATTTACTTTAACCCACATTCACTGGTCATATACATCTATTGAAATATACTTACACTATGGACTCGTAACACCTTATATAACATTGCCAATACCCATTATATTTAAGTATTGTTTTTGACTCAATTTGCCCTAAAAGAGCTGAGGAGGAACAGCAAGACTATTTTAAGAAAGTCAACATTATAATTATAATGTTATTTGTTCTTTATCTGTAGATTTTAATACATTGTGGAACATATTGGGTCATTTATATCACAGATAATGATGATGCTAAGAATACTTCACAATTGAGATAAATAAATTCTAAATGGATGTATTTTAGGGATAGTACAAAACATCTATATTTTTCACAGATCGTAAGAGAATTGAAACAAAATATCTGTGATATTTAACTCATAACAATGAAAATAGAAATAAAAGGAGGCGTATGCCAACCCTAGATGTTTGCCTAGGGTTGGCATACATTCATTGGAAGATTATGAGGGTTATTCATTGAGAGGATTCTAGCTATTATCTGTTTATTTTTCTAGAAATGGTAAGAGTAAGAAAAGTTTACCTAGAAGGTTTCCGAATGTCATTGTTTGTACTGTGTATACAAGCAAGCAAAAAGATTTAACTGTGAATAGCTGCTAATAAAGGGTAATATTAGGATATATTAGTATGAGGGAAATAAAGAAAGACATTTCCATTCAGTAAATGTGTGTGCTATCATGTTACATGACATTAAAAGTACAAAAATGAGATTCATTATGATTAGTATGTGCTAAATTCAGATATTGATGTTTAATGCCAACAAAGTTTTGAATACTTACCTGAAATTCATGTGCACAGTCTATGCTTTCAGAAAAATGGTAAAAAAGAAACCTGTAATGAATTTATTTTAAAATTGTTGCTATATTTGCTTCAAAACCGATGAGAAAGTAGAGACATGTATATGCACCAAAGAAGAAAGACCGAGAAAAAAACAATAGATAAACATTTATAAATTTGAAATTTGTTTGGGGTTTGGTGCAAGTGCAAAATAGAGTTTGCAGTCACTTTTCATTTCATACAAATAAATCTTCTTAGTCTGGGTTGTATTTAAGGGGATATAATCTTCAAAAAGCTTCAAATCACTTAACTTTCTTTCACCCAGAAGCATTTAGTGTGGCTGGAAGGCTCTGTTCAGGAAATGAAGGTTTCTAAATTGTGGCTGGTTTTATCAGAAGGTGAATCTTTCCAAAGAGAGAAGATCAAGGATGTGAGGAAAGGTCCTGGCCAGCAGCAATAGCAGAATGTGTCACACTGCCAGCAGCGGAAGGAGAATGAAATCTAAAAACGAAATGTGCTTTTTGAAGGATGCATCCTTTCTGTCTTTTCCCCATATGTGATCAGTTCTTCTTGGGTTAGCATACTCCCTTGGCTTGGATGCGCACAGCAAGATATGGAAAGGAAAACTAAGTTTTAGGGCCAGTTCATTAAATTTTTAATTGTTATAGCTTTTTGGTTCTTATTGCTTTATATAGGATTTGAGGAGAGATTCTGACGAAGACAGCCCTGTTTCCTTGCATCTGTTCTCTGCCTAAGCAGGCTTCCCTCCCAGAATGTACTTGGAAGAAAAAGGGAGAAACAGAGTCAAAGGTGAAAACTAGCGTAAAGATGATTTATTCCAGTAAAACTTGGGCAATGCATTCATGTCATCCTGTCAGCTGTCAAAAATGCCACCATCTTTTTATTTATTTGTTTCAGTAATACTCTCAGAAATCATCAATCTTTGGAAATGGCACTTTAATTAAAATCTAAAGGGAAGGGAAGTGGTTGGTATGAATTTGTGTGCACATGTTTAAGTGTATGGGTGTAAACGTGGACACTGATATGTTTTTGGAGTTTATGTGTATGCACATATGTTGTTATGTTTTTCACATGTACACATTTCCAAGTGTCATCATACTTTATGCACTTAGGGTTTATTTAAAGCCATACTTGTGATTTTTGGAAAACCTATCTACAATCCCACTGATATACCTCTAAAATTGTAGTCAGTGAACATATTCTTTAAAGGAGAACTATGGTAAATCTTGTAAAAAATAAATATTTATTCTAAAACCCAAATTACATACCCTTTTTAAACTTTTATACTTTTTTGTAACTCTTTAAATTTTAAACAAGAAACTATGTTTGATACTACTGACTCTGGTCAGGAAAAGAATGATTAGACCTGAGAATCCTTGCAAATGGCACAATGCCTAAGAAATCAAGTCTTAGGTTCCTACCTTTGTGAGAACTCTAGTTAAATTTTTCTACACAGGCCCTTCCTCAGAAAGATGGTAATATTTCTGATTTCATTTTCATTTTCCTTGTTACCAGCATTCTCTGTCTCGGGCCTAAATGCCTCCCCTCTGCTATCTCCTGGATAACCTGTCTGACCTTTCTCATCTGGCGAACAATTGGGTATGCCCTCTTCTAAAAGGAACTTCTTTGTATGAACACCAAATGCCACAAGAAATTTTTCAAGGAACTGTCTTTAGCTAATTTCCATGCTGAATTACATTAATCATCATAAAATTTTTATGAGATATTGCAAGGGGAATTTTCTTAGCGAGGGCAAAGCCATAACCAATAAAAGTGATTGTCTAAGGAATGTCAGATTCTAGCAACATAATTAAGACACATAAAGAAACAAAGACTAATCTTTCTTTCTCCAAAAGATTGCACTCCAGTTGGGTTATTTCTCCACAGTTAAAAGAATGATGTTTTTGCAACAGTGCAAAAGGAGTATGATTGTCAAGATTGTCCTCTTACTTACATAAACTTAAAGGCCAAGAATTCTACCAGTTCTGACTGTTTAGTGTACACATAATGATGATTCACCCAGCAGGGCCCTGGTTGTCCTGCTGCAAAGGACTCTTTTTCAACAAACCACAATAACCTTCATGCTAACAAAATTAAAAAAATAAATTAAGAAGGTGATTCTGGGGAGGGACAGTCCCAGATGCATTTTCATGAGTCCGTAATAAATAAAAAGAGACCTTATTACGATCATCAAGAAAGGAATCTTCTCTAATTGGTATCTTCTTGACAACAAGAGTATTATAAAGGTACAGATATGTAATATTTTAGGGATATCAACAGAGAAAGGTAGGTAACTCTGTATTGGCAATGAAATAATTGATGATCCTGTTCTTCTGTTTATACTCAGGATGAAGGTGGAAAAGCAAATATTGCATATTATAGATCCTCGGTCTCCACTCTTTTTTTCTTGGAGACGGATCATTTTAGGCCAACAATGGCATCTTGGCGACCATCACCTTGCATAAAGATGCAGATGTGTATGGTTGGGTGAAGGTAAAGGGGAGGGACTATGAAAATGGCTATGTGGAAGTGGGAGATGCCAAGTGGTTCTCACGGTCATGGAGGAGTGAGGGGACAGAACTTGCGTAGGGCCAAGAGGAGAAAATTGTAAGGGCTCTACTGTGTTAGTTTACTAGGGCTGCCACTGATATGTGGTGGTAGCTTAAACAACAGAAATTAATTTTCTCACAGTTCTAGAGGCTAGAATTTCAAAATCCAGGTGCTAGCAGGATTGGTTTCTCCTGTGGCCTTGGAGTACTGATGGCTCTGTCTCCCTGCCTCTCCAGGGAGTCATTTCCAGGCACGAGTGCTTCTGGCACCTCTCTGTCTTATTCTCCTTTCCTTATAAGAATACCAGTCAGATTGGATTTGGGTATTCCCTGATGACCTTGTCTTAACCTCTTCTACAGACTCAAAATGCAGTCACACTATAAGGTACTGGAGGTTAGCGATTTAACACATGAATTTTGGAAAGATACAATTTAGCTCCTAACACCACTTTACCAGATACTCCAAGATGCTATTATCAAATATGGGGATTAGCTTGGTCTCGGTTACCTACACAGACTATCAAGCCCCAGGATTGGTTTTTGTTTGTTTCTCTTTCAGTATTTTAGCAATATTGGCTTTAGGTTGATATATTTGTGATACTATTAATGCATGTGACATGTTCACCCATTATGCTATCTCTTCTTCAGGTTTTATTAAGCTGATATTCATAACCACCTCTGAAGTAAAGCAGAGTCCAAGGCAGTCCAACTGCAGTCCAATGTTCATTATTCCTTAGATCATGAATCACAAATCAAATGCCTATAGGGAATGCATAGGCAACACAAATGATGAAGTTGGTCCAACCTAGGCTAATAGCAATGTTGGGATATCTGGTCAACTGGAAATCAGAAAGCACATGACCCTTATAATGAAGTGCTACTGACTTCTAGCTGATTGAAGTTATGGGGAAATTCTGGAAGTAGTAGGTTTTCTGATTTTCATAGAGAAATTGGGAATACAGATTTTAAGTGCGTGCTTATCATTTTTAAATTTTGTGAACTATTTCAAATAAAATAAAATTCTATATTGGCCTCAGTATATATTACCTCATCAAGACTGAATCTTGAATATATTAAAGATACTATATTAGAGAAAATGGTCAATATAGACGTTGTCGTGCAGAACAGAATAACTACAATAGGCTACTCATTCATAGAGGGAAAAGAGACATTTTTATTTTCTGGAATCCATTGTCTATGAAGCACTATGTGTGTTTCACTGGAAATAATGCTACTTAGAGTGAAAAGCAAGCTACAAGGACATTCCCAAACAATAAGAAACTATTCCCCCTAAACCATTAATCACAGGAAAAAGGCAGGCAAATAGAAGATGTGGACAAGAGAGAAGCAGAGACAGGAGAGCCAGTGAAATAAGGGCCGGTTGTAGCTCAGGAGAAGAGAAGTCATCTGAAGGATCAGAGCAATCCAAAAGACCTTATGATGGAGTGGTCCTTGAGCTGGTTTTAAGTCATGAGTAGTAAAATGACTTTTAATTTTAGGATAATCAAAGAAGAAACAGCATGTTACATTTGGGAAACAGTGAGGGCTCATTCTTAATAATGGAAGCCATCCTTCTGTAAAGCTAAATAAAATTAATTAGCATTTTCAGTTTGGTTTTATTTCTAATTGAGTTTCCTAACCTTACAACCTTTGCCTAATTTAGAATCATTGCAAGAAAAGAAAGAAATTCACAAACTTCTTTTTACTGGCCACATGATCTCTGTGCAAGGATTCGACTATATAGTAGCTTGACACAGCCACAGACAAAGCACAAATAAATGAGTGTGGTTTATCTCAACAAAATTTTATTTACCAAAAGAGGGAAGCGGGCAAGACTTAGACCACAAACTGTAGTTTACCAACCTCTGATCTTGAAACAAAAGACACATTCGTGTAGGTGAAGGGCAGCAGAGAAGGGAAAAATCTTCCAGAGGGTGACCCTGACGAGTGCCACGTGCAATACTGGGCATGCATGAAATGATTAATATGTTTTTATGGACGTATAAGAAGGGAAGGAAACAGAATGGCAGGGAGATGATGGATAGGTGATTTTTTTAAATGCAGAGAGAAATGTGTGGTGCTATGTGGGAGAAATAAGAAGCAGATGAAATGAGAGACAAAGCCTATTTGAGGAGGGTAAGTGGAAGAATAAAATCCAGAACAAAGAGGTCAAATTAGTCAGAAACTTATCAAACAACAGGGCAGAAAAGATCCAGTGGTATAAGAGTAGGTCATGGTACAAGCCCATTACAATAAAAGAACTTATAAGGGGAATTTGGGTTCCTTTTCAGTTGGGTCTACTTCTTTGAACTAGGGGCTCATCAACCTCCTAGGTAAGACCCTATTTTCCTTTCAGCAGCTACTCCAAATTTCTTATTTCATCTCTAACCAACTATTCCATCCCTGAGGGGCAGGTAAACAAATGAGCAATATGGAGAGATGGGCCGCTATTGGTGCTTCTGCGCAACTCCCATGCACCAGGCCCAGTTGACATTTCTCCTTATTTCTGAAAGCTCTGCCTATACCGGTGAGGTATGAATTATCCCATAGGCACAGTGTGGAGTCTACAGAGTATTAAACCTTACAGATGTCATTAAAGCAATGTCATTAAAGTAACAAATTCAGGCAGCAGGAGACCCAGAGAATTCAATTTATCGAGGGGATTGTTGTTAGTCTTATTATCTAGTTTAACAATTTGGGGATCATCAAATCACATATCATCATAACTCCTTTCCTGCCCATGTTTTCCTCTATCCTTCAAGACCTGCCAGTGAATCATTTCACAGTATGCTTTAATGACAGTGGATATGGGATTCACTGTGGTTTTATAATAAAGCTACAGCTGCCAGGCTTGTCTAAAGAATTATAAGGTCTCTTTTTCAAGCACAGTGAAATGAATATCACATCAAAAATAACACCCAGGATTTAAAATAAGGGTGCTTGGATGCAATGTACGAGAACCAAATTCGCTTTTTAGTTTTTCTTGTAGAGTAATTCCTGAGCCCTGAGACAATGGCCTTTGTGTGAAGTAGAATGTGAAGTGAGGACTGGCTTAGGGTAGAACTGCTGGTACTGGTGATCTCTGTCCTCCCCAAGTCCAGATGACATTTTATTCACATGCCTGCACAGGTCACACCTGGCTGGGTACCTCCCATGTAAGAGCTGCCCCGTAATGGAAGCTAAGTTGGAAGGACAATTTGCAAATTGTAAATTGCAAACTTCCCCTGTGTTTCTCAGGTCTTGGGAGGAAGCTGATTAATATCCTCTTGCTATTACTTTACAAACTATGCTAGGACTGAGATGTGTTACAGAGAGGGTTTTTTAGTTAGCAAAATGAAAACTTGTCAAACTACTTTTTGGTTTTAGCCAGATTTGAAATTGTTATGAAAATTCAGGAGAACCTCCATAGTTGACCACCTCTGTGCACTGACTACCTCCTTAAGTTGACATAATTTTCCTAGACCAGACATGCACCCCATACGCCCAGTAGGACAATTGATTGCCTCTGTATGTTGACAAGTGCATTACAGTCCCTTGGGGGGTGGGGGGGAGTCAACTTATAAAGGTTCTATTATACTTAAAATCAATTAGAGAACTGGACCATACACCAGTCTACAGTCTATAACCTCAACCCTTGAGTTATTCCTTTAGTAAGGCTAGTTAATATCTATGCTGTCATCAGTCCTAATCACAGTTTTAATCCCATTTTAATCACACAAGTACCATCATGTGGATAGATATTTTCTTGTACTGGGGAGAAGAATAGATATAGTCTCTTTTGACCACATATTTTCCATGCTCCTCCTTTGTCATCTCTCTGCTTTTTTCTGATGGTAGTTAAAATCTGTGAAATTCAGTACTAAATCCAATAGTTAATTAATTTACTGTATATTTAACAGACAAGCTGTACTCTTCATTTGTTGAAGGTACAATTAAAAACACATAAAACTTTAATGCATATAATGTGTAATTGGTAGGTTTGAAGCCAATTATGGTACCAATGTACTTGTTCTCCAATTTTAACTCCTACATTAGTTTTCATTAAAAGTCTTAAAACAAATTGTCATTAATTGTCAGGGAAAGCTATCACTGAACCTAGCAGGTGGTATCTGTTAGCAAAGCTGAGATCATTTAGGGAAATGGCTCCAATGGAATCACTTCTTTATAACTACTGTTAGGCATCACCCGCTCCTCCTCCACACATGCACCCTATGATATTTTATACTAGAACTTAATGCATATTCTATAGAAGAATTGCTCAGTTAAAAATAATACAAATTAAAAAATGAAAAAATATATGTGTCCAAGACATAAAATCAAAAAGAATTAAAATACTAAAAACCACAATGAAATAAACACGAGTTATAAGACAAAATTGGCAACTTTTATAAGAGATAAATGTGCCCTAAAATCAGGATTACCCAAATTAAAATTGCAAATGCTGCTAGACAGTATCTCTTCCACATTCTTGGTTTTCCTAATAGGTCTTTAGAAAGAAAGTCAAGCCCATTGATAAGGTTATCTCTGCCCCTTTCGGTTTCCATGTAATGGGAGAGGGCTACAGTTACTATTTATAGTCTTAAGCAAAGGAGTTCTAAAAATTAGAATTCCTTCTCTTTGGCTTTTTCTCCAATTTCTACACTTTCTATACTTCCTTAATTAAAGACCCTGAGTGGAAAAATATATTGTACTAAAAGGTGAGGACTGCGTGGAATGAACATAACAAGGGGTAGAAATCATGCCATCTCAAGGGAGGCTCTAAATTATCTCACATTTCCCTAAGCATCTTGGTTTTACTTTAAGGGCAATGTTTTTTGGTATTTCAATGATGATTTGTGTACAATGTTGTAATAAACATGGAAGCACATACATATTGATTTTATTTCCTTAGGATATATATAGCCAGTGGTGGGATTGTGGGATCATCTGGTAGTTCTATTTTTAATTTTTTTCAGAGCCTCCATACTGTTGTCCATATAGGCTATGCTAATTTACATTCCTACCGACAGTATATAAGTTCTTTTTCTCCACATCCTTACCAGTTGAGACAGAGTCTCACTTTGTTGCCCTTGGTAGAGTGCTGCGGTGTCACAGCTCACAGCAACCTCCAGCTCCTGGGCTTAGGTGATTGTCCTGCCTCTGCCTCCCGAGTAGCTGGGACTACAGGCACCCACTACAATGCCCAGATATGTTTGTTGTTGTTGTCATTGTTGCAGTTTGGCCAGGGCTGAGTTTGAACCCGCTACCCTCAGTATATGGGCCAGCATCTTACTCACTGAGCCACAGGCACCACCACCAGTATTTGTTATTTTTGGTCTTTTTGGTAATAGCCATTCTAACAGAGTAAGGTAATATCTCATAGTGGTTTTCATTTGCATTTCCCTGATGATTAGTGATGTTGAATTTTTTTGTATAAATCTGTGGCCATTTGTATGTATTTTTTTTTTTTTAAGAAATTTCTATTCACATCTTTTGTCTATGTTTATATCAGATTATTGGTGGGGTTTTGCTATTAAGTTGCTCATATATTATGGATATTAATCCCTTATCAGATGCACAGTTTAAGAACATTTTCTCCCATTTTATAGGTTGTCTCTTACCTCTGTTGATTATTTCTTTTGCTGTGCTTTTAAGTTTGATATAATTCCATTTGTCTATTTTTCCTTTCTTTGCCTTCCCTTTTGAGATTTCATTCAAAAAATCCTTGCCTGGCCCAGTGTCATTGAGCATTTCACCTACATTTCCTTCTAGTAGTTTCATAGTTTTTTTTGGGGGGGGGGGCGGCTAATGTTTAAGTATTTAATCCGCTTTGAATTGATTTTTTAAGTGGTGAGAGATAGGGGTCTTGTTTCATTCTCTGCATGTGGATATCAAATTTTCTCAGCACCACTTATTGAGACTTTACCTGAATATGTGTTCTTGGCAACTTTGTTGAAAATCAATTGGGTGTAAATGGATGGATTTTTTGTGGGTTTTATGAATTTATTATTTTCCCTAGCATAGACCTACTCATCATAGACTCTTAGAACCTCCTGATAAACTCATTTAAGAGAGATGACTTTAGATGTATAGAAAGAATGAGAGATTAGGGTCCCTATTCTAAGATGCTATATGGTGTCAGCCGGTGTCACTCACTGGTACGACTCTGAATACTTGCATGATACCAAGTGCTCACCAGACCAGGGGATTGGACTAGATCTATAAATAAGAGTATCTTTTCACTGAAATTCTGTGATCTTGTGTATTATATAATGAGAAGAATTAAAAATAAAATATTGCATTACCTTTACCATGGCTTGGCCTACCTTATCACTTCTTAGATTATCTTATTTTTGCTTTTAGTTGGATTTTCACTGATTAAATGCCCTGCTATCCCTATTCCCCCATACTAATTCTGAGAATATGTGTACAGTTTTTAAAAAATAGCTTTTGGGTTTGGGCTTTTTGTTTTTGTTTTTGGTGCTTTGATTAACAAATTATATAACCAAGGAAGGAAAACTTAGGAATTTGCCCAGGAGGAGCAAATTTGAGGAGTCTTTCTCCACTCTATTTTGTGTGTGTGTGTATAGAGGGGGGCGAGCACCATCATTTTTAGTCATCAATTTTTTGGAATGTAAGGTTTCCTGGGGATGCATATGTTGTGTTATGTTATGACTTATAGTTTTAAAAAGTCCAACAGTGCCAAAAGGCTTATAAAAATAGCTTTGGGTTTCTGTCTCAAAGCCTTTAGAACCTCTTCTTTATCTTGGTGTTGTGAGATTTCATGATGTGCCTTTCGTGAGTCTTTTTTCATTCATTTAATTGGACACTCCGTGGGTACTTTTAATCTTGAGTTATATGCCTTTTACTTTTGGAAAATTTTCTTGTATAATTTCTTTGATAATTCTCCTCTTATCATTTTTTTTCTAGAACATCTATTAATGCAGTGAAAATGGAAGAAGATTTAAATGAAAATTTCTCAGTTACATAATCCAAACTATAAAAATAGAAGTGAATGGAGACAGATGCCAGGTATTAGCCTAAGAGTTGAAATATATTAGTTGGAGGGCTGTGAAATTTATTGAAAGTCTTACTATTATTTGTTTAAATTTTTCAAAAGCCAAAAGTCAAAATAGGAGAAAATTTAGGCTATTTTTAAATATCATTATCTTTGTGGTGTGCAAGAGGTGCCCATTAAAAAGTTGCAGGGAAAGGATAAGATTGGACTCTAGGTATGAAGAAAATAAATGAGAAGGTTGCAGGCAGGTAGTTTGCTCTTTCCCAGCCAGTGCTTCCATCGCCAACTTGCTGGGTGTGTGGGCTGACATATAACAGAATCCCCTTTTCTGAAGGCTTATCAGGAGCTGCCTCTTCATATAGGGCTGAGGACTCACCTCTTAGGGCTCAGAGTTTAGATGGAGGCTGACGGATGGGAGGCTAAAAGTCTGGACCCTTGTCTCAAAGTGAGATTGATTTGGGGGTTCAATGCATGCTCTGGAGTTTTTTTATTATGAGATCAGACTGAAAGAAGTCTCCAACTGGCACCACGTGGTTACTCAGTTTTCTCACCCTGCTCATCCCTCCACTCTCCTGAAAGCTCTCCCTCCACGTATCATGTGAGCAAGGATCCCGTTTTCAGGCTCTGCTTCTAGAACTTAAGACAGAAGTTACCCTTTTAAATTCAAGAATTCTTTTCTTTCTCCCACCCGAGTCATTCTCGTTTATAGCACCGTGTCTTGTTATATGAATGTGATAATTTTAAAGGTTTTGTTGTCTTCTCTGCATCCTCCCTCTCTCTCTCTCTCTAATCTGTTTACTTTGGTTTCTCCTTCACAATGACAGTTTTCCTGAAATGACTGGTGATTTTTGGCTGTCCATTCCTATTTAAGATAAGAACACCAAAAGGTGGTTTAGAAGCTGTGTTAGTCAGGATTCTCCAGAGAGATGGACCAACAGGATAGACAGTGTGAATGTTGTCAGAATCAAAACGCTAAAACAAAACAACACTAAACAAAAGCCTTGACAGACAGGACCACAGAAGGTCATGAGGAGAGGGTCCTCATGTTTGTATGCCTGTCCCCCACAAACTCTGTAAAACCCACAATCTTGCACAAAGGTCATGCAACCTCTCTCAAAAAATATTTCTGAACAAACATCTGCCCAGCTACTTCCTGTCAAATCTCAGACCAGCATCATTCTTATGAATTATCTTTGTATCAAAAGAATAACCATTTAAAAATAATGTAATATTTCTTATTTTTTCTTTAAAAATATTTTTCTTCCTTTATCTCTTTGAAGACACACACTTTACCATGTCATGCATTCCCACGGCAATGCCCCTTTCTATATAAGTATCTTTATCTTTTAGGGAGCCTGTTTGTTATTTAGGTTGATAGAGAGATATAGATAAGAGGGAATAAATTAGGGTACTTGGAATGCAATTATGGAGACTGAGAAGTCCCATAAGAGGACATTTGCAGACTGGAGACCTGGGGGTGCTGGTAGCAATGCTCAGTCCAAGTCTGAAGCCTCAGAACCAGGGAAGATGATAGAATAACTCTCAGCTGAGGGCAAAGACCTGAGAACCCTGGGTGGTTGCTGGTACAAGTCTCAGAATGCCAAAGACAGGAGAATTATAATATCCAAAGACAGAAGAAAGTGCTCTCAGTGCATATGTGTGTGTGTGTGTGTGTGTGTGAGTGAGAGAGAGAGAGAGAGAGAGAGAGAGAGAGAGAGAGAGAGAGAGAGAGAGAGAGAGAGAGAGAGAGAGAGAGAGAATGTCTTTTCTCTACTTTTGTTGTTATAGCTGGTCCCCTGGCTGATTGGATGGTGTTCACTATATTGAGGGTGGATATTCTCCACCCATCCCCCAACTCACATGCCAGTATCCTCTGGAAACACCTTCAGAGACACACCCAGAAATGCCAGTTTATTAGCTATCTAGGTATATGTAGGTATCCCTTAGTTCAATCAAGTTTTGCCAAAAATTAACATTCACAGATACTCTGGTGAGATGGTTAACTTCTCTTTGGTGGATATGACTTTCAAGAAAGTTTAAGTGCCACTGGCTTCTCCTTAGACATGCCCATTTAGCTTACCTTCAGGGTGTTCCAATGTCTCTAGAGCAGCTTTCCTTCTCGCTCACCTGGGTTGTCTAAGCTCGCTTTCCTGGCAAGTATTGTGGAGTAGGGGAGAAGGGTCTTCAGAGTCAATACTTAGTGGAAACTTTAATTTTGTCCCCTTGTTTTAGTCCAATTTCTCATCCTTGTCCATTTTAAGCCTAATATATTTGTCTTTAGGGCCTCTCAGATTTCATTCTATCTAGAAAACAAACCTACCATATCCTAGCAAGAATCAGGGTGGGAAAGGGATAACAAAATATCTGAGGTTCCTTACATGAACTTTCAGATAAGCCCCTTGTTTTTAAGGCCTTATCACTTATGTCATCCATCCCAACTAGCCTTGCTTTTTATCATCCCCATTAACACATATTTTGTTTAGAATAGATCTTTCTACAATATTTTATTCATTCAACAAAAACTTATCTAGTGCTTACCATCTGTTACTGTAGGTCTAAACAATCTGCAAATAGAACTCACTTTAATATCACAACACTCCATGAGATAATATTACTATCCCCATTTTACAAATGGGGAAACTAAGCATAGGGTGACCTGCCCATGGTCACATAGCTAGTAAATGGCAGTACAAAAATTTGAATTTAGGCAATATGGCCCTAAAATCTTTGTTCTTCATCTGCTGTACTGGTTTTCTAATTTTGGATCTCTTGCCATTTTGCCAACATCTTCAGGACAACTTGGAGTTACAAATGTATGCATATGTTGAAGTCAGAATTTCTGTCTCCAGTCTTGTTGATTTGGAGTGAATTTCAAGAGAAGGGGCTTACCAGGATTTTTAAAGTTGCTCCTATGGTTACATTTTCTGGCTGGGCATAGTTATTTTCCTTAAGGCCTTAACATCTTGTTAGACAGGAAAGAGTACTATAACAGTATAACTTATGAGGGGGAGTATAAAGCCCCATCAAAATGCATTGATTAATTTCCCAGGGCTTTTAATAATCTGAGAGTCTGGGCAGGCCTACCAAATCTTTTCTTTTTTTAATAGCTTGATTGAGATATAATTTATAGCTATGTAAGTAAATTATAAAGAGCCTGCATGTTTTACAAGTACAGTATGAGAAGTTTGACAAATAGTGAAATTATCAAAATCAAGATAATGACACATCCATTATAATTTTTTTTTTGGTGCTTCTTTGCCATCCCTCTTTCATCTACATCACATCCCTCATCCAAGCCAACTACCCCTCTTCTGAAGCAGATCCTAGGAAACTGATCTGCTATTACTATTGATTAGTTTGCTTGTCTAGAATTGTATAAAAATGGAATCATGGAATCATAAAGCGTGTAGCTTTCTTGGTCTGTCTTTTTTCTAAGAATCATTATCTTGAGCGCCATCCCATCCATGGTTTTGCATGTACTGATAGTTTATTCCTTTTTATTGCTGAGTAGTGTTCCATTATATGGACAGGGTACATTTGTTTATCCATTTACCTGTTGACAGATATTTGGGCTGTTTCCAGTATTTGGCTTTACAAATAAAGCTGTTATGATCACTTGTATAGAAGTCTTTTTTAAGCCCGTGCCTTTATTTCACTCAGGTAAACACTGGAGCATGGAGTAGTTGGACTAATGAGTAGAAATAAATTTAACTTCTTGAAAAAGGGCCAGATTTTTTTCTAAACTAGTTATACCATTTTACATCAGTAATGTATTAACATCCTGGTTTCTCAATACTCATTAACATTTGATATGGTCAGTCTCAACTTTAGACATTTTTACAGGTGGTATTTCATTGAGGTTTTAATTTGCTTTTCCTTAATGACTAGTAATACTGAGCATCTTTTCATTTGCTTATTTATGAGCTATACTTTATTTGTTTATTTATTTTTTGATGACATTTTGGTAAACATTTTTTTGCCCATGTACTATTTGTCTTATCGAGATTTGAGAGATATTCTTTACATATTCTAGATCCAAATTCTTTGTCAGATATATGCCTTGCATTTGTTTTCTTTCAGTCTGTGGTTTTCTTTCCATTCCTTCTAATAGTCCTATTCAAAGAGTAGTTCTCAATTTTGATGAAGTCAAATTAGCAAACTTTTATTTATAAAATAAAACCAGAGAAAGGTTGATTCAAAGTTGCACTTAAATCTCCTTGACATGTAGGCTGCTGTATTTCACACAATTTATTACTGTCTCTGAGGAAAAAGATTCCCATTCAATATGTCCTAAATAAAAAGGTACACACTCTCATCCCAAGGGAAAAGAGCAGCCTGTAACTCTCACCTTCAAGAACATTTTTTACTAGTGAATTGTCTCCTTTAAGGTAAATTTCTGGGGCTATTTTGAGGATGTTTCATAAAGGACTTGGTTCTATCAGGTTCTATATCTGTTTTCAGGCCCCACTGGGTTTACTTTTCTTTTTTTCCCTTTCCACATGTTACAAGGATTCAATCCACTTTGCTGTCCTTTGGAAGTTAACACCCACTCCACCTTTCTGAGTTGTCCCTCTAGCAAGCATGGCTGCAGAATAAGAAGCTAAATTTCTGTTTTCTCTTTCTTAATGTCCTGAAGATAAGCACCAGACCCTTTATATTTTAAGAAGTTTAGTACTAATCACTATGGAAAAACAGATGGTAATAGCAAAAATAGCATTACCAGGAAAGTTACAAAGGTTCTAGAAATTTTATAAAATTCTTGCAGTTGTATAATCTTGTCCATGGCCCTGGGTTCTCTCTAAAAGAATAAGAATCAGCCTATTGTTTACTGTTTTCCTTTTTTGTGGATAGCTTCTCATCCCCCTCTAGAAAAGGACATTTTCTTCTACCCGTGTCATTCTTTCTAATTGGAGAACATGATAACCTCCAAGGATTCAAAAGAGGAAAACGCTGCATTCCCCTAAGTGGTAAGTTTACACCTCCACAGCCATTCAAATGTGGTGATAGGCAGAGTCCTGAGCAAGAATGATTCCTCTGGATATTTCTACATGACGACATGGGGTTATACAGTTGAACCCATACTAGGAAATCTTGGGAAACAAACAAAATTTAGATTTAAAATCCCATTAAGTAAATTTGCAGAGACTAGGAAACCAAGAGACAGAAAGATGCTCTATTGTTTCTAGAAATTTGTGGATAGATTCTGAGGCTTTTTGGCCTGTGAGTGTTCAGAAGCATGTCCGGATCAAAAGCCAGTCCAGGGCTAAGGCAGCCAGAAACAAGATATTCCACATAATAGATATTAGTGAGTTACACACAGATTTCTAGAATCCAGAATGAAGTTTTGATGAGTTAATGACAGAAGCAGCAGTGCTGGGAAGCTGAGTGCTGGGCAGGTGTGGAGGCAAGAATCATTTAGGGTCACTGATTACATGGAGCAGGGTCAAAGAATTACCCCCCTGGCATGGTAACCTCCAAGGATTCAATGACGTCCAAGGATCCTTGACGTCTTCCCACAGTCAGTCACATCTGGTTCTGACTTCTCCTTCATCTGGTCTGGCTTAAAGACAACCTCATTGCCAATTATCTACTCCCTTACATGGTTTAGGCTCACTTGAAACTGTTCTCTGAATTCACAGGTGGGTAGAAGTGACAGAAACATTGACTACTCATGTAAGACCTAATGAAAAAGATATACATTTATGAACAAATGTCATAATGAGATGAGTGCAATATTGTGATGGTCCATGAGGTATTGGGGAAGACCAGCAACCAGGGGATTCCTGCTTAAGTCCTTCCTGAATTGTGGATTCATCCTCCATAACATCTGCCTTCCTTTAGAAATGCATAGACTGCAGAAAAATAAACACAAGACTCAGAGAATGATGCAACCACATTTCAAATCATTGACTGGGTAGTCCTAGGAAACAGACTTCAGGAAATTTGAGGAAGCTTTTAAAATAGTACATATGGAGAATGTGATGACCCTCTGTGAACAGGGAAAGGACATTGTCAAATAACAATAACAATTATTTGCTGAATGTGTACTAAGTTCTTGGTATTCTCATCTCATTTCCTTCTCACGAGCACTTTATATAATACACGATTACCTCTATTTTCTGAAGGAGATGACTGAGACTCTGAGAGGTGAGGAAAATTCACTAAGGCTAAGCAGTCAGAAGGGGCTGGGGCAGGCAGTGGAGCTCATCAATCTGACTGTAAGCTCATGCTGTTAACTCGCCACATGGCCTTACCTCTGTAATAAAAATAAAAGCTCTTGGAGGAGGTTTGGGTGCAATATGTTTTGAAGCGATGGTCTTTATGTTCAGCCACAGCTTCTGAGCAGGCGTATGCCTGATTTTGTAACTGACTCAGAGACTTCTAAGAGGTGGGTAGGTGCTCACCAACGTGGTGCCCCAGGAGAAAGTGAGTGTTTCAAAGAACAAAGTAGGCTCTCCAGGGGAGATCTCAGTCAAGGATGGACTAATGATCCAATTACCTGCCATCCACACTTCTAAGGAAAGAAAGAGAGATTTCTTCTGACCTACTGTTTGAAAATGGGGTATGAAGTTGCCTCATTAAAAGAGGACAGTAGAGCCTTCTATTTTACTGATAATGCTTTAATGAGGGCTGCAGAAGAACTGGCCCCAATGTCAGCCAAGACAGCTAATTAGGCTTGGAAATTACTTTCCTGCATTGGATAACCAGAGAAAATCCACTTCCCTTTTCCAAGCTCTGAACTCCTATGCAGCAATGTCTCCTTCACATTAGAGTCCTGATTTTGTAAGACCCAGGGATAATCTGAAGGGAAATGGCAACTACTTCGAGACTGCTGTGAGAATAGAATTGAGGGCTAAGAAATTCTAGCAGAAACCAGAACAGATTTAGACAAAAACTGATTTAGATCTCTCTATTAGACTTATAAAAAGAAGGAACAGAATCTTCTAGAGGCTTGGAGAATTTAGCTCAGTGCCTCCATCTTGGGGTGGCTGTGAATATTGAATGAGTTAGTGCAGTGATTCTAAACCAAGGGCTATTTTATGTTACAGGGGGCATTTGGCAATGTCTGGAGACATTTTTAATTACCACAACTGAAAGGGTGCTACCGGCATCTAGTGAGTAGAGATCAGGAATGCTGCTACACATCTACACATCCTGCAGTGCACAGGACAGCCCACCCTCCCCTCCCCAAAACACACACCAAAGAATTATCCCACCCAGCTGTGCTGAGATTAAGAAAACCAGCGAGGGTGTAAAAGCAAAACTCTTAGGACATACCTGACATATAGTTAGCTCCCAGCAGTGTAAGCTTTTGCTTTTATTATAAAGAGCCAGCAAACAGCACTGCTCAGGTGAGGGTACTGCTTATCCCGCTACAGCCACCCAGTACTCAACTTTTCAATTGCCTCCCAGCTGTTTAGCCAGGAACTTCACCTGGCTTTAAGTCCTCCTGCTTTTGGAGGAAGACTCCTACACAGTTCCAGCATCATTAGCTCTTGGGTCAAAGTCTAGTGTTGATGTATCTGATGAAATATACAGATATATATATATATATATCTGTATATATACAGATGAAATATACATCATCGATCATGCTTGAGCTAAATGCAGAATGGAAAAGAGAATTTGTGACATTTTTCAGGTTTTACAGTGAGCAGTTGGATTCACTTCCCACCAAATCTCATAATGAGAGGCATTCCCAAATACAGGAAGGAATAAACAAAAAAGAACATAATTCCATTATACTGAGATATCACAGTTGGTGATTTGGAAAGGTGATAGAGATTTATTATCTTCCTATGTTGTTCTAAAACAGTGGGGAGTTTATACTGAGGAGTATAACTAGAAGATAGAGAAAAACCTCTATTTTAGGCTTTTGTTCTTTTTATTCTGCTGAAATTATTAATACTAAAGGTATTCTTAACATTCCAGTTATCAGTTACTTCTAGCCTTTATCTTAGTAAATTTTCTGCAGTGTTTGACATCTCATCTCTGATTCTCTCTATTGTTTAAAACTCTCTTGATTTCTTTGACACCCTTGCTGATTTCTTTGGTTCAACTGTTGTCTGATTGTCTTTTAAATCCCAAAGGTGTCCACAGCTTGCTGATTGGTTTTCTTCTCCATCTGCTTATTTTCTCATTGATCTTGTCTATGTCCATGAATTCTACAAGCAGCTAAGGCTGAATGATATTTACATTTAAGGTCTTGTCGTAGCTTTTTCCACCTGTATAGCCAACTGCTTACTAGTCATCTCTACTTATTTATCTTAAGGCATCTCTACTTGGTTGTCTCAAAGTCAACCTGTCTAATAGGGACACCATTATTTACCTTTTCCTTTACCTAATTTTAACTATATTTTCGATCCTAATTAGTGTTACCAATATTTGCTAAAACAGCCAACTGAGAGAAATAGGAAATATTCTAGGCTCTTTATTTTCCCTCATGCCCATGTCTAATCAGTGATTAGTTCCTTTTGACCCTATCTCTTTAATATGCTGTATTTTCTCCTCTTTCTCCAACAAGAAATTATCTGTTTATATGCCTTGTTACTCATTAGATAATAAATTTCTTGAAATAAAAAATGCCTTATTTGATTTTATTATTTATATAACTGAGACCTCTTGTGTCAACATGACTTTATTATAATAATAAAATTATAAACCAGTAAATATTTTTTGTATTTATTTCAGGAAATTATTGCAAACTATTCAAGCAATGAGTTTTCTCATCTGGCCATACAATTCTCTTACTGGACAACTTTCTTCTTACTTGGGTGAACAGTTCAGAAAACAGTTTTCTTATCAGGAGCTTTATGCCCATTTGTCTACCAATCATAAACTATTATGTCATGACTTTTGCCTAATCTCAACAACCTCCCCACCTTAAAGTACCTACTTTAAACCATTTGAGTACATTCCCCCAAACCTTAAAAACACCCTCCCCTTATGTCTTCTTTCAAGGCACACATAAGACCCTGTTAATGTGGTTCTTCTCCTTATTGTGGTATGTTTAATAAAATTAGCTTTGCCTGATAAACAATCTTCACTGATGGTGGCTGTGGAGGAGTCAACAATCAACAGGTTCAAATGCAATCTCCATCACATAACAGAAGCTTGAGAAAATGTGCATGTATGTGTGTATGTTTGCATTAACTAAGAAGAAACTTGGAAAGAGTGTTGAGTAAGAGGAATATGGGAAAGGGAGATCAAGAAGGAATTAGTCAAAGGGAAGAAAGTTTCACTTATACAAGATAAATAGGCCCTAGAGATTCACTGTACATCAGTGAAAGTACAGTATTGTATATCTAAAAATTTTCAAAGAGAATAGATCTTATGTTAGATGTTATTATCTCAAGAAATAATAAATAAATAAGAGATTGGGAAGGAATTGTTAGATGTGATAGGCTTAGATTGTGATGATGGTATCATTAATGTATATTTATCTTCAAACTCAAGTCATATAGATTAATTATATTCCCCATTTTTATATATAAAAATTAAATGAAAAATAATGTTGAATTTGAAAAAAAAAAAGATATATGTTTCTTCTTATCCATAATCCAAGGCTCCTTTGTGACCTGGCAGAAGTATCTCATGGTTCTCGTGCTGTAAATAAATGTTGACCTCACAGTAACAATAAACTCAGGTGTTAAATGTAAGGTAAATGTATGAGGAGACCTCAAACAAAACTCATTGAAAATGGAATTAAAATATAAAAATAAAAATAAAAAATTAATTTCTCTACATTAGCTCCATTAAATGCAAGATATTTTTGGAAATAAGGATATTAATTTTAGCCCATCTCTAAAAAACTGAGGGTCCTAGAAATTTATCCATATCAATGTAAAATTTTTCTCCATCGATTTTGAAGCTTAGTTTTTAGCAGTATACAGAATTCTGGCCTGAATATTGTTTTTTTAAAGAAGGTTCAAGGTAGATGACCACTCTCTTTTGGCTTGAAAAGTTTCAGCTGAAATGTCTGCTGTCGCCCTGATGGATCTGCCCCTATAGGTCAATTGGCACTTACTCCTGGCTGCTGGAAGAACTTTCTCTTCTTCTTGACTTTGGACAGTCTCATTAGAATGTGTTTTGGAGATGCTCTGTTTGTACTGAGATGACCCAGGGTTCGATATCCCTCTAAGAGGAGTGTGTTGGAATCTTTGGTGATGTTTGAGAAGTTTCCATTTGTGATATCCTCCATGAGGGATTCCATTCCTTTGCGTTGTTCTTCACCTTCAGGGCTACCAATAATCTGTATGTTTGAATGCTTCATGAAGCCCCATAATTCTGTAATCAATTCCTCTACTGTTTCTTTTTTTTCTGCCTTTAAATGCCTGGGTTAGCTCAAGAGCCTTATCCTCTAGCTCTGAGATTCTTTCTTCTACATGGTCTAATCTGTTATTGGTACTTTCTACTGCATCTTTAAGTTCCCTAATTTACTCCTTTAATTCTTTAAGCTCTAGTATATCCTTTCTAAATTCTTTATATCTTTCATTCATTATTTGGGTCTGTTTTGGGATTGCCTTTTGAACTTTCTACTTTCTCTTCAATTCCCTTCCTTGTTTTTGCCATCCATATTTTAAACTCCCTTTCTGTCATTTCCACTATCTCTTTATGGTTAGAATCTTCTGTGGTGACTACATCATGGGCCCTTGCAGGGGTTGTGGGTGTTGCTTTGTTCTGGTTTTTCCTTTTACACTGTTGGTGAGACTGCAAACTAATACAGCCTTTTTGGAGAAAAGTATGGAGAATCCTCAATGAGCTCAAATTAGACCTTCCATTTGATCCTGCAATTCCATCACCAGGTTTCTATCCAGAAGAAAAAAATCATTTTATCATAAGGATGTTTGCACTAGATGGTTTATTGCAGCTCGATTTACAATCACCAAGATGTGGAAGCAACCTAAATGCTCATCAACCCAGGAATGGATTAACAAACAGTGGTATGTGTATATCATGGAATACTATTTAGCCATAAAAAGATGGAGACTTTACATCTTTTGTATTAACCTGGATGGAGTTGAAACACATTCTTCTTAGTAAAGTATCACAAGAATGGATGTGCCAGAATTCAATGTACTTAATACTAATATGAAGCCAATAAATGATCCCATACACACCCATATAAGAGAAAAACTCAATTCAATTCAAGTTGTGAAAAGGGGAACGAGAGGGGGAGAGGGAGAAGGGAGAGGATTGATGTGCTCCCACTTAATGGGCACACCTCTTGGATGTGAAACACAACTACATAAGGGACTCTACAAATGCAAACATTATAACCTAGTTGTTTGAATCCTCACATTAACCTGAAATTAAAACAAAAAAAGAACTGCATAAGCTGAACCAATTGAGATGTCTATCGTATTGGCTATTGTTTGTACTGTTAATTGTTAGTTCTCTTCAATTAAGACACAAATAAGATTAATTTGTTTTTCAAAAATCTATGTGGGTGTTCTGCCACTGTGAGTTTCATCTTAAATATCTCGTCCCTTATTAAAATAAGTTTTCTATTTGTAAACTGATGATTTCTTTTAGGCACTGTCACCAACTTTTTGTAAATCATTACTGATTTCACCATTTTTTTACTCAAGTTTTAACATAAATATTGTTCTTATTTTAATTTTACCAGAATTAATGATGATCTGATAGGGGCTCTTTTCAAACTGATGTCTTATTATTCTTAGTGCCTCAAACTAGATCCTACTCAAATATGTTATCGCAAGTTATTATAAGTTTATTTTGTGCAAAAAAGTTTCGAAATACTTATCTAGTTTTTTTCATAATATGCATTTTCCACGAAATTTTTGAAGACCCTCGTATAGCATTTCCTGTTGCTCAGTCTGAGAAAGATATAGATATTAATACTGAACATTTTTTATTTTTCCTTTACCCTGGGCCATGTTGTGCCAGATAAAATGAGTCACTTTAGTTCTCACAATTCTATTTTTCATTTTATTCATCTCTCTTCTTCCAGTACCTCGCTTCTAGAAATTTAACCTATTAACTCACATTCAGTGTTAGAAGGTGTTCTGATAAACTCATTTACATCAAGATGTTACCTTTAATGGAAGATATTTGAAAATGAAAATACCTTGATATTTGGAATTAATGGGTGAATCAATAAACTAAATTGAATGAGTCAACAATGAGCTTTACAGAAGGTGGGGGAAAGAAGGATGATAAATTATGCATCATTGATTCTTGACATTCTGAAAACCTCTGAATTCACAAATACTAACAAGCTTTACTATTTCCCCAATAAGTCATTTACAAGGGACAAAATAGTGGGCAAAGCAAATGCCCACTGAATTGCAAATGCTGAGTTGATGAGTAATCTGCTTGTCTAACTTATTAGCTAAATATTCCCCTCCTAGCCCCACTTCCTAAACAGATACAAAACAAGAAACAAAATTGCAAATAATTCTATGTTATAAACTTTAGTACATAGTAACTATTAAAACTTAAATATTAAATCTAGTAATGACAAAGTTTTACTGTACAGAGTATGCTTTTCATCTACTAAGTTACTCCATGGTAATCTGTCTAAAGTTAGATCCTAAACTTAAAAGCTTTTGTTTTCACTTTGACAGCAGGCATGGTACTGAACTGAAGGAATTCAATTCAAGTGCTTACTGAAGATATAAATTAATTTCTCTTGGGAAAGTAAAGTATAAATGATGACAATTGCTACAAGTCACACAAGGGGTCTATATTGGTGTCTGATGTTAGTGACTACACGTGGGCTTTCTCAGGAAAGTCCTCACTTGTACCTGTTTTCCCAGCATTAAATACAACCTGGAATTTGCCAGAACAAAAGTCTCTAAATATGGATGCTAAGTTATAAGATCATCTCCTTCCTAACCCTGATAGTCTATTTCTCTAAATTTGAAACCGTAATTGGTTATTTTCATTTTTGTTTGGAAAATGATTTTCTTAGGGTTTATAAAAGTAGTTTTCAGGCTAATTTATTTTCCTTGGAATGACAAAGTGTATAAAGCTAATTCATTTTATGAGATGTCTTCTCCATTTAATCCAGTGGACACTTTGCCCCACACTTGAGAGAATCTGAGTATTTTATACTCATGAACTGTTAAGAGTATTTAAATCAAATGAGTTGTCAAAAATATTTAAATAAATGATCATCCCTCATTCTTTACAGGTCTAAAGGAACAGAACTGAACCTAAATCATAAGAATCTTAGAGTTAAATGAGGTTTGTTAATTTATGGGCTGGCCAATCAACATATGAATGCATACATGCCCCTGCAGAGGGGGCATGAAATTCTCAGACAGATCTTGCAATGAATACTGTGAATTTGTCAACATTTCTGTACTTAAAGGTTTCTCCTGCATTTCTAGTTTAAGCAGAGGCTCAAGATTTGCTTGCCCTGACCAGTGGGAGGTAATCATGCATTCATTCAAACATTTAGTTAGTATTAACTTAGTATTTGCTACCAGCATCTAGCTTCTAGGAGCACTGGCATGCAAAAAATAGAGTATCTGTTTTCAAGCATCATCTGATATATGGAGGGGGCTGAAAGCTGAAGTTTCATTTTTTCAATAGAAGCAAATGAAAGGAAATAACATTTTAGAGCTATGTAATTCTAAAAGGGCTCATATTTGTAAGTTTTTAGATTATCTCCTATTGATCCTCAAAGGAACCTATAAAAGGCAAAATTGTCTTCTCTGGGAAGGTTCCTTTTATTTCAGATAGACTCTTTATTAACTTAGGAAAACATTATACCCTAGAAATCATTGATAACTGCATTTTGTTGCAAAGGGGGAAGAAACAACAACTTCTTATTTGTTTAAAGAAGTGGAACATTGAATAATTCTTGAAATGGAAAATGACTCTTTATATATCATTTAGCATAATTATGGCCTCAACCAAAGATGATATCTATCAAGCCAAATAATTTGGAACTCTCCAGCGTGTTAAATCCAAACATACGTGGTCACTTACTCCAGTGATAACAGCTTTTAATGTCAGGAAATATTTCTGAGAAATTAATGCTAAATCTTCTTCTTTTTGTGAATATTGGGGTTTAATTTTCTTGTTTTGAATTCAATAGTAATGAAGACAATCTGGCTGTTTTACTAGAAAAAAACAATGTTATAAGCTCTTGTAAATTAAACCCTTGATATATTTGTTAAGGTTCTTAAAACGTGGAGTTATATCTCAAGAAATAAAACACACATGCAAGAAACAGGGAAGTAAATTCACAAGCCATATAAAGGCCAGGACTGCAGTCCAGGTGAAAAAGTAGACTGGGCAGAGGAGGCCAAGACAAGGGTCTGAGAAAGAATGAACTTTGCAGTGGACCTTGAGGAAGGTTGGAGAGCTGGGCAGAAAGGAAATACTGCAGAGGGAAAGAAAGCAGCATAGCCAAAGTATGGTGGAGGAGGATTTTTAGGGTAGATTTTAACTTAATTTCTAACACCAGAAATCCATATGCTATCAAACTATATTTATTTCATAATTATAATAAGAGTAATAAAGCCTGACAAAATAAAACAGAAATATATTTAAGATAGAAAGAACAAAAAAAAAATTATCTCTAACTCAACATTCCCTTCTAGCCTCTATTGATGTTTTAACCTGGTTGATTCCAGACTAATTCTGGACATGTTTAAAAGCATACTTTTCAATCAAGTCCACTTGATTGTGAACTTTTTAATTTAATATTGCATGATAAAATAATTTTCCATGTTAATTATGCATTTATTTTATTTCATCAAGTATATCTACCATAGTTTCATTTAATACTATATGCATAATTTTACCTCTGAGTAATTTATTTATTTTCATAAATCATTTTACTATTAAAATCTTTGTCAATAACACACTTTTCATTGTGTAGTCCCCACAAGAGGACTGTGGTAGAGTGGATTAAACACAGACTTTGAGTTAAATAGATCTAGTTCTCTGGAGCCTTTGTTTCCTAAAATATAAAATTAGCATCACTATGGTTACTTTGTAGTACTATTTTGAGAATGAGAATTAATAATTGCCAAATGTGAAGTGTTTGAAACATTCTCTGGCACATAATAAATGCTCAGAATATAAGTATCACTGATATTGTTAATAGTATTAAACTTCATATTGTATTTTGCTACTGAGGAATAAGGAGGAATAGTGACTTAAGCCATCTTGTCATTAGACGGGAGGTGGGGAGTAAGGAGTGGGAATAGTAGGATCCCATAAGGAAAACATGAGAAATAAAATCCAAAGGAAAGTTTGTAGCTTGATTTTGTAAGGTTCGAAAGTCTACTTGAAGCCTGGCTCTTAGCCTCTGGGTACCTAGGATCTGTTTATGATTCTAGAGCAAGAAAGTATTTTAATGAAAGCAATGTTCTAAGAAAATCAATAATTAGTCTTGTTTGTCCCCAGGTTAAATCACCCTAATATCATTAACCTTTCCCCATCGTACCTTACCTCTCACATATTAATCCTTTGATTCTCCCTGCAGCTTTCCACTTAGGTGGATGTAACTTTTATTCAAGTCTTTGTAATGATTCCTTCCTCTGAGTCCCTGCCCAAACACAGATAACTCCAAGGTTGGCATAGAAAATAACAATTTGAAATCGCCTAACTACACATCAGAAAAACAAAAACAAGAACAAAAATTCTATATTTGAATCCCAATAGCAAATCTAGCAAAATGAATTAAACAGCCAAGTCCTGAAAGGTGACTGCACAAAATACTCTGCTAGGTATTTTATTTTTGAAATCTTTATATACTTGCATTCATGTAAGTTCTTCAAAGATTTATTCTTTCAATTACCAATCAAAAGAACTCATAAAGGGAGAGTCAGTGGACCAGGCAGGATTAGAGCTGCCTTGGAAGACAGATGGACTGGCCATAGCATCTGCGCTTTAAACAACCTCACTGGCTGCTCAATCCTTGACCAAGTGACAGCTGACAAACAGTGGCTCATGGTGAGCTGTTTAGATTTCTAAAAAGCCATGGACCCTGCTTCTTAGCCTTTTGTTAAGATTGAGACTAACTGGGTTGATTCTTAAGGCTAGTTCATAAGAAATCAGAAACTTTGTGTGGGGGGGAAGATAGCTAACATAAACAAACAGAAGTTTTTTTTAAAAACACAATTTTTCTTAAAGTCCTTGAGATATGCTTGCTTTCTTTTTAAAAAATTAATAAACAAACAAACAGATGAGGCATATCACCATACTCTGCTCTTGGTACCTTTACTGAAATCCATAATGTTATTACTGCCTGCTTGGAATTAGATTTCATTCATTGGCTTCCTGGGAATGAGCAGTGCTTGTCTAATATTTGCTTGTCTAGTTTTTGTAATATTCTTCCTACAGCCTTTGGATGGCCTTGCCTTCTCCATGTCAATTTGCTTTTCCATGTATACATTGCAAAGGTCATTGAAGTAATTAAAACAATATAAGTTTAGAAAATCAGCATCTAGAATCATGTAAAATACTTTTCATAAGAATGAATCTATTTTATTATTTTCCTAATGTTGAAATAGAACTACATCATTATCTTCTTAGTTTCTTCTTCCAGTAAAGGCATGTCCTAAAATTGTAGATGTTTTTTCTAAGCTCCAATTTATTCTGCCACCCACATTAATTATTTGTAAACAAATGCTTACATGTGCTAATGGAACTTCCCTTTAAAGGCATCTGATGTTTCTTTATAATGTTCATCCTTAACAAGGTAAAAGAAGTGAGCAAAACTATCTGGGAAGTGGGTTAATGAGAGGGCAAGGGAGAGGGCAGCAGGTTGCTTTTTGATGTTTAAAAGGAGCTGTGGCTAGGGGACATGTCAATACTTTGTATCTCTGGCTTTCAACCCTTTTAATTTTTATTATCACCTCCTAACACAGGGTTTTGTTGTTGTTCTCTTAGGCTTTTTGTCCACTCGATCTTCTCCTTCTCATTTATTTTTGCACCCTGCTCTATACATAAAGTTATTTTTGCCCTCCTCCCACGTTTGGTCCCCTGGGGGTAATATTGTTCCCAATACACATAAGAATCCCTGGTCT
Source organism: Nycticebus coucang (assembly GCF_027406575.1). Taxonomy (NCBI): domain Eukaryota; kingdom Metazoa; phylum Chordata; class Mammalia; order Primates; family Lorisidae; genus Nycticebus; species Nycticebus coucang. Next base: position 47,975,401 of record NC_069783.1, read on the forward strand.
AGGTACCCTGGGTTGTGTTGTTGTAGGAAGGTTTGATTTTCCTTTTCCAACTGTTGCCTGTAGGGGGCGGCATGACTAAATTGCTAGTATTTCTCCACAGCTGAGACTTCAATCCAGAATAACTGATTCACTAGGGTTGGACAGAGACCAGCTGAAAACAAGGCAGAGCCACTTAGCCCCACCTACCAAGCAGATCCCCAGTTTCTCAGGCCATAGCACTGTACGGATCCTTGGCAAAGCTTCAGGGGAAAAGGCACAGATACCAGTCCCAGCTTTTGGGCAAAGGGCTGGTTAATCAATATTCTTGGAGCCCCAAACCCAACTTCTCTTTATCCACTCATCTAGTCAAACAGTGTAAAATGATCATGGGGCAAATCAGCAGAAAAACTCTGGTAACATGAATAACCAGAGTAGATCAACCCCCCCACCACCACCACCCCAAGGAAAGATAAGGCAGACATAACTGAAGATCCCATTCATAAACAGATGTCAGAAATCGAGTTCAGAGTTTGGATTGCAAACAAGATTAATAGAATGGAGGAAAAGTAGGAATTGAAAATTCAAGGAGAAATTCAAAAGTTGTCTCAAGAATTCAATGAATTTAAAGACAAGATCACCACAGATTTTGACACATTGAAGCAAGAATTTGCAGTCCTCAAAGATCTGAAAAATACAGTAGAATCCCTCAGTAACAGAGTGGAGCAAGCAGAAGAAAGGATTTCTGACACTGAAGACAAAGCTTTTGAATGCTCCCAAACTCTCAAAGAGGAAGAGAAATGGAGAGCAAAATGGATCATTCTCTCAAAGAGCTCTGGGATAATTAAAAGAAGGCTAATATTAGCCACATAGGAATCCCTGAAAGTGATGAAGTGTATTCACAAGGCACAGAGGCTCTTCTCCATGAAACTATGAAAGAGAATTTTCCAGACATGCTAAGAGATTCTGAAATTCAGACAGTAGACAGTTACAGAACACTAGCATGACTCAACCTGAATAAGGCACATCATAATTAACTTCACTAAAGTTAATATGAAGGAGAAAATTCTGAAAGCAGTGAGATGTAAGAAAACCATAACCTACAAAGGGAAGAATATTAGAATGACTGCAGATCTCTCTGCTGAAACCTTTCAAGCCAGAAGAGGGTGGTCACTGACTTTTAATCTCCTAAAACAAAATAACTTTCAACCCAGGATCCTGTATCCCACTAAACTGAGTTTCATTTATGATGGAGACATTAAATACTTTAATGACATTCGCATGTTGAAGAAATTTGCCATAACTAAACCAGCTCTTCAGGTTATTCTCAGGACCAGCTCTTCAGGACATTCCATAAGGGCCAGCACAATCCTCTACCACAAAAGTAAACTCACTCAGAAACTTTGGATCAAACCCCAACTTCCACAGTGGCGAAAGGATTAAAAATGTCCACTAGACTTTAAAAAAACTCAATACCCAAAATTTTACCAGGCTTATCAATATTCTCCATTAATGTAAATGGCTTAAACTGTCCTCTAAAGAGGCACAGGTTGGATGAATATATAAAAAACTCGGGCCAGATATTTGCTGCATACAAGAGTCACATCTTACCTTAAAAGATAAATATAGACTCAGGGTGAAAGGATGGTCGTCCATATTTCAGGCAAATGGTAACCAGAAAAAAGTAGGTGTTGCAATTCTATTTGCAGATACAATAGGCTTTAAAACAACAAAAGTAAGGAAGGATAAGAATGGTCACTTCATATTTGTTAAGGGTAATACTCCATATGAGATTTCAATTATTAATATTTATGCACCCAACCAAAATGCACCTCAATTTATAGGAGAAACTCTGACAGACATGAGCAACTTGATTTCCTCCAGCTCCATAATAGTCAGAGATTTTAACACTCCTTTGGCAGTGTTGGATAGATCCTCCAATAAGAAGCTGAGCAAAGATGTTTTAGATTTAAACATAACCATCCAACATTTGGATTTAGCAGACATCTATAGGACATTTCATCCCAACAAAACTGAAGACACATACTTCTCATCAGCCCATGGAATATACTCCAAAATCGATCACATCTTAGGTCACAGGTCTAACCTCAGTAAATTTAAAGGAATAGAAATTATTCCTTGCATCTTCTTGGACCATCATAAAATAAAAGTTGAACTTGGTAACAACAGGAATCTGCATACTCATACAAAAACATGGAAGTTAAATAACCTTATGCTGAATGATAGCTGGGTCAGAGATGAGATTAAGAAGGAAATTGCCAAATTTTTGGAATAAAACAACAATGAACACATGATTAATCAGAACCTCTGGGACACCACAAAGGCAGTCCTAAGAGGGAAATTTATAGCACTCCAAGCCTTCCCTAAGAGAACAAAAGAGAGGAAGTTAACAACTTAATGGGACATCTCAAGGAGCTGGACAAGGAAGAACATTTCAACCACAAACCCAGTAGAAGAAAAGAAATAACCAAAATTAGAGCAGAATTAAATGAAATTGAAAACAAAAGGATTATACAACAGATCAATAAATCAAAAATTTGTTTTTTTGAAAAGGTCAATAAAATAGATAAACCTTTGGCTAACCTAACCAGGAAAAAAAAAAAAAAAGAGTAAAATCTTTAATTTCATCAATCAGAAATGACAAAGAAGAAATAACAAAAGACTCCTCAGAAATTAAAAAAATTCTTAATGAATATTACAAGAAACTATATTCTTAGAAATATGAAAATCTGAAGGAAATTGACCAATATTTGGAAGCACGTCACCTTCCAAGACTTAGCCAGAATCAAGTGGAAATGTTGAACAGGCCTATATCAAGTTCTGAAATAGCATCAACCATACAAAATCCCCCTAAAAAGAAAAGCCTGGGACCAGATGGCTTCTTGTCAGAATTCTAACAAACCAAACCTTTAAAGAAGAACTACTACCTATATTACTCAACCTGTTCCAAAATATAGAAAAAGAAGGAAGACTACCCAACATGTTCTATGAAGTAAACATCACCCTGATACCCAAACCAGGAAAAGACCCAACAAAAAAAGAAAATTACAGACCAATATCACTAATGAATATAAATGCAAAAATATTCAACAAGATCCTAACAAACAGAATCCAGCAACACATCGAACAAATTATACATCATGGCCAAGTCAGTTTTATCCCAGGGTCTCAAAGCTGGTTCAATATACATAAATCTATAAGTATAATTCAGCACATAAACAAATTAAAAACAAAAGACCATATGATTCTCTCAACTGATACAGAAAAAGCTTTGGATAATATCCAGCATCCCTTCATGATCAGAACACTTAAGAAAATTGATATAGAAGGGACTTTTCTTAAACTGGATAGAGGCCATCTACAGCAAACCCACAGCCAATATCGTACTGAATAGAATTAAATTGAAATCATTTCCACTTAGTTCAGGAACCAGGCAACAATGCCCATTGTCTCCACTTCTTTTTAACATTGTGATGGAAGTTTTAGTCATCGCCATTAGGGAACAAAAGGCAATCAAGGGTATCCCTATAGGGTCAGAAGAGATCAAAATTTCATTCTTCACAGATGATATGATTGTATATCTGGAAAACACCTGGGATTCTACTACAAAACTGTTAGAAGTGAACAAGGAATACAGCAGCGTCTCGGGTTACAAAATCAACATCCATAAATCGGTAGCCTTTATATATACACCAACAATAGTCAAGCTGAAAAAACAGTCAAGGACTCTATTCCGTTCACAGTAGTGCCAAAGAAGATGAAATATTTGGGAGTTTATCTGACAAAGGACGTGAAAGATCTATATAAAGAGAACTATAAAACTCTAAAAAAAGAAATGGCTGAAAATGTTAACAAATAGAAAAACATACCATGCTCATGACTGGGAAGAATCAGCATTGTTAAAATGTCCATACTACCCAAAGCAATATACAATTTTAGTGAAATCCCTATTAAAGCTCCACTGTCCTACTTTAAAGATCTTGAAAAAACAATACTTCATTTCATATGGAATCAGGAAAAAACCTCAAATAGCCAAGACATTACTCAGAAATAAAAACAAAGCAGGAGGAATCACGGTACCAGACCCCAGACTATACTATAAATCCATAGTGATCAAAACAGCATGGTACTGGCACAAATAAGAGAGTTAGATGTATGGAACAGAATAGAGAACCAAGAGATGAACACAGCCACTTACCATTATTTGATCTTTGACAAGCCAATTAAAAACTTTCAGTGGGGAAAAGATTCCCTATTTAACAAATGGTGCTGGGTGAACTGGCCTGTAGAAGACTGAAACTGGACCCACACCTTTCACCATTAACTAAGATAGACACTCACTGGATTAAAGATTTAAACATAAGACATGAAACTATAAAAATACTAGAAGAAAGTGCAGGAAAACTCTTGAAGAAATCGGTCTGGGCAAATATTTTATGAGGAGGACCCCCCAGGCAATTGCAGCTGCATCAAAAATACACCACTGGGACCTGATCAAACTATGAAGCTTCTACATAGGCAAGAACACAGTATGTAAAGCAAGCATACAGCCCTCAGAATGGGAGAAGATATTTGCAGGTTATGTCTCTGACAAAGGTTTAATAACTAGAATCTGCCGCACCCCCGGCATCAAGCCGTGGCGGGATGGCTCTGTCCGCGTTGTAAAAACTGTGGTAAGGCGGTGAGTGCTCCCCGGAGCGTTGCCCCCAGTCCCCCTGGCTTGCGACAGCAGCGCATAAGTTGCCTAGCATGCCTTTTAGTGAACGTAGGAAGTCATGAGGTGCGGCATAAAAGCCTAAGAAACTTTTACCCTGAAACCTGTCTGTTCAGTTGAATGACTGATTATTGCCTGATTGTTTTGAGAAACTAAGAATAAACACAGTGACTTACTGATCCACAATTAAACACAGCAAGTATGGCTGTGCCGGACTCAGTGGCTCCAAGAGAGCCTGTACAACAGCACGTCCCCACCATAAATGTCAGTGAATTGAAATAGTACATCGAGAGAATGCAGGCACGGCAAACAAGATGTTCCAACATGACACCTCCTGCAGTAAAACTTTACTTAGAAAAACATCTGACTTCACTAATTAGTAAAACTTTACTTAGAAAAATGTCTTACTTCACTAATTTTCATATGTAACACAAATCAATAGAGTAGTTTAATGTTTAATAAACAATTAACTATGAATCAAAATATAGTTACTAATTAGAGTAAAAATATATAGTAGTAGTCAAGTATTATACATAAAAGAATATGTTCAGCTGTTTTTAAAAGAGATCATAAGAAACTGAGACCAATTAAAGAACTAAGAGAAGTTACAAGCCTTGACATTCCTAGATAAGGGGAAGCAACCAGGTGTTACTAATGAAACCACTTCTTTAGAACAAAAACCTTGAAAGTATACAGTGCATCAAAAGAATGTAAATACCACAAACAAGATGTTTCCAACCTGATATCCACCCACCCTTTCCCCCTATCTCTAACCTTGTCTTTCCTAACCTCACTTTCAATATAGTTTAGTTTTCATACAATATCCTTTTATTTCTCATGTTTCCTTCACACTCTAATCACTTATATGATTCATAATACACCTCTAATCATAACAACTATATATAATCATGAAAATAAAACTATGAAAGAAAGTAGTGTTGTATGTTAAAAAACACATTCAACTTTAGATAAAGGAAGCTGAAAAGTAACTGCTGCTTATCAGCTACCTCACAGCTGCCTTTGTTCCCCCTTGCGGGCAAAACACTGTGTAAGATAGATGGTTGAATGCTTACATTTGTAAGACAAGATAAGAACTTGCGACCACCTGCAAGTCATAAAAATGTCTTTTGTGATTTGTAATGCTTTGTCAAAAATGTATAAAAGACACTCTTAAAATTCAGTAAAGTTGCAGCTACTTTCATCATCACTTGTGGTGTCTAGTAGTCTGTCAAATCATCCTGCGTCGACCTTCCAATCAACCTGAGCCGTTCGCCCTGAAAAGCCCTCGGACTGAGACTCATTCGACTGGCGGTCCGCGACAAGAATCCACAGAGAACTCCAACGTATAAGCAAGAAAAGAACAAGTGATCCCATCTCAGGCTGGGCAAGGGACTTGAAGAGAAACTTGTCTGAAGAAGACAGGCGCACGGCCTACAGACATATGAAAAAATGCTCACCATCCTTCATCATCAGAGAAATGCAAATCAAAACTTCTTTGTGATATCATCTAACTCCATTAAGATTAGCCCATATCACAAAATCCCAAGACCAAAGATGTTGGTGTGGATGTGGAGAGAAGGGAACATTTTTACACTGCTGGTGGGAATGCAAACTAATAAGGTCCTTTTGGAAAGATGTTTGGAGAACACTTAGAGATCCAAAAATAGAACTGCCATTCAATCCTATAATTCCTCTACTAGGTATATACCCAGAAGACCAAAAATCACATTATAACAAAGATATTTGTACCAGAATGTTCAGTGCAGCCCAATTCATAATTGCTAAGTCATGGAAAAAGCCCAAGTGCCTATCGATCCATGAATGGATTAATAAATCGTGGTATATGTACACCATGGAATATTATGCAGCCATAAAAAGATGGAGATTTTTATCTCTTTTATGTTCACATGGATGGAGCTGGATCATATTCTTCTTAGTAAAGTATCTCAAGAATGGAAAAAGAATACCCAATGTACTCAATACTATTATGAAATCAATATATAATCACCCACACTTCCATATGAAAGATAAAACTCAATTATAGCCCAGAAAGGAGGAGAGAAGAGGAGGGCAAGGGGTGAGGGAAGGGGGAGGCCAGGTGGAGGGAGGATAATCAGTGGGACCTCACCTACTGTGCATATTGCAAGCGTACATGTCAAATATATTAATAATAGAGTATAAATGTCGAAACACAGCAATTAAATGAGATGAATGGTTGATATAACCAGTTTGATGTAAACATTCTAAACTACATATAAAACCAGCACATTGTACCCCCTAAATGCAGTAATGTACACAGTTATGATCTAATAAAAAATGTTGGTCTTTTCCTAAATACAGGAAGGATTCCTTAAAAGGGTTTCATTAAAGAGTGAGAGGTATGCTTCAGGTTTGGTGTGCATTGTAAGGACCAAGGTCCTTGGCCTCCTAAAAATTTACTAAAAACTCACTGTCATGAAACAGATTAATTAATAAGCAAAAAAACACACAAATTTATTTAACACATATATATGGGAACCTTCAAAATGAAGACCCAAAGGTACAAGGGGAATTGTCCATTTTTATGCTGAGGTTCAACAAGCTACGGACAGTTTTAGGGAAATATGATCGAACAAGAAGAGAATGATCTAATCCTAATAGACAGATGGGAAAACCCAGCGAAGCCTGTCCGTCTGGATTTTTCTCAGCCCCTCTGAGCATGCAATTATTCCTTCTGGATGTGGGGCAAGACCCTCACTGGAATAGGGGTCTTATGACCTATAGTCAAATCAGGAAGGTCAGGTAATTTCTTTATGGCCCGTTTCTACACAGAATAATTTTAGGCTTGATAGCTGGCTTACATGAAAAGGAGTTCTGGTTTCTATGATCCACCTTCAAAGACTTAAAATATAATAACTTCTACTCATCTGAATATAACTCATTTTCTCATAGGTATCTTGAGAGGTCTCTTAATTCCATTTTTCTATATCTGATATAAAATAATTTTCTTGCATTATCTGGTCTCCCTTTTTTAAACATTTTGTCAAAGATACAGATGTTTCCCTCTGCTTGTGCTGTTGGATGGCTGATTTTTAGTCCTCTATTTTGACATGTTGGATTTTCAACAAAGTAGCTTAAAGTAGCTTTTTTATACAGTATGGTTTCATTATGATATAATGGAAATTGTTTTCTTTTGCTAAAATAAGTGAATAAAACGGGGTGAAATCAACCGTGTTTTTTTTTTTTTTAATGCTAGCTCTTTCTATTTAGATGACTGTTACTGATGATTAGGCAGAAAACATATCGCTATGTTAACAAGGTCACTCAGTCACAAAATTCTATTAATGTGGAAAATGACAGAACTAACTTACTTGATGACAAATCAGACAAATTCTCACCTTGCATACATAGGGTTCCTTGTTCAAATCCACAGGAATGGCAGGAAAGCTGAGAACAAATTCAAGTGATGTATGTGACTGTAAAAATATCATTCATTTATCATCAGTATTGACTCTTTCCTAATTTGACTATTTTTTACTTAAAAAATGGTAGCAAACTAAATCAGGGAACAGTTTCAAATTTATGTTTATATAAAAGACTTATCTGCAGAAGTATAAAGAAACCTGCTGAGTAGAAAATTTCAAAATAAGCATACACATTTATTATATCACTGACATTTTTACTTTTTTTAGAATTAAAGGCACCAAACAGTCATTTGCATCTTGAATGATAGCAAGTGCATTTTAGATTTAGTTGTCAATTTAATGAAGCCTCAAATATTGATTTTAGCAAAACAGTAAAGTAGGAAATAAAAATAAAAAGGATCATTATAACAGTATCCCAGAGGGAGTAACTATGGTCACTTCAGTCAATGATAAACTGACTTTAGTGGTGGTATCTAGGCAAATAAAAATATAAAGATTGCCTTGAGTTAGTTTAAGCAGGATAAGAAATCTTGCAGGTTTATGGCTTCATAAATTGTTCTGAATGCTTAACATTCCATGAAGAAACAGCAAACAATGAAGATACTTCATTCAAGAATACAAAACCAGTATATATACTCAGGCAAAAGCCTTGTCATTCAGATTTAGCATCTTATTATCCATATTTGCATTGCTAAAAGGGCTTCTCTGACTATTCTCAAAGTGTTTCCTCTTAGACATTAAGGACCATTTTACTTCTGGGTTTTAAACACCTAAGAGTCTCATCTGACTTCGTAGCTAACTGAAACTTTTGTATATGAGATTATTCATTTTAATGCTTTATGACCTTTTGTTGAACACAGATAAATTAAAACTGCCCTGACAGTGTTAACAATTATCACAATCCAGGCTTCGGATCCAACTATAATTAGGCATTATCCAGGGTGCACTGGCGCACTTAGACTCAATTCCCTGCAGCTGCTAACTGAGAGCCAAGTAGCAAGTCCACCTGCTCCCCAGATGTTCCTATAGATATAGGTAGAATCTCTGAGGCTGGACTCATAACACTTTTTCTCTTAAGAATTGCATAAGATCTTTTTCAGATCATGAATTCCAGCAGGATTGCTGATGCCAACCCATCTGAAGACCCCAGCAAAGAACTGGCTGGGCACAAGAATGCAGGCTTTTTATTGCCCTGTCCTCTCACTCCTCCCCTTCCTCACTTAGCAACCAAGCAGCAATCCCTGTACTCAGGCCCCTAAGCTCAAACTTCTGGAGGCGTATATGAGGTTTCCTCACATCTTTTTGTTTGACTGCTCTACAATTATCTGGTGTCTGGGTACATTGATTTCTTGAATATCAGGTTAACAAACTTACTACGGTTGCAAATTACAAACACTGAAAATAAACACTTCTTGTTTGTGATAGTAGGTTAACTGGCTCCATCAAATGCTTTATTTCTCATTGGAAAACACTAGGAAAATTAGATGCATTGTTTACTGTGAGGTTGACAAAAAGCAGGATCATAAAATACTAAGTTTTGCATACATTGTCCAGTTAGTAGGGATCAAAAATTAAACCCATAATAGCTATCCTCCTTTTCTCTATTTTTTAAAACATGTGTAGAATGAAAGAAAAGGGATGATATTGCAGATTTTTTACCTGTGTTCCACCCTCAGTTACTATTGCTACCTACTTCTGCTCTCAGCGTATATACGGTGTTGTACCTCTTCTTAACAGGACTCTGGCTATTGTTCTTACCAGGAATATTCTGATATTCAATTTCTCTGAGGTCAACCACAATATTCAACTTCTCTGAGGTCTAACTTTCCCTAGAGATCCACGTGAAAATGTATGTACGTGACTTCTAATACGTTTACGTGACTTCTAATACGTTTACCACCACCTTAGCCAGCAACAACTTGATCTTTGTGTTGCCTAAGGCCACTTATTTGCCCTTATTTTAGATTTCTTTGTTTTATTTTTGTAAGGTATTTACCCCACAGTCTTCCCTTACTATAAGACCTTCAAGATCATGACTATCGACTTATACACGCATTCTTTTCCACGTACAAAGCAACATGAACTAAATCTGCTACACAGACTTCTTGTACACAATGCCAATTACGTGTTGGTATTTGCTTCATTTATTGTGATGCCTCAAAGTAAATTTTATGTCTCATATTTGTGAAACATAGGTTTCCTTGTCCCTAAAATTCCATTCATTTTTTGTTGTTGTTGTTGTTGGATCTGATTGATTTGTATTTTTGCTGATCCTTTTTTTTTTCCTGTTGTTTGTTTATTTATTTAGATTTAAGGGATACAAGTGAATTTGCTATAATAAACTTTTGGGTGCCGGTGCCTTTTTCACATCATGGCTTCTTTCCCTTTGGGTAGATAGTGTGACTGCTGAATTGAATGTTAAGACTTTTTGTAGATCTCCGAGGATTCATGCTATTTTCAATAGAGGTTGTAGCAATTTACATTCCCATCAACAGTGTATAAGTATTTTCTTCTGATCCTACTTTTTAACCAATAAGATATTTTGTTATTATATCTCTTTTGCATCAAATGATAAGTGACTAAATAAATAAGTAGAAGGTTAATATGTGCCTGTAAATGGTTCATTTAAAAACAACTCTTCGTTTGTTATTTACTGTGCTAAATTGTTTTAGAACTCACTTCCTTTTTCCAATGAATTCAGTCTGCTAGGAGAGAGGACGGTAGAGTCATACAAAACCTCCAAACTAAGAAACAATCATGTCTAAGGACAGATTATATTCCAGATGGGTTCAGCCTAGAAGACCAGGATAGACTCACTATAGAATGTAGAATGGGCCAGGAAGAAGGGTGGAGTTTGGCTAGTTTGAACTTGGGAGAAGATAATTTATGAGATGGATTTAGCATAAAATAATGAAAAAAGTTAGGAAAAAATGTATTTAAGGTTTAACAAATTTCTACTATAACCAATCTACCTCCAAGCCTGAGAGTAGATTGTTTTGGTTGAAACAGAGGATGCTCATTGTTTAAATAAAATTGTATTCCAAAAACCATGAATTAGAAAAGCTCTAAATTGGTAAATAAATTTAAGAAACAGTTCTTTGAGAAAAATAACACTATAGATAAAATTATTGCAAAGATAACTGAGAAAAAAAGAGAGAAATAAAAATAAGATTAGAAGTGAGGAAATATATAAAAGATCACAGATACAAAAGAGCTTACTTCAATAAAAATAAAGAAACCATCTGCTCAATCAGAAAAAGAAAAATCAAATTATAAAGTTGCAGTAATTAAATGGAGGACACACCAGCACAGGAATAAACTTATAGACTCATGAGATTGGGGAAAATATGCAATAGTAGTTGTAGATATACATACAAATTTACTACTTTATAATGATGGCAATTCAGATCAGTCAGATTATTCAATAACTAAATCTAAAAAATATAGTTAGTCTATTTTGTTGCACCACATATCTATTCTCTAAGTAAATTTTAAAATACGTAAATAAGTAAAACTTTAAAAAATCAATACATAAATGCAACAAAGACAATATAGACAAATGTACATTTTTGATATGGGAAACAGTCATTCTGAGAAGGACTCAATGTCTCCAAAGAGCTAGTAAAAATTTCATTAAAACAGACAAGCAAACAAAAAGCAATGCAGTTTACTTAGAAGATAAGAAAACAAAAACTGTTTTGTATAGAGAGTTAAGAAAGTAAAATCACTTATAACCTCCACATTTTAATTACTAAAACTTTACCATGTGGCATTAACATGGAGTACAGACACACACATTTTTTCCATTAGAAAAAATTTGTTTCTGGAATGTGTGGGTGTATACATACAAGTGTGCATGTACAAATACCTATCCCTAAGTTTTCAGTGACAATTACGAAAATAAGCAAGAGCACCTCCAGAGGCAGGAGGGGCAGGGAAGAAGGCTCCTGTGGGGAGATTTTGACTGTGGTTTGTACTGCCGAGCCTGCCTTGGTTTATGGCCTTTTATTGTGCTACCCTTCCTAGGCAATCTGTGAGCCATCCAGTATTTTTTCAAATGTTTCTCTTTATACATTTCAGAGTTTTATAGTTAATCCTCAGAAAGATTAGCCTCTATCTTAGAATTCTAAGATATTCCTTAGAATATCTAAGGAATACTATAAGACCAAATAGATTCATTTTTACAAGGACTGAATAATGAAGTTTGAAAAAGAGGTAGATTTATGTAATTGAAATAGTTAAGAGACTTCACAGGACAAGTCCTGATTCAAGATGGACTTTCAAAGGTAGATAATACTTATTACATATTGCCTATGTATCAGGTCATATAGATATGTAAAGGTGGATAAGTATGTTTATATTACTAATTACGATTATGTCTACAACCAAGATAGTATCCACTTGGCTAGTAAGTTGTATAACAAACTGGACATAGCTAATTTCATAGGTGGATTCAATTTTTCGGAAATAATTCTTTGATTTTTGTAACAAGGTCTTGAGCTAAAATAATTATGATTGTAAACTTTTTGATCAAGTATGTACATGTGTACAGAAAGAATTAGTGTACAAGTTATAAGCATGCATACCCTAATGAATTACCACAAAGTGAACACACCACATAACCACTACACAGGTGAAGAAACAGAACATTTTCAGTGTCCTAGAGGCCCCAGTTGTGCTGTCCCCACTGTGTTCCACACAGTTCCCCATATCTTGACACCTATCATCATAGATGATAGTCTTGCCTGTTTTAGAATTTAGTTAATAAAATCATACAGCATATATTATTGTTTCTAGTTTCTTGCACTCGGCATTGTAGTCATGATAGTCACAGATGTGACATGAAGCAGCACTTTCCCCCTCATTGCTATGTGCTATTCCATCCTATGAATACATCACAATTGATTCCAACTATTCAACTCAATTTATTGCTGCTACATTTTAACTTTATTGATAAAGCTTTTCAGGACATTCTTTTTAGTGAATATATACATGCCTATCTATAATAGCTTTTACCTATTGATAAAGGTTTTCAGCACATTCTTTTTGGTGAATATATACATGCTTATTGGGGAGTGAAATTCCTAGGTCGTAGGGTGTGCATGTACTAAATCTTAGTAGGTATTGCCAAATGGTTTGCAAAACTGGTCATGCCAATTACTCCAACTGTGTACGAGGGTTCTAGTTCTCTAAATCCTTGGCCAAGATTACTAATACAAGTTTAATGGGTTTGTCTGTCTGTTTAATATCCACCATTCAGGAGCTTTTACAGTGGTTTCTGAATGTATTAACCTGGACTACTCAGATGATTAATAAATTAAAGGATGTTTTCATCTGATTATTAGATATTTATAAAAACTTTACTTTTTTTGTGGAAATATCTGTCCAAGTCTTTTGGCCATTTCATTACTCGATTGTCTGTTATTGATTTACAGTTGTATTAGAAATAATTTCTTCTTACTTTTTCACAATCTTAAATATTTTTTGATTGATAGGTACTTTAATTTTTTCAGGACCAAATTATTCAATAGTTTTATGTTTCATGTTATAAGATGTTTGGGGGGTATATGTGTGTGTATCTATGGATGAATGTGTATATTCTAGTACTTAAAATATTATGGTTATCCAATTGATCAAACATCAATTATAGATAAACCTATAATCTTATCGATGTACTGCAGTGGAGTACTTTTCATAGATCAAGTGACCACATTTTTGTTCTGTTTCTCTATTCTGTTCTGATGGTCAACGTGTATATCCTTGCTGACCCAGGAAACTACCAGTCTCTCTAATGGCAGATGGTGGTAACAGATTGATTTCTAGGCAAAGATCAAATCCAGGGCAACACAGTCTAAAGATAATGCCAAAATTATGTTTATAAAGTCATTTTCTCACTTCTTTAATCAGTCATCATATATCTCTACATTTATACTATTTTCTTCATTCTCATTGCCACTAAAAGTTCAGGCCCATGTTAGTTCTCGCCAAAGTTATTTCAATCACTTATTACATTTTCTTCTCCCTTTCACACTTTTACCACAGCAATCAGTGCCATCTTTTGCTCCTTCCAATTATTTCCTTTCTTACAAACTGTGGCCCAGTTTCTGAGCAGAGAATGAGGAGCAGAGCCATTGCTTACATTACTATTTTATCTCAGTTTCCCCTCTTGCCTTACTTTTCTAGCAGAGTCAATAATAGTTGCTGAAAACTTCAGGTCTCACAAATCTGTGGCTTTACCCTTGCATTTCTTCTGTGAGGAATTTTCCATTCACCTTCGGACAAAGTCTTACTCATTCGTTCTTAAAACCCCAGCTCAAATTATAAATGCGATGGGAAGCTATTTCTCATTCTTTCTTCTGGCAATCACTCACTTCCACTGACTGGGTGCAAACTGATATTATTTCTCCCGTATCTTCATATGCATCTTCATATCCTATATTCCTGGCCAAGATTAGGTATAAAACATTGGCTGAATTTAATCAAATTAATGAATTTAGATTTTCTTTCTTTTTTTTTTTTTTTGTAGAGACAGAGTCTCACTGTACTGCCCTCGGGTAGAGTGCTTGGCGTCACATGGCTCACAGCAACCTCTAACTCTTGGGCTTACGCGATTCTGCTGCCTCAGCCTCCCGAGCAGCTGGGACTACAGGCGCCCGCCACAACGCCCGGCTATTTTTTTGTTGCATTTTGGCCGGGGCTGGGTTTAAACCCGCCACCCTTGGCATATGGGGCCGGCGCCCTACTCACTGAGCCACAGGCGCCGCCCTGAATTTAGGTTTTCTATAACATGACCTACTTCTCACCAGAAAAAACAAAAAGCAAAACCCAAGTAGATTATACTGTTACCCATTAAAGCTTACACACAGTACAAAAGAAGAAAATTTAATATTCAATATCAAAATCCCCAAAGTCCAGAAGTCACAGAAGATTATCTCTGAAAACATATTTGTTAAGTACCCAATGTACTCAGCCCTACTATGAAACTAATTTAGGGTTTTCACATGAAAGCTATAACCCAGTTATAACCTAAGAATAGGGGGAAGGGGGAAAGGGAGGGGAGGGAGGGGAGAGGTGGGTAGAGGAAAGGGGATTGGTGGGATTACACCTGCGGTGCATCTTACAAGGGTATATGTGAAACTTGGTAAATGTGGAATGTAAGTGTCTTGGCACAGTAACTGAGAGAATGCCAGGAAGGCTATGTTAACCAGTGTGATGAAAGTGTGTCAAACGGTCTGTGAAGCTAGTGAATGATGCCCCATGATCATATCAATGTACACACTATGATTTAATAAAAAAAAAAAAATAAGAATAAGAAAGAAAGAAAACCAACAAAAAAAAGAAACTGAAAAAAAATCTTTTTAGTAAACTTTTTAAAAAGGCCTATGCTAAACCTTCATATTCCCTTCACCTGGATACAATTATCAAGATTTTGTAATATTTGCTTCTACTACTTTTTAAATTTTTTCCCCTTTGTTGAAGAATCTTAAGGCAAGTAAAAAAAGGCAAGTTATTTCACATTTTTAATATAGACATTTTCTTATAAAACTCTACTGGTATTGTTACACCTGAGAATCGAAATCCCCAATGACCATACGAGAGAGCCAGACACCAATGCAATTAGACGCGGGCGTTTATTCAGGCTGGAGCCAGAGCTGTCCGGCTCCCCAAATGCAGCTGGGACGGAGAGCTCCCTACTCGTCTCCCGCGGAGTTTTTATGCAGGGGATGTGGGGTGATGGGCATGGGAAGCAAAGCGTGGCCTTTGGATTGGTTATCTTTTATGCCTATACTAGAATTTAAAGCTGATAGGGTCCGGCCAATCTCAACGGTCGGGAGGTGGGTGCACTTCGGGAAGTAGGAGAGGTGTGGTTTACTAAGAAACAAAAGGAAGGATTTTCAGGTTGCTTTTAAAATGGAGGACAAAAGCCTGAAATGATGAGAAGCCCAAAATGGCATCACTGGGTCCTTCAGTATTATCACACCTGACAGAGTAAATAATTCCTTTGATACTATTCAATATCCGGTCTATAATCAAATTTCTATGATTACATCAAACAGGTCTTATTTAACTTGGTTTGTTTGAATTAAGATCGAAGAAGTCCCGCTCGCTACATTAGTCCTTCACTTGTCTTGAGCTTCTGTTATTTTTGTTGTTGTTGTAGTTTGGCAGGGACAGGTTCGAACCCACCATCCTTTGTATATGGAGCCAGCACCCTACTCACTGAGCCACAGATACACCCTATAGAGCTTCTGTTATTTTTTTCTGTAGGCCATCCACTTCTGGGTTTTTGTTCCCTTATCCTATTGAATTTTGGCAAAAACTAGATTAACATTTTCTTTATTTGCTTCTTATTAGTGTCATTTAAATCTCATTTATTTACTGTAAATGAAGTTAGCTGTGAACCTTGGTTGGATTTAGTTCCGAGGTGTTTATTTTGTTTGTTTTACAAGAGTGCCACATGACATCACATCTCAGGACCATCCTGACTGCTGAGCTCACTTTTAGTGATGTTAGGCCTCATTGACAGACACATGACCTAGTAATCTAATCCCATCATTATGAAGTATCTCTTAACCTTGCACCCAGTACTTTTATTAATTTATGATCATTGCTTGCAGTAACTATTTTTTTACTAGGAGTTGCAAGGAATAGATTTCCTTTTGTGGGTGGTGTTTATTTTGGTGGTGGGGTGAGGTATGTTTGTTTTGTTTTTGAACTAGAATCACACTTTTTTTTCTAGGCTAGTGTACAGAGGCCTTATCACAGATCACTGCAACCTCAAACTTCTGGACTTGAGCAATCCTCCTGCCTCAGCCTCCTAAAGTAGCTGGGACTACAGGCACACATCATCATGCCTTGCTAATTTTTCCATTTTCTGGAGAGGTCAGATCTCACTATGTTTCTTGGGCTGGTCTCAAACTCCTGGCTTCATGTGATCCTCCTGCCTCAGCCTGCTGCAGTTCTAGGAGTACAAGCATGAGCTGCCACACCCAGCAGAGATTTCCTATTGTATCATTTCTTTCACATTTTGAGCTAAGGAGAACTTGCCCTCAGCAACCAGAGAGATTTGATTATCTTAAAATATAGTGGACATAGGAAAGCGAGGACAACGCCTTTCCTTCTAATGACTAGTGTTCATAGTTGTTACCTTAGTTACTTTCAACAACATCAATTGAGGCATTTTTTTTTTCTCTTTTTGAGTATCGTTTTAAATACATATGTTTTTACATCATCGGTTGTAATCAGTTACATGTATCATATTTGTAGTGTTTAAATTGCTCTTCCTTTTGCCAAAGGGGCCCTTTCAGTTTGTTTCTTGTTTTTGGATATAGCCCCTTATCCTTTTTCCTCTGGCACATGAGATCTCAGCTCCAGCCCAGATCTGGAATCAGCTATTTCTCCAAAACCGGGTGCTCAGTCACTCATTGCTAATACTTTGTCACCGATTCTAGAGTTTTTAAATGGACAAAACTACAACAAATATAGTTTTGAAAATAAAAGAAAATAATTGAGAGCCTATACAGGTGTTTCTAATTAATATGTAATACTATAGCAGTTTTTATTAAATTTCTTTGATTTTATTTTTATATCTATTTTCTTTTATACTAAAAGTTTTGGCTCCTAAAACAGTACTATTATCTCTAGCTTGCATTTTTCTATACTATACATAAAATAGACCTCAAAATGATAGTATTAATGTAACTAATAATTATACTGCACAATAAAATGTAGTATATAAATACTATTAATAATGTACAAATAGAAAAAAAATTATATGACAGGATCATTTAATACAAATCCTGTGTTCAAAAAGTCACTTGAAATAGTTCTTATCTCTGTGTGTTTATACTGCAACTGATATATAGCCAGTCAATCATGAAGGAAGGATAAAGGCATTTTTTGACGTAAAATGGTCAGGAAATACACCTTCCATGTACTCTATGTTAAGGAATTTCTTGAAGATTTCTCCCCAGTAAGAAACAATAAAATAAACCTAGAAAGATTTAGGAACCAGAAATAGTATACTAACCCTAAGAACACGAGGAAGAATTTTCTCAAATGGTTGACAGCTGGGGTCTTAAAGATCAGTTGGTCCAGACTGGAAAAAGATCAGCAAGCCCTTAGTCTGGGAGATCACTGAAATAAAATACATGTGCCATGGACAGTGTTAAGAGAATACAATTTATAGATATAACAAAGACATTATGCATTAATAGAAGAAATGGAGATGTGTAATTTAAAAAAATAAAAGCTCTGTAAGAAAGGAAATGAAATCACAGAACACTCATTGGCTTGCAGTGAACCATCCCAAACTGATAATAATTTGTTGTTGCTCAATGATTTCTAACTTTTGGCATCAATATGTGGAGAATGCATGAAAGATTTAATTATGCTTATGAAGAAGAATATAAATTGTAGCAACACCGACTGTACAAAATACAGAATTTAGGAGAAAAAGGAGGAAATATAGGCAAAGGGAAAGTAGGAGCACCAATATCCCCATTTGCAAAGAATAAAGTCAAGATACTCTTTATGAAATGAACAATTAACTAAAGATTTTAGTATGTTATTTAAATACACAATGAGAATTTATAATCATAAAAAGAACTGACACAGAAACTATTAAAATGCATTGCCTTTGTGGAGCAGGATTAAGACTGCAGGGATGGGGCAGGTAACTGTTAAACATTTTTTTTTTAATCCACAAATTGTTATTGAGCGTTTACTACAGGCCAACCACTATTCTGGGTGTTGGGATATATCAGAGAACAAAACAAAGATCCCTGCCTTCATGAAGCTACCACATAGCAAATTGTCACAGTGGTTCTCAATGTTCCTAATGCCGGGGTCCTTTAATATAGTTCCTGTGGGTCACGACCCACGGGTTGAGAACCCTCTGAGGAAAAGGAGGGAGGTACTAAATAAAGAAAATGGTAAGTTAGCAATTACACAGTAAAATAGATGAAGTAGAATGGAGTAAGTAGGATTAGAAGTGTGAAGTGTGGGGGCCTGGGGCACACTGAATATTAAATAGAGGGGTGCAGGTAGGTCTCACTGAAAGGGTGAAATTTGAGCCAAAACTTGAAGTAAGGGAGTTAGACATGTGGGCTGGGTAGTAAAGCAAACTTTACACTGAGAGTGGCTAGCACTGTCCTGATCAGTAGCCACTATGTTACATTTTTTGTGTGTAAACTATGCTGGAGTCATGGCATTATGTAAAAGTGCACATGGCGTTTGTCGATTAAAATGTTTAATAATAGTATTTATAGTAGAAGTATTCAATGGCAGAATTACCATGTCAAGAAATGTATCTCACAATATAAAGCTGGAAAAAAAGAATTCCCAGGAAGCCAATTAAAGGTCAAATTATTAAAAGTAGTGAATGGAGGGATGGTCATTATGAAGGAAAGAAAATAGAAATATTATCTGGGAGTAACTGATGGGCTTAAATGAACAAGAATAAATGATATAAATAAAACAGAAACTGTATTCAAAGAGTGATGAAAAATGCCCATGCCTGAAATCAACAGATGAAAATGGCTTACTCATTGTGAGAAATGAGTTTTATTAAAAACAATACTTAGACATATCCACAGACCTGAATGAAGTTATGAAATTTTTTAAAAAATTGAGATTACAGCAAACATCCTATCAAGTTTCCTTTTTCGCTTATAAAGACAAAGACACAGGGCTGTTGTAAAACGTCCCTTGCCTGACACTTGATTAATCTGTGGACCCCTATATAAAGCTGGGTAAACAGAGGTAGTGATCCAAGAATTTTAGGTGGAAACAACATGTTCTTATATGAAGAAGCCACAACAAAAATTTCAAATATTCAAGGTGCCAGGAGGTGCCCCACCATTGAACATTACCTTCTTGAACCAACACTTAAAGGGAAGGTAGTGCAGGCATGGTATTGATATTTAAAGGAGAGGTTTGAAACCACATTTCCTGGCTCAAATACTGATTTATGTTAAAACCTGGCTGCATGAGTCTGGTCTTGCATGTCTAGAACTTTAAAGTATCTATCAGAAACAAACACAGTTACTCTCTATACAATAGTCGCTCTATATAATAACATCATATGAAAGCACAGCTTATGTCTAGAACTTTATATAAAGTATTAAACACGTGATTAGAAGCAGCCAGAATGAAACATGAAGACACACAGACTCTAAAAACAGAAAACCATGAGACATACAGAGATCATGGTGAAAAAGCCTAACACACATGTAACTCAAATCCCAGAACGATGGTAGAGAAGGAATGGAAAAGCCAGTATTTGAAGAAATAGCAAGCTGTTAATATAACTCAACATGAGAAAGACATTGACCCAGAGTCAAGAAGAACTAAGATAAGCAAGATAAATACAAAGAAATGAGCATAGCATAGTAAATCCACCAAAAAGCCAAAAGCATAAGGGGAAATCGTAAAAAGACCAGAAAAAGAGATGTAATACCTAAAAAGAAAAAAACAATAAGCTTATCAGTTAACTTCTCAGAAGGAAAAGTAAAAGGCAGATTATAACAAGATGATATTCTCAAAGTAGCTGACAGAAAATAGCTGCCAATTTAGAAGTCTATGCCCAGCAAACATGCCGTATAAAAATGAGTGTGATATTTTCAGCGGCTCTAAAATTGTTAGAATTAGTCACCAGCAAACCTGCAACAAAGGAAATATGCTTCAGGAAGAAGTAAAATGATCCCTGCAGAAAACTTGGAGCTACGAGAATTAATGAAAAGCAATAAAGATAAATTTTGATAATTTTAAAAGAATGTGAATAGTTTACTATTTTACGTTGCACACAAACTTTAAGGATACCCTGTATATAAAGTTATATCAATAATAATAGTTATGTTTTATGGAATTTAAAATAGAAAATTAAAGTTCCACAAGTTGTCAGGAGAGGTGGCTTACACCTATACTTCCAGCATTTGGAAGGCTGAGGCAGGAGGATCAGTTGAGGCCAGGAGTTCATGACCTTCCTGGGCCACAAAGTGAGTCCTCATCTCTGCAAAAGTTTACAAATTAGCCAGGCATGCTGGCATGCAGCTGTAGTCCCAGCTATGTGGGAGGCAGAGGTAGGAGAATCACTTGAGTCCAGGAATTCAAGGTTTCAGTGAGCTAAAATCACTTTATCGTACTCTAGCCTGGGCAACACAGTGAGACCCAATCTTTAAAAAAAAAAAAAAAATTCCAAAAGTCATTACTATTGTTGAGATAAAGCTGATGATCCTTTTTGGTGTTTCTTCAATTGGCCAGGGATCCTCCTCATTAAATATTCTCCCAGGCCAATTTCTTCAAGTGTTTCCCCTGCACTCTCTTGAACTATCTTTATAATTTCACGTCTTAAGTTCAAATCTTTTATCCAGTGAGAATCAATTGTTGTTAATGGCAAAAGATGTGGGTCCAGTTTCAGTCATCTATAAGTTGCCAGCCAATTCACCCAGCACCATTTGTTAAATAGGGAATTGTCCCCCAAATTTATGTTTTTGATAGGCTTATCAAAGATCAACTGATGATAAGTGGCTGGTTTGATCTCCTGGTTCTCTATTCTGTTCCATACAACTACCTCTCTATTGTTGAACCGGTACCATGCTGTTTTGATCACTATAGATTTAGTATAGCCTGAAGTCTGGTGGCACGATTCCTCCTGATTTGTTTTTATTTCTGAGTAATATCTTGGCTATTTGAGGTTTTTTCTGATTGTATATAAAAAGACCTTTATATATTTTTCCAGATTTTAAAGTATGACAGTGGTTGCTTTAATAGGGATTACATTAAATTTGTATATTGCTTTGGGTAGTATGGACATCTTAACAATGTTGATTCTTCCCAGCCATGAGCATATGTTTTTCCATTTGTTAACATCTTCATCTATCTCTTTTCTCAGAGTTTCATAGTTCTCTTTATAGAGATCTTTCACATCCTTTGTTAGGTAAATTCTCAAATATTTCATCCTCTTTGGCACTACTGTAAAAGGAATAGAGTCTTTAACTATTTTTTCAGCTTGACTATTGTTGACATATATAAAAGCTACTGATTTGTAAGTACTGATTTTGTATCCTGAGACACCTCTGTATTCCCTGATCACTTCTAAGAGTTTTGTAGTTGAGTCCCTAGGGTTTTCCAGGTATAGGATCATATTATCTGCAAAGAATGAGAGTTTGATCTCCTCTGACCCCATTTGGATACCCTTGATCACTGTCTCTTGCCTAATTGAGATGGCTAAGACTTCCATTACTATTTTGAATAGCAGTGGAGACAATGGGCATCTTTGTCTAGTTTCAGATCTGAGTGGAAATGTTTTCAATTTTATTGAACATCTGTCCAGTTCTGTCAGAGGGGTGTTAAAGTCCCTAGCTATTATGTTATGGGATAGCAAGGTCCATTTCATAAATCTGGGAGCATTTAAGTTGGGTGCATAAATATTTAAAATTGAAATGTCTTCTTGTTGTATCATTTCTTTGACCAGTATAAAGTGTCCATCTTTGTCTTTCTTTCTTAACTTTAGTTGCTTTGAATCTGAATTTTTATATCTGAAAATAAGATTGCACCCCCTCCTGTCTTCTGATTTCCATTTGCTTGAAATACTGTTTTCCATCCTTTAACCCTGAGTCTTGATTTGTTCTTCAAGGCTACGTGTGTTTCCTACAGGCAGTGAATGGATGGCTTGTGCATTTTCTTTCTTTCTTTTTTTTTTTTTTTGCAGGTTTTGGCCAGGGTTGGGTTTGAACCCACCACCTGCGGCATATGGGGCTGGTGCCCTACTCCTTTGAGCCACAGGTGCTGCCGGCTTGGGCATTTCTTATCCAATCAGCCAGCCTGTGCTT
The DNA here is from genome assembly GCF_027406575.1 of Nycticebus coucang. Lineage (NCBI taxonomy): Eukaryota > Metazoa > Chordata > Mammalia > Primates > Lorisidae > Nycticebus > Nycticebus coucang. The sequence continues at coordinate 47,998,350 of NC_069783.1, forward strand.
CTTCATTGGTGAATTCAGTCCATTGACATGTATTGAGAGAAGTGTTAAGTTTGGTGGAGTTCTATTCATCTAATTTTGTGAAAGTCCATTGTGTAGTTTTATCCTTTGCACTGCTGTGGAAGGTAAGTTTTGATTTTTAACTTTTAGACGTTTACTTTGCTGGTGGTCCACTGTGATGGTCTGTGTTGAGAATAGGTCTAAGTATTTCCTGTAGAGCTGGTCTTGTACTGAATTTCCTCAGTTTTTGTATATCTGCAAAAAGATTTGATATCTACATCAATTTTGAAGCTTAGTTTAGCAGAATACAGAAGTCTGGGCTAAAAACTGTTTTGTTTAAGAATGTTGAAGGTGGATGACCATGCTCTTCTGGTTTGAAAAATTTCAATTGAAAAGTCTGCTGTCATCACAAGAATGGAGAAGCATGAATCCTATGTACTCAATTTTGATATGAGGACAATTAATGACCATTAAGGTTATGGGGGGGAAGCAGAAAGAGGGACGGAGGGAGGGGGGTGGGGCCTTGGTGTGTGTCACACTTTATGGGGGGCAAGACATGATTGCAAGAGGGACTTTACCTAACAATTGCAATCAGTGTAACCTGGCTTATTGTACCCTCAATGAATCCCCAACAATAAAAAAAAAAAAAAGAAAGAAAAGTCTGCTGTCATCCTAATTTCCCTGCCTCTGTAGGTCAGTTGGCACTTACTTGAAGAATTTTTTCTTTCATCTTGACTTTGGACAGGTTCACTACAATGTGTCTTGGAGAAGCTCTGTTTGAGTTGAAATGACTCAGGGCTTGATATCTATCTGAAAGGAGGGTGTTGGGGTCTTCAGTAAAACTTGGGAAGTTTTCATTTATGATAGTCTCCAGTAGGGATTCATTCCTTTGGGAAAATCTTTTTCCCTTTCAGTAATCCCTATTATTCATATGTTTGAATGCTTCATGGAGTCTCGTAGTTCTCTAAGCACCTATTCTACTTTCTCTCTCTTCTTTTTCTGCCTCTTTAACTACATGGGTTAACTCGAAAACTTTATCCTCTAGCTCTGAAGTTCTTTCTTCTCCATGGTCTAACCAATTTTTTTTTTTTTTTTTTTTTTAGTTTTTGGCCTGGGCTGGGTTTGAACCTGCCACCTCTGGTAAATGGGGCTGGCACCCTACTCCTTTGAGCCACAGGTGCCACCCCCTAACCTAGTTTCTGTACGTTCTATTGCATCTTTACATTCCCTGATTATCTCCTTTATTTCCTGAAGCTCTGCCATATCCTTTCTATATTCTACATATCTCTCATCTGACTTTTGGTTCTGCCTTTCCATTTTCTCTTTCATTCCTTTTATTGTCTTCTTTATTGCATCCATATTTTAAATTCCATTTCAGTCAAATCCATTAATTCTTTATAGGTGGAGTCTTCTGCAGTAGCTGCCTCATGGTCCCTTGGGGGAGTTGCTCTGTTTTTGTTTTTCATGTTGCCTGAATTTTCTGTTGGTTCTGCCTCATGTGTTCTTTCTTCTTGTTTACCTCCTTGTCTTCCTTTTTACTTCTCACTGCTTCCTTTGTTTCAAACAGAAGTCCTTGCTCTTGATGACAGTATATTTCAATATGTTGCTAGAATGCCAGGTGGTGCTGTGGTTGTTTTAGGAGACAGAGCGCACAGATAGCAACCTGTACGGTCTTTATTCAAACCTTAGTTGCCTTCAGTAATCACCTGATTGTTTTCTTAGCATTCAGACCCTGCTGGGTTGGGATCTTAAAGCTCATAAGAATCTTTCAGGGGCAGGTCTCATAGTGCCCCCAACTCTAGTTCCTGTGGGGTGCATGATTCCCTCATCCTGTCTCAAGAGTGGATTTATGATCCTAGCAGGTGGAATTAAGTTGGCCATGCTGTAGGCCCCTTGTTAGACCTTCTCGCAACTTTCCCACAATGACAGCCCCCCAGCTGCTGAGACCTTCATAGTATGTCTGCCTTGTCAGCCACCAAATCTATGGTAAATCCACTCCAGCTGGCATTCAAATCTGGTTGCTATGTACTATTTGAGTTCACTCACTCTTCCAAGCTTTCCACTCAATGCATAGCTTCCCCCAACAACTGATAACTCCAGAAAGGTTTCCTCCCATCCCGGACCTCTGTGGGGGAGCAAAATGGTCCCAGCAGGTTTCAATCACTTTTCCAATTCGTCAGATTTCCATCACTCATATCATACACTGTATTCAGCTCATCAGCTCCTCCCTATGCTCCCTGAGCCATGATTCTGGTTAAGGTCCCCTTGATAGGTATGTCTGGGTTCTCTCTTTTTCCCCAGTTGTTGTAGGAGAGCTTAGCTGCATGATCCTTCACATCCACCATCTTGCTCTGCCCCTCAGGAGTGAATGTTTTCAAAAAAAACTTTGATTTTTAAAAAACTATCATTCTTCTGATTAGTAATCAATCTTCTTTACTAAGATAGAAAAGCTAAATATTAACCAGTGTCACCTTTAAGAAAAGGATCATGAATTTAAAACCATGACAACTTTATGAAACCACTTATTGGGTATCTACCTACTCTGTGTGGCACTATCATAGGCCCTGGAAATACTCAAGTATATGTGTCATGGAATCTGTACCAGAGAAACTGGAAGTTTAATGGGCGAACACAGTCATCCAAATATCTAAGATGCTCAAGCTAAATCTGAAGAAATGAGATGGAGATGACCAGATGAAAAAGATTTAGTGAAGGCAAACCCAAGAGGAATGATGGTTTAAATAAAGAAAAGCACAAAGTGCAGAATCCACATGGAGTCCTACAGAGTAACATAAGGCAAGAGCTGCCAGATAAGGCACCAGGAGGGGTTAAACAGGCACAACTTTGGAACAAAAAGCAACAACAGACAGGTGGTAAAGAATTCTACATTTGTGAAAGGAAGAATCTGAAACCATATTATCATAGATACTGAACCAAAGAGTCTAACTATTGACTAGCCTAACATTATTCTCTTTGTGAGAAGAGCACAAAATTATAACACACACACATTAGAGACAGCAATATACCTAAAAAAAAAAAAAAAAACTATGTTAAAGTAAATTGGCTTTTTGTATTTTTTTCTGCCCTTTAAACGTCAAATATTGTAGATGTGTACTGTTTTGGGCATTTGGAGTGTATAAACAAAATATGAAAATTTACATACACAGAAAATAATGCTTCTGCTTAAACAGTTATAAGATGTGGTGGGAAAACGTTTTGCAACATAACTTTAGTGTTTGCTGACCACTCATCTCATTAACCAATAAGCTGCCAACTTGAAAAGTATGCATGTGCTCATAGATATATTTATAAAAATTAATGAGTAGATATTGGCACATTCTTTTCTTTTGTGAACATAAATTATCATTTTATTTTTTTCTTTCTTCTTTTTCATATTTCAGATTAATATGAGGGTACAAATGATTAGGCTGTATTGTTTGTGTTTGTTCAAATCCCTGTTGTAGTTGTGCCCCTCCGATAGTAGGTGTTCCATATATCCTTATGTTGTTGTGTCTGTTATATAAGAGCACCTCAATGCCTCTCTGTTTTCTCCTTCCCCTTCCTTGAATTTAACTGTGTTTTTCTCTTGTGTGGATGTGAATTTGTTTGTCTACTTTGTTCATATTAGTTTCAATATTGTTTGTCTACTGTCTTCATATTAGTATTGAGTATTGGATACTTGCTTTTCCATTCTTGTGAAAGGAGAATGTTCTCAAAATTCATCTAGGTTAATACAGAAGATGTGAAGTCTCCATCATTTTTATGGATGAATATTATTCCATAGTATAAATATACCACATTTTATTAATCCATTCCTGTGTTGATGGGCCCTTGGGTTGTTTCCATATCTTGGTGATTATAAACTGAGCTGCGATAAACATTCTAGTGCAAATGTCTTTAGGGTCAAATATTTTTTTTTTTCTTCTGGGTATATCACTAATACTGGGATTTTGAGATCCAAAGGAAATTCTATTTTTAGCTCTTTGAGCAGTCTCTATACTTCTTTCTAAGAGGCTATATTAGCTTGCCATTGCACTAACAATGTAAAGGTGTTCTCTCTCTCCACAGGCACATTCTTTATTTTATTTTTTTAATTTTGCTTATTGTGCCCTCTTTCAAGCACATTTAAGAAATCAGATTTCAATGAAAGTTTAGGGTGAATCATTTTATAAGTTAAAAATTCTATTATACTATAAATGCTAACCTTTCTCACACATTTTAAGTAAGTTTACATGTAGTGGGTTTTCTTAAATCTGGTCCCATCTTCACTAATAACTAATTGGATATTTTCTGAAATGTGCAACCAGAAACAACTCAAGAGAAAACAATATACTTCTATATTCAGATAAAAGTGGACTTAGAAGAATCAATATATCACTGTCAATTGTTAAATCTCAGAAGGCAATGCTCCAGAAGTTAGTTTTCAAACAAATTAAAGCTGATATCCAAAAATACTAATTCATATGGCAACGCATGTGTATGGGATTTTAACAAGGAAACATACTAAGGAAAAAGGATATCATGAGGCATAAAATGTTATAAAACCATTTTTAAGATCTTAAAAGAGATATTATTTATTATATTTCTAATTTTGTATCCATCTCCTATTGTTTATGGTAACACTTAAAAAATAAATTTGCATTGAATATACATTTCTCAGATTCTATGCCTATTCAAAGAAGGCATTCAAGCAATAGATTTTCTGGCTTAAGTTTCAACAAGCTCCTCTAAAATTGGACTTATAAGTAATGTCTTTTTTACTAGACTCACGTATTCTCAGCATTCAATCCATATAGAAATTACAGCAGTTGAACATCCATTTCTTTGAATTAAAGAATTTAGCAGGTTCATTTGGCAGCATTGTTATAGAGAAAAGTATAATTAAATTTAAATAACTCATCGGGTTGGCATCAACAACTGAGGATATCAATAAAAACTAAAAGATTTGTTGAAGGTTTACAAGAATTCAGTTGGGGGAGAAGATGGAAATGGGAACTAACATGTAATGAAAACTTAAGCTGTTGATGATTGAATAAATTTTGCAGTTTTTTTTTCCTTGCCCTGGGTATATAGGTTTATTCAAGGAGTTTTCAGTAAAGTTTTAAATGCTTTAATATGGAAAATCAGTGGCCTACAACACACTATATATTAATAATGAAAGAGTGGGTTATTTCCAAATGAATCTCATCTTGTCTATGAAATAATATGACTTGCTGAATACAGAAGCAATTAGAAGTTTAATACATTTCATGTTGGATGTCAATTTTGCTAAGTCAATCATTGTAAATTATCTTACAAAGGCACCTGAAATGCAATGGTAAAGCATCAAGTGAAAAACTGGCGTTTATCCAACCAAAGTAACACAGATTTTTATTTTATTGTTGCTCAAGAGAGATTCCCAAAGAATATTCAAGGCTGCCCAGATATGATAATCAATACTCATTACACTAAGACACTTTGAACTTATACCACCTCCTGTGCTTTGTATAGATCTAATGGGGCTGTAACAATTCAAAGTTCTCTTCAATGTAAGTTTCAGTAGCAGTACTGCATCCTCAAGATAAATAATTCTTATACTCATTTGAAAATGAGAAAACATGTTGTATTTCCAGTTTGGATACATGTGTTTCTCTTATTAATGAATCTCTTAATTGTGATAAATGTTACAATGGTGTCCATGGCGGCATGAAATATTATGTACAATTCTTAGGTTTCTGGTGAATTCAACTTATGTGCTAAGTTAGAAAGGAGAAGAGCACATTTGTCTGAAAATGGGAATATCTCTCTTTCCACGTCTCCACCCCAGACTTCTGTGCTTATTCTTTTTGTTTACTCTCTAAGCATCTTGACAGCATAATAAATATTCTGCAACAAGATTCCTCAAAGAGGTCATTGCTTTTATACATAACTTAGTTATATATAAATAGAATTTTCTTATTTTATTCTTCCATCTTCCTTTGCCAACATATATTAATACATATCATATATATGAGCATACATACTGTATAATAAATATGAACATATGAGTGCACAAACGGGCACACATATATGTGCATATTTATTATCAGCCTAGGAAATACATGTTTTCAAATCATTACCTTTTATGTTTACTCTTAAACGATTTGAAGAATGATTTCAACAGATGACATCTGTCAGGTGTTAAAAGGAGTAGGATTTGAAGCCTAGTCCTACAATAAGTTCATATATCTACTTTCAGTTTGAAAGAACAGACCTGGCCGAAGGATGCATATTCTTACACAGACTATGTCTAGGTAAGTGCATCTGTTCTTAGCCTACACGTTCTATTTCCCAAGTATGTAAATCTTCTTTAAAAAAGCAATAATAAACATGACTTTCTTTTAGAACGCTTAATAATAATACAAAGACTAAAAAATAGTGCTATAATGAAAGATATCTTTATTGGCCAACACGCTGACATGCTCTGGCTAAATATTAGGCACCGTTCATTTCCCCTTGTGGTTTCCATTTGGAGATGGTACCTCTGTAAGTCAGTAACAATCTTCTGTGCCTGACAACATGCTCCTCTGACTTCTCAAATCGCCATTCAAAATGGCTACATGATGGCCTGGCCAGGTAACTTCATGTGTAAAAACGTCTTTCAGGTGATTTTTGGTAATGGGCTACCATATCACTCTGTTCCTCTGAGATGCTTCCCCAACTCCCATCCCACTGCCCACCTCTGGCTTTGAGCCTAAGTCATCAAACCCAAATATTTTGAAATATTATAACCCTATTTGAAACTACTTACATTTTAATTTTGTATAACACTTACAGCCCAAGTTGGCTCCAGACAGTATCATAATAATGTACAACATAGCTTAAAAGGAATTCCAACTTTTTTTTTTCTAATTGGCCTTCATACAAAAATGAGGAAAGGCTTTCAGCCTACTAAATTATTCAGTGGTACTATGTATTCTCTAAATTTATTGCTCCTGGCTGATACAGTTTTAGGCATAAAATAAATGCTAGAACCTGAACAAAAAATGCAATAAGTGAAATTCTCTTTATCGACAATGGCTACAAAGAAACTTCCATTTTCATACTTCACTGACAGTGGCTATATATCATCAAATTTATTTTGATAAGGAGTTTAAGAAATAAAATGAGAGAAACAAATTTAACTAAAATAGCATTCAGTATTCTAACTTCAGGACTATGTGAGGCCAAGTAATCACATATTTTTGGTTAATTGCTTCACATATATTCCTGTTTTTAACACTTTTGCAGCAAATAAGACAAGACTACTAAATGTGTTATGGGAGTTATGTCAAAGAGCACATATTATCCCACTTGGTTTTTGTACTGTTATAATTTACAAAAAAATCAAAAGTAATAAAAGTAATGTCGGATGTAAAATATTTCTTGATGCAGTTTTCTTAAAAAAAAAAAAGCAAATTTTTTTTTTTTTGAAACAGAGTCTCAAGCTGTTGCCCTGGGTAGAGTGCCACGGTGTCATCATAGCTCATAGAAACCTCCAATTCTTAGGCTCAAGTGATCCACTTGCTTTAGTTTTTTGTAATTTTAGTAGAGATGGGGGTCTCACTCTTGCTTAGGCTGGTCTCAAACCAGAGCTCATGCAATCCACCCGCCTCAGCCTCCCAGAGTGCAGGATTACAGGCGTGAGCCACTGTGCCCAGCCAAAAGTGAAGCTTTAACTTCGTTATTGCCCTCAATCATTGTTGAAATAATTTCACCAGTTAGAAACTACCACCTCTCATATAATCCAATAGTCTCTCAGTTTTCCCCATACTTTAAATTTCTTCAGCCTCTGACACAGTTGTCTTGTTCCCTTTTGAGGTTTTTAATATGCTCACTTAATAAGAACGATGATAAAACAATAACACTAATAACAAAAGCCGTAACTAACATGTATTGAACATTTACTATGGATTAGGAATTATGCTAAACGGTTTGCCCGAATTACCTTTAATCTTTACACCATTCAATGGAGTTGTAATTAACTCCTTTCTGCACATGAAGAAGTAGAGACCCAGAGTTGTTAAGCAAGTTCACAAATATTCCAGAGCTTGCAATTCATATACAGGCATCTGGCTTCAGGGCTACACATGTAGCATCTGTAAACTTTAGTGAGATGTCACACTTATATTCAAGACCTGTCTGAACCAATTTGCCCTTATGTATTTACTTGGCTCACTTCCTTACTCCATTTAAGTCTGTGCTCAAAGGATACCCTGAGAGGAATTCCCTCAATATCCCCTCCGAAATACCACTTTACACCTACGCTTCAGCATTATTTTTATTTTTAGAATTTATTACCTGCTAATGTGTTGCATATCTGTATTTGTATTTTTTTCCTTCACAACAGTAGAAGCCTCAAGAAGAAAGGGACTTTGTCCTGTGATCACTGCTATATTTCTAATGCCCAGTGTAGTAATGACACTTGCCGGATTGGTAACTAATATTTGTGGAAGGAAACAATCCTGCCAGGCCATCTCCTGCTCCAGTCCTGTATAACTCCTACTATCTATCTTTTTTTTTTTTTTTTTTTTTCAGTTTTTGGCTGGGGCTGGGTTTGAACCTGCACCTCTGGCAAATGGGGCCGGCGTCCTACTCCTTCGAGCCACAGGTGCACGCTATCTTTTTTGATGTTGTTTCTTTGCTGGCTCCTTGTCTTTTTTCTTTTATTTTTTAAATTCCAAAATAAAGGAATTGACCAAGATATTTTTCTTATAATTTTTCATTGCTTTCTTTCTAGAACCTTCTGTTCCTTTCCTTCCCTTTCTCCTATATTTAAACAATCACATTTACTTGGATGATTCTCATATTTATGGAAGCCTTGACATCACAGAAGTTGAAAGCTTTGAAATTGAAATATGTCCCTGCTCTCTGTTAGGAGTAGTAACAGCCACTCTGCCAAAAATTCCCTGCACATATGTAAGAATTTTGATGAGGAAAGAATCCAAGCAATCTTTATGCTCATGGCTGTGTAGCAATAACTATAACTGGCACACAATGAGGGCTAACACAGGCATATTCTAGGCAGGGTGTTCAACCTTTTTTCTTTTCTACCACACATTGGAAGAAGTGTTGTCTCAGACCACACAGTAAATACACGCAAAATCTAATTCACAACAAACAAAATTCAACACACCATGGATAAGTAAAAAAAAAAAATCCTCACAAAATCCTCATGCAGCCCACAGGCTCCAGGTTGGAGTTGGACATCCTGTTGAGAGGCTTTAACACGTGATCTAACTAGAATCTCCTGCAAACTTCATGAGAAAGATTATTTATTATTTCACTCAGGAGTATATAACGCTTCCCACCTCTCCTTAGATCCTGGAATATTAAATATAGTCCATATTTTTGCAAGCTGTTTGGTGAACCCAAGTGTCAGTATTTGGATAATAATACAAGGATAGAAAAAGTTAGGGATTTAAACAGGACACAACTTCTAAAGCTTGACCCTCTCTTCCCAACTCAAACATTGAAGGAAATTTCAAACAACATGCAAAAGAATTCTCACTACAGCCACCACAACAAAAATACAAACTAACAATAACTCAAGGGGAAATTTTTCTTAAATACACGATGGTTGGATATTGCTACCACATCTGGGTTAAAAATGAAAAATTATGAATGGGTGGCACCTGTGGCTCAAAGGAGTAGGGTGCCAGCCCCATATGCTGGAGATGGTGGGTTCAAACCCAGCCCTGGCCAAATACTGCAAAAAAAAAAAAAAAAAAGAAAAAAATTATGAGATTTTTTAATTATGTAATTGCATAACCTTAATATTCCTGGGAATTTTAAATTTTATTCTCCTTTGAAATTGAATATAACTCTACATCAGGGTTGCATATATACTATGCTAGACATTTACATGAGAACCACGATATTTAATCACTATCCAGATGTTTCTAAAGAAATACCCCAGTAGACACTGTGTCTGAAAGATTTAATTTGGGAAATTTTTAGAATTCTTATTAAGCCAGAACTTTTATCAAATAGATAAAACCAAATGAGAATGAGGCGTGTTCTGTTTTAGTTTTCCTACCTGATCCTGCTTCCTTTTATTTTTTATTTCTTGCTTTATATTTTTAGAGACAGGGTCTCACTCTGTTGTCCAGACTGGAGTGCAGTGGCACCATCATAGCTCACTGTAAAATCCAACTCCTGCACCCAATCAATGCTCCCACCTCAGCCTCCCCTGTTGTTGGGATAAACTTGTGCTGCCATGCTTAGCTAATTAAAACAAAAAAATGTACAAATAGGGCCTTACTATATTGCTTAGGCTGGTCTATATCTTTTGTCGTACTCTAAGTTAGCTTTCTCAAGTTTTATTTATAATATTATAATAAACATTCTTATAACTGCTCATACTTTCCACTTATAATCACCTCTACGGACTGATTCCAAATAGAATACACTGACTTTATCTAGAAAACCTCACGATTTCTATTTCTCTCAAGATAAATTCCAAATTACTTAAACTAGTTTCAAGGGCTTTCAGTTATCTGATAACCATTAGATCTGTTGAGTATTATCTTTCAGCATTTCTCAATAGAAGAAGCAAACATATTCATTACTCCAATTTTTCTACAACTACCAAAACTGTACTTGAAGACTTGAGTCAAGTCTCCATGTAAGGGATAGGGAAAGAATGTCCTAGCCTCAGGCACTTTTCTTCTCCCTTTTTTTAAATGTAAAACTTCACTACAGTGTTTTCCCCTGCATTTAAAAATTAAATGCTTTTTTGATTTATTTAAAAACTTATTAAAGTTTTTTATTAAAATTATTGGGTCTCATTGAAAAATTCATTGCCGATCACAGTCTGTGACACACCTCTCAAGGGTGGGGCACAATTATAAGAAGGCCTTTACCTAACAAATGCAAGCGATGTAACCTGGTTCTTTATACCTACAATGATTCCCTAACAATAAAAAACAAAAAAAAAAGGAAAAGAAATTTATTGCCCAGATTAGAATCAAGAAGTGTTTCCCAGATGTTCTCTTCTACTGGTTTCATAGTTTTAGGTCTTACATTTAAGTTTTAACAACTATCAGTAAAATATTTAAAAAGTTTCAAAGAAATGGACAAATTCTTGGATACATTCAACTTACTAAGATTGAATCATGAAGAAAAAGAAAACCTGTATAGACCACTAATAAATAATGACATTGAAACAATAATACAAACTCTCCAATCAAAGAAAAGCCCAGAACACTTAAAGAACTAATCAATTCTTCTCAAATTACTCTAAAAAATTGAAGTGGAAGAAATTCTTCCTAACTCATTCTACAAGGCCAGCATTACTCTAATACCAAAACCAGACAAAGGCACAACCAAAAAAGAAAACTACAGGCAATGTCCTCGATGAACACAGACACAAAAATCCTCAATAAAGTACCAGCAAAACATGTGCAACAATACATCAAAAAGATCACTTGCCATGATCAAGTAGGATTCATGCCAGGGATACAAAGATGATTCAACATTTGTAAATCAATAAATGTGATATATCACATTAACAGAATCAAAGACAAAGACCATATAATCACCTTAAAGGATGCAGAAAAAGCATTTAGCAAAATTCATCATCCTTTCATGGTAATAACCCAACACAAATCAGGTACAGAAAGAATGTAATTCAATACAATAAAGGCCATATTTGAGAAACCCATAGCTAACATCATATTGAACAGGGAAAAGTTGAGTGCTATTTCTTCAAAATCTGGAACAAGACAAAGATGCCCACTTTACCACTTTTATTCAGTATAGTACTAGAAGTCTTAGCAACACCTATTAGGCTATCCAAATTGAAAAGGAGGAAGTCAAGTTTTATTTGTTTGCAGATGGCACGATCTTATATTTATAAGATTCTACAAAGGGGCAGCACCTGTGGCTCAAAGGAGTAGGGCACCGGCCCCATATGCTAGAGGTGGGGGGTTCAAACCCAGCCCCAGACATAAACTGACAAAAAAAAAAAAAAAAAGATCCTACAAAGTTCACTGAAACTATTAGTACTAATAAACAAATTTAGTAAAGTTGAAGAATATAAAATCATTATACAAAAGTTAGAAGCATTTTTAAGCAGTAATAGTGAGCCATCAGAAAAATAAATAAATAAATCTATACCATTTATAATAGCTACAAAAAAATACCTGGGAATAAGCTTAACCAAGGAGGCAAAAAATGTCTACAAGGAAAACTATAGAACACTGATAAAAGAAATCAACATCAATAAGTGAATAAATATATTATGCTCATGGATTAGAAAAATTAATATAGTTAAAATATCCAAAGTACCCAGAGTGACCTACACATTCAATGTAACACCTGTCAAAACATCAATGACAGTTTTCACAGAAACAGAAAAAATGATCCTAAAATTTGTTGGAACCACAAAAGACCTCAAATAGCCAAGGTAATACTGAGAAAAAGAATAAAACTGGAGGCAGCACATGATCAGACTTTAAAATATGCTACAAAACAATAGCCACCAAAATAGTATGGTACTGCATAAAAACAAACAATAAACAGAATTCAGAAGTCAGAAATAAATCCTGCATTGACTGTTCACTTTTTTTGGACACAGATTCCATGAACACACTGAGGAAAAGACCATCTTCAATAAATTGTGCTGGGAAAACTGAAAATCCACATGCAGAAGACTGAAACTAGACCCCTGTCACCACTGATAGAATCCAACTCCAAATGGATCAAATAAACTTGTTTAATGGTGCTCCTTCGAAAGTTGACTGCACCTCTATGCACATAACTGGAGATGGAAGCAGCTACCTTTGATAAACATTAATAATGAATTAGGGGAGAAAACGAGGGCTTACTGCTGAGAAAAGCAAACTACCTCATGAAAGGGGAAGCAATTATCTTAATTTCCAATCCAATTTTTTTTTTTTTTTTTTTTTTTTTTTGGCCAGTCACATACACCCCAGCTCTTATGTATTTCGGATGGGAAAGAGATTGGTGGATTATTTGTAATTATCCTACAGTTTTGAACGACAAAAACATAAATATGAGCTCATCTGATGATTTTATTATCTATTTTAGGTTACCTAAAACAATTCAAGGGTTTCTGTTTCTGTTTGTAATTTTTTTGAGTATGATACTTTTTGAAGCAATCTGTTGAATGAAGGCTTCCTCTTGCATGTCTCACAGTAGAAAATGGTTTCTGTCATTTCTTCTACTGCAAACCATGCAATCCATTGTTGATTTTTTTTCATTATAAAATGCATCTTCCCATTTAGCCTTTCTTCAGCGTCAGACGATGATGGTCTTCCCCTTTTTTTTGAATTTCTGTTGCTCACATTGCTCACAAGCTGATTGATGAGATTTCTCCTGTAAGAAAGGTGTGTCTGCACTTTTTCTTATTCAGTGAATAAAGGATATAGCTATTTACAACTGCAACTTCCATCAGCCAGAAAAACAATTATCTTCCACCATTTGTAGGACCTCTCATAAATCTGTAACATCCACAGGACTGATCAGCTCTGTCCACACTTCCCATAAACTTTGTGTCTAAAATAACTGTTGGTTTTTCAAATTGAATAGGCTATTTCTTCCTATAACCAGTAATTGAATGCATTTGAAGGCCAAAAAATACACTCTGTATTGTCACTAACCTCTTTTCATGGAATGAGAAGCACTAAAAAAAAAAAGAAATAAGTCAGATATCTTCTTCCAACATCAGAACTGAATAGGCACATTATTATCAGAAAGGTTTTAAGGTTGTTATTATTATACAGCCAGAAAACTATAACTAGATTCATGGCTCCTTGTTTGGAAATACATTTGACCCTTAAACAACATGAGTTTGGACCTTGTGAGTCCATGTTTATGTGGATTTTTTTCGATAAATGTAGTCTGCCCTCCATATCCACAGATCCCACATCCATACCATTTGCTTATTGAAAATACAGTATTTGCAGCACAGTGCCACAGTGGAGGGCCCACTGTTTGTAAATGCAGGTTCTGCAAGACTTGAGTATGCACTGATTTGGCTATTTATGGGGGTACTGGAACCCCTTACAGCCAAGGAATTACTGTACAATTTTTTTTTTTTTTTTTTTTTTTTTTGCCTATCTCCTATCCCTCTTGAACCTAAAATGATAAGATATATGAGGCCAGTCAATTAAGTTTGCAAACTCATCCTAGTAAATGTGCTGTATACCTCACTGCTGAGTACTCCTCTTAGGAAGCCATGAACTGATGCCAGCACCTAGTTTACCCTTCAAAGCAATTTTCGAACAGTTTTTCTAGGATGAGTTCACAAACTTAATTGTCTAATCCCCTATACAGGTGCCGAGCCAATACTTGCTTGAATTTGTTAATTAGCAATGAATGTTAGTTGAACTTTTGCATATTTTATGATCCAATGAATGATGAAAGAAAATTGGGTGTTTTATCTTCTTTTTGTCTTCTGTTTTTATAGGTTTATTTTTAAAAATGAATGCAACCTTTATTATGAAACCTGAAAATTTTTCAATATGAAGGAGTAGAAAAAATACAAAGTGGTACTTATAGGAAATTTAAAGGACAAGTTCTTCTCAGGACAGAATAAAGGCATTTCACCCTACTTTTTTTGAAAAATCCACTGAAAGCAAATGAAACATCAATAGCTAAAAGGCAAAACTCCATTCAGCAAAAGACAGAAAATACTACAACTCCAAAATATAAATATGTACATATATTTGAACCACAAATATGAATCCTATTAAGTGAACCAGATATTGTGGAGTTAAGCCAACAGAAGCAAAAGTGGAAAACTAACACTTTCCTCCTTCAAAGTTCATTGGGACATTGCTTTCCTACACTTTTTAGTCAAAGACTATTGCTTTAAGTAAAGTAGGGGGGAAGATTGTAGATTTCACATTAGAACACAAGCAGCTGTTCCCAGGATATTCCTGTGAGCCATACCTATTGTGAACATGGAGGAAGATAGGCCTCCAGGATATGGCTGCATCCCCCAAGCATGCTCCCAGAACCCTTTCTGCCCCTCCCTCATGTCATGGTTTAAGAAATAGTTGAATCCTAGCCGGGCATTGTGGCGGGCACCTGTAGTCCCAGCTACTTGGGAGGCTGAGTCAAGAGAATCACCTAAGCCCAAGGATTTGGAGGTTGCTGTGAGCTGTGTGACGCCACGGCACTCTACCGAGGGCGACAAAGTGAGACTCTGTCTCTACAAAAAAAAAAAAAAAAAAATTAATAGTTGAATCCATACAAAAATGAAAAAGAATAAGAAAATAGTAACACAAAACTCCTGCGTGGAAACCAGAAACAGCAGTGACAACAATAACGAGAAATGAGAAAAAGGTGCATAGGTAAGAAGTTCACAAAGAAAAGATAATATCTGTACAAATTGACATAGATATCAGAAAAATAATTCTCCATAGTCATAAAGATAATATGATTGTTCTTTTTCTTTTTATTTTTTTATTGTGTAACTATGTGAGAGTTTAATGAGTTATAGTTGACCAAGTGATACAAATAGTATAGGTAATAGTCATTTTAACAGATTAATTTTTATTTTGCAGGATCACTGTTTTTTTATTAGATCATAACTGTGTACATTACTGCATTTATGGGGTACAGGGTGCTGATTTTATATACAATTTATGGTTAACATAGTGTTCCCCTCACTTATTTAATTGTTGTGTTTAGACATTTATACTCTACCATGAATATATTTGACATGTACCCTGCAATATGCACAGTAGGTGAGGTCCCACCGATTACCCTCCTTCCACCCCGCCTCCCTTCTACACTTCCCTCGCCCTCCTTTTCTTTCCTCTTTATATTATATAGAATATAATTGTATTTTATCTTTCATATGAAAGTGTGGGTGATTATATATTGATTTCATAATAGAATTGAGTACATTGGGTATTTTTCCATTCTTTTTAAAAAACCACAAGGAGATAACAGGGCTCAGATGCAATAAACTGAAAGAGGGGAAGGGGGTTGGAAGAGCAACAGAAAGAAGTAGGAGAGAAAAATGAAAATATACATAGCTGGAAGTCACATGTAGTATGGACTAACTATGATCAAAACCAAGTAAGACACATGGTAGACAGCTCGAGGAAAATGTACAGTGTGAAGTGGGAAGAAAATTATAAATATTTTTAACTGAAATGATAAATGTAGAAGACAAAGAAGATCCTACATGGCAAGTGCTCCTGGAAGGAAACAAAGAGGAAAGCATTTACAAAATAAAGACCCGGGCATGCAAAACGAAAGGAAATGCATGTCTGAGAAAAAGATACTGAATAATTACAACAGTAAGACATAATTAAGCAAAGCAACTGAACTTCAAGTGTGAAGAGACAATCAAATGGACATTTAGCTAGAGAAAGGAAAGCATAGACAAAGATTAAAATAATTATGTCGGCCTTAGGCTGAACTCAAAGCAGGATGTTCATACCAAAAGACAGTGAAACGGTGTCAACTCTTTTATCAATGAGATAAATTTATCTTAGATTTATTCTCAGCCAAGTTTTTCTCTAAGTATAAAAGAAGCATACAAACCTGAATCACCCACATAAGGCTTAAGTAAGACAAAAACCACCATACGTACTAAACCACCCCTCTTCCTACTACACAGCAACATATTGGCTTTTAAGAAAAAAATCAGATGAACAATTGAGCAATGGAGAAGTCACAGTGAGCACTTATTCTATTTAAATATAGAATATTTAAGAGAACTAAGGCTGAGAATTGATTTATGATATCAGAATAGAATTTAATGTTATAACCATAAGCAAACTAATGAGAATAGTAACAAAATGAGGCAGGGAGAAGTAGAGGGGAGTCAAATGCATCTATCTTTCATGGAACATGATTGAGATACGGAATTAATATATGTATTCTTCAAGATTAATTATTTCAAGTTCTTAATATTTTCAATTATCTTTTACTTTTAAAAAGATCTTTTAAAAATATATGATTCTTGTAGTGAATAAATTTTTACCTGAAATTAAGTTCCTTTCGTGTTTTCTTTTTAAAGTCAAACTGGTGAAATTTAATATTTTATAAGGTAAAATATTATGTAAAGAATAATGTGCATTATTCTCCATTATTTCTATCCATTTATTCATCCATCCATTTTATCCATCTTTCTGACATATGTGTACACAAAGAAATATCACCAAATGCTGAAAGGGGTATTTCTGGTTAGTAGCATTTTAGGTGATTTCTTAATGGCATTATTTAAAATACATTGCTTTCTGTGGTTTGAATTGCCAGTTTTAATGGTTTGGGGAAGTAGGGTATTGAAAGGAGGGGCCTTTTGCAGGTGTTGAGCCCTTGTGAGTAGATTGATGGCATTATAGGGGGAGTAGGTTAGTTAGGCCAGGAGTGGGCTCCCGGTAAAAATGGTGGGTCGGGCCTGATTTTCTCTCTCTGTCTTATGTACTTGCTTTTTATTTCTGCTCTTCACCTATCTGCCTTTCTACCATGGGATGACCCTTGCCAGATAACAGACATTATGCTCTTAAACTTCCCAGTCTGTGAAGCTAGTGAATGATGCCCCATGATCATATCAATGTACACAGCTATGATTTAATAAAAAAAAAAAAAAAAGGGAAAAAAAAATTCCCAGTCTCCAAAACTGTAGGTATATTTGACTTGTGTTTTTGTTTTTTTTTTTAAAATAAATTACACCATCTGTGGTATTCTGTTTTAACAGCAAAATACGGAGCAAGGCACTGATGTAACGAATGCCTCTCCTATGTCCACCACAAGTCTAGCTTTGCCTATAATTCACCCTGAAGTCAATATTTCAGGATGTAACTATACAAGTCTCAGCGTCAAGACTGCCAGCAGTGGGAAGGGACAGGGTCAGTGTCAACCACCCCCAGGGAGAAGTAGTAAATAATTTGAACAATAATAATATAGGCTACCTCAAGTGGAAAGTCATTCTTTGCTAAAGAAAATATACAATTCTCTGCATTTTGTTCCTGTGATCCAGAAGCTGTAAGGCAAGGGACAAATTCTTACTCTGCCTGATAAGAAATTTCCAGCTGTCTGACTTTCTTCCTTCCTTTATCCTGTACTACTTAACACGGTGTTTTCCATATACACATTCATACTTTCAAAACTTCCATCTTAAATCGATATGACTTTACCTATCAACTTATGGTAAACTATTGTGTCTAAAAGCCTATTTCAGGTGGGATAATTTTCTTCTTTCCCTTTCCTTCTTAATTTCCTCCAAAATAAAAATAGATTTTAGAAATCAACAGAAAAACATATGATTCACAAAGGGAAACAAATAAGACCATAGCATTCACCTCAAATAAATACAGAAGAATAATAAACATAAAAATACGCTCAACTGCTATTAAACAAATGTAAAATAAATTGGGATAATTTTCTCCGATTAAATTTGTCAAAATTTAAAAATTATGTAATCCCAGTGATAACACAAATATAGGGAAAGTGTGTATTGTTAATGGGAGTATAAATTGCTGTAATCACTTTGGGAACTATTTTTACAATATCTATAAAACATTTTAAAACATATCCATTTTGATTCAGAGTTCCATAGCTAGTAAGATAACTGTGCAGTGTGGTTAACAAACTATCCCATAATAGATTAACAAAGATCTATTCACTTTACCAGTTTGTAGAAAAAGATAAAAACAAAACAGGACAACCTAAATGACCATAAAGAGTAAAACCTAGAACAATCTCAATGATTGTCATTAGAGGTATAATATACAATGGAAGAATATGCTTTTATTTAAAATATTTATTAAATCTCCTCATGTGTATATGTAAAGATTTATAAGATGTATTAAAGGTGAAGAAAAGACACATTTATGTGATGGCCTATACATAGAATTATTACATTTACTGAATACACATACAAGAAGTACTGACAGCGGTGGTTATCTCTGGTGATGGGTGATAAGAGATTTTTACTACTTATATGTATATTTATGTTGTTTGAATTTTTAAAGCATGACTTTGATTTTTCTAAAATAAATCAGTGGGATTATTTATATATGGGACTTATGGGTCAGTATCATTTTTTTTTTTCTTTTTCCTATCTTTAAAAAGTCAATATATGTTATAAATATTAAAATGGCATTATTATTTTGTCTGTTTGAAAATAGTATTCTTATTTGTAAAAATAAACCAGACGATAAAGAAAAAAAAAACTATGAAAAAGAAAATAAAATTAGCATAGAATCCCACTACTTGAAACAGATATTTAAAAGAATAATTAACATAAAGAAGAATTATCAGCATCAATCATGGCCCAACCATGTCAGGTAAGAAGTGATGACCACTATAT
Source organism: Nycticebus coucang (assembly GCF_027406575.1). Taxonomy (NCBI): domain Eukaryota; kingdom Metazoa; phylum Chordata; class Mammalia; order Primates; family Lorisidae; genus Nycticebus; species Nycticebus coucang. Next base: position 48,017,644 of record NC_069783.1, read on the forward strand.
CCCTGGATATTACCCATACTTTATAGCACACACACACAAAAAAAAAATGGAATGGAGTGGTAGGAGAGAGTATTTTCAATGTTACCATATGGCTTTGCGGATAATACCTGAATCTAAGGCACAGATTTTATTTTCTATAACCAAGTTTGTAAAAGAAACCATCACACTTAAAAGATGATACTCAGACTTCTATATTCTACATTCTACATTTAATAATGTAGAATATAAAAGTCTGAACACAATAATTAAGAAATTGCCATGAAGGCTATGTTAACCAGTTCGATGAAAATATTTCAAACTGTATATAAAACCAGCACATTGTACCTCATGATTGCATTATTGTACACAGCTATGATTTAATAAAAAAAAAATAAAAATAAAAAAACAGATGATACTCAGGTACAACAGCACATGTGAGCAAGCTGCTCTTCCAACTGATCACAGATATGCTAGGGAGATCTGCTCTGCCCCAGTGTTTCTCTTAGGAACATCTAACCCAGCAATTCTTCAGTTAGTTAGAGTACAGCCAGTTTAGCTTCCTTCCCCTGCAATTCAAAACAGTAATTTAAAACAGCAACATATTAAGTTGTAATCAGTCATTAAGACCATAGTATTGATATGTTTATAAATTCCTTTTCAAAAATAATAGAACATCAGATGGAAAGAAATGATAAAGCTAAAGGAGGTGATATTGGTTATTATAAGTAGGAAAGATTTGGGGTATATTTTGGTCATCATATTTCTATTTTTGGCATTATTATACAGTATTTTTGATTTCTTTCTGACAAATGAATGTGCTTTATTGTAATTATGACTATGCCTTCTAGTGTCTGCCTTTATTATGTTCATACTTTCATTAACTTTCCTTTACCTAAGCAAGTAGAAAAGTAATTATAATAATGCAGATTTTATTTTAAGCTCTACATTGTGCTGACAGTGAATCCTCTAAGTCCACTGCTTCAGCAAATGAAAATGATGGTCAAGAGAAACATACTGAATTAGGATTGGTGGGAGGATAGCCAGGCCCACCCACTGGGTAAATGTGACCACCACCCGAAGTCTAGGGATTTCAGATAAATAAAGATAATTATGAATAATACTGCACATCTAGCCTATTTCAGAGAATATGGCTGTGGTTGTGCATTGCCAAGGAGAACTGTTTCTGTCTGCATGTATTCTGATGTTTCACTCCGAAGCTTTACATGTATGTGACTTGCAGAAACTAAAGACGGGTTTTGCTGCACCATGCTGACAGAATTCACTGCAAAGGCTGCTATTCTAAACAAAATCATCAGGAGTGGCATGAAATTACATTTCAATCTGATGCCAGAAGTGCAAAACCAATTCAAATATGCATGGCATTTCTAAAGACCAGACTTATATAGTCATAAATATGAAATGCTAACAACCAGCATGATTTAGTTGGTTGAATTTTTTTCCATGAAATTATTTGAGACATTTTCAAAGGTCTTTGTTTTTCTATTATTTGTCATGAATGATTTTTATTCCTAAGTATAGATTTCTCCATGTTGTTAGGAAATACTGGCTTTGGGGAGACAAATTAACTCTCTCATTTATCCTACTGAAAATAATGAAATGAAATATGCATGTACTTTCTTCCTTTGTATGCTTCCTCTCAATCCCCTTCAACTTGGCTCCTCTGTTTCTGTACCTAACGTCCTCAGCTGCTCAATCCTCCCCCACCTGAAACTGGTAACATATCACTCTGGCAGTGATATGACATGAACCCCAAGTTTCCCAATTTCTCTGCCTTACAAAAAGGTCCCCCTCATGTTAAAAGGACAAATAGCCTACCTGGTTTTTTGTACCCTCAATGAATCCCAATAATAAAAAAAATAATAAAAACAAAACAAACAAACAAACAAAAGGACAAATAGCTTATTTTGTCTAGTAATAACAAAATTGTGAACAAAAGATTTAACCTATTATTCTTCTCTCCTATTACTGTTGTGATGATATTGTGTAAAAAGCTATGCCTGTTTCTATTGGTTTATAACAATAAGCATTTCTATTTCTTATTCACAGATCTAAAGATTCTCCCTTAGGATAGGCTGAGCTTGGCTCAGTTATAGTTAAGTTCATATTTCTTTCTTCTAACTCATGTGGGGGCTCAGGCTAAAGGGAAGAGACAGTGGCTTTCTGGGACATTGACTTCTTACGACAATCACAGAAACATAAGAGGCCAAACCAAATTGTGCAAATACATTTAGAGCCTTTGCTTTCATTGTGCCCATAAGTCTTTTGTTAGTGAAAGCAAATTGCATGACCAACCTCCATATAAATGGGCAGGGAACTATACTTCTCTCATAATAATGTAGTACGAAGTCACAGGCAGAAAAGAAGTAAAGAATTGAGAATCTGTCTCACTTTCAAGAAAATATATTTTCTTTTTCATGAGAATTTAAGAAATAATACTTAAGTGGCTTAAGTGAAAGTAGAATTTGTATTGGTACAAAATGTTGGCATCATTGTAATTTGAAATATTCCTCCAACCACCTCTTTGAATCTAATGAATCTTATGAATTACATCCCACAGATATAATTCATCAGTGTCATCAATCATAAATAAGAATAAAATCTAGTGCTTACTATGTGCCAGGCACTGTTTTAAGTACTTTGTATATGTTAACTCACTTAATTATCACAGTAACTCTGTAAGGTAATGACTATTCTGATATTTTTTGATGTGTTAATCAAGTGAGGCATAGGGGAATTTTTCAGTCTGCCCAAAGACACACATTTCATAAGGTGTGCACTCCAGCTCCAGATCCTAAACTCCTGACTGAGAGATTGAATATGCAAAAAGACAATGTCCAGACCATGTAGAAAAATAGAGGAACTCTGACCTACAATCGACCTAGAAAACCAGTGAATTACCAGTGATAGCCAGCCAGGAAGCCAATACGTTATAAGTCAGATTTGGAGGAGGTCTGACCGTTAGCTAAAGTAGCAATCCAAGAAGTCAAACAGTAACTAATAATAATCAGCTCAAAATAGCCAGGACTTGAGTAATAATTAATAACTTAATTTCTGTCTCTGCTTCTAATTGAAGACCATCAGAAAAAGCCAAATATGTAGCTTTAATCAATCACAAAAGATGCTCCATTTCTAATTAACCAGCCTACGACTTACCCAGGACAAGAGCCTCCAATCAGGGCATACCTGAAGACTTCTCTCTTTTCTCACCATAAAGCTTACCAACATCTATGCTTATCTTTGAATTTCTGCCAAAACATAAATCTCTGCCTACATTCCTATAGCAATCTCTGAATAAATAACTTTTGCTTTTCTGATTTTGGTTGGTCTTCATTTATTTTTAAATAGCTATAGCAATATCCATCATATTTAATAAAATAGATTTTGTGAATAGTATATCTATCATGGAATAAGACTATAGTTATCTCTCCAAAAAAAGGCCAATAATTGGCTCTTTTAAGGATTCAATTTAGCAATATGTTCTTTCTAATACTTAATATTTAGAGAAGTATATGTATATATCTACAGAAAGTCCAAATCAACAATGTTCACAATAAAAATAAAAGCAATAACAAAAACAATAGCTATTTTATTAAGCATTTGTAAGTACCAAACATATTATTAAATTCATTGTTTAGATTAGTTTGTTGCAAACTCACTACTGAAATTATCCTCATTTTACAGATGGAAAATTAAAGTTTAGAAAGAGTAAACAACTTATTGGTTCTTACACTGCTTGGATATTGCACAAACAAGGCCTAACATTGACATTTTAACTCCAAAATTCAAGTTCACTGATGCTTAATTCAATGCATGGTATATAGTAGAAATTCAACTTAGTCAATACTTCTAGAATAAATAGAATTAATTACTGGCTGATCAATTACCAACACTCAGTTAAAACCTATACTGACCATGAAAATATATTCATCAAATCCCTTAGAACTTCCTGAAGTCTTTCTTGGATTCTCTTTTTGTACATGAATGTTATTTATGTTCACCAACACTTGCTATATGTATAACCAAATCCCCCATTTAGATAAGAACATCTTAAGAGCAAATAATGTTCTATGCTTTTTGTCCTGGGTTTGGTTTAACTGCGTGCATGTTGTGAATACTGAATCAATGCTGCTGAGAAACAGGTCCAAGATTCTGTGTTCTCTTATTCTGTCTATGCCTAGTGAATGAATCTGCCAGTAACTATTGGTATTTGTAGCTCTGGTGTCTCACAAAACCAATCCAAATATACGCTATATTCCAATTAAGCAACCATCAGATCTTAGCCAAGAGGTACGTAAAATGTGACCATTTTGGCTAGGAAGTAACTTCCTGACAATCAAGTGTTGTGAGAATACCTGTAGCAATGAAGTGTTTTTAACTCTTCAACAGAACAGTTAAGGGGACTGTAACCTTGAGCACATGTGAGTTAGAAGGCACAGCTCATTTTCTCCAAAGTATTTAAGATCCATTGTAAAGAGAACATGAAATGATTGGACTTACAATAAATATCAATGATAAATACCAAAGCTGTGATATGAGGAATGTAATCAAGTAAATAAAAAAATGTTTTAAGGGGTGGCCCTGTGGCTCAAAGGAGAAAGGCGCCAGCCCCATATGCTGGAGGTGGTGGGTTCAAACCCAGCCCTGGCCAAAAACTGCAAAAAAAAAAAAAAGAGAAAGTTTTAAGATTTCTTTTAAAGGCATCCAAAGAAATGGATGTACCTGGCACTTACCTCCTCCACAAATGGTGAGGAGATAATCACATGTTGGATAAAATACTCAAGAGAGACACTGGAATGCGGCATGAAAGTGACAGGGAATCTCTGAGGTATGGAAAGAGCAGGAAGTAAAGCAGCCCTTCCGGCTAGGGCTGCCTTCCAGCCAGGAGAAAGTGCCCATGGCAGGGAAAGGCAGAGGATCCCCAGCACTACATTCTTACCCTACAACTGTAGCCCTGGGAGAGTCCATCAGCCCTCACTGGTTCTGAGACTCAGTACAGGGTACTGCCTAGAGTCCACATTACAGCACTGTTCCAGAGAGGGAGCTCATGCAGCCCCCACCCCGCCCTATGATGCCCTAACAGCTGTACCACTGTGCCAGTGAGAGGGCCCAGACCCTACCATGCTACATCTTGCTCCTAGGACTCTATAGCTCCTCATCTCCACACCTCTGGAGCACTTCTGACACCCCCTATCCACACAGAGGGTACAGTGATTGGTACCAGATAGCCCAGTGATGTGGCTATCCCTAGCATTCTAGCCCATGCGTGTTTTACACTGCAGGGAATGGGTAGTACAGCACACCAGAAAGGCTGCCTTTGAGAGTCCCCCAGAGGCTGAGAGCCACCTTACAGTACCACTGCCTCCACCAGTGGTGGAGCTGCTGTGCTTCTGAATGCACCTCCAGGAAACTGGCCTGTCCGGGCATTTTCCTGTGGCCTGAGGACAGGATGCTCCACCTGCTATCACTGTTCAGGTACCTGGGGATGGGTCTATGGCACTTACCATCACTAGCACCCATGCAAGCATCAGTGGTCCTAAGAGCATGCCTGCTCAGCCTGCTGCCATAACCACCACTACCACCCACTGTGTATGCCACTTGGGGGCCTAGGGACTGGCATACAAAGCCATAAAGCCCACCACTGGTATTTCAGCATACCATTCAGAGGCCTGAGTGTTAACACACCACCACAATCACCAGTACTGATGCCAAATATGCTGCCAGGAGCCTGGGACTCACCTGTCTGCCAAGATCACTGCTGCAACTCTCAGCACGCAAGCAAGCAGCTTAAAAGCCCAAGTACAAGGCTTGACAAAACCCACTCTTGCCAGTGCTTGCATTGTCTCTCATATGAACTGATATATGCCATCTTGAGGGAGGGCCCAAGGATCTGCCTGCTTATTCCACCATTGCTACTGCTGGTTCTCGAGTACTGGTCCATCTGGCATCCCTGTCCCCAACAAAGCTTTACCACAGCTTCCACAAACAACCACAGCCCAAACCACTGAGGAACTCATGGACACCACTGATGGTGATTACAACCAAATAATTCTTCCAAAGACTAAACTACTATGCACACCCAGAACCAAAGCAAAAGCACTTCATCCAGTAAAAGTCTTTCCCTATGAAACCCAATCCATAAAGTTGAAAGAAGTAACCATTATACAAGATGTACAAATATCAATGTAAGGAAAAATGAAAATGCAAGGAGACATAACACCTCTAGAAGAACACACTAACTCTCTTGTTATAGATTGCATCAAAAAAGGAGTTGTACAAAATGCCTAAAAAAGAATGCAAAATAATAGTATTAAAGAAACTCAGTAAAATATAAGAGAACACAGATAAATGATACAAAGAAATCAGAAAAACAAATCATTATCTGAATGAGAAATTCAACAAAGGATAGATTACAGAGGATTAAACATCATAGTTACTACAATAGCCACCAATATCATAACTCATCTGAAGAATTACTGAGAACAAGACATTCTGCTGGCAAGCTTGGAAATCTCATGTGACTTGGAAGACAAGCCACCAAGTAACTCAGTAATCCTGGAGGAGCAAAGTTCAGTCCTGTAGTAGTAAGGCTAATGTTAAATATTAAGCATTTTATGGCAGTTCCTCGAAGGATTAGTGGGGAAAAATTGCATGTAGTATTTTGGAAATCATTTCCTTTACCACCCTTGAAGATTATTTCTTTGAGTACATACTCTCTTGGCACTTATGAGATCTTTTCCCTGAGCATGCAGCCCCTGCATGTCTTTGCTTAGTAATCTTTCCACCCATTTTGTATCTTCTCAATAAAAGGACTCTGTGAGAAGTGCTGGGGCTATCCTGTACCTATGGTCAGCCTCACCTATTGTAGTATGTACTGTCAATCCATGTCTCGCATGATCATTTATGTGGTCACGACAATAGAATTATTAAAAAGAACAAAACCACTACAAAAAGCCATCAAACCACAGTGATAAACAGTAAGAGAAGAAAGGAACACAGAATATACAAGACAACCAAAAAATGATTCACATGTCAGGAATAAATCACTTATAAATAATGACCATGAATGCACATAGATTAATTCCTCCAATTAAAAGATACAGACTGACTTAGTATATCAAAAAAAAAGTGGTCCAACTATATGCTGCCTACAAATAACTCACTTCAGCTGTAAAGAAATATATAGATTAAAATGGAGGGATAGAAAAACATAAGTATGCAAACGAAACCCCAAAGCAATCAGGAATGGCTATGCCTCTATCAGATAAAACAGATTTCAAATAAAAACTGGAAAAGGAGATAATGAAGGTCATTATATAATAAGGGGATTAATTTAGCAAGCAGATATAACAATTCTAAATATATATGCACCTAATCCCGGAGAACTCAGATATATGAAGGAAATATTATTAGATCTAAAGAGAGAGGGAGAATCCAATACAATAATATTAATAGCTAGGAACTTCTCTACTTCATTTGGCATTACAGACAGAAAATCAAAAAAGAAACATTCGATTTAAAATGAATTTTAGAGCAAATACACCTTATAGATATTTAGAAAGCACTTTATGCATCAACAGCAGAGTACACATCTTTTCAATAGTACATGGAACATCCAGAATAGGCCCTATGTTAAACCACAAAACAAATATCAACAATTTGTTTATGAGGACAATTAATGACAATTAAGGTTATGGGGTGGGGGGAAGAAAAGCAGAGACAGGGAAGGAGGGAGGGGGGTGGGGTCTCAGTGTGTGACACACCTTCTGGGGGCAAGACATGATTACAAGAGGGACTTTACCTAACAAATGCAATCAGTGTAACCTGGCTTACTGTACCCTCAATGAATCCCCAACCAAAAAAAAAAAAAAAAAAAAATCCAATTTATATCAAGTATCTTCTCAGACCACAATAAAACTAAATATCAATTATAAAAGGAACATTGGAAAATATGCATATAAACCAAAATTACATGACATGTTTTTTAATGACTATTCGGTCAATGAAGAAGTTATGAATGAAATTAAAAATTTCTTTTTTTTGAGACAGAGCCTCAAGCTGTCGCCCTGAGTAGAGTGCCATGGCATCACAGCTCACACAACCTCCAACTCCTGGGCTTAAGCAAGTCACCTGCCTCCGCCTCCCAAGTAGCTGGGACTACAGGCGCCCGCTACAACGCCTGGCTATTTTTTGGTTGCAGCCATCATTGTTGTTTGGCGGGTCCAGGCTGGATTCGAACCTGTCCACTCAGGTGTATGCGGCTGGCGCCTTAGCCACTTGAGCCATAGGCGCCGAGCTGAAAATTAAAAATTTCTTAAAACAGAAAATTTCTTAAAAAAAAAAAAAAGGAAACCTAATTAACATGTGTATATGAAAAAGGAACATTGGAAAATATACATATACATCAAATTTACATAACATGCTTTTTAATGACTATTCAGTCAATGAAGAAGTTATGAAGAAAATTAAAAATTTCTTAAAACAAAAATTTCTTCAAAAAAATGGAAAACTAATTAACGTGTATATATAAAAATAAAAATTAAAAAAGATCTTAAAACAAATGAAAATAGAAACACAACATACCAAAACCTGTCAGATACAGCAAAAGCAGTGCTAAATGGTAGGTTTGTAGCAAAAGAAAAAAAAAGAAAGATTTCAAATAAACAATCTAACAATGCATGCCAAGGAACTAGAAAAGCAAAACATAGGTGAAAAGACCTAAAAAAGATCAGAGCAGAAATAAGCAAACTAGAGACCAAAAAATATACAAAGTATTAGCAAAACAAGCAGTTGGTCTTTTAAAAATGATAAACAAAATCAATAAACCTCTAGAATTTAGATAGACTAACAAGGACAAAAAAATCCAAACAAATAAATTCAGAAGTATAGAAGGAGACATTACAATTGATATCACATAAATACAAGGAATCATTAAAGACTGTTAGGAACAACTATATGCTAAAATATTGTAAAACCTCAAGGAAATGGATAAATTCCTAGACACACACATCCTACCAAGATAGAAGCAAGATGAGATAGAAAACCTCACAAACCAATAATGAGTAATGAGATTGATCATATATATAAATCTCCCAAAAAGGAAAAACTCACAACCAAATGGCTTTACTGCTGAATTCTACCAAACTTATAAAGCACTAACATTAATTCTTCCCAAACTATTCCAAAAAATTAAAGAGGAGAAAATCTTCCTAATTCACTCTATAAGGCTAGCATACCCTACCACCAAAACCAGACAAGTACAAAGAAAACAAACAATAACAACAACAAAAAAGAAACAGGCTGATATCCTTGACAGATGTAATCATAAAAATCCTCAACAAAAGTCTACCAAACTGAATCCAACAACCCATCAAAAACATAATATACTATGATAAAGTTGGATTTATCATAAGGATTCAAGGATAGTTTAATGTACACAAATCAATAAATGTGAAACTTTACATCCACAGAATAAAAGACAAAGAACATATGATCATATCAACAGATACAAAAAAAGCGTATGATAAAATTCAACATCCCTTCATAATAAAAACCTCAACAAATTAGGCATAGAAGACAATCCCATTTACAATAGCTAAAAAAAATCTAGAAATAAATTTAACCAAATAAGTAAAAAATCTCTTCATTGAAAACTCTGAAACACTAATGAAAAAATTTGAAGAGGATGCAAATGGAAGGACATCTCATGCTTATGGATGGGGAGCATCAACATTGCTAAAATTATTAACTATGCAAGACAATCCACAGAATCCAGTCCCTCTCAATATGCCTGTAACATTTTCACAGATAGAAAATACAATCATAAAATGTGTATGAAGCAAAAGGAACAAAGTGGAAGGCATCAGATTACCTGACTTCAAAATATACAAGAAAACTATGGCTACCAAATTAATGTGGCATTGGTATACAAAGAGACACATATACCAATGGACCAGAATGTAGAACCCAGAAAATATCAGTTGAAAACTGATTTTTGACAAATGCACGAACATTATACATTTAGGAACAGACACTCTCTTTGATAAATGGTGTAAGGAAAATAAGATATCCATATGAAGAAGAATTAACTAGACCCCCATTTTTTTTTTACCATATATGAAGATCAACTCAAAATGGATCAAAGACTTAAAAATAACACCTGAAAGTGTAAAACTGCTGGAAGAAAACACAGGGGAAATACTTCAGGATATTGGTCTAGGGAGGAAAAGATTTCATGATTAAGACTTTAAAAGTATGGGCAACAAAAACAAAAATGGACAAGTGGGACTATATTAAACTATAATGCTTCTGCACAGACAAGGAAACAGAGTGAAGAGACAACCACTAGAAAGGAAGAAAATATTTGCAAACCTGACAAGGTGACTAATATCCAAGATACACAAGGAATTCAAATAACTCAAGGGCAAAAATACATATGATCCCATTAATAAGTGTACAAAGTATCTGAATAGATGTTTCTCAAAAGAAGACATACAAATAGCCAACGGGTATGTGAAAAAATACTCAACATCACTAACCATTAGTAAAATGGAAATCAAAGCACAATGAGATGTCATCTCACCTCAGTTAGAATGGCTATTACCAAAAAGACAAAATATAAGAAATGCTGGTGAGGATCTGGAGACAAGGGAAGTCTTATACACTGTTGGTAGGAAGTTAAATTCATAAACCCCCACTGTGGAAAATAATATGGAGTTTTTTTAGAAAACTAAAAATGTGACTACTGTATTATCTAGCAATCCAACTACTTTGTATTTATACACAGGGGAAAAAAAATCAGTACGGCAAAAGGATACCTGCATCCCCATACTTACTGCAGCAGCATTTACAATAGCTGAGGTTTGGATTCAACTCAATGGATGAAAGGGTAAAGAAAAATTAGCCTATATACACAATTATTCAGCCATAAACATAATAAAATACTGTCATTTTCAGCAACATGGATGGAACTGAAAGTTCTTATGTTAAGTGAAATGAAACCAGGCAATATCACATATTCTCACGCACATGCAATAGCTAAACAATTGATCTCATGGAGGTAGAAAGAGGAATAATAGATGTGGGATAGAACATAGGGGTAAAAGTGCAAGGCACTGGGGACAGAGTGATCTGGGAAAAAGCCAAGCATCACTACTGACCCTGAGTACTAAAAGCAATATTCCTTAGACACAGTATATTGTCTCAGCCCTAAGTCATATTTAGCAATGATAAGCAAAAGGCAAGACAGAGTGCAGTAAGCAGCATGTGTTAAGAGTTCAATCATACTGTTAAAGATAAATTCTTTGTTTTTTATTTTATTTATTTATTTTTTTAAATCATAGATGTGTACAATAATGCAATCATGAGGTGCAATGTGCTGGTTCCATATACAGTCTGAAATATTTTCACTGAACCGGTTAACATAACCTTCATGGCATTTTCTTAATTATTGTGTTCAAACCCTTATACTCTACACTTAGTAAATTTAACCTGCACCCTTCCAAGAGGCACCCTAGGTGTAGACCCACCAATCACCCTCTCTCCACCCTTCCTCCTCCTCCCTTCCCCTCCCGTGCCCCCTTCTCCATATCTTGTACTAAGATTGGGTTATAGCCTTCATATGAAACCTATAAATTAGTCTCATATTAGGGCTGAGTACATTGGGTACTTTTTCTTCCATTCTTGGGATACCTTAAGAAGAATATTTTCCAGCTCCATCCATGTAAACATGAAAGAAGTATAGTCTCCATCTTTCTTTACAGCTGCATAATATTCCATGCTGTACAAATACCACAATTTATTAATCCATTCATGAGTTGATGGGCACTTGGGTTTTTTCCATAACTTAGCAATTATGAATTGGGCTGCAATAAACATTCTGGTACAAATATCTTTGTTATAATGTGATTTTTGGCCTTCTGGATATATACCTAGTAGAGGAATTATAGGATCGAATGGAGATCTAATTTTAGATCTCTAAGTATTCTCCAAATATCTTTCCAAAAGGACCGTATTAGTTTGCATTCCCAGGAACCAGGCAAGGTTGCCCATTGTCTCCACTGCTCTTTCACATTGTAATGGAAGTTTTAGCCATCACAATTAAGGAAGAAAAGGTGATCAAGGGTATCCATATAGGGTCAGAAGAGATCAAACTTTCACTCTTTGTGGATGATATGATTGTATATCTGGAAAACACCAGGGATTCTACTACAAAACTCTTAGCAGTGATCAAGGAATATAGCAGCATCTCAGGTTACAAAATCAACACCCATAAATCTGTAGCCTTTATATATATCAACAATAGCTAAGCTGAAAAAACTATGAAGGACTCTATTCCATTTACAGTAGCACCAAAGAAGATGAAATATTTGGGAGTTTATCTGACAAAGAACATGAAAGATCTCTATAAAGAGAACTATGAAACTTTAAGAAAAGAAATAGCTGAAAATATTAACAAATGGAAAAATATACCATACTCATGGCTGGGAAGAATCAACATTGTCAAAATTTCTATACTACCCAAAGCAATATACCTTTTTAATACAATCCCTATTAAAGCTCCATTGTCATACTTTAAAGATCTCAAGAAAATAATACATCATTTTATATGGAGACAGAAAAAACCTTGATTAGCCAAGACATTACTCAGAAATAATAACAAAGCAGGAAGAATTATGCTACCAGACCTCAGACTATACTATAAATCAATAATGATCAAAACAGCATGGTACTGGCACAAAAACAGAGAGGTAGATGTATGGAACAGAATAGAGAACCAAGAGATGAACCCAGCTACTTACCGTTATTTGATATTTGACAAGCCAATTAAAAATATTCAGTAGGGAAAAGATACCCTATTTAACAAAAGGTGCTGGGTGAACTGGCTGGAGACCTGTAGAAGACTGAAACTGGACCCACACCGTCCCACCTTTAACTATGATAGACTCTCACTGGAATAAAGATTTAAACTTAAGGCATGAAACCATAAAAATACTAGAAGAAAGCGCAGGGTAAACTCTTGAAGGAATTGGCCTGGGCGAATATTTTATGAGGACCCCCCGGGCATTGAAGCTACATCAAAAATACTACTGGGACCTGATCAAACTAAAGCTTCTGCACAGCCAAGAACACAGTAAGTAGAGCAAGCAGACAGCCCTGGGATTCTGTCTCAGAATGGGAGAAGATATTTGCAGGATATGTCTCCAACAAAGGTTTAATAACCAGAATCCACAGTGAACTCAAACGTATTAGCAAGAAAAGAACAAGTGATCCCATCTCAGGGTGGGCAAGGGACTTGAAGAGAAACTTCTCTGAAGATGACAGGCACACGGCCTACAGACATATGAAAAAATGCTCATCATCCTTAATCATCAGAGAAATGCAAATCAAAACCACTCTGAGATGTCCTCTAACTCTAGTAAGATTAGCCCACATCACAAAATCCCAAGACCAGAGACATTGGCGTGGATGTGGAGAAAAGGGAACACTTCTAAACTCTTTGTTTAAACTCTTTGTTTTTTAATCCTCACTCTCTCTTTGAAGCTTTCTGCTGTGCTGGATTTTTTTATGCCTGCGATTTCAATAAAAGCCTGTGAAGACCGTCAGGAAAAGCTGCACCCTTGTCTCTCTGTGTGGAAAGCTACCTGGTGTTGGCCTTCCTGGATCCCTCAGTTCAATGCATATGGACTGAGTAGCAGCAACAAATAGATACCAGAGGCCAGGAAGGGTTGGGGGCTGGGATGAAGAGTTTGGTTAATAGCTGCAAACATACAGTTAGATGGAAGGTTTAGTAGCATAATAGGTGTTTGGTAGCATAATAGGTTGACTATAATTTATTGTATATTTTAACATGTCTAGAAGAGAAGATTTGGAATGTTCTCAACACAAAGAAATGGTCAATGTTTGAGGTGGTGGATATCCTAAATACACTGGTTTGATTATTACACATTGTACCCACATGTCAAAGTATCACATGCATCCTATAAATATATATCATTATTTATTAATTGAAAAGACCTCTGAGGAGAGGTATGATTTTCATTTATTAAAAAAATGGCTATGGGTTTAATTAAGGGCAGGGGAGAAAAGAACATGCCAATCTTAAGGAACCGTGTGTCCAAATGCAGAGCAGGAAAAAGATGACATACAGAGGTGCACAAAGAGATTAGCTTAGTAAGAGAAAAGGGTTTCTGCAAGGAAATAGTGGCACTCATTTCTGTCGTGCCTTTACTGTACAAGAAGAATGTCTGACCTTGAGTGAAAGATCAGAGACTAATGGGAAATACTACAAATGCTTATTTTGGAACCAAAACTTCAAAATGGCAGTTCTACAATTTACATTTTTTAGGGGATGAATTATCATGACCAAATGCCATTTTTCTTTATATGTGATGATATCTGTTTGTGTGACATGACATTTTATAAACACATCATACCATTCTGTACTTTTCAGAACGGAATAGGCTGTCTACCCCCTTCCTTTCTTAATATCTCATTGCTTTATTCTTCTCAATGAATTATTCACTCTCGCAAAGAATTACATGCCAAGCTTTTTTTTTCTCTTCCCAAATAAGGTGATGAAAAAAGTAAAATCTATCTTGTAAACCAATGAACTACCAGTCCTCTTTTCAGAAGTCTCACGGTTCATATTATCATAAAACTGCCATTTTCTAATACTGAGATTATCCTTAATTACTCCTTCTCCCTCTTTCTTTTTTATGTGGGTTATGACAATTCTTATATCAAGCACCTTCCTATAATTGTCTCCACTTTTGTTACTTGGATGCATTTCCAGTCCAGAATATGTACACATCTCAAGAATATGAAAATCCATGAGAAATTTTCATAGATCTGGCAGTGCGCTATTAAAGTTCTTCTCTCAAGGAACAGAGACAATCTAAACGCCGGAGAACCAGCCACAGTGGGCTTCCCTGTTCATGCAGCCTAGGTAGCAGAATGGAATCCGAGAGCTCATTGGGGCAAGTGGATCATGGTCTATAAAGACACTGACTCAGCAGTTCTTAATAATTGACTTTTTCACAAAGCCCTGTGTGACATACAAGGTACTGCGAGGGTACAAGGATGGCAAGGATACTTTTATTACCATCAAATACTGATAGTCCAACATTTAAGATCAGAACATAATAATAGAGAGTTATGGGTATTGTAAGGAAAGTATATAACAAGGGCTATGAGAGTTAAAAACAGAGGGGAATTATTTTTCACTGGCCAAAAGCCAATCATGCTTTGTGAAAAATGCAATATTTGACCTGTGTTGTAATGTTTGGCAGAAAGCATGTAGGGATAAACCTGCATGAGCAGATACTCTGAGCCATAAAGAATTAGCCAATATCAACTGTCGTAGTCAAATCATGTTTTTTTTATTCTTAGGAATGATTCCATTTAACTTCATTGTACCTGATCCCAAGGATCTCAACCAAATAAAAAGCAATAATATAAAATGACCTGTTTGAAAAGGTCGATTTCAAGCTTCTACTTTTGTGCTTTTATTATTTACAACCATTTCATTCATTCAGATAATTGCAGAAAAATACCCCCCTAAAACAGTTAAATAAGTAATGAAGCCCAAAGTTCCTTTCTGCTGCAATGTTCTAGCATCCTTTCCTCATTAATCTTAAGTTCGCCTTAAGACTCTAATAGCCCTTTAGCGAGCATGAAATGTGATTGTAATTGTAAAAGTAACCAGAAAAGAAAACATCAGCTTCCTATATATGTTATTCTAAAATAGAAATACTTAGGGGTGGAGCAATCTCAACTGCAGATGCAAAGATTCCGTAAGGACACCATCTAGCTGTGGGGACTTCTGTTTCTCCTGTGTTACATTATTAAATTATATGTTTTATATTATAAAGTAGTCTGCATTTTTTTATTTCAAATTTTCTAATACATAAGAAAAAAATTAACCTTGCAATAGCTCTGATTCTAGGTGCTCAAACCACCCTTTTCATTATTAGTTATTTTAATTTGTGCAACATGTGTTGGGTCACTGACAAGCAGTCCAAGTTTTAATTTAAATTGAGTACAATCTTCACAGAGCACTGCCTCAATCGGTAATCAAAACACCATAATTTCCTAACGTATGTGTATTTCTGAGTGATAGATTACCTCTGGTCCACCCATCATAACCAATTTAAGCAGAAACTTACTCCTTTTATTCCATATGTTATTAAACTTATCACCCGAGACACAAAATTTAATGTTAATTAATTATTATCTAAACATAATGTGTTGTACCAGAGTGGTGTTCATTTATCAATGTTTCTAAAGCATTCTGCACATGTTGTGAAGGTGGAAGTAACATTTGGGATTTTTTTTTTTTTCACTCACATAGAATTACTATTACAAAGAGGCAAAAATATGAGAAGCAATTTATTTCAAAAGACATAAATTAATCAATTTCTTGGTATATGTTTCTCAGAAAACCTATTTCCTATGGAAAAAAATGGCCCAGAGGGAGCTGAAAGGTATGTTAAAAGTTAATTTTTCCAATGCTAACGTGAAATACTGTCACATTAAAAAAAAAAAAACCCACAAAAACACAAACTTCCATGATTCAAGGGGAAAAGCTGTTTCTAATACTTTAAATGAAATTCAGAAGTAACAAAAGCTACGTGTGCCGTTTGGCTAAAAGCTGCTTCGGAAGCCTCAAAATTATGGTAATTTTCAATCCTGAGGTTTTGTTTTTTAAATTTATATTTTAAATAACAGCTAAGTACATTTTATGAACTGCGTTACTAAGAAGCCATCTGTACATTTTTATAGAGGCCACTTAAATTTTGTTAAATTTGTCAGTTGCTAGGCTGTGGTTTCTCAAATCGTTGAAAGGTAGCTCTCCAAACCAAGTTACTGTGGCTGTAGGCAAACACATACCAAATGCCTGCTGTGGCTTATAATAGGCACTCAGAGAAAATACAAGCATAAAACGGTTAAAAGCTGGTGTCTACATATCATGGAAACATCACATCAATGTGGAAGATTCAGTTAGTCAATTCAAATGATTTCATGAGCAAGGGCCTACAAATGTTGGAAGGTTAACATTACTTTTCACAGATTTACAGATAGTTATTTGGTAAAGGTCATGGACTTTCCTGCCTATTGCCCAAATACACATACCTGAGGGTTCTTGGATGGTTTTCTTTCTTCCTGGGAGAGGTAACAATTTTATACAAAGTTAGCCCAGGCCAGGTATATTATTCTTAGACTAGCTTGTACTTATGTGTAACTGAACAGGCATCAGCAATCAGCAGAATTAGGCCCTCAGCTTGCCTTTGAAGTGTGCTCTCATTCCATCGGGGATAAATGCCCAGCTAAGTGTATCTTTAAGCCTAAGAACACTGTTGCGGGATTTCTGACCTGGACCTCAGTCCCAGGTACAATTTTGTATTTGTGTGGCAAGGACGTTTTAGTCCTGAGAAAACTGTTTCTTTTAGTTGAAAGTACTCATGGCAACTTTTAGTGAAGCAATTTCATCCAAGTTTTTCCTTTGTCTTCTTCCATTGTATCATTTCTTATACTTTTTAACATTACTTGTAGATAAAGCATTTAATTATGATTAGTAAAACAGCGATACTTACAAGAAGTAATCTATGTTGACACTAAATACATATATATGAATATTCTATGTTAATATATACATATTTTCCTGAACTATTTATGCTGTAACCCCTACATACTTTGGTGAATAATTCTTAAGAACAAAGACAAGTCTTACACAACTACAGAATGTCTGCCAAAATGACGGAATTAACATCAATACATGTATAATACTATTATCTAATCTTCAGCCCATATATTTTGCCACATTGTCCTCCAATAACGTATTTTATAGTCCTCTCCCACCCACAAATTTCCTTCCAAGATCTAGTCCAGGGTCATGCTTTGTATTTAGTTGTTATGTCTTGTTGTCCCTTCAGTTTGTTAATTTCTTGGATTTTTTTTTTTCTTTCATAACTTTTGCATTTTGGGATTGCATGGGCTAATTATTTTGCGGTGTGTTTGATCTAAGTTTTTCACTCGATTAATTTCAGGTCATGAGTTTTAGGGGCAGGTACAACAAAGAAGTGATGTCATCTTCAGTTTCCAGGAAGTGTAGGATATGAGTTTGTTCCATGACTAGTGACATTAACTTGCATCACTAGCTTAAGATGGTGTCTGACAGGTGTGTCCATCAAAAAACTACTTTCTTTCTAATTAACGAAAACTTTGTGAAAAGATAGTTTGAATCTATATAAATATGCTGTTCCTTCATCAAACTTTTACTTACTAGATTTAGCAACCCTTGATGATTCTTAACTGACTCAATTTTTACTCCGATGGTGGCCAAGTGGTGATTTTCTTATACATTTATTAATTGACATTTTATTGCAGAAAAGAGCTTCTCTTTCTCCATTTGTCTATTTATTTAATTATATCATAGATTCATGGACTAATTTTAATTTAGTGAGTTGTACTCTGTGAAATCCTGGACATGGACTGCTCAGCTTCTCTCAAGAGAATCTGTTCTGAGGACATGTCTAACAGGCTCCATTTGCTATAGATCTACCACAAAGTTTACACCAAAGCCATAGTGTCCCATAGCTTCTCCTGATCAATGCCCGGGCATGGCAGGGTATTAGAATTGGGCTATTAATGCCCAGTGAAGTATTGCTATAAACGGGCAATCCTTCTCTTAGGCCTCTTGTTAGCCGGCTCAAGATGGGTACATTGCACACTTTCTGGGTAAAGGACACACCTATAACTTTGACTTGAAATATACAAAAGCAAACTTTGTAACCAAAATGCATTGACCCCCACAAGACTGTGATGTTAAAAAAAGAGGGGGAGAAAGACATTCTCAAAACAGCACTACGAACAGCATCACTTCCCATTGAATCCTCTCTAGTTCCTTCTCTGCCTTTATAGGAGTCAGTCCCTCATTGCATTTGGAGCTTTCCAGACTACCTTTCTTCCTTCTCTTTATCATTTATAGGACTTTCCATGAATAAATCTATTGTATGTCCAATTCTGTGCCTGTGTCCTTTTTTTTTTCCCCCCCAGAGGAAACAAACGGACACATTCTCCTATTATCCTTATTGATTTTGTTGCTCAGATTACCCCAGATTTGACCAGTAGGGGTTGCTTCCGATGGCCTCTGTGTCTTTTTTCCTCCTTTACTTTTTTTACTCTGAAGTAATTTTAGGGTCATATAGAAGTTTGCTTAAAAAGTTGATCTCCTGGCAGTAAAGAATAAAATCAGAGATATCAGAGACTATAAAGGGTGTATATAAGTGGGAGCTGGGAAAAAGGGCAGTTGGTTAATGGGTACAGACATAGTTAGATAGAAGATGTGAATTATAATTTTGTGTAGCAGAGTAGGGTGACTATAGCTAAGAACAATGTTTTGCATATTTCAAAGTACTTAGAAATGTTGAAATGTTCCCAACAGTTAGAAATGAAAAGTACCCAAGGTGATGGATACCCAAAATACCCATAGATTACTCCATGCATGTAACAAATTTTCACATGTACACTAAAAATACGTAGAGTATTATGTATCAAAAAAATAATATAAAAAGCTCTTGCTGTGCACTCTTCATCTACCTTTTCTCAATGATAATATTTATGTAACCATAATGCAGCTATCAAAACCAGAATGTAAACATTAGAAGCATATTATGGAAACTGCATACATTATTTTGACCACCTCCATAGTCATATTAACCAGTTTGTTACAGATCCTTGAGTGGTCAACTTACAGAAGTTCTACCACATATACTTAGTCATAGAGTACACAGAGTGTAATTTTTCAAGAATTTTTACCCACGTAGTTGTAAGAAATACTTACTGAATTCAATATCTGTATATGGTGTGTAGATGAAATACAGTCTTGAAACTATCGGAGTTACTAGCTTTCTCCCATTTGTATGTGGTAAAGTTATCAACACAATTAGGTTTGTTCATATGTACATCCCATTTTATAGTTTTTGTCCATCCTTGTTGATATCAGTCTATCCACTCATCCAGTCTAGATGCAATAGTCTGCTTTTGGAATGTAAATAAATTGTTATGCATGAACAGGTTTATTAAATATATTAAATAAAAAATTAAAGAAAATAATGTCTACCTCTATTATGATTGAAGTCTACATGGATTCTTCCCATATGGTCTCTCATTTTCATGGATATCACTCTTCTTGATGTTCATCTCTCATGTGTTTTTATATATTTTTTGGATCGTAAATACGTGTTCCTAAACATATTTTACATATTTTTGAACTTTTTTCTATTAGTGGGATTCATGGTATTTAGTTTCTTATTACAAAGAAATGTTTGTGAGATGTAATTTATTCATGTTTACTGTTGTATCCCAAATAACCAAAATTTATCTATGATTTTCAATAGACATTTATTTCAGTTATTTTTTGCAATTACAAACAGTGCTGCAATGAACAATATATGCTGTCTCCCTGTGCTCATGAGCAAAGCATTCTTTAGGGCGTGGCAGGTTTGCTGGGGGGACAGTACCTCATTTCTCTGTAATGTTGATTCCTAGAAGGGACTGCTGTCTGCATGGAGTCTGCACATCCTTTCCAGGTCTGCCTGGGTTTTTTCCAGGTATCCTCAGCTTCCTCTCATATCCCAAAGATGTCCAAATTAGGCTAACTGGCATGTCTATACTGTCTCGGGGTGAGTACAGGTGCATGTGTAAGGCCTTGCAATGAAATGGCATCCTAACCAATGCTGGTTCCCACCCCGAGTTGCCAGGATAGGCTTTGGTCGCTGAGACCCTAAACTGCAATCATTGGGTAATACTTTTCTTACTTAGTTTTATTTATCTTTCTCTAATATATATATAGCTTGTATTTATTTCCATGTTTAATATTAGAAGTGTTTAGGGGCTTTATGGAGAAGTTCAGTAACATTTTTTGTGACCAGAAATATGCTATAGGGATATAATTCTTGTTTAAATTAATTATCCTACAGTAAATTTGGTTTTGTTGTATTTTGTTTCTCTTAGAGCTGAAGTTTCCAAGAACCTATTGATGACATTAAGTGAAAAGTTACTACCTAGGGATCTTTACCTTCATGCAAGTTTTGACTAGCTTTCCAAAATGGTTCTACGAATGTCTACCTCTACCCGAAGTACATTAACAGTTTCAGTAAGTCTATGCTCTCCAGTAATTTCTGTTGTGAGACATCAAATGTTTTTCTATTGAAATTTGTGAAATAATATCTCATTTTGGCTTTTGTTTTCATAATTATGAGTTATATTTGTCATCTTTTCATACAATTTCTGGCCACTAATTTTTCCAACTTCAGTTAGTTGCTAGTATACACTTTTTACATATCTTTAAACTAGTTTTTTAATCTTTTTCTCATGGATTTATAAGAATATTTTATATACTCTGAATTGTAGGCATTTGGTAGTTAGGTTTTGCAAATATCTTTTTACTAGTTTAGCTATTTTTTCTCTCAGTATTAAATGATATATTAGGATGGGCAAAAATAATTATTTTAATATACATGTACTTATATTCACTACCTTTTATGTTTTATGTTCCTTATTTGAGAAATTCTTCCCAATCCTTAAATCACAAAAATATCTTCTTACATTCTCATATTCACATGTAGGTTTTGCAATTATTTTAAGCTGCTAACCAGGACTTCTATGAAATGAAGTTCATATTTTATATTTTTTTAATGTATCATGTTGTTCCAGAAAAATTTCCACCTGCAATGCCACTTATTTCAAATACTCAATTTTCACATATGTACATCTTTGTGGGCTATTTATTTATCTGCTTTTATACCAAGACTCTCTCTCTTCATTAAACAGGTTTATAAGATTTATTATGAAGCAAATTCTCCTATTCTGTTCTTCGGAACTGTCTTATTACTTTTGACTTTTTGTATCTCATATTAATTTTAGAATCAGCTTGTCAAATTTCATCATCCCCCCTGTCAGGATTCCTTTGGGTTTTCACTGAAAATATAGATTATTTTAATGAGAACTGTTATCTCTGATAATGAAACTATTATTAACATGGTATTTATTTTTTATGTAGGCCAACTTTAATGTACTTTATTTTTTTTTTATTTCAAATGAATATAAGATTACAAATGTTTAGGTTACATTGTTTTCAATTCCAAGGTAAAATTCAAGTTGCAGTTGAGCCACCCAGGGGTTGAGAACAACCTCACATTGTGTACATCAGGTGAGATCCGCCAATTGCCCTTCCTCTCTTCTTGTCTCCTCCCCATTGATACACTATATTTGTGTTTTGTCATTTGTGTGGATGTGCAGTTGTGTATATATTGGTTTTATATTAGTATTGGGTACATTGGATTTTATTTTCCATTCCTGAGATACTTTACTAAGAAGAATGTGTTTCAGCTCCATCCAGGTAAACATAAAAGATGTAAAGTCTCTATCTTTTCTTATGGCTGAATAGTACTCCATGGGATACATATGCCACTGTTTGTTAATCCGTTCATGGGTTGATGGGCATTTGGGTTGCTTCCACAACTTGACAATTGTGAATTGAGCTGCTATAAACGTTTTGGTGCAAATGTCTTCATGGTCAAATGATTTTTGTTCTTCTGGGTAGAGATCTACTATTGGGATTGAGGGATCAAATGGAAGGTCAGTTTTTAGTTCTTCAAGGGTTCTCCATAGCTCTTCCCATAAAAGTTGTATTAGTTTGCAATCCCACCAGCAGTGCAAAGTGTCCCCTTTTTTCCACATCCATGTCAGTAGATTTGGGACTAAGTTTTTTAATTTTCTTCAAAAATCATGAGCATCTTTGTTTATACTTAATCTCAGGATTCTTTTATATTTAATTCTGCTAACAATTACAGATATATATTTTAAAATGCATTTACGGTTATTGCTGGTGGATAGAAATGCTATTTAAATTTTATATGGAACATGTATAACTTGTTGACATTACATTAACTTTAATCACTTGCCTGTAGATTTTCTCTGGTTATCAACATAGGCAATCATAATAAACATCTGCAAATAATGACATCTTTTCTTCTTTTTCTCAGACCATATGCCTCTTAACTTTATACATACTTATGTGTGAGTGTGTGTGTAGAAATAGCTATTAGACTGGCAAAGAGACATAGTATATTATGCAAGTAGTGACAGCAAGTGTCTTTGTTTTGTTATTGCTATTAAATGCTTCTAATGTTTTACCTTATTATTATTTTGTTGTAGGATTTATGAATGCCCTTTATCAGGAAAAGAAAATTCTCTATTTCAATAAGTTCCTAAATTTTTCTTCTTTCAATTTATGAATGAATTGGTGGTAAATTTTATTGAATGGTCTTAAAGCCCCTATTGAGATGATAATGTGGATTTTCTCCTTTTCAGGGGTCCTCAAACTACAGTCCGGGGGCCACATGCGGCGGTGTGATTATATTTGTTCCCCTTTTGTTTTTTTACTTCAAAATAAGATATATGCAGTGTGCACAGGAATTTGTTCATAGTTTTTTGTTTTTTTTTTTTAACTATAGTCCAGCCCTCCAACAGTCTGAGGGACAGTGAACTGGCTCCCTGTTTAAAAAGTTTGAGGACCTCTGGTATGTGGTAAATGACATTAATAAATTTTTAGGCATAAAACAAACTTTGCATTCTCAAGATAAAACTGAACTAGAATGACACATATTGATCTTTAAATTCCTACATTCAATAGTTAATAATTAGTATAGGAATTGTGAATTAATATCATGAGTGATGTTGGCCTATAATTCACCTTTTTAGTGGTGTTTATATCTATTTTTGGAATCAATATCATACTCACCTTAGAAAAATTCAAGAGTTTTCTCTCTTTCTAGCCTCAGTGAACAAAAGAGGCTTAATGTTGTCTTGGATTTGACTACACATTTTAAACAGGTCCCCTCTTAACTAGTCCCTGACCTACCTTTCCTTGGAGCAGTTACCTCAGAAAATTTGCAATTGTAGTGTCTTTCTTTGTCCCTTTGAGATATAAATTCTTTACAATGCATGGTGTGTCTCTCAAGGACCTAGAAACCAGCTCTTTGAAATAAAATAAATGATGAGTTATACTGATTTTTTTTTTCAGTCATCAATTTTCAATATTTGTATTGAACTTAAAGTTCCCAGTATGGTATAAGCATGTCACCTTTCCCCCTCTCCAAAAATAGTTGTATCAATTTGGGGGGAAATAAAATTTATTAAAACTCCTATTAATATGATCAGAGTAATTTATCTGGTCTTTTATTTCTTTTGCTTTTTTTTTTTTTTTGGTTTTTTGGCCAGGGCTGGGTTTGAACCCGCCACTTCTGGCATATGGGACCAGCGCCCTACTCCTTGAGCCACAGGTGCTGCCCATATTTCTTTTGCTTTTGAATCCTGCCTAGCACAGTCTTCTATCCTCCTGTTCCCATCTTGTCTCTTTCTTCTCTAGGTCTGGAGAACAGCTGACATTCTGTCTCTTTCTTTCATCTTCACCCTGGGAATTCCTTTTCTTTCTCCTCTGCATTAGAATCTCTGATCCCTGGGTCTTATCATTTTCTCTTCTTGTTTAATTTGTTTTTTCTTTTATAGTTTTGAGCATTATTTGTAGGATGCAGGGGAGATAAGACAGTGATACATATATTGTACAAGTCAGAAAATATCTTTATTTTGTTTTACACTTGTTAAGCACAAAATTCTGAGTGGTAAATTTTTTTTACTCAAGTTTTTGAAAACATTGTTCTTTTATCTTCTAATTTTATCTGCGGCCACTGAGAATTATGAAAGCAATGTATATCATAATGTTTCTTCCCTGTAATCTATTTTTATTCTCTCATGTAGAATATTTTGAGGTATTTTCTTTATTGTTAGAATTCTTAAGTTTCAAGATGATGTATCGTGGTGGGAATTTTATATATTTGTTTGTTTTCTTTTTTTTATGATATTAGATGCTTAGAGGATCCTTTCGATCTAGATTCTCAAGTCCTTCAATCCTAAGTTATATTTTGATTTATACATTTTATAATTTCCACTATTCGCTCTTTTTTAGAAAATATTACTGTTCAGTTGGAATTTAAATCTCCAGGTTTAGTCCTTTCATTTTGATCTTTCTCATTCTGTCCTTTTTGCTATATTTGCCTCCTTATATATTTATTCTAATTTCTTGAAAATTTACTCAACTCTATTGTAAATAATCTATTACATTGTTTATTATATTTTAACTCCTAAGAGCACTTTAGTTTTCTATAATCTTGCATTTGCTTTTAGTGTCCTATTTTTTATGTATAAAATATCTTCTTTTTATCTCTGGTGATATTAATTATGGTTCTTTTAAAAATCTTTCTATCACATTGGTTCTACATCCTTTTTTTTAACTTTACTTACTTTGCTCTTTCTTTTATGTTAGTGGTTTCCCAATATAGCTACCATTCTTGCATGCCCTTTCCATCTAAGAATGAAACCAAAGTACTAAAAGTTTGATTAGAAACTCTGTGCACAAGACGAGGACTTTTGATCAAAGAAATTTAGTGGGGAAAGATCAGGCAGAGGCTCTGGAGTTGCAATGAGGTACTCAAAGTGTCAGAATCTCAGTATCTCTGAAGCAGTGTCTCTGAAGTAATTATATTATTTTTACACAATTCTGCAATATTCTCCCTGTGTGGGGAACTGATTATAGGCCTGCTTATAGGTAAAAAGGAGCTGGAAATTGTCTAATTACTCATTGTAAATGAGACAATTATTTTGAAATAATAACGGTCAATAGAGTATACTTATAAAGCAATTTTGAGGGTACATTTTGAGTTTCAAGTGAATCTTTTCACTTGGAACTTACTTTCTTTTATCCTATTCTGTAATGTGTTATTTTTTGTAGCTACTTTTACTTTTTTTCTCAAAGCCTGAGTTTCTGGTCATTCAAATCTGCCCCAGGCATCTCTCCATCAGGCTGTTGGAGTAAGATTTTAAAAGAACCCTGGGCCTGTTCCTACTGTGGGGTTTCCATCTAGTCTCCATAAAAGTCTTCTTTGCTTCACCATCTAGAGCTAGGCATCAACTTTCCAATGAAATTCTCTGGTTTGCTGCTCAGAAACAGGCCGTGGCCCTGGAAGGTTTAGCACATGTAGTCCTGATGCTCGGAGAACTCCAGGGTCTCCAGTTGGTTGTCTTAGGGTGACTGTTAAGCAGTCCCTCTCCTTTTCCCATGGGGAAATGCTGGGAGATTTGCTTGGAAAATATGACTATTTCTTGGCATATTGAATATTTTAAATATCTTCAAGGTAAAAGTTGCACTTTCTCAAAACAAAGTAGCTTTCGATCCAATTCTTTCAAAGTCTTAACTTAGGTGGGCTCAGTATTTAGATATAGCTACAGGGTCTGGTCTAGGCATCTAAAGCTTTAGACAAAACTGCAATAGAATCTTCATTTAGGATCATGTTATTTTCTCCTTTATTTCTCCAATAAATTATTCAGGAATGAAATAAAGAAGAAAACATGGCCTACAGGTACAGCAGCCAGAATCCTGTGTCTCTTTATTTTATCCAGAGGTTTATTATTTTGTTTTCATTACGTTATGTTTCAGTTTTGTTTAGACCAGTGGTTCTCAACCTTCCTAATGCCTCCATGTATTTTCATTGTAACAAAGGGGTCACGACCCATAGGTTGAGAACCGCTGGTTTAGACCTTTGGTAGGTGTGGATTTTGCCCTTTTTCTTCTTTGCACCATGGTCAAGTTTAGGGCAGAGAAAATCCCACTTTGAGAGCAAGTTATGTGGCTACTTTCTCATGATCTTTATGAATTCAGTATGACAGCTTTGTTAGGTTCATTATTCTCTCATGTTTCATGATCTGATGTCTCTCCAGATTTAGGGTTTTTACAGAGATAATGCTTTTCTTCTGCCACAGTAGGAGGATTGTCACATTGCTTGGAAGAGTTAGAAAGAAATGTAATTTCTCCTTAAACTGACCCTTAATAATTTTTTTGCCCCTCACTCCACCTTTGAACATATATATCTGTGCCATCAAACTGGTGTCTCCACACCAGATATGGCCAATGGCCATCATTTTATCAACCTCTACCTTAATTTAACCATCTCATATGCCAACTTAACTCCCTTACAAGATAATTGAGTATGACATCTCATGTCAGAAGTTTTATTCCTTCTTTTAATTCATCAAAATAATATCGCATGAGGAAGAGATGAATAGCCACCTATACTTTTAATAAAATTATTACATTAGCTTTCTACCTTTGGATAAAATGTATTCCTCCTGATCATGATTTCATTTCCTAAAGAGACAAATCAGTTATGTCTTAATGCACAGATCCTCATCATGATAGATTTTTGGTTGTCTGAAATCATTTGAGTGTATTTGAATGTAATGTATTTTAAGTATCTACTGACACAATAGATTTATGTGACCCAAATAATCGGACTTGCAATGGTTCTGAAAAAGCTTCACCCATCACAATTTCAACTGGACATTTTTAATTCTATTTTTCTTAATTTCTTTGGGAAAGGATTCTTGAAATAAAATCTAATTTTTATATTTAGTGTTGATCTATGATATAAGCTTAGGGTGGGTTTCATTTGCACATCTCACCAAAGGGCTGCCACACATTAGCTCAGTCTCTCATCGTTCCCTTGTGCCTTGAGATAAGAGTTTCAGACTGGGTTTAAGTTGGTTATTTCTTCATTTACCACACCCCAAGTCTAACTCTAATCATAGCTAGAATCATGATCCTGTGAAATTAGAATAAATACAGATTGAGAGAGTATTTACTGAATATATACCATGTGCCAGGCACCTGACTAGGTACTTTACACCTATTGTAAATGAAATAATTTTCAAACAGCCCTAAGAGGTGTTCTTCTTCCAATTTTTCTAATTTTCTAATGTTATTAATGATGAACTAGAGGTTTGAAAAGCAAGGCATTATAAGTAGTTATAGTCAAAATATTCAAATATATTTCTTTCCCTGTAAATCCCATGCTCTGCACTTTGCACCAAGGTCATCATGGAGTTAAAGACTCTCTAATTTCACAGGTAACCTCTTGAGGTCTGACTAATTTATATAACCTGCTCATGACTTCTTTTGGGAGAGCTCTGTCCCTGTAAATGAAATGAACCTTAATTTCCTTGCTCTGGCAGAAAGAAAAATTACAAGTCAATTTGTAAAGATTGCCAGAGAAGTAAAAAATCCTCTGACAAAGACATGAGCAAGTATGCACACATACATTCCCACCCTCCACCCCCATTATCCTATAAAGCAATTGCATTATAATGGACTTGAATAGATCTACTCTTAGTCCTGATGGCCCAAAATAACAGGGGACAGTGCATTTTGCCTACGACCAAAGGAATAGGTCTCCATTACTTTCTGTTTAAGAATAGGTGTGTAGTTTAGACTCATGTTCTCTGCTTAGATTTAAACCATGAAACACCTCTATAAAGTAGTCAAACTTCAAGTTGCTTCATTAATTTCAATGAGTCAGAGGAGAGGGTAAAACAAAAGGAATATGTGATGCTTATAAATATTGTCAAATTAATACATACTAATGCTATTTTTTCAAGACTTTGATTGGATATTGTGACAACCCATTGTTTGGTAAATGAATACATGAAAATATACATATGCATATTACTTATTAGTAGAAATTATTCTTTTTATAGCTTGGATGATTTTATTAGTAAATCTACTCCCCATCCCTAAAGAGGCCCAGGGAAAAACAGTCCAATAAAAAATAATTTACTGGGCTGACTTACTTCTTCTATTGTAATAAATAATAATTTCCTCAGAGATGAGAGACTTCAGGATGAGAAATACAGATGATTATTTGTTTTATTTTATTTTTTTGGTAGGAGCACAAGAAAGACATAAATGATCTTTTGATGCTTCTCTCATTTAGTTAAGTGGTAAATTCAAACTGTCCACCTGCTAATGAATCAGCTAAAACAATTGCACATTGATTTATCTTTGTATATCTTTGAAAAAAACATATACATACACCCCCATACACACAAAATGCAGCCACAAACATATCCAAGATTTAATTTATTGAAACCCTACAATTATAAAGTCAAAAATGAAGAAAAATATAAATAGAATTTTTTTTTTTTTTTTGCAGTTTTTGGCCAGGGCTGGGTTTGAACCTGCCACCTCTGGCATATGGGGCCGGCGCCCTACTCCTTTGAGCCACAGGTGCTGCCCTAAATAGAATTCTTTTTATCAGCTACAAGTTATGCTGCAAGAACTACAGATCTTTAACTGGTCAATTTAATAAGAACAATCTGCATACAATAGACTTTCTACTCTTCACTTAAAATTGTACAATTTTTTAAATAGTCTATGATTAATGTCCCTGCATTTAACAATCTAATTTCAATTTTTCAACAAAGAAAATACCCTTTTGCTCAAAAGCAAAATTAACTTCCGGAATAAATAACAATACACACACCTCACATTCAATGCAATCTTTTTTTGTGAAAAGACAGCAATTTTTAAGATATTACTATGACTTTGGTCACTAAGATGTGTTACATTATGTCCTACTTTAAATCTTCAATCAGTCTTTTCCATCTGTCAAAATTTTATAGCTACTGCAAGATAAAGGCTCTGTTGCTATGGTAATTATTCCATTACCTAGGTGACAGTGTTCGAATGATGTCATTGTTAAAGTGATATAACTCATGAAACATTTCCAGCTTTCATTATAGATAGGCAGACAGAAAACTGACTTGTGATACAAAATCAAGGGGGACAGAAGAATGCTCTTCTTTAAAATATACTAGGTGCTCAAAACGAGAATTAGAAGGTGAAGGCTAAAATAAATTTCTCTAAGTATCTCTGCTTTCATTTGGGTCAATACCCTCACCAGTATTTCACAAAGCTGAAGGAAGAGATAGAAAGATTGCATGCACGGGGGAAAAATAAAATGATAGAAAGGTACTCTGCTGGCAGAATGGTGGAAATGCATCCCATTTTAAATATATTTTCCCCTATCTCTTTAGTTGAATCATGTGCTCAATAATTACTAAAAAAAACCTACTATGCACTTTTATTTACGTACCATGATCTAATCCTCAGAAAGTTATATACAAAGAGATGTGGGGAGGAACCGACACAGGGAGGAGAGGGAAACAGGAAATTAGGTGGAGAAAACAGCAGAAAAGATTAGAAACTGGCTTGGAGTTCACTGTATGGAATGTGATGAAAGATGAATCAGAGAAAAGAGGAGGCAGCAAGAAGGGTGGATGAGAGTTTCAAATGTTTGTCAGACTTCAATGGCACTTGCTAGGCAGTGACTGCCCTGTGGCCAGTGCTGTTTCTGTCTCATCTAAAGGCCTTTTAGATGTTGTAAGAAACACATAGCGTGACACCCTCCAAGCTTACCAACAGGTGAGGTTGTACAAATTGTTTTCAAGAGACAGAACATGTTTCAGATCAGAGACTTGGGGAAATTTTGTGAAATGTCCTTTGAGCCAAGAGGATTCAGAAGCCAGCCCTCTCCAAAGACTGCAGGAGAATTTCTACCCACCAACGAAAAGCCATTACCAACATCTCCTTTGTGAAAGTGTTAAAGCATTTCTTCAGAAATCCTCTTTTCTTGTGTTGTGGTATCCATTTCTAAATATTAGCTCACTTTGTTCTGTCATACAATAAGAACTGAATTATGAAGCTTGAAGAAAATAGAGAAATCCTAACAATGTATATAAATTCTTATATTGTATAAGGAAGGAAGAGGTCCAAAGAAGTTCCTTGTGTTACAGAATGATGACTATGGTCAATAATAGTGTATTATATGCTTGAAATTTCCTAAGAGTTTAGAGCTTAAGTGTTCTCACCACAAAAAAGATACTACGTGAGATGATGTTAATTAACTGAATCATGGTACTCATTTTGCATTGTATCCATATATCAAATGATTTTGTGTACACCTTCAATATGTACAATCTTTATTTATCAATTTTACCTTGATACATCAGGGGAAAAACTTCAGAGTTGGGAGATAAGTATATACTATTTAATAGCCTAATATCAATCCAAGGTCCAAATACCTTCTCACACTCTCTTGCCTCTCAGTCGAACACTATAATGTAGAAGAATTCATTAGAGCTGGAGGCAGCCCATTCCATTTTGTCCATGTTGACATAGTCTACTTGGGACAAGGTAGTTATATAAACCTAAAAGAATTTAATGTGTTAGTTTCTTATGATATTTAAATTTTATGACACACATACGGAAAGAGCAAAATTTTTTCTAAAAGCTCAAATGGCAGAACCCGGGTACCACTGTACTTAGGCTGGTGGTGGAAGGACAGGCTTGGGGAAAAAGAAACTTCGGGAGATCTCACAAATCATACTACCGGGGGTTTGGGCTTCATTGTGTGAGGGTGTGCATGCACTGTTTACATACGCATTTTCTGGCCACCATATGGATCTGGCAGAATATGAATTGAGGACAAACCACAGGCTCAAACAGGGAAGCAACAGCTGCTGGGCCATCACCTCATTTATGAAATCTGGTAATGGACCCATTAATTGTGGTGTTTTAGGCAACTCCCACAGTGAGTGTGAAAGTAATTCCCTGATTAATAATCAGCCTTTATTCAATTAACAGATTCATGAATCTTGTTCTTGGTATGTACTACACGACTTGACATCGCACTTAGGAGATAGCTTTTAAAATAAAATGTAGTATGGCGACAATATTTCTTTTCAATGCTTGTTGGTTTCACATTCTAACAAGTTCTGTCCTTTCCCCAAGGGATGGAGGACACAGAAAGGGCTAGAATCTGAATGTCTAAAGCCCAAAAATAATGTGTCAGACTTAACCACCACATCATAAACCAAGCTCATTAACAGCATCTGATAAAGCTTATCTGCCTCACATCACCAGGGAGTCACTTGCCAGCAGGGCCTTTGTGGATAGAATTTTCAGTAGATACCATCATTAGAACTCAGTGAAATAGCCATCCATAGAACAGCTTGCAGCAGTTTCTTCTGTATCATAATTACAAAAATGATTACAGTAGCAAATATTAAAAACAGTGCCTTTATGCATAATTTCTACAACATCGAATTTACCAGCAGTAAAAACAGTAATAAAAGCATTGCCTAATGATGAGACAAAGCAATTTTCAGTCAAGATGCCTAAAAATAACATAAGTTTTCTTACAGCTGGATTCATTGTTAACATGGTTTGCTTAGTCTTTTGCTTAAGGGAGCTTAATCAAAACCTGGGTAATAACCATGCTTGCTAACACATGAATCTAATAGATTTTTTAGACAAAAGGATATGACTTTTGGATTCCTAGAAAAGCTACAGCTACAGCTTTGGGAAAGGCCACCCACAGAGTACAGCAACATCTCAGAAGGAGATGTTCCTTAGCCAAGGAACAAAATGATCTATTCAAAGTCAACAAGATATAATTTCTGTGAAGCCCCCTTACCTAACCTGGAACTTTAGGCTCCCCATCATTCACCTGTCCCCACTTGTTTTTCTACCAATGTATATCCATAGGAATGCTCCTCTGTTATACTGTTTCAATTCTTAGATTGAAAAGAGCATAACTCATTCATGTCTCTACTATTTCCCTCCCTCCTTGGAGTCCAGCTTGGTGCCAAGCACAAAATAAATATTATACTTATTTGTCAAATTAAACTGATGAACCTGAGACATCAATTATACAATATAAATTTAATGTTACTTAGAAACATCAGGAAAAACCTTGTAAACCATAATATGCAATATCCAGATGAGACTGAGTTTGTTTAAAGCAGTTCTTGCTTCTGGATGCTCATTACATCATCTATAAAGCTTTAAGACAAACTTAGTTTAAGGTTCCACCCAAGACTATTTAAATCAGAATATCTGAGAATAGGGCCTGGTCATATAGATTTTTAAAGCTCCCCAGAAGGAGCTGGTTTGAGAATCACTGAATTAAAGGGTATGAGTAAACACATACTAAGAGCATAATTATGGGAAATAACTGATAATTATGGGAAATAACTGATAAACTAGGGAAGAAGAAATAGCTTCATTGACTTTGTGTCCCTTTGGGCATGTGCTTCACTCCCTGAGCTTCATTTGATTCCACTATGACATGAATTCATTATCTAAACAGTAGGTGCTTAAATTTTTCTCATAACAAAATTATATGGGTAGGAACACTAAACCCAGAAACACCAGTCCAGTGCCCAACTTACTGAGTCACAGTTTCCAACCTTAAGAACCAGGAATTTATATCTTTAAAAGTTTTTGCACAGCAAAGGAAGAAATCAATAGACTAAACAGATGATCTACAGAGTGGGAGAAATACGTGCAAACTGTACATCTGAAAATGATTAAAGTCCAGAATCTACAAAGGGCTCAAACAAATCAGCAAAAGAAAAAAGATAACTGTATCAAAAGGTGGGCAAAAGACATGAATAGATTTTTTTTTCCCTAGAAGACAGACACATGGCTAACAAACATATGAAAAAAGCTCAACATCACTTATCATTAGGGAAATTCAAATTAAAACCATAATGAAGGCCGGGTACAGTGGCTCACACCTGTAATCCTAGCACTCCGAGAGGCCAAGGCAGGTGGATTGCCTGAGCTCAATAGTTGGAGACCAGCCTCCGCCAGAGTGAGTCCTCATCTCTAAAATTAGCTAGGAGTTGTGGTGGGCACCTATAGTCCCAGCTACTTGGGAGGCTGAGGCAAGTGAATAATTAAGCCCAAGAGTTTGAAGTTGCTTTGAGCTGTGATGCCTTAGCACTCTACAGAGGGTGATAAAATGAGACTTCATCTCAACAACAACAACAACAACAACAAAAGCCGTTATGTGATACTACCTTATGACTGTCAGAATGGCCATTACTGAAAACTCATAAAACAATAGATGTAAAAAAAAAAAAATAAAAAAACAATAGATGTTGCACAGATGCAATGACAATGGAATGTTGTACTTGTTACACTGTTGGTGAGAATGTGAATTAGTACATCTGTGGAAAACAGCAAGAAAATTCCTTAATGAACAAAAAGTGGTGCTGGGTAACCTGGACAGACACATGAAAAACTGAAACAGGACCTGTACCTCTTACCACTCACAAAAATGAACTTACAATGGATAAAAGATTTAAACCTAAAGTAGGAAAATATAAGAATGCAAGAAGAAAATGTTGGAAAAACTCTTGTAGATTGAAGTCTAGGCAAAGAATATATGAAGAAGACCCTAAAAGCAATCCCAGCAACAAAAATAAATGAGACCTGATAAAACTGAAAAGTTTCTGCACAGCAAGGACACAATGAAAAGAACAAATAGATAACCCACAGAAGGAGAGAAAATATTCCATGGTACATATTGGATAAAGGATAACCAGAATCTATAAAGAACTCAAGTAAATCAACAAGAAACAACCAAATAACCCCATTAAAAAGTGGGCAAAAGATATTAACAGAAACTTTTCAAAGGAAGATACACTAAAAGCCAACAGACTCATGAAAAAATTCTCAACATCTCTAATCATTAGGGAATTGCAAATAAAAACAATAATGAGATAATCACTTAGCTCTATGTTATAAAGTCCCAAAACAACAGATGTTGGCATGGATACACAGAGAAAGAAACTCTTATACACTGTTGGTAGAATTGCAAACTAGAGCAACCTCTACAGAAAATTGTATGGCGATAACTCAGAGAAGTAAATTCTCAAGGCAAATCAAGCTGGAGGGAGGGGAATAAAGGAGATGGGTAATTCACACCTGTTGGTTACCATGCACACTATCTGGGTGAAGGGCACAATTATAACTTTGACTCAATCTATACAAAAAACACAGTATGTTTATCCCCTAATATTCTTAAATTTTTAAAATATTTACAAATAACTAAAAAAAAAGAAAAAGAAAAAAAGAACAAAGAAAATCAGCCCTATCATTTGATCTAACAATCCCATTATTGAGTTTCTATCCAAAGGAAAATAAATCATTACAGTACAGCCACAATAGTTGATCTCTTCCCTACATTGAACACCTTCTTGAGTTGACTTAATTTTCATAGACGAAACATGTACCACATGTATGTATCAGTATAGTAGGCCTAGTTCCTTATGTTGACCACCTCTGTATGCTGCTCAGTTTATTAAGGTCCATTGGGTGATCAACTTTCAAAGATTCTACTGTATATCAAAAAGGCACCTGTACCTGAAAATTTGTTATAGCACAATCTATAATTACAAAGATATAGAGTCAACCTAAGTGCCATTAACTGATGAGTGGCTGTGTGTGTATGCATGCATGTTTATATGTTTATATATATATTTGTGTGTGTATATATATATATATATTATATATGTATAGCTCTACTCAATCATAAAAAGGAATTAAATAATTCTTTTGCAGCAACTTAGATGGAATTGGAGAACATTATCTTAAGTGAAGCATCACAGGAAAAAAAAAACGCTACATGCTCTCACTTATAAGTGGGAGATAAATGAAGGGTACAGATGATCCTAAGTGGTGTAATGTACTAAGAAGGGGGGAGAGAGTGAGAAGATTGAAGGGTAAAAAATACCTATTTGGTAGAATGTATAGTATTCTGGTGAAAGGTATATTAAAACCCCTGACATCAATATTATACAATTCATCCATGTAACAAAAAACACTTGTATTCCCCTCAGTCTATTAAAATAAAATGAGTAAGAAAAAAAAGCTTAATTTATGAAACTGCACTTTGGACAAGAATGACAAGACAAGATGGTGTTGCTGTCTGCTCTGAGAGTACAAGACAAGCAATGTGAAACAAAATATTTCTGAAAAGTAGTATAGTTCAGAACTTGATTACTAAAGAGCCATTTTCCAGCAAAAATGACCAGGACTCTTTGAAGAAAAATGCTAGTTTTAGGACTGTTTTGATTTAGAACATCTTGTAGGGCCAGTAAATAAGGAAGTGCTGGAAAAAAAAAATGATATGTGTATGCCAAAGGCAAAAAGAACCAACCCAAAAGAGGTCTCAATGGCCAAATATTTCGATCAATTTAAGCAACATAACAAATAACATAGAATTGGATTATAAACAAAAGTATAAAATAATTAGCAACCATAAACTGAATGTGTATATCCCCATTCCCAAATTCATATATTGAAACCTCATACCCAATGTCATGCTATTAAAGGTGGAACCTTCGGGAGGTGAACGAGTCATAAGTGTGTGACTCTCATAAATGACATTGGTACTCTTATAAAAAAATGCCCCAAAGAGCTCCCTCACTCTTTTCTTGCATGTGAAAACACATCAAAAAGATAACCATCTATGAACCAGGATGTAGGCCTTCACCAGACACTAAATCTGCCATGATTTGGACTTCCCAGCCTCCAGAACTGTGTTGTTTGTAAGTCACCCAGTTGACACTGTTTTGTACTAGCAGCCCAAATAGACTAAGACAATATATCATGAGTTCATGATATAAATGTTTGAATAACTAAAAATTTGCATGAAGGGACAAATCTCCCTTACAAAAGAATTCCAAATAATTTATGCAGATATTTCCTCCTCCAAGAAGGGGACAATCACTTCCATCACATTGGGTTGCACTTAGCAAGAAGTTACATTGCTATCACATTTTCCTGATAGGATGAGACAGGCACTTCATGTCTGCAGCCTTCCCTCCCAAACCCATCACTTCAGTCTGATTATAACACAAACATCAAACAAGTGCAAATTGAGGGACATCATAGAAAATACTTGACCATGCCTTAATATGGTTAAGGTCAAGAAAAATAGTGAAAATTGAAAAACTGTCATATAGCAGAGGAGAAAGTATTGTTACACACAGTGTTGTATCCTAAAGTACACTCAGGACGATTGCAGAGAAACTGATGAAATCCGATAAAAGTCTGTATGTAGTTTGATTAATAGCGACGCTTCAGTATTAATTTCACAAAGGTATCACAGTTAGTACAAGATGTTCATTAGGGGAACTGCATAACGGATATATGGAAACTCTGTACTATTAAATATTTTTGTGAATTTCCATATATCTAAAAATATTCAAAATTGTGAAGTTATTAAAATTACAAGGAAATAAAGCAATTTAGGTGTGAAAATAGAATTATTAAGATTTCTTACTTTCAGACTAAAGATATTTAAAATGATTTGAAGTGTAAAACCTTTGCTACTGATTTCCTATTAGTGTGGCCAATATTACATATTCAACCATGTTTAAAAATAACTTACACTTCTCAGTAAAGCAGTGTGGACTTAAGACTGAATTATCAAAGTGTACACTGTACTTGCTGCGGCACCAGAAGTTTCTGCACCACTTTCTAGCACCATTTAGAACAGGAGCACATTTTGTTATTTAAAAATTAACCCCCTGTCAGGTACATTTAAGTGAAGGCCTTGGAGGAGTGTCAATGCTGAGTGAACCCATGTATGGCTGCAAGATGTTGTAAGTACTTCATAATTGGTTTATATTTTTGGATTTTTCTCAAGTCCTAAACCCTAGCTGAGATGGAACTATACCCATGCTTACTAGTGAACATTCAATATCTTTTTAAAGTTTTATTTTACCAAGTTAAAATTTCTCCAAATGTAAAGGAAATCTCTTATCTAAAGTCATGATGTTGAAATGCACTCCAATTAAAAATTTTACTTCACAATTTTCCTGGTTTTACTTCTTAATATTGTTGAAAAGTCGCCTTTCCCTTTTCTTATTCACATCCAATCTCCAGTCTTCTAACCGGTATCTCCTCCCCTCTTAAGTTCCCTTTTCCTACACTTACATCCACTGAACTCTACCAGAGTGGTTGCTCTGAGTTACAAACGTGACTTCATTACCTCCCTAGGCACCTGGCTACCTATTGTATGTCCAGGCTTCCCACCACATCACGGAAGGTTCTCCCTGGTGTGGCTGCTCCTAACCCTCTAGAACTGAAAGAGGAAGCACCAGCCACTCCCACCATAATAAGCTGCTCTAATATTTCTAAGGTACTTATTTCCTAAACACGCTGCTCAACCAAATGCCTGTGTCTCCCCTCCCCTTTTGCAGTGTCTTTTGCCTTTTTCCCATTTTTAACTGGTCAGTCCCTACCTATTTTTCAATATGCAATGAAGGTACCCTCTCTTGCATGGACTTTTCCTTAACAACACTCTTTCAATCCTCCTCCTGGTGCTATAAACAAGCATTGCCATACTTTTCTGCTTTATTTCAATCACCCTTGGATTTACCATGATTTTGACAGGTATCACAAGCCTTTTCCTTTTCAGTATACAGTGTCTATCTTTCCACTAATCAGTGAGCTTCTGTCTGATTCATCTTTTTATCCCTAGAGAGGAGGCCTGGTCTACAGACGAGATTGTAAACTATATTGAGCTGT
Organism: Nycticebus coucang; assembly: GCF_027406575.1. Lineage (NCBI taxonomy): Eukaryota > Metazoa > Chordata > Mammalia > Primates > Lorisidae > Nycticebus > Nycticebus coucang. The sequence goes on from NC_069783.1 coordinate 48,055,982, forward strand.
TCTACACATAAATTCCTGCTCATTTGTACTTTATTTTAGTACTGTGGCTCTGGGTAATTAGAGCATCTCTTCTGATCCTTAAGAGATGCTCTAATTACCCAGAGCCACAATGCATCTTTAGGGCTAGATTGAAGCCTGACCCCTCTCCATATGTCTCCTCTTGATAATAAACAAATCCACTGTTTGATTTTCAATTTTAAATTGTTGATTTGAAAGTCAATCCTTGATTTTCTCTGATGAATATCAATTTCATATATATATATTTTGTTTCTACCTGAATGACCAACAGACACCTTAAATATTATCCAACTTTAAAATTTTTCCATGGTATTTGCTTAAACAAGACTGACATTCTCCTAGGGATGAATGTCACAATCTATGAATCACCTGCTGTGATCCATAGATCCCATCTGTTCTAGGATTTATGCTAGAAGCTGAGAGTATATAACTGAATAAAATCAATCTCTGACCTCAGGAAGCTTAGACTCTGATAAAACACTACATATAAGAGATATATTTACTGTGGTAGAACTAAGCACAAGATACTGCTGGACAACAGGGCAGAGCTCTCGTATCATGAAAGGTTTTCCTGAGAAGACCCTGGAGCTGGGATTTGAAGGATGAGTAGAAATAACCCAGCTGGAGAAGGAGATAAAGGCATTGCAGTTGGAGAATCGTGTAAGAAGGGCAGCGAGTGAAAGTGGTTGTGGCAGGAGGAAAATGATGGAAAATCTTAAAGCAAGTGATGTGTCTAGAATGAAAGACACATGTGACAATGTGTAGGGATATTTGGTCACACATAAACCTGGAACGCCCTTATAAGTAAGTTTAGTCATTGTCATATTAGGCTAAAAGCAATCTGGAGGGTATTGAAGAATTTTAATCACATGTATGTGTTAGAACGTTCTCTGCAAATGGTGAGAGGAGGATGTAAGGAGGGAAATGAGGTAGAGAGAAGACAGACAATACATGTAGCAGTTACAATTACACAAGCAAGAAAAAATTAAGGTATGAATAAAATAACTGGCAATGGGCATAGAAAGTAGGGGAACCAAGAAAAGGTACAGTGGAGAGCACTTGGTGACTAGCAGGTCTGTGCCTAGGAAGTGTCTACGATGACTCCTGGGTTTCTTATTTGGACAGCTGGGAAATGGTGGCACTATTTCAAAAGATGGGAACAAGAGTGTGTTTGAGGAATTAGAAGAGTTAGGTTTTGAGTGTGTTTTGATTAAGGTCCTTTGGACATTCAAGTAGAAAATGTACTTGGATATATTCTAGCTTTGGCCAAGTGTTCCAATTGAAAGCAACTCGTTGAGAAGCTTTGCATTTGGATAAATTCTTCCAAAGTGAAAAAAAAAAAAAAAAAAAAAAGAGCTAAGGATATAGACCTGATGCAAACCAAGACTTAAGGAAAGAGAAGAGAAAGAGGGACGCTAAATGATAAGTGAAAAGATGCAAACAGAAAGAGAAAACCAGAAAGGTACCACAAAATGTTATCAGAAATATAAATTCAAGTGCAGTTTTGTAAGTAGAAGAGTTATAATCAACAATTTCAGAGTCCACAGAGAGGTGAAGCAAGTTCAAATTAAAAATATTCTCCACTGACATATTTTTACCTATTTTCTTGGCTAATATAAAAAGCTTACAGGCAGATTATTCAAATTTTGAGATTGGCTTTCATTTGGTATATATAATGGTCTTTATGACTAAGTAAGGAATTAACTTTATTGCTTTTCTCAACTTACCATGATTTAGAAGACTTAGTCATCATAAATGCCTAGTATTTTGTACTGGTATGTGAGAAAGCATATAATTCCAAATCCTTATTCCTATGTATTATGTATTTAAAAGGTCTCTGCACATGCAGAAGAGAGGACTTAACAAGATTCAAAACATTCTGAGACTAGGATACCCCTTCCCATTTTATATAAGCACACTTTAGTCAGGGACACAGTTAGAAAACCTGTATTCTAGACCTAAGGATATTACTAACTAGTTGTTCACACCAGGGAAATCACTTACTTTGTTAGGACATTTTTGTAAATGGGAATATTTACAGAATCAAGCTCTCCTGATATGGATGGATTGAGAGAAACCATAGTCAGAAAGAGCTAAACCATGCTTTGTATTGAACTTGGCTTGGTGCCCATAGCACAGTGGTTACGTTGCCAGCCACATGCACCGAGGCTGGTGGGTTCAAGCCTGGCCCTGGCCACCTAAACAATAATGACAACTGCAACAAAAAAACAGCCAGGCATTGTGGCGGGCAGCTGTAGTCCCAGCTACTTTGGAGGCTGAGGCAAAAGAATCACTTAAGCCCATGAGTGGAGGTTGCTGTGAGCTGTGACTTCACAGCACTCTACTGAGGGACATAGTGAGACTCTGGCTCAAAATAATACTAATACTAATACTACTAGTACTAATAATAATATTCACCAGGCACAATATCCTTGCTTAGAATTTCCCAATCTTGCTAGAAGTGGGCCCTTTGGCCAGCACCTTTTATCCTGGCTGCTCTCTTAACACTTGGACTCTGTGCACTAGGTGTAACTCTTTCTTCTTCAGTCATTGCAAAATACATTTTACAAACCTCTATTACATGTATCACATTTGTCCTAATCACAAGAAGATGTGGTCCTTGAGACATGGGCTTTAGTTGTATTTTAATGTGAATTCCAAACAGCAGACATATGTCTGACACAAAGTGGTGCATAGTAAACGTACAGGAATTATCCAGGCAGAGGAGTCCTTCTGGAGTCCTTGGATCAGCTGGGGGAGAAATGTCTAGCTCAGTCTGCACCAAACTATAAAAGAAACTGAAAGTCTATGGGTCTGTTGTTGTACAAAGAAGTAAGGGCTCACATGGCTCAGAATTCTACAATGGTTTCCAAAGGAATTTCTTTGGGAAGTCCTATTTAAGTAAGTGGTGTGGTGGGACTGCTGACAATGACATCCTGGAGGGAAGCCAGTCTGCTGGCCCTGGAGCAAAGCCATTGCAGCATAACTCTCCTCAGTAGGATATACAGGAGACAGATAATAACAGAATACCCAAATGGCTACTGGCTGATAAGCCCACCGGTAGCAGGAGGAATACTTTATTAAGTGCCTACTACGACCCAATTACAAACAGGAGAGAACCACTGTGCCCAGAGTGACCAGTAGTAGAAAGCTGACCTACCTAGGGAGGGTCTGACAGGCAAAAGACAAAGCCCAAATCTCACAATGAGATCTGCCAGCCTAAGCAAAGCCAGTCCTATTATGCATGTGGTATTTTGAGATTAGAAATTTCATGGTTAATTCTACGGAATCTTCGCTTGAATTTTCATGTGCTGTTGTTTTCAGTTTGCAGCCAACTTTAATATAAGCTTTCTGAGGGTGGATCATGTGCTAGGCCTTTTGAACCCTAAGTCAGGATATAAGTCCATTCTCTGTGCAAGATGCCATTTAAAAATATAGCTTGGATGTGGAGAACACAGGATCATGAGGCATTTTTTTTTCTTTTGAGATGGAATCTCATTCTGTTGCTCAGGCTACAATGCCATGATTATCAGCCTTGCTCACAGGAACCTCAAACTCTTGGGCTCAAGGGATCCTCTTGCCTCAGCCTCCTGAGTAGCAAGGACCACAGGCATGTACTATATAATACCTGGATAATTTTTCTACTTTTAGTAGAGATGGGGTCTCACTCTTGCTCAGTCTGGTCTTAAACTCCTGAGCTCAAGGCATCCTCCTGCCTCGGACTTCCAACATGCTGCAATTACAGGCGTGAGCCCCCATGCCTGGCCTAGGCATATGTTAACAATGTTTGAAGATAGTAGGTACTCTAAAAATCGGGTGAAGGGGTACCTCTTTGTACCGTAGTACTGTGAGCTATTGTGCCTCTATCAAGCTACTTGATAAATGTTTATGGATGATGGCTTATTGATCTCTTTTATAACTCATTATATAAATGGCTAATAAACTTTACCAGCAGTGTTACTTTCAAATAAACAATGACACACTAAATAGATATGCAATGTAAAAGATAAAATGTAAAACAGATGAAAACTAAATCTATTAACTTCAAGTTCTTGACCCATTCATCAGTTAAATTTTTATTTGCCAACATACTGATGTAATCTGACCTCATCTCTTCTCACAGGTAGTCTCATATACATCAGGAATACTTTGGCTTTAACTGGAAATCTAGTTACATGTACATAGTTGCTGAGGCATTTATAACTACATTTATTATAGGCATTTGGTTAATCAAAATATCAGTTAATCTTTCTTTTAGAGAGAATTTATAATGATGATGAAGGATGTTTCTATAAAAATCTTTAAAACCTGAATTACTATTATGCTAATGAAATCATTACAGAAATAAATAGTAAACTTGTTTAACAGAACTTCAGCATCTACCATATGCAAAAGATTGTAAGTTCAGGAAAACATCAGTCTAGCAAGAAAATATATCACCTAACACTTACTAGGGGGAACAAAAGCTGAGCAGAAAAATAACCACGACATAAGACACAGTGGAATGTACAATATTGGACAAAGTGAACACAGTGCAGTTGAGCTATAAAGATTTTCTGAAATAGTATGATTAGAAATTTAGAAACCATTATTGACTGCATAACCTTTTCCAAGGCATTGCACAAGGTTTTATGGTGAAATCTAGACAAACTATGAGGCTGATTTCCTTTCCTCAGAGATGAATTTATCTTACAAATTTTATTTTAATAAATGGAATTCCTGCAAAATAGTCTTGATGCTCTAGAACCCCAAAACATGGAGGGCAAATGTTGTGTACAAAACAAAATTTATCAAATGTTACTTAGTACAGACACTAGTCTAATTTATAGAGGATGAACTCTGACACTTGTTCACAGTTCATACTCTATGAACATGCAGGTATTTTAAAGAAAAAAATAAATACAACTTAACATAGGAAATAGCAAATATGGAAAACTCAGTGACTTAACATTGGAATTTATGGAAATATTACAAGGGACTTAATCTAGTTCCCTAGCACAGCACAGCTAGAGACATACGACAAGAGAATAAGATTTAGTTCAGGAATCACCACTTACCATTATCATCCATTTCTATGTATTTCAAGGCACCACTTTGTGAAAGCAGGTACCACCTGGTGCTAACACACTTGACCTTTGAGTCTAAGGATCTACGAAGGGTAGCACTAAAAATGAAACAAGGAATATTTTCTTTTAGTTATTGTCAAAGAATAGTGACAATTCTATCTTTTCCTTAGTGCTACTCAGCTGCAGAAAGATTAATTCAGATAAGGGGACTAATAATGACCATTTCTAATCCCTTGGCAGACCTGCCTATGGCTAAGATGACTGGCAGAACTTACTTTCCGGCTGCAAGATAGGGTCCCACGCCTAACTGAAGACGTTGGAGCAGTGTGGGAAACACATTCAATAAAGCAGATGTTTTGCTTTCCAATGTGAAACACTCAGAAACTTCAAAATATCTTCACATTAAGACAGCTTTTCAGAGTGTGAACTCCTGACCTTCCATCTCAGAATCACTTGGAGGACCTGCTAAAAATACTGGTTTTTAGGTTCCATCTCATTTCTACTAAAATAAGGTACTCTACAGATGGAGACCAGGAAACCTAATTTTATTTTCTTCATATAAATAAGGTTGAGAATCACTTATCTAAATTTGGGAATGTCCAATGGAAAAATCAAGAACATTTATAAAAACTTTGAGAAAAACTAATGGTATGATAACTAAGGATGTAATCGTTTACCAACAGCAATCATTGAACACTTTGTATCCACTACATTTATCATATAGAAATGTCCTCTTAACTTCACTTCATGTTAAACCATGTTAAAAAGGGTGCCACAGGAAACTCATGTTTATAAAATTGGTCAGACCAGATGAACATATAGTGCAGTGTTTTTCAACCTTTTTTTTTTTTTTATCTCACAGCACATTTGAATCTATAGTTAAATTTTTGTGACATACTTAAATTATGATAATCATAAAAAACAGAATATACTTACTGTGCTTTGAACTTCTTTTGAAAATAATTTAATTAATAATTTTTAAAAATTTCTGAGGCACCCCTAAGATCCTCTCACAGCACACCCAGTGTGCCGCGGCACATGAGTTGAAAATCACTGCAATAGAGGGTTTCTACATATAAATGTGATAAATTATTACATCAGAACATTGGAGACTGAGCATATGAAAAGAAAAATATGGTAATAATGTAATACTGCATGCAAAATTCCTTTGCAGAGAGCCAAAGTTCACCTATCAAGCCCCATTCCTACCTGTCAATATTGTACCTTTTATATTCATTTTAGAGCCAGCCAGTCCTAGGGGTGGTATATAACTATTGCCTGTTAGGATTTTGTGGTTGATTCATAACAAGCACATGGAACCTTGTATTGTGATACTTACAGTGTTTGCAAACTTTTTTAAAATTAAGAATTTCAAGCTATCGAAGCTATCCAGGAATAAATTTTCCCACTCTGAGAAACAGGAAATGAGAACGGGTGAATATGTCATCATCTCATCACGTTCCCTCAAAACCATACAGAAAAATGTTTTTCAGGTAATAGAAATTTAATGAGAAGTCCGTGCACCTAAACTTGTCTTCAAACTAAAGATCTAAAAGTGGGGTTACTTGATGCACTCAAGTGACTAGCTACAAGGATCAAAGAGACTACCTCCATCCCTAAGTTTCAAGTAGAACCTGCATACATAAATAGATACTTTGTTCTTCAGTAAGCTGTAAAAAGAAAAATATAAACAGCAACAACTTGAAGTGTGTGAAAGATTTTATAATATTAATAAAAAATATGGCAAGTTGAATAGGATAAGCTTGCCATAGGAAAGGTTCTACTACTACAATAAACAAAAGACAATTTTGGATCACATATGTTTTCTGCTGTCAGTGAAATATAGGAAACAATTCAGTCTTAAAAATAAAACTCAAAACATAAATTTATAACAAAATGAAGTTGCCAGCCATAAAAAAATAATGCAGGGAAGCCAAAAACATAATTAAAACTCCAGATTGGCTGTAGTAAGAGGATATTTCTTTATCAGATAAAGTTAAATCAATAAAGAAAAATTTAGTGGATATTTAAGACAATACAGAAAAATTAGAAATGTACTTTTAAGGGATGTAAACAAAATCCTCTCAATCTTTGAAAAATAAGTTGTAACAAACATAATTAAGAAAAAATATCAAGGTATAATGCGAGGTGTTTTATTTTGCAGTTATACTGACATGCCCTAGACTAGGGGTCAACACTCTAAGTTCATAATATTCCATGGTGTACATATACCACAATTTATTGATCCATTCGTGGATCAATGGGCGCTATAACCCAGTTATAACCTAAGAATAGGGAGAAAGGGGAAAGGGAGGGGAGGGAGGGGGGAAGGAGGGGGATTAATGGGATTACACCTGCGGTGCATCTTACAAGGGTATATGTGAATCCTAGTAAATGTGGAATGTAAAGGTCTTAGCAAAATAACTAAGAAAATGCTACAAAAGCCATGTTAACTAATGTGATGAAAATGTGTCAAATGATCTATGAACCAAGTGTATGGTGCCCCACGATCATACTAATGTACACAGCTATGGTTTAATAAAAATAAATAAATAAATAAATAAAATCTAAGTTCAAATTTGGCTTACTACATGTTATTGTAAATAAAGTTTTATTAGAACACAACTTCACCCATTCATTTACCTATTGTCTATGGCTGCCTACACTTTACAATGTCAAAGATGAGTAGTTATGAGTCAAAGATGAGTAGTTATGACACAGACCCCACAAATGCCAAAGCTAACTATATTTGCTATTTGGTTCTTGCTGAACTCTACCCTAGACCACTGGACATGTAGAAACATTATTAAAACAGGAGATTCCTGAGTTTTCATGGAATTTTCTGTCACACACATGTTTTAGAAAGGCATCTAAAATCTATGGCCTCTTTCTCACCATGCTTAATCAGCATAATATCACCTATGTAGTATATAAGTATAATATGATCTCCTTCTAGATAGTGACAAAGATCTCTTTGAAATTAATTAACACATGGACTGGGAGAGTACATATATTTCTGAGATAAAACAATAAAAGTAAATAGCTGTTTCTATCAGTTAAAAGGAAATTACCTCAGGTAGGTTTATTTTCTAATTGGCATAGAGAAAAAATGCATTCGCAGATGAAGTAAACAGATTCAACTGGAGACACTTTTTAATCAAGTTTATGATAAATTATTGTCATTCTTTAAAATCCATTTGTTTTCCACACAAGACAAATGGGTATATTTGATGAAATAAGGTATACTTACATCGTCTTCAAGAGATGTAAATAGTTATGAGTAGAATGTGGTGATAAGATGGGCCACTGCAGGAGCTTATGTCAGCAAGGTGACAGAATAGGAAGCCCCAGATCTTCCTCTTCCCCACAGAGAGGACTTAACAGCAATACGAAGACCAACCTCTTTTGTGAGAAATCCCAAAACCAGTTCAACAACCCCTGCACATAAGGCAAACTTGGAATCATCCACGTTGAGCTGGTAGGAAAATTCACAGCACTTATGCTCCATAGGCCTTCCCCTGACACCATGTGGCAATTGGGAAATGGTCAACTTCTGGATTATCACTGGGAGGGATAGAGATGGTTGAACCACATTCCCATCCTTCTGACTTTTGTGGGGACTAGAGGTGTGGGGAGTGTTGGATAAGGAAATAGTTTGCCTTGCCAGATTCTAAGCATTAACAAGAAATGGTGCCAAGTAGACTGCCACTGACAACTATGACAATGGTTTGGACTAATACCACTCACTTACCACATTTTCTTTCCCTCCTCAGCACAGAATGAGGAGGAGAAAACTCGTGATTCCACATACAACCTGGGTAGGGAAAGAGTTGGAGCATACGTTCATGTTTTGATTTGGGGGACTGGGGGTTGCCAGGGGACTAGTTTCCATCTCATCTGGCTCAGAACATTGAAGGAACCCAGCATATTCTAAATGCCTGGGAGTCACTAAGAACAGAAGAGGACTGGCGGGTTTGCAGTTGCTCCACCAGACTCACAGTACAGCAAACAGAAGCCATTGCAGCTTACCAGCCTCTCTCTCTGCAGGGAAAGAAGAATGGAGTGGACTTTCACTGAATTCTTAATTTTGGAGGCACTGCCTAAGGGACTGATTTCTGTTTTGTCTATCTCTGAGTCCAAACAGGATCTTTTTTTTTTTCTTGAGAGGCATTTTTTTGTTTGTTTTTTAATTTCAAATTCATGTGAGGGTACAAATTTGGGGGTTACCCTATTCTAACTTCCAATGTAAAATGCAAGTTGTAAGTGAGTCCTTCACCCAGCAGTCTTGCTGAAAACCCTCACATTTTGGACAGGACCTTGCATACTCTAGAAAGCTGGGTGACTTGTGTCAACTTTAGTGAACATGTAGTATCACACACAGTCATCAGAAGAAATAAGATATTATGAGATCCTGAAAAATAAAACAAGAAATCCCTGGAATTAGGATTGTACACAAGAATGTCCAGAGAACACATATCCATAGTTAAGGTTTGAAAGGCCCTCAGAATCTCTTGGCTGGACTGAGTGATCACCACTCAGATTTTTCCCTGTATGATGCCAGTACATAAAGACAGATGTGCAAATCCCAATACTAAGTTAAAAAGCACACGAAGAAATAAGAAAGTGTGGCCCGTTCAAGGCAACAAAATCAATCTCCAGAAACCAACACCAAAGAAAAGAGGTAATAAGCCACTTTATAAAGTATTTAACATAAGTGCCATAAAGTACTCAATACACTCAGAAAGTTGTGCATGAACAAAAGGGGAAAATCAACAAAGAGATGGATGTATTTTTTTTAAAAAAAGAAACAAATAGAAATTTTGAACCTGAAGAAAAAATATTGAATTGATTATAGCACTAGAGAGGTTCAGCTGCAAACTCAATTAAGCAGAGGAAAAAAAATCAGTGAACTTTGAGACAGGTAATTCAGAATTATCCAGTGAGAGGAACAAAAAGGATAAGGAAGGAGAAGGGACTTCTAGAATATGATCAAGCAGACCCATATACTCATTACAGAAATCTTAGGAGAGAGGAAGGTAGGCCCGAAGGCTTAGTTGAAAAAATAATGGCTGATAACTTTACCAATTTTGGGAAGGAAAAGAGCATCCATATTTCAGAAGCCCGGTGACTATACCCAGGAGAAATTCAAACAAGTCCATGCTGTGACACATTGTAATTATATTTTTTTTGTCAAAAGTCAAAGACAAAGAAAATTTTGAAAGCAGTGAGAGAAAAGCAAGTTATCCTATACAGCGAGCTCCATAAGACTGTCAGCAGATTTTTCAGCAGAAACCTCAGGTTAGAAAGAAAGGTGTTTGTACATTCAAAGCACTAAATACACCACCAACAACAAAACCCTGCTCACCCTGGCTTTTGCAGATGAAGAGAACAGCTTTAATTGGAGACATTTTAAAGTAAAACTTCCAAAAGCTGTCCTTCAAAATTTTAGAGAGAGTTCATTACCACTAGACTCGTCTAATAAGGGATTCTACAGAAGGTCCTACAAGTTGACATGAAAGGATGCTAAACAGCAACCCCAAAGTATGTAAAACTATAAAGTTCACTGGTAAAGATAAATATACAAACAGAGAGTGCTAAAATGTTTTAAAAGTCACATTTAAATCACTTTTAATTCTTTTACAGTGGTTAAAAGGAAAGAGCATGAAAATGACAATAACTAGAAAATGTGTTAGTGAACATACAAAATGAAACTTATGACATCAGTAACAAACTGTGCCTGGGGAGCAAAGAAAAGAGGTGAGTTCTTAGTTATAGACAGAAAATGATTAACCGAATAGCAATAGGAAGTCCATAATTAACAGCAATATTTAAAATATAAATGGATTAAACTTTCCAATCAAGAGATAGAGAGCAGTTCAATTGATAAATAATAAGATCCGAATATATATATTGCCCATAAAAGATTCATTTTAGATTTAAGGAAATACATAGGCTGACAGTGAAGGGATAGATAAAATATATTCCATTAAAATGGGACCAGAAGAGAGCAGAAGTGGCCATAGTTACATCAAACAAATGGACTTTAAGTTATTGTACCCTCATTGAATCCCCAACCAAAAAAAAAAAGAAAAAAAAAAACAAACAAATGGACTTTAAGTCTAAATTCAAACTCAGAGACAAAGAACATCGCATAATAAAAAAAAATCAATTCAAAAAGTAGATATAACAATTTAAAATATATACATACACATATACATATTGATACAGAGGGTGCCAAAAATATGTATACATTTTAAGGAAAAAAACTGTATTAAATTTGTAATACTCAAGTCATGTTTAGCTTTGCAATACTGGAGGTACTCAACTTTTAATAATTCCATGCCAATAAGGAATAAAACATTCAGAAAGAAGATCAATAAAGAAAAGTAGGACTTGAATCTTGTTATAAACCAAATAGACTTAATAGGCATAGAGAGGACATTTGATCCGATGATAGAGAATACAGTCTTCTCAAATCCACATGAAACATTCTTTAGTACAGATCACATTAGGTTGCAAAACAAGTCTTAAAAATTTTTAAAAGATTAAAATTATTCCAAGTATCTTTTCTGACCATAATGGAATGAAGACAGAGTAGGAAAACTGGAAAATTCATAAATATGTGGAAATTAAATAGCATACTCTTGAAAAGACCAATTAGTCAACGAAATCAGAGAAATGAGAAAATATCCTGACATAAACAAAATTAAAACATGTAAAAAGTTATCACTGCAAGGAAGAAAATTGGTAGCAGCCAACGCCTACAGAAAAAAGATCTAAAGTGAACAACCTAACTTTACACCTCAAAGGACTAGAAGAACAAACTAAGCTGAAAATTCGTTGAAAGAAGGAAATAATAAAAATTAAATTAGAGTTAAGCAAATTAAAGTATATAAAAAACAACAGAATAATCGATGAAACTAATAGTTGGATATTTTTTTTAAATCATTGGGGATTCATTGAGGCTACGGAGAAGCCGGTTACATTAATTGCTTTTGTTAGATAAGGACCCTCTTATATTTGTATCCCGCCCCCAAAAGGTGAACCTATCCCAGAGGGCGTGGGGTGGGTCAAGGGATAAGAGTTGGATTTTTGAGACCACACCATTGACAAACTCTTTACACCCACTACAAAAAAAGAGGGATGACTTAAATAAATAAAATCAGACATGAAAAGGGATATATCAAAACTGATGCCACAGAAATAATAAAAAGGATCATAAACAACCACTATGAACAAGTGCACATTAGTACTTACATGCTATGACATGAATGAACGTTAAGGACATTAGGGCTTTCAAAGTAGTCAAAGTCACAGAATTAGAATTGTGGTTGCCAGAGGCTGGGGAAGAGCAAAGAGGGGAGTTGCTCTGCAGTATAAATACATGCAGTATTTCAGCCACACCAGATGAAAAAGTTCTAGATATTTGCTACGCAACAATGTGCATATAGTTAATACTGCACCATGTGTTGAAAAATTGTTAAGAAGGTATATTTCATGTTATGTGTTTTTACCACCCACCAGCACAACCAGAATCATACCATCATTTCCTAGTTCTACAGAATACTGCCAGCTGTCAGTGGTTACCTTTGCGGAGGTAAGTGGCATGGTCTAAGGGAGGATCAGATACTACATAAATGATATTTTCACCTTTTGCTTTATATAAAATGATGTTTTCATAAATTTTTGAAAGCAAGCATGTATTCATGTATTAAGTTTTTAATATGGAAATAAAAAACATGATCCCAGTTTAAAAAGTGATGGGCTACTTCCAGAATATTTCACTTGGTCCTTTCTAGCGTAGTAGCCTTCACTACTTAGATCAGTAAAACAATGCTGATCAGCATTGATCAATACTTAGATCAGCATTCTCCCCTTGATGAGTATGTTTTAAATGCATCCAGGGATTGAGGCAATGATTAGCAGGTGATTTTGCAAATGCACTGGGTCTGTTGTGCAACAGATTTAGGCTAAAATGCTTATCTCTTGACTTCCGTAAGTATCCTCTCCGATAGCTAGGCCACAAAGATATTTCAGTTTCTCAAGAGTGACCTCAGTTTAAAATCAAAATCCCATTCAAAAATACTATTTCCCTCTTCCTTGGGTACAGTTCACTTGGCAAATAATTGCAAGTTCCTTACTATAAGGAATGTGTGTACAACATTTCAAGTCTTATGAAGTGGCCCAGGTCTTAGAAATGTAGAAAGAGAGGCTATATTTGTTTACTGTGGCTCAAAACCATATTCTTTCCACTGGATTTAGTTTTTGTTTATATAAGAATGGAGAATTATATTTGGTAATTTTCAAATGTTAAACAAATTATTATTCGTAGGATATACTCTATTCACCATAAATCATTATATTTCTCATTTATAGCTAATATGTTTATTTTCATTTATGTTCATAAGTGAAATTGGGATGCCATTTTTATTCATAAAATTATCTTGTTGGCTTTGATACCAAGGTAATGGTAGCTTTATTATACGAGTTGAGCAGAGTTCCCTCTTAAGTTATTCTCTAGAAAAGATTGTATAGATTTGAAATTGTTTTTCTTAAATATTTAACAGAACTCTCTGGAAATACACCTATGGCTTAACTTTTTTGTGTACAAATAATTTTTACTAATTCAATTTATTTATGGTTATAGGCTTATGATTACTTGTTATTTCTTAAATCAGTATATGATGTTAATTTTTCTAAACATATAGTCATTATAATATTTGAGTTATGACTATCTCATAACATACTTTTACTACTTTTTAATATATGGAACATCTGTTATGTCTAGCTATTAAATCTGAATAATCATCTCTATTTTATCAATTTTATCAGAAGTATATAAATAGTAACTTATAAGCAATATTTTACTTTGTTGATATCTATTTTTTTTTTTGTTATTTTCTACTTAATACAATGTCTCTTTTGTAACACTTCCATCCTTTTTCTGTATTCATTTTAGATAGCTCATCTTTGGAAAGTTATTGAGAAGAAAAGAATCTCCATTCTTCAATTTCCTTTATTAGTAACATTTACAAATTTGTATACTACATATGGCATCTACAAGAGCAATGCTAACATGGAAACAACTTGTAAAATGCCAGGCCCTCTCTTCTTGACTGCCGTAAGTTAGTAGGAAATGGTTATTGCAAATTACATAGCCAAAGAACTTTATTCTGCAGACAAAGATTTCATCATCCTGTTTCTGAAATATGTTGAAAAGCAGACCTACATTACAGCTTGTATATCTATAATGGAATTGTTTGGAAAATTCTCTATTGCTCTGTTAACTTCTTTTAGTTGACTTCTTTTTGGTAAGTCCTCTGGTGATATTGCAACCTATGCTAATTAGAATGGGATGCTCTGAAGAGGCACTCTTAAAAGTTGGTAAGATTACAGTCTCAAGCCTTGCCCAAACAGCTGTATTTTTAGCTAGGGACAAAAATAAGATTAAGACGTTGGCCTCTTATCTATTAGAGGTAAGAGAGTAATAGAGGCCAGTAAATCAACTAAAAGCATATTAAGTATATTAAAAGTATCTTCATATGAGACTTTTATGATAAGCTGCAGAAAGAATTGACCAGAAGCCTACTAAATTTTTACAGATATTGTGTATCCAAAGTAACACCAGCCATCCTCAAAAGCTTGTAAATTTTCTAACCCTAAAGCAAAAGTTGGCCCCAAACATCTACCAGCATCACGTGGATTGCAGAAACTATCTAGCCTCTAAGAATATATTTCTAAATCGATCATTAAGAATGAAGGCAAGAAAAGTCTCCCAAAGGATAAAGCCAAAATTCACAAGGACAATTTCCAGAGGGCATTTTAATGAGCTCTCACATGGGTTAATCAAATAACTTGGTGCCCAAATCAAGGTTTTTCACCACTCTGTGTAGTGGGATTTGAGGTTGCTACAGATCGATGGCTGCTTGATTTCCCGTGCTTCTTTGCAAAGAGATTTTTTTAATGCATTTGTGCTGTTCTCATTTCACCACTTTATATTGGTTTTGGGTAGGAAAAAAGAACATTTCTTTTTATGTTTTAATATTCCAAACACAATTAGCCACAATAAGAGAACTGCATACCAATTTTGAAATTGTGTCCCTTGGAATATTCACTCTATGAAGGACACGATTCCTAAGTCGCATCCAGCCCGGGTGACTTGTTCTCTTCATCAGGACTTCATGTTGTAGTTTGACGTGTGGGAAGAAGGGATTTGAACTTTTAGGTGAGAGCTAAGAGGTGAACTGTGGCACAGACGGACAGCCCCCGCTCTATCCGCTCTACCCTTCTTCTACAGTAAAGGAACTTCAGTGAGGTATATGGCTGCACAGCTAGAAAGACAATTTTTAGCCTGTCTTGAATCTGGATGTGTCTGTGCCCTGGCCAATGGGTTGTAAATTAAAGAAATCATAACTTCTGGATTTTGCCTTTAAAAGAAGTAACATGTCTCTTCATTCCCCTTTTCCATTGCATTATCCCTCTGGTTGCCTGACTGTTGGTGGTTACCAGGAGCTGAAATAAAGTTATCTAAGATTGGTAGATAGGTAATGAGGATGACTTAGCAACCATAAACAAAGGGCCCTCATGCCTGACGCAGGAAAACCACCATATCACTCCTAGACCATCTATTTTTGGACAACTATGTGAGAGCAGCATGAACTTCTACTTTGGCCTTCACGGCAAGAAATGAATCTACACCTTAGTAAAATGCTAATACCAATAATTATTAGTTCTGCACGTATGTAGCTGAGAAGTGTTCTACCCTTCTTTTCAAATATTTACAATCTTATTATTTGAACTTTAAAGAACACTTGAAGCTATTAATGAAGATCAACCCTGCCCCCCCCCTTTTTATGTGAGACAAATACAATGTAAAAAAACATAACAGGATTACTCCTTCCAGTATCTGATCTGTCCTTTGCATTTTTCTCCTCCAGTACTTACAGACTCTGATACCGTTTGAGTCCCAATGGTTATTTTCATTATTGTTTTGTACCTTATCTCCCTGCATTTAGTGAAATCTGTACACTTCTCACAATACCAAATATGATAAATCACATCATGCTCACGCTATCTGGGAACTAAACCACTGGCATTTAAGATAATAAATTCCACAGCAAAGCCCGTCTCTCTCCTACCACTAATCTTTCTGCCTTCCTCAGTCTCCGACTAGTTGGCAATAACATTACATTGGTGTTGAGATTGCAGAGGATACAGAGACTCGTATTTTGTGATAGTTGATAAAAATGAATTTTATCAGAAAAATGAGAAAATGTCTTCATATAATGAACTTTAGATAACTATAGAAAGATAATCTGGGTATTTAGTTGTGAGATGAATACTTAGATTACTGAACTGGACCAGAAGAAAATTTATTTTTTTCGTTTTGGATTTTGTATCACAAGTAGAATTTCAAAACCCTTAACCTACAACAGGCCTTCCTAATGCAACTTGATACCCATTGATTTTCATGTGGTTTATTCTCTGCTTCCCAAAACATTTCTACTCTTTTGGTAGATGAACAAACTGTAGCAAGGTATACACAGGTCATATTTCAAGTCACTAGTGGGCCCTGCACTGAATTTTTTAACCCCTTCTCAAACCAGTTTAATTCGATTGTCACTGCATTATATGTGCCTGAAAATATGGTATTGTATTGTTTTACATGACTTTCTGATTTTATGTCTTTCTTATCCTATTTTAGCTTTCACACCTTTCATATCCTAGTTTTAATTGTCCTTTTTTAAAAGCCAATCAAACCACTTAACCTGACAGCAACACATTTTTTTCCCTAAGTTATATGTGTGCATGGGATAGCTTATCAGATTTGAAGTACACGTAGAAGGCAGGTTCAAACCACAAAAATTCATGGAGCATGTCCATGTTGACATGCAAACGAGGAAGGACTTACGGAGGTTAGCCCTGACATCGGTAAGCCTACGTATTTGTAGATGTTTATAATAATAAAATAATTTTAAAGGACTACTCATATGTAATAAGTATGTAATAATTAAATGTGCTAAATTAGAATGAGGGGTAAGATTCCATTTTAATAAAGTATAATCTCAGCTTAGAGCCCATTTTCTTACTGCAGGTGGGATGATATTAAGGTACCAGTTTCCTTTTTCTAAAGTACACAGCAAGGTATCTTGCAGTTTCCCTGCTCTCATCCCTTTCAAAGATTTGCCTACTCTAAAAAAAAAAAAAAAAAAAAAACAGCATGATAATGGACTTTCCCTTATTCTTTTTAAAAATTAAGCTTTATTTCCCTCCATATTTTCAAGGAAAACATAACTCAATTTTTTCCAGCTTGTTTTCATCAATGCTTGTAGAAAGATTATGTTCTCACAAGCACCAGTCAAACCAGAAAAGGAAGAGTTTGTCAATGGATCGATGGATCAGTCAACGAAGGAAGTCAGTCAATCAAAGTTGTGTGCCTTTAGAACTTCATGGCATGTTGAAGTATTTAAATGGTATTAATAATGGGCATTGATGGGAATAGTAATTACTACTGTAGAAACATTGAAACAAATCCGTAGGATGAAGCCTCCTATGTGTGCACATATATATGTATCGCTTTTCTCTATGCCCCTGCCTCTTAGTCACGTAGTCTCTATTCTGGCAGTGCACTGATTCTCCAAAATTCCTCTTTCTCCTGGTTCATGAGGTTCTGTGACTTCTAGTAAGGTTCTTGTTGTTGTGTGTGTGTGTGTTGTGTGAGTTTTGCTTTCTTATGCTAAGGCATTATTAACTATACAATGATTCAGTTAAATACAGGTGAGCATCCTGCATGATGGAAATATAAACCTTTGTAAAATAAACTGCCTCTTTCTTTTCTCATCTTCCAAAGATAACTAATAATAGGCTGTGTAATTCCTTATGTCCTTCCTCATTAGAACTCTCATACCCCTAATTCTAGCTACTTCTGCTTTTGTTTTAACTTCCAAATTGTTCTTGTATTCTTCTGGTATTTCCTGATCCTCGTCCATTTTCTAAGGCACCAAAGTAATGTCTAAATGTAGATTTGATCAGGCCACTATCCTGCGTAAAGTCGCATTGCCTCCCGTCTCCTTAGTGTGGCGCTTGAGGTCCTTCATGATCTGACCATGGCCTACATTATCAGTCTCCTCCTTGCTCTCATCTGTTAGGTTGATTGGCATCAAGCTGTCTTACTTGCTCATTTCTCTTTGTTTAAATTTCAGATTATTAAGAGGTACATATTATTTGGTTACGTAGTTTTCTTGTGTACAGTTAAAGTCAGAGTGGTAAGTATGTCCTTTAGCCAGAAAGTGTGCAATATACCATGTTGTGTACGTCTGGGTGGGAATTTACTGGTCTCTTTCCCCCTTCCCCCTACTTGAATTGCATTGAGTTTTTGCTCTCCTGTGCACTATTGGTGTCAATTTACTAATTTCAATCTAGAACTGAGTACATGTGATGTTTGTTTTTCCATTCTTAAGATATTTTGTTCAGGAGAATGGTCTCCAATTCCATCCAGGTTGTTACAAAAGATACCAAATCTTCATCTTTTTTATGTTTGAATAATATTCCATGGTATACTTATACCACATTTATTAATCCATTCATGCAATAATGGGCACTTGGGCTGTTTTCCTGTCTTTGTGATTGTGAATTGTACTGCTATAAACATTTGAGTGCAAGTGCCTTTATGATAAAAGAACTTTCTTTTTTCCTTTGGATAAGTACCTAGTAATGGAATTGCAGGTCAAATAGTAGATCAACTTTTCACTCTTTGACGAATTCCCATACTAATTTCCATAGAGGCTGTACTAGTCTGTGGTCCCACCAACAGTGTATGAGTGCTCCTTTCTCTTCCACATCCATACCAGCATCTGTTGCTTTGGGACTTCATGACATGAATCATTTTTATTTGTATTAGGCAATATCTCAACTTGGTTTTGATTTGCATTTCTCATCATCTTATTAGAGATGATGAGCATTGTTTTCATGTGTTCGGCAGGCATTATTCTATCTTCATAAGAAAAATTTCTGCCCGTGTCTCTTGCCTAATTTTTAATGGGGTTGTTTGCTGTTTTCTTCTTGATTTGCTTGAGTTCTTTGTAAATTCTGGTTATCAGCTGTTTGTCAGATGTGTAGCATGTAAATATTTTCTCCAACTCTGTAAATGGTCTTTCTGCTTTGATTCAAATTTATTTATTTTTGTTGTTGCTATAATTGCCAATGTAGTCTTCTTTGTAAATTCTTTTTCTAGGCCAGTATCATTAAGAGTTTTCCTCACACTTTCTTCTAGGATTTTTATAATTTCATGTCTTAGATTTAAATCTTTTAGCTATCATGAATTAATTTTTGTAAGTGGTGAGAGGTGTAGGTAGGAGGTGTTTCAGTCTTTTATGTGTGGCTAATCAGTTCTCCCAGCATAATTTATTGAACAGAGATTCTTTTCCCCAGTGTATGTTTTTGTTTGCTTTGTCTAAGGTCAGATGGCAATATGAGCCTAGTTTTAACTCTAGATTTTCTGTGCTGTTACATATGTCTATGTGTCTATTTTTATGCTAATACCATCACATTTTTCTTTTAAGAAGTTCTATTTGGGAACTTCTTAAAATGAGGAACCTTAATGTTCCTTAATGCAGAACCAATAAGACTACTATTTTGACTCTAAAATTAATAAAGTCCTTCTCTCCTCTCTTGAAATTTGGGCTTAATCAACATTTTTTAAATTCAGGTTTAAAATTCAAAGAAAATAACCCACAGTACATGATATAATTAGAGAAAATACACACACACACCACTTATCAATGTTTTGTTTCTCCAATTATTCTGAAGTTATTCAACTGTGACTATATTAGATAATTAGCTTGAGAATACCTCATTTGGCATAAATGCTTTAAGTATAATATTAAACAGAACTTTCTTTTCTCTATTTCTCTGGAATTTGGCCTTAGCTATGGCTTTAACCATACTAGGCCTTTAAATAAATTTTGAATAAAAAGCCACCTGTCATCTTATGTTATTCACCTCTGTTTCTCCAGTCTAGCAGAGTGCCACAGACAAAAAGGTGTACAGTTGAGCTATCTAGAAGGCAAGTGAACATGTTATAATACAGATAAACATAAATAAACACATAAACTAATTGATCAGTGATCAATCAATTGATCATTTACTATGTGTAAAGCAATAAGGGTAGGGAAGGCAATGCTGTCAGCCACCTACCAAGATCTATGTTATCTAAAGAAGAATAAACTTGTAAACATAGAAAAATAAATACTAAGTGCCCATATGAATGACACAAGTACCTACACAGAAATAACATAACAACAGCAATAAAATAATGAAGATTAATATTTAATGAACATTTACTATATGCTAGACTCTGGGCTAAACTCTTCCAGATTCTATATATCTGAGTACTGATAGCAGCTATGTAAGACATGAATTACTCTTATTCCCAGTTACAGACTGAGAAGGATCCAAGAGTTACATAATACACTTAGCTTTCCCCAACTGGTAAGAGATAAAGATGGAACTAGTTTTCTGAGTATGTAACTTCATAGCACTCTAAAATGTAGAACTTATTAATACTTTTTTCTGGGGCATCACTAAGATGTTGTATTAAATGATGAATAGAATGATACATATTCACTATAAAATGAACTTTTAGAAATATTTTCTTTTATGTATAGAAGCACAATTAAGACACAACTTCTATGTGCTTTTAGCTTATAGAAAAAGAGAAATTTCCCCAGGGATTAGAGTTCACCTTTGGTTAGAATTGGCACTCAGCCAACATTTGAAGTCCTTTAAGCTATATACAGCATAAACATTGATAAATCTCATGTGACATATATTTAAGATTTCAAGTTCTAAAAATCCATCCTAGATAATTTAATAGGAGAAAAAAACATTGCTTCATAATATTGCAGAAGTTGCCATGGTATATATTTCAAGTCACAATTCTGAAACAGCATCAGCATACATGATCATACTGCTAATTGAGTCCATAGCAAATATAGAAACAGGTATGTACATTAAAAAAATCTACTTTGATGATTGAAATCCATTTTTAGTAAGTAACAGACAACATATCTTAAGTATACATTACTGTGGTATTCAAATGAAAGGTTATTCAAGAATGATTTTGAAAATTTCAAGGAATACATTCAAAATGCAGTTTAAAAGTAATGCGTAAAACACAAAAAGCTGTCTATTTCTTGTTTTTGTAGATGAGTTAATTTATTTGTTTTTCAGAAATCTAATATTTAAGGAGGAAAAAAACCTGGTGGTTTAGTTGTCATTGGCATGAATATAACTATGGGAAATTCCTATAAATATTTTTAGTCAATTAGTGTTGGCCAGGAAGTTTGAAAATTCATGATGTAAATGGAGCAATTCATAGGAAAAAGAGAAAAAATGGATCTTCAAACTATGAGACAGTTTATAAATTAAAGGAATAAAACTAAGGAACGTGAGATTCATTCATTCATTATTCATTCATTCAATAGTTTTTTTTTTTAATAAAGTATTTTATATTTGCTGTGTAAGATGTACCAATGGACATGGCCTTTGCCCTCCTGGCACTTTCTTGTGAGAGGTACAGAAGTTTTGAGACTACTAGCCCAAATGATCATCTAATTGACTTGTGTTAATTATGGTAAATGCTCAAAGGAAACATTACAGTGGACTATGAGTGTCACCAAGGGCTTGAATTAGTGGAAGGCAAGAGAAGTAGGATGGCAGACACATCAAAGATAGAGTCACTAATGAAGCAACATTTGGGCTGAGAGCTGAAAAAACTAGGAAAACAAACCAGGTGAAGGAAGCAGCCTGACAGACACTTTTGTAGTGTGACATACAGTGGCATAAGTAACTGTCATTAACATGACATAGGATGGAACCATAACAATAAGCTGTAACATTTGTTTAATATTACCTGTGTGCCTATCATCATGCTAAGAGCTGCACATGTATTTACTCATTTATTTCTTACTGTAACACTGAGGTAGGTTTGTTATCATCTCCTCAGGATGAGAGAAAAGAGGCAGAATAGCTTTCCCAGGATCATGCTGCTGGTCTGAGGTATAGTGGGGTTGAGGCTAGGCTGTCTATTTCCAGAGACTATGCTCTGGATCACTACCCACCCAGCCTGGGCACGCAGATGTAATTGTCAGCTTCTCTGTAAGTTTTTATACTGTGATTTTTCAGAGTATGGTAGATATTTTTCATAGAGTGGAATATAATTTATGGTGGGGTTTGCTCAAGAAAAATTCGGTACTGGAAGATATCTCATATGATCTTTACGTTTACACTGGAATCAGCCAGCCAGGATTTGACTCCCTGCTCCACTTTTCCTTATTCTCCATGTAAATCTTGGCAAGTTTCTTCAGCTTTCCAAGTATCAATAGCTATAAAATTGGGTAATAATGAAGCCTTTATCCATAGCTTATTATGAAGTTTACGTGAAATAACAAATGTTCAATATGTTCTTGGCATAATATTTGCTCAATAATTGTTAGCTATTATTGTTAACAGGAGAAAAGACTGAAAATGTCAAAGGGAATTTGGATGCCTTGCATAGGAGTGTATGTTATTCTATGAGCAACAGGGAGCCATTGAAGTTTTCTAAAAAAGAAATGACTCAAGCATAGATGATAAATGATTAGTGACAATGTGTGGTTTAAAAGTATTTCCAAGTAGATTATTTAATCAATTCTCACCAATCTTAGAGGGACGATATTTTGATTGCTAATTGGCACATAAAGAGACTAAAACTTAGTTTAAATGCCTTGCCCTACAGCTTAGAAGGCCTTAGTAGCAATTTTGTGGTTTGGTTCAGGACTTCAAGTCAAAAGACAGGATAATTTTCAACATAACACAGCTGGCAGATGATTTTAAAAGACATTATGGAAAGGATACCTAGCAAAAGTAAGAGGCAAAGCTGTTTTGGTTCTTCTAAATTCGAAGTGAAGATTCTTTTATTTATTTATTTTTTTTATTTTTATTTTTATTTTTTATTAAATCATAACTGTATACATTGATATGATCATGGGGCATCATACACTCGCTTCATAAACCATTTGACACATTTTTATCACAGTGGTTAATATGTCCAGCTTCCTAAACCTTTACTAGATACCTATATTTCTCCAATTATCATTTTTAAAATAAAAGAATCTTTCTGGCGTAACTGAGATAACGCCAGAAAGATTCTTTTATTTTAAAAATGATAATTGGAGAAATATAGGTATCTAGTAAAGGTTTAGGAAGCTGGACATATTGGTCTCAGTCCTGTAGGATAAAGCATAGGGTTAAAAGTGGGCACTGGGGACAGAATGATCTGAACAAAAGCCAAGAATCACGGCTAGATCTGAATACTAAAAACAGTACTCGCTAGACACAGAATACACTCTCAGCCCCAAGTCATACACTGTCAGATACTTTTGTAGTGTGACGTACACACCACAATGTACTGATTAAGATGATAAGTATTAGCAATGATAAGATTAAGAAAAAAGTACAGTAAACAGGATGTGTTAGGATTTCAATCATGATGTTAAAGAAAAATTGCTGGTTTTTTAACCTTTACTCTCTTTGAAACTTTCCACTGTGCTGTATTTTCTCATGCTTGAGATTTCAATAAAAGCCAGGGAGAAACATTGGAGGGGTCCACACCCTTGTTTCTCCTTGCAGAGGGCTTGCTGGTGTTGGCCTCTCCAGTTGCCTCACTTCAGTGCAAATTGACTGAGTAGGTATTATTCATCTGCATCAAGTTTTACTGACATGATCCCATCTCTGTCATTCCTTGGCTTTGTGACAAGGTGTAGACAAGTCATTTCACTTGTATGATTATAAGTTTCTTTCTCTGAGAAAAGAAAATATCTCAGTTTTGGGGAGTTTCCAACAGATCAAATGACAAACTTATTCCTCAAAAAAAAAAAAAAAAAAACATAACAAATCAAATAGAAATTCAAAAGGCAAACATACTTATATTATTGTTGTTTTAAAAACATTAGCTTCCATTTCCACATTGAATTTAAAATTTTACAGTAAAATTGATTGAAGTTACAGCCACTGAGAATCTACTGCATATTTGGGGTTTATTAAAATATGCAGAAAACTAAGAATATTTTTAGTGCAATTAACATGTTAATTCATTAGTAGTAGCAACTCTACATTTTGCATTTACTAATATTGTTAACTAGAATCTGTTGGAGAGTACTTTCTCCTTTCATGTGAACTTTGAAAATGTTGACTTGTCAAAAAAAAAGAAAAAAAGAAAATGTTGACTTGTCTTGGTTTGTTCTAGATATCCTACTTACTGAGGAATGTTTTTCCAAGTCTACTCCTCTGTCCAAGTATCAATGTCTTTTTGTTTTTAGTGATTTGCTTTCTGTGCCTAACTGTGATTCCAGACACAAAATCTTCTTCCTTATAGAAGCATAAGTGAAATGCTCAGGTCCTTATATAGTCTTCCCAGCTTCTCGTATGCTCACAAGTCCCCTTGAACTGGTTGAGGATGTGTGTGGAACATTCTAGTCATTGCCTTCTTTTTCTACTACAACCTACAGTTATTCCTCTTCTCTAATTATTTCCAACTGAATTTATACATGATTATACCTGAAACTTCTGAAAATCTCCTCAGATATACATACTAGCAATTTCTATAGGCAACATATTTTTTGGACAGTTTGATAACCAACATGCTATAAGTTATAAAATTATTGCTTGAAAAAAGGGGGATTCTGCCCTATAGAATTTATGGATTTATACAGAAGATAGAAAATCATATAACTGCTCGAAAGAATTGACTTGTGTTGAGAATTTCTTTTCTCCCCTCCCTTTTGCCCAAATTAAGTAATCTGATCTTTCTCCTCAAGGTCATAAGAAACTAATGCAGAAAATACACAAAGAGAATGAAAAGAGAGTGTGAAAAGAAAATATGCAAAGAGTTATGAGATAACAGACATAAACATGGTAGAGCTGGGTTTTGTTGAAATGTTAGAGATAGCACTATGTTTTATATACTTGTAAGACAACTTGACCTACATGATAATAAAAGCTATGTTATAGAAAGGCAGTCAGCATATGAAATAATTTTATTATTCTGCAAAGGTACTTTTGATTTATAATAAATTAATATTCTTTGCTACACCAGCAATAAAGATGGCTAGGAATTTAGACAGCTTAAAATCAAAATAACCTTTAGAAAGCACATCATCCAACACCCATATGTTACACAGAAGGATGCTGTGGCTTAAAGACAGGTGCAATGGTTAACTAAGGTTGTACTTCCAGTCGGAGCCTCCATCTGGGACCCTGACACACTGATTCCATGTGCTCCTTGTTTTGTTTCCCTCAAAACAGAAGGACCCTGTCTGGGAGTGGTTTTCACTCACAGGTGGGAACAAAGCAAGACTTTAGTTCGCAACACAAGTCCATTTCAAGTAAAGTACCAGAAGCTATATATTCCAAAAAATAAAACAAAACTTCCTTATTAAAAGGAATGTTTTGTGGGCCAAAGAAATGACCTTCACGCTAGTGGAAATTGAAGCAGTGCTGAATGCACGACAAGATGGGGGAGCAAATGAATTATATATAAAGATAGTTCAGATTGATTATGGCAGGAAGAGACTAGCCAAGGGCATTCACAGGCAACCTTACGAAAACATTTCTCTATTTTTCCTTGAGAAAAATATTCCAAATTCTTAGCCTGGAAGGAAAAGACATCCAGATAAACAGAATTCCTAAACCATTGCATGTTGTCAGAGAGCAATGCTACTCTTTGACTACTAAAAACCTACAAGAATTTTGAAAGTTAAAAACTAAATAGGGTTCATGTGATATTTCTATGAAATTGAGGCAAGCACAGATGATGAAAGGAGGGCTAGATTACACTTTGAAAATCTGCAAATCGAACGTTTCTTCATCTTCCCTGCCTAAGCAAAGGGGAGGGAAAGCAAGGCCAAGCTGAGAAAGGCTTTCCAGCAGAAGGTGGGAGAGAAATAGGCTGAGCAGAGCTGCCCAGTCTTATCTCGGGGGCCGAAGGGCATGGGGCCATTCTATTTTAGAAGCTACTCTCAGGAGAGAACACTGGCTGTGAGGTGGAGGGCTGTCTTTACAACCATGAAAGAAACGTTCAATGTGTTACATTGATGTGGAAAACGCTGAAATCAACTCCATAAGCGACCCAGAGGACTTGCTTCCAGTGCTTGTATTTTCCTTCATTATAGATAGCTGCATTCTCATCCGAAGGCAAATGACAATCAACAACCATCTGGCTCAGGAAGTAGTGTGGTGTGATCAAAACTCACTCACCTGCTCCTTTGTTCCCCTGCAAATACACTCCACTAAAATAAACTTTCTTGCAGGAAAGTTTTCACTGCCCTTACACTACAGTCATCTGTGACCTCTAAAGCCACTTGTCTTGTGTCCATCATCACTAGTTATATCACTAAGAAACAACCAGGGAGAGAAGCAGCAGGTGAAGAGAAAGGCCCACCTGTGATGACAGATGAGCAAAGAAGGAATCACCAAGGCAACTGAAGGGAGATACATTTGGAAGTCCTAAAAGATGCCAAAAAATGAAAGAGCTTTGCTTTTCCCCAAGGCAGTACACAAACGGCTTCTCTCGGCCACCAAATGTTTGGTGGCGTTTTCAGTGCTTGAGAAATGACAGTTACTCAACTCTGGAGAAGCCACCTTCCTCATCACTGTATCTCCATGAGTGAGCAGCCGTGGCAGGAGGAGCTGCATTAATGAGATCACCCATGCAGGTCAAGGGAGATGAGGTGTTGAGATTAGGATGGATGTAGTAGCTGGTTTGGTGAAAGAGTAAGGTCTTTTCCATAAAAGAAAAGAAGGCTTTGCTTGAGGGGCTACGTAAGACACTACATGAGCACAAATGGGAGCTAACATTACTTAGATTAGGCTACCCACTCATCAAAATGTATCCAAAAGTATAACTCTGAACTTAGGAAATAGTTGCTCATGATTTGTTATCAAACTCACCAATGACTCATTTATTTGGACAAAAAAATCCAAATGCGAAGGGAAGATGAACACTGACTTCCCTCTCCATAAGGTGCTCAGCATATTTATACTCCATAAAGTGTTACTTTTATAATTTAGTAATAATGAAATAAACCTTTTCATAAAATAAAATGAATCTACCACTTTTCTCCAGGCAAACATGATAAAATATTCAGAATATTTTAAAGCATTTTGACAGATTCTATTCTTTTTTCTTTTCTTTTTTTTTTTTTTGGTAGGAGTACTAGTTTAATATTGGGCAGCTAAGCAGAGAGTTCAGAAAGCAGATAGATTTGGGCTTGTGAGAGAATTTACAAATTTGCAAGTAATACTTTCAGTCTTCCAATTTGCAAATGACCAAGTATATTTTGGAGAAAGGGAACTTAGATGACATTTTGGCTCAGTGTCGACAGGCCAGGTTAAACTGAGAGACAGACTACAGAGTCTGACATTCTCTTATGATATGGGTTTAAAGAGAGTAGGCTGAAACAAAGTTGGTGAGTAGAAACTAAAGAAAGTTACTTCACTGTAAGTGCTCTTCAATAACTAGTGGGGTTCTGGAGGGAAGAGACAATGACTCCCCTTTTCCTCTAGAAAATTCAAAGCTAATTGAAAGATGGACACAAGAGTCAGGCAGTGATTTCACAAAACTGTATTATGAACTGTTAAAAGATAAATTTAGGCACATTACGATTTTAAAGAGTTTGAGCAGATAGCAATTTATAAATCAGGCAGCTTCAGGCCACAAGCAGTTCCTGGGCTCTAACAAAGAGGCATGGTATTGGGGGAGGAGGCAGATCCAAGGTGAAGAAAATATTTGCAGTCACCTTATTTGGGTTATTCCAATGGGAAGTCTCTAATTAGAGATGAGCTGGCAGTTCCTGACTGGTTAACTTTTCAGTTTCATGTTACCATTTTACACTGACTTGATTTTGGTTTGCTTAAATAGGAACCCAGGGATCTGGAGCTGCTCCAGCCTAACGGCCTCCCAATTATTTTTTCTTAACAGACAAAGCTTGCAATGGAAGGCAAGGTTTCTAGATATAGCTAAGGGTGTTACTAATGCTTTACCTATACACTGGACAGACTTAGTTCTGTGGGAGGGTCGCATGGCATCTCTGCAAGGCAGACCTCTTGCTGTGTTTCAGGGTAGACCAAAGATAATCTAGCAGTGGCTGAGCCACAAAATCCCACTTGCTTTTGCCAAACTCATCAGATAATTCTCCTTTACATCAGAGGAAATGTGTCAGGGACACAGGGAATAGAGCTGAGTGTGCTGTGCTTTACTTCCCAAGGAAACGTAAAGAGTGGGGAATACATAGTCTTCTGAACAATACAGAGACTACGTATATAATCAGCAGACAGGGGGCCGGCAGTAAGAAGATATAAGGAAGAAAGTGCTCTTAGCAGACCTAGTCTTCATCACACCCCATGTCAATAATTGTAATCTAGGCTTCAGCCAATAGTGGCAGTGTTTTTGTGTTGTTTTTTGTTTTTTTTTTTAACCTCACATATGGCATGGAAGATATTGGAGTGTATGTTTGATACTAGTGAAATGTAAAGTTATGTTTCAAGTGGTTCTAATCTTTTATCTAGATAATTATGTGTAATTAAACTAACATTACAGTTTTATGATATATAGGTTACTAAGTTAATTAGAATACTAGTTTTTACTTTGAATGTCTTCCCATTTCAATGATTTTGAATCAATGAGTGGTATCTGATTAAATAACTTTTTTGTGAAGATTCATTGTGTTCCAGGCACTCTTTTGACAATGTACATAGAGAGATGAATTGAATTAAATACATTCTTTGCCCCGAAAAGTCCATATTAAATAGAATTTACAGAGATATAGCTAAATAGGTGCAATTGAAAAAAACCAGTGCATTGACTGAGGCCATGCAAAATTAGCAAGAAAGAATGTTCAGATCTGACTGGACCTCAGCAAAGGTGAAAAACGTGCTTCAACAGGTTTCTGAAAAATAAGGGAGATGTCACCAGGTGAACCTGGAGAGAGGGCATTCCAGGTAGCAGTAGCAGCAATCTGACAATCGGATTTTTTGTTTGTGGAATTACAGATAATGTTCATATTGAAGAGTAGAATTCAACTGAAAGATTGACAGAACATAAATGTCAAAATGTAGGCTGGGGCAATCTCTTAAAAAGATATCGTATATCATCTTTGTGTTATTATCACGTTAATTGTTGTGGTTTGTTTTTGCTGCCTTCCTAAGCAAGATACTTCCATCTCTTGCTGAATAATAGATGAGGGTTAGATATTACCTGAAATTTGTGATACTTAAGAGGGTAAAGAATGGGAAAATGTCCCAGTCTTTTTGATGTTATCAACATTGGACCCAGTCCTCTTAACATTCCTACGGCTGATCTGCAAGCCACGAGGTAATACACATGATAAACACACAGGTTTATAGATATATAAAACTCATCACTGACTCTGTTGTTGGCAAATTATTGTTCCCCTAATCACTATTACAATCAGTGTGGCTCCAGCACTGGTGAGAGCAGTAGGAGAGAAAGAATCTGCCTCAACTAGTGAATTTTGGACCAAAACTTTAAAGTTAGCTTTATCTGTTGAGAAGTGCCTCACTTTCATGTGGTACAAATCTCATATAGAGAAACTCATCTTTCTGCTGTGCTAGAAAGACTCACCATTTCTGTGTGACTTAGGCATAGAACCATATTTCCATTACAGCTGATTATCTTAGCCACTTCCAGTGAGGCCACAGAATTAATTCAAAGGACTCTAGATAACTAAGCAAATCACTAGGTACTGGATATTCCTCTTAATATTTGTCATTATTGATAATGCTACTGCTTTAGTATAGGTGACAGTTGTTGAAAATGGAGACACATTCCATTTTTTTGGTTGGGACACAAATTGCTAAGTTACTTTGTACAGAGCATCTAGCATCCATTCACCACACTCAATGTAATGAGATTGGACTGATTCAGTGGTGATTTTTTTTTTTTTAATCACTCGAGGTACTTATAAGCACTAGCGAACCCCTGAGCACATAAAAAGAAGGGAGGGAAGATTATTGGAAGAAGGAAAACTGGACTTTTTAATCTCTTGATCTTGTTTATATGGGGAGTACGCCAAGATTTTGCATTTTTAGAACAAAGTGAGACAGATCTGTCAACTCCTAAAATCTGTAGACTATTACTCTGATTTTATGAAAGTGCTAAATATTGTCCTTCAAGCAAAATGAGGAGAGTCTGGCATAAGAATCAAGGGGTGTAAGCATGATCAAGTTTTCTTTGTAGCAGCCCACACTAGCAATGGTATGGGCAGTGACCAGCAGGGATGCTGGGCCTGGGAGACTAACTGCAAATAGGCAGGCCCAGATTGGGCCAAACAGTAGTGAGAGGGAACAGAAACTATACCAATACTTTCTCACTGAATATATCTACACACTATTAATGTATGTTTTATTTTTAGGACACTATTTCTCAGGAAATATTCATTGCAATGCAAGTACCACAGGTTGACTCATGGCTGAACAGATCATTAATGTGAAGGAAATGAATTAGGCCATGACCACCATTAATAACTTGGTTTAGAGCCTTGTTCTCTGGGGAAAGTCAGCTACCATCCTCCTCCTGACTTTGTTCCTGTGCGAAGAGTATGAGTTTTCATCTTAAAAGAAATATCAGGTGCTGATTCTATAAAGGGTAAGTTGTTGCCAGAATGAAAAAGCTGCCTGGAAGCAATAATTGAAGGGTCAGACAGAAATAACCATCCAAATGGTGTTCTTATAAAATTCTCAGGAGTAATTTACAGTTAGGATTGAAGGCAGAAACCAAAAGTGTAGTCTTGAATTTCATCTATTGATCATGTGAGAAAGAGCTAGTTGCATATATTACCCTGATCCTTGGGTAGCTAATTTATTTCATGGGAAAGTATTTTTTCAAGGCAAAAGATGAACTTGCAAGGCAAAGAATTATAACCATTTATTTAAAAGTATAATCCTTTGTTTTAAAAATGAAGTACCTTTCACCATTCACTGGAGTGAAAACAGAAGAATGAACAAATGGCTAAGGAATTATAGTTTGAAGTTTTCCAGCAAACACATTATAGTTATTTTCATTGTTTCTCAAATTATGATACATATTTCGGGAAGGAACACATTCCAACCCACTACTGTTATAAACATAAAACTACAAAAACAACAACAACAAAAACACACTAAAATAAATCCAACAAAAACTATAAAGTGTATCTCATTCCCAAAAGCAAAAACAAAAGCTCAAAAAACTCCCCCAAAAGTAAATTAAGTTTTATGTAGATATTAGGCTAACATTTCCTTAGCAAAAACTTCAATTAGAAATAGCCTGTAGGCAAAAGGTGGGAAGAGATGAGAAAATGAAATTTAACTCCACTTTTCTAGTACACCGTGTGAGAGCCACATTCTCACCTCTACAAACTAGTGAATCAAACGTATCTAGGGTTCAAGCATTTCTTTTTCCAGCAGTGTGCGGCCCAAGTGCCTCAATCTAGCTATCTTTTTATATTAGAAAGCTGAAATAATTGTTGTGACTTGTATAACTCTCGAGAGTAGAAGAACAAATGGAATATTATACAAGTCACAACAATTTGTATTTGTACAAAATACAAATTTTGTTGGATGTCTCTCCCCCACTAAGAAAATGAACCTGTGTTACTATTTTTCTGCTGAGATTTTGGTGTAATTCCATCTTCCAAAAAGGAAAGGTATAGAAGCACTGATTCTTACAAAGAAGTCTGGCATTGAGAGAGTTTTTTTTTTTTTTCATTATAGAAATAAATAGTAGATGATTAAATGATTACATTCCATAGATTTTTTTTTTTTCTTTTAGAGAGAGAGTCTCACTTTGTCACCCTCGGTAGAGTTCTGTGGCGTCACAGCTCACAGCAACCTCCAGCTCTTGGTCTTAGGTGATTTTCTTGCCTCAGCCTCCAGAATAGCTGGGACAACAGGTGCCCACCACAGTGCCCGGCTACCTTGTGTTTGTTTTAAATTATTTGTTAGCAGTCCATTTTTACTAATCATGGAATAATATGATTCCAGGGGGACTTTCTCAAGAATGGCTAAACATTCAACAATAAATTACAATGACATTTTCCTTATGAGGGCAGGAATTCCTTCCAAAAGGTGAATTTACTTTCTCTTTAGTGTTTTTGTGAGCTCCCTAACTTCTCACCTTGGGTGGGGGGGAGGGGGGTAGTGGAGAAAATGAAGGAAAAGGGAAAAAATGAAAATTATCTTGGTTATGGAAAATTATTTTAAAAAGCATTTATAAAATAAATAATAAATATAAGTTGCCTTCCTAGAAACCTCAAGACTATGCCAGTAGGGAGTAGAAAGAGGTTAAAAAGAAATTTAAGAAGATATTTTTCACTAATGAAGATTTCTGTTTGGAGAAATTAGTTTAAGTAATACAAGAACAGTATATAAGAAGTTGGCGGGGGGGGGGAATAATTCTCGAAGACTTCCAACTTCCCCTCATCTTAATATTTATAATTTATGCCATCATAGGATAGAAATATACTATGTCTATTTATTTTCAGTCTGAAGAAGACTAGTTAAGCAAAAACGGAAATGCTATCTAAAGCCAAAATAATACAACAATACATGATATTATGTAAAAGTCATCTGGGGTCAGGTCTCACGGGACACCTTAGCAACTAGAAATCTTTCTTTTTCCTTTATCCTTACAGGGAATTTCTAACCACCCTAAGTGTTCCAGGTTTTATGTCACTGTTTGTGATACCCAGAACTTAATGACTGGCCTTGTTCAATCCCATTTCTCAATTTCTAAGAGAGAGAATTACATTGTCTCAGCTAAAATAATCTCAGGTAAGGTCAGCAGATTCGATCACATA
The DNA here is from genome assembly GCF_027406575.1 of Nycticebus coucang. Lineage (NCBI taxonomy): Eukaryota > Metazoa > Chordata > Mammalia > Primates > Lorisidae > Nycticebus > Nycticebus coucang. The sequence continues at coordinate 48,088,959 of NC_069783.1, forward strand.
ATTAAAGTTGGACCATAGAGGGCAAGACATGACTGCAAGAGGGACTTTATCTAACAATTGCAATCAGTGTAACCTGGCTTATTGTACCCTCAATGAATCCCCAACAATAAAAAAAAAAAAAAGAAAAAAAAAGTTGGACCATAGTCGATGGATGATGCAACTATTCAGTTACTGGATTAAAGCAAAAGGCCCTTGACTTATAAAGATACTCCAATGAGTGTTTACTATGTCAATTTGAATAATGCACCAGAAGAACAATTTCCAAAATGCCATATTTATTTTTTGTCAGTGTGCATGTGTGTGTAACAATGAGTCATTTCTTGACGTTGTTCTGCAATGGAAAATGGAAAGGCAGTCAGCAACCAAAGTCCGTTTCTTGTCCTTGATTCTGCCGCCGTGTCTACAAAATTCTTGTACCATATGCTCACTGCAATGTTCAGGCAGATATATATTATGCTGGAACCATATGTTGATTTTGCAATGGCATATTTTCTATTTTTCAAAATTGAGCCTACCATATTGTGGACACAGACAGTGAGAACCTCAGTATCTCTCTTTGAAAGCCAAGAAGGCATTAAACATGCATGCAAATGGTGCAGCTGGGTATGCGATTGCTTGATGGGAGTACGTGATTCCAGCTCCCTGCCAGGTAATCTCTACCACACTGAAAGCATCATAAAAAGAGTTGAGAATCCAAACTCAAGGCAAAAGCCTTGCTTTGTGGTGGGTTCTCCATTGTCTTTTAACCTCTGCTCAAAGGTTCTTGCTTTTCTCATATGGGTCACAGCTTTAAGAAGTTTTGGAATTGAGTTTTGAAATGACAATTTCACAGTGTTCTTGTTGAAAGTAAGGATGACTAAAGAAAATTCTGTACAGCCAAGGAGACAACAACCAAAGTAAAGAGACAACCTACACAATGGGAAAGGATATTTGCATATTTTCAATCAGACAAAAGCTTGATAACTAGGATCTATAGAGAACTCAAATTAATCCACATGAAAAAAGCCAACACTCCCACATATCAATGGGCAAGAGACATGAATAGAACTTTCTCTAAAGACGACAGACGAATGGCTAACAAACACATGAAAAAATGTTCATCATCTCTATATATTAGAGAAATGCAAATCAAAACAACCCTGAGATACCATCTAACCCCAGTGAGAATGGCCCACATCACAAAATCTCAAAACTGTAGATGCTGGCGTGGATGTGGAGAGAAGAGAACACTTTTACACTGCTGGTGGGACTGCAAACTAGTACAACCTTTCTGGAAGGAAGTATGGAGAAACCTCAAAGCACTCAAGCTAGACCTCCCATTTGATCCTGTAATTCCATTACTGGGCATCTACCCAGAAGGGAAAAAATCCTTTTATCATAAGGACACTTGTATTAGACTGTTTATTGCAGCTCACTTTACAATCACCAAAATGTGGAAACAGCCTAAATGCCCGCCAACCCAGGGATGGATTAATGAGCTGTGGTATATGTATACCATGGAATACTACTCAGCCTTTAAAAAAAAATGGGTACTTTACATCCTTCGTATTAACCTGGATGGAAGTGGAAGACATTATTCTTAGTAAAGCATCACAAGAATGGAGAAGCATGAATCCTATGTACTCAATTTTGATATGAGGACAATTAATGACAATTAAGGTCATGGTGGGGGGAAGGAAAAGCAGAGAGAGGGAAGGAGGGAGGGGGGTGGGGCCTTGGTGTGTGCCACACCTTCTTGGGGCAAGACATGATTGCAAGAGGGACTTTACCTAACAAATGCAATCAGTGTAACCTGGCTTATTGTACCCTCAATGAATCCCCAACAATAAAATAAAATGAAAAATTAAAGTTGCCATTTTAAAATTATGATGGATTTTTCTCTAAAACGTTGGACATAAAGCTTTATTTAAAAAGTTGATAAATGTTATCTGCATTTTGATGTGTCTTACATACACATTCTATATGTCCTCATGATTTTAACTCTAAGAGTAGAAGGTTCTTTTTAAGGAAATAAATGATTCCATTTTAGTGCCTAAAATGAGACCACTCTTCTTTACCCTAAAGGGTGTAGCTCATGAACTAATGTGAAACACCGAATATCTTATATTTTTAAAGTAAAAGAAGGTAATTCACAGATGATTTTTTTAAAGGTCTTTTTTTAAGGTTTTAGAAAACTTGTTAAAAAACACCCACAACCATATTTCAAGTCACATTCTCTCTCGTCTCTTCTCCCCACAAAATGCTCAGACAGCCAATTTAAAGAAAAAACATAATCAAGCCAGATAAAAAAGCATCCAGATGAAGAGAAGGTTAATTGTGGAGGGGTCCAAGGCAATCTGGTGGTTTCCTCAGAATGACCACATTGAACAGTTTCTTCCCCTGACTCCTAAAACTTAAAACCTGGTGTTCACTAGTTCTTAGACTCCCAAGTATAACCATACTGATTCACAACTGTGTCGCTTCCTCACTGTTAACCTTCTTCTGGCCTCAGAGTCTTAGGAGGGGAGCCCAGGGAAGAAGAGTATGGAAACTAGAAACTCAGAAAATAAGCAGGAACATGAATAGAAGTGCAAACACCTGGATCGGTAATGTTAAGCAGCCACTTCTTCCATCTCTTCATGTAACCCAAATAAAAGCATAAAGAGGGGCAATTTTTTAAAACATGAATTCACTAAAGGCATTTTTCAGCTTCATTTTTAGCTTGTAACAGCCCACTGATATGTCATGACAAACATAAATGAGAATAAAATATAAATTCAAACTTGTGTAACTATTGCATCTTAGTTCTTTCTTTTCTTTTTATGATGCCAAAAAACCCAGCCTTTCATTCTGAGTTACGACCATCTCTTACTCATGCTTTGCCCTTAGTTTTCCTCATAATTACCACAGAGACTGCTGGCTTCATTATCTGTCAGATGGGAAGGATTGAATGTGACAATGGATAAATAATACTTAGTAGAGAGCCTGGCTTATAGTAAGAAATCAAAGAATGTTAACTACCTTCGGGCTTATGATTTTGTTTGAAATATGACTTACATGCTTATAAACAAAATGCAAATATAAATTATAATCTGTTATGAATCAGAAGACTTAGGTTCCAGTACTGGCTCTGTCCCTAGGAAGCCTAGAGTTTCCTTGCCATTGAATATTTTTAGGACAAAATCTGGTACAACAAAAGCACTGGATGAGCAGTGGATCTGGATGTGAGAGACAGGAGTGTGGTTAGTATCAACAGCTCACGGAGCAACAGCACAGCGGGAAGAGGGAGGCCTGAGCAGCAGCAGAGCTGGGTGGTGAGCCAGCTCTGAAATTTCTTCTGTATTTTCCAAGTGCCAGATCCAAAGTTCGTATGTGGTTTTGGCAATGGAAGTTTCCAGGGCCCCAAAGGATACTGATAAATGGCAGTGACTAGAAACGGGTAGGAAGAAAGTGTTGACTGGCAACCAGGTAGTGAGTGATTTTTATTCAAAAGGTTTGTCTTTAGGAAGCTAAAAACCAGATGTGATTGTGTTTTAAGGTGGGGAACTAAAAGCAAAATCCAGTCCTGGTAACTGGGGTACCATGGAGATAGGAGAGAGAAAAATGACAGGGGCAAACTCCTGGACTTCATTGATTACCATCATGGCAACTGAGTCTGCATAAAGAGAAAGCAATCAGGAGGTACCATGAGTCCTTAGGAAAACCCCTGTATACCAGATACTTATCCTGAGCCACTTAGATATGGAGTCTGGGAGAAAGTGATGGACGGGGAGATTATTTGTAATCTTGTTCTTAGATTGGTCAAGAAAAGAACATCAAAAGGCATTAATCTCATGGTGTATATCTGACCTGAACTACCAGGTTATTCTTTACTTCTGATGACAGTAGAAAGTAGACTGGATGATCCCTGTAACAGGCTTCTATATTCTGAGTCAAGGTTTCATATAGCACGAGGCTTGAAACAGTCATGGTTACCCTTTTATCATTAATTGTATGTGAATCTTAGCAAGATAGTTGGTGTCTAGGTTAAAACTAGGTGAATGCAGGGAAAGGCTAAAATCCCTGGTGTGGTTGATGAACATGAGAGAAAGAAAGTAAGCATAGCTTGAGGCTCTGGACAGAAATATGGTACAATGAAAGGGAAAAGGACAGGCAGAGGGATCATGTGGAAAATATGAAACATGTACCATTTCCAAAATAAACTTTTCGCTGCATCAGTATGGGAGACACCATGCCTTTCTTCACACCTCTCCTGATAAAAACCTCAGAGAAGCCTGGTGCTTGGTAGATCCAGCCCCTGCATGGAGATCACACTAAGTCCTCTTGTCCAGGGACAAGAATATTGAAGGAATAGACTCAGCAACTAGAGAGAAAATCAGGGTCACTAACATGTATCAGCCAACATAGTTCTTCTTCCCTAAATATTAATATGTAATCAATAAACACCTGACATTCAGAGGAAAAAAAAAAAAAACAATACAAACAGGACAAAGAACCAAGATTGCCAACTAGATCTACTACCCATGATGGTAAAAAGTTTAATTTATGGAAAAGAAAAGAAAGTTTTAGAAATTCTGATTAGTATCCACAGAGAAATTCTAAGCAAATTGCATCCAAATAAACAAGAACAGGCTGTCATCTTGCATCTTTTAAATAACAAGAAACAGTTCTTGAAAACAAAAACTATACTTGCTTAAAGACATAACAAAAATAGAAAATGTTCCAGTAATCATTATTTTAAAAAATAAAAAATCTCACAATAAAGAGCAAAATCTTTTATTTTGGGGGGAAAAAATAGAAATAATAAAAGGTATAGAGAATCAATCCTGAAAGAACAGTATCTATTTAGTAGGAAGTATAGGAGGGCAAAGCTGTGGAAATGAATGGAAAGAAATTATCAAAGAAATAATGGAAGAAAAAGATATTGAGCTCAGGAAAAGCCAAGAAAGTGTATATATAGATTGAAAGCATCAGCTGAGAGCCTAACAAAATGAAATAAAAATAGCTAATGTTGCTGAGTCCCTCACATCTGTTATATTAATCTTTGTAACAGTTCTAAAATGTATTATTTAATCCTCACTCAACCCTAAGAGTTAAACATTTATACTTTATGATTGAACAAAATGAAGTGAGGTTTGATTTTTCACTTACACAAGGCCCTACAATTAATAAGTGGCACACTCATCATTGGAACCTGGAAAGCCTTCAGTGACAGATCATCATCTTAGTCGCAAATTTACTGAAGTCATTAAATACCCACGTTTACATAGAGCATTGTGAGTATCAAGGAGAGAGCGATGGCGCTGCTGGACTTGAAGTGAGTGTGCTGTTACTTTGCCATGTGTAATGTATACATTTTTGCCCACATTTTTGATGGAAAAACAAATATACACATTACATAAGGGGAATACAGGTCAGCAATGGGGCAGCCCAGTGGGCCTCCCAGGGACACCACAGCCTCCTGCCTGGGCCTGTAGGCTGCACAGGGTTCCAGTCTGGGAGGATCCAGAATCCAGTGGAATTGGGTCAGGGCAGCCTCTGCCAGGCACCATGATCAGGGAGGGGAACAGTGGCAGGGCTGGCAAGGACCAAGGCTCTAGGCCTGTTCAAAAGGAGGGGACTCACCTGGCTGCCTGGTGCTAAGCAGCTTCAGAAGCTCTAGTCCTGCCAGCCACACATGTGGCCATCTCAGCTGCACACCCTGATACAGTGGGAAAGGAGGGGCTCCCAGGAGAGAGGGAAGGAGGCAAGCTTCACAGAGAAGGTGGATTGGGAAAGGCAGTATGATATGAATGTTTAGCAGGGGAGCTTTAGCCCTCCTCAGATGTGTCTCTCCCTGCTGAGAGTCAGCCACATTCTCAAGGGGAATTTTCCTGAAACTTTGAGCCCAAAACTTGGGTATACATTACACACAGGAGCATATTATACACAGCAAAATATGGTGGGTTGACTACGAAAGAATACAAATCTGAGTCATTATATGAATTTTATGATTTACATCAAATATGTTAAGAAATTCTGAATGGCAATAATTTTGATGCCAGAATTATTTTATGCCCAACTGAATTATTGATGTATTTGAGATGAAAAGATATTTTTCAAACCTGTAGTTTATCCTCTGTTTTCTCCTTTCTTTATTTTTTTATTTTATTTATTTTTTTTTTTTTGTAGAGACAGAGTTTCACTTTATTGCCCTCAGTAGAGTGCCGTGGCGTCACACAGCTCACAGCAACCTCCAACTCCTTGGCTTAGGCAATTCTCCTGCCTCAGCCTCCCGAGCAGCTGGGACTACAGGCGCCCGCCACAACGCCCGGCTATTTTTTTGTTGCAGTTTGGCCGGGGCCAGGTTTGAACCCACCACCCTCGGTATATGGGGCCGGCGCCCTACTCACTGAGCCCCAGGTGCCGCCCTGTTTTCTCCTTTCTTAAAAATACCACCACCACCTTAAGAACTACTGTAGCAAAATAAAAAATGAATCCAAGAAAGACATGGGATTTAATAAAAAACACAAGTAACCTTGGGGTTCAATGAACCCTCAGGATTATGATTGTTCAGAAAAACAGCAGGCATTAGTTTAAACTAGATTGAGGAGTATCTTCAAGGATCAAGAGGATTGTATTCACTGAATAAGAGGAAGGCTTTAATGCTCTTCCACCCAAAATAAGAAACAATGGCAAGGAAAACCTTTGTAAAAAATGGCAGTGTGCCAAATCATGGCCTCTGCATAAAACACACTAAAATGCTCAAGTATTTTGAGCAATTTTTTTTTTTTTTTGAGACAGGGTGGGCAAGAGTGCAATGGTGTCATCACGGCTCTCTGCAACCCTAAAGTCCTGAGCTCAAGCAATCCTCCTGCCTCAGCCTCCCAAGTAGCTGGGACTACAGGAACATGTCACTGTAACCAGCTAGGTTTTATACTTTTTGCAGATATAGGGTCTCATTCTTGCCCAGGCTGGTCTTGAACTCCTGGCCTCAAGAGATCCTCCTGCCTCGGTCTCCTAAAATGCATGAGCCAAGCGTGCCTGGCACTGAGCAATTTCTTTTTGAAGCACTGAGGAGGAGAATCCATTTACTTTTGATTCTTGAAAACTTCTTCAAGTGATAAGATTTCCTGATGTAGGATTATATTCCTTTTCCTATAAATTCAATTACACTACTTAGTTTCACAGTTATTCATCTTTTCACAATCATACCATACATCCCAATAAATAAGATTCAATAGTTAGAATAAAGCTATACACAAACTGAAAACTTTGATATATTTACAGGGAAATATATAAATAGTACAGAACATGAAAATACAAAATAATGACAACTGGAACAGTAAGGAAGGAAAAGCACAGAGGTGTGGGTGTGTGATTCTTCTCCTCTTACAATGTGGAAATGTAGCTGATACAGAGTCAAGGTAGTATGCCCAGAAATGGATAGTTAAGAATAGTACCACACATTTTAAGTATAAACATGAGAAGAAATAAAGGTAACACAAGTTGGAGAAAGGCATAAAAGAAGAGGGTGGTAGGTAAATTGTACATAAGTCATCATGTCTTGTAGATAAGAAGTGAAAGAGTGTAGACGAGACAAATCAAGAAAGACCTATAACAGAAGAATTAAAAGCGAAGGTGATTAAATGGGGAGAAGGAGGGAGGCGTGTTGGGTCAAAAAGGGGGAACTTGACTTTTAATTTGATCCTTTTCTATACGTGTGTCACCAGAAAGGGTGACATTTTTGACCAAGTCTGTTAACAGGCATGTTAGCGTAGGGTACAAGAATCAGTGAATTTGTAGAAACCAACTTGATTGCTTCATTCATCCCCCTTGTAGAGATATCGCCCTTTACTTTTGATATTCAACGCTTGAGGAGAATTGTCATTGGGTTTCACCTACTTAAAATAATGATTTCATTTAATAATCGTACACTGGAGAAAATTAATACAGAAAACTGTAAATTGTAAAAGGAAAAATAATCTGGATTTTCACGAATCGATGCTAGGTTTTCTATCAGTACCACTTCCCTCCCTCTGCTGTTTCCACTGCTCGTCTTTCCATCAGAACTGCATCTGCTCTACTGGCTTTTAGTCAAATATGCCCTAGAAAATTGAGGTGGTTCTGATTCATCTCACTACAACCCTTACTAAGGTTTTGGTCTGTGTACATAGAACTTAGCCATGTACCACAGATAATTTAAAAAAATCTATGTATTTATGTCCGTTCGTTCCTTATGAGATTTTTGTTTTTGTTTCTAGTCCTTACCTGAAACATTGTTATTCTTATTACATTTTAGGCCTTTTTAATTTTGTGAAGGCAAAAAAATGGAAGCCTAATAAACACATGTATATGTAAAAATAAAAAAAATCTATGCAAAGTTTTCTTGATTATTGTTCATAAGTATTTTTTCTCTTATTTTTGAAACATTCCAGTATCTAAAAGAAACTATTTTCTATACCACTAAAGATAAATATTAAATCTTGTACTGGAAAAAAATGTTTCCAAGAGAATTAATTTGTGGTAGTCTTAGAAACAACATGAAATAAATGTCAAATTATATGCATTTATAGCTGTGGATGAATGTTTGAATAGAGAATTATTTGTATGCTTTTCTAAAACAAGAAATGGCTCAGTAGTCAGCTTAAATTACTTTATTTTCTGTCCCTGTTTACACAATGATATTATGCTATTAATTGAAGCAAAATTAGGTAGTCATGGTTATAGTTCTTTATTCTTTAATAAATAAAATATTCTCAGAGACAATAGGCTTAATTGTGAAAGCTTTCTGTAATAGGTAAAACAGAAGAATCTTGCTTTCACTGGTGGCTGTAGAGGAAAACATCTCAGGATAACAGTAAAAGATACAAGATCCAGAGTCAAAATTTGGCTCAAGAACAGTGTGCTATGCATTGCCAGTTTTACTAAAAACATCCTGGAGGCCCTGGTTCTTTAGCTTAGTGACCAAATGACTAGTTCCTTCTAGAGTGAGGCTACAGAGCCATGAATAAAGCATCCGCAGGCTCTGCCAGGGAGTTGGCCAAACTGCAACCAGGGAAGCTCATTTGAATAAAGGATTTCCAACAGATTCCAATTTTTTGGTGTAGAAATTTTCTGCTAAACCCACTGGAAGCCCATCTTGAAAGACTGTAAAACATGAAGTAAAAAATCTTAAGTTCCAACTTCTGCAGCATTTGCATCCCACCCAGTCACCTCTAAGAAGGTGATGTACCCTTCATCTGATGTTTCGGACACATGAACTGCAGGTTCTCACAAATTCCTCACCTCTTTTTTCTTCCTCAACAAGTGGATTAAATGGGGAATAAATACAAGTAGAGAAGAGAAAAAAGAAGAAGCCAACCACTTGTTCACAGCAATTTAGCACAGAGCAAAATCAGTACTGTCAATGTCACAGAAAATACTTAGTCAAAGTATTACTAGCAGCAGATTTTCAGATATACAGTAAAGAGATGCACCGTGTTCTTGAGAGAAGTGATTCCCACAGTCCTTACAATTGACAGGATAGAAAAATAATTAGGTGAAATAGTAGTCCTGGCACAGATAGGATTTTAATTTTTAAAATTTAATTTTAATTTTAAAGTAATTTAATGCATTTAGCATGCAATGAATTAATATAACAAAAAGCTAGTGATAATTGGGTCAATATCTCAGGCACTTTCGGGAAAAAAAACAACAACGATAATTACTAGAGCATTAGAGCCCGAGTCCTTTGAAAATGTTTAATGTAATGGTGAATGCATCATGAATCCTGTGTTTTCACATCAATAGTTCAGTGAAAGTACGTTTAAAGTGCTTTCATCCTTAATTTATGATCGTTTGTATCTTTATTTCCAAAAATTCTAGGTGGTCGTTCTCAGGAAACATCTGGGAATCTCCAAAATTTCTCTCCTCCTACTGCACAATTAAAAAAAAAAAGTAGCCTCTTATCAAGTAGTCTCTGTATTATAGGAAAAATGCAAATGCTCTTGGGAAGTTTAATGCATATCTATGAACATGGCTGTTGGCTGAGGCAGCACCATGATGGAAAAGATTGAGCTGACAAGTGTCGCAAAGAGTGTAGGAGTAAAAGGCACTAGGAAAAAAATATGGGACTAGGGAAAGAGGTCCTGAAAGGGGAAGCAGGTAAAAGGATGGATATCTGACAAACTCCCCACATTTTATATTTAGTGAGTATACGAAATACACCATGGAACATATATTCAAGACCACTGATTCTGATTTCATGCAGCGAAAATTTATGTCTCAAATATTTCCCTCTTTATTTAAAAAGCTGCATACCAGTTTCTGGCCTTTTTAAAATATGTCCTTATTTTTTCTAAAGATAAAAATTATAATATTAATTCATCATTTATATTTTCAGTCTTTTGACCTATTGACAAAGCCTTCACTTTGTTTCTACTCTCAACTGGTATTGTAGCATCAAGCCCTAAATCAAAACTATCTATCATAGCCCAGAATGGACCCTAATCAATGCCAATAAATTTTAAAAGGCAGCTGCTAGGTATAAGATTATTAATATTTAAACAGAAAAATAATACAGTACAAAACTTAAGCCCTTAGGGGCACCATTAACAGTATTCACATTATGGTGCTTTGTTTAAGAAGAAATCATTATATTCCCTTAAACATGAGTTTGTTTTGATTAGAAATAAATACTACTAACTGTATTTTCCATCAGTCAACAAACATTTATTGACTACCAGCTCTGAGCAAGACAAAGAACTAGGCATATTGTGGGTTCTAGACAGAGTGCAATCTTATTGTAAAGAGAAAAATTGGGAATAAAAAAATTAACTGTATTGGGTGGTGCCTGTGGTTCAAAGGAGTAGGGCGCTGGCCCCATATGCCAGAGGTGGTGGGTTCAAACACAGCCCCAGCCTAAAACTGTAAAAAAAAAAAAAAAAAGTTAACTGTATTAAAGAGCTGATGCAATCACTAAGTGATACATGAGGGATATCTGGAAAGTATCCAGCCTTGAAATCTGGAAATTAGAGATGTACATGGCTGGATACTTTCCGGACAATCCTTGTAGATAGACGATGAGATAGTACCTGCAAGAAGGAGAGAGTGGTGATGGTCCAGGTGGTCAGGGAAGGATGCAACTGACCCACGACCTGAACTTCTCTTGGAGGATGGTGAGTGTGGATCAGGAAAGACGT